>NC_090265.1:540119364-540734592 GCF_040414725.1 Anabrus simplex | reverse complement strand
TTTACTTTCTGTGGATTTTTCTTATTGTCTATGTTAGTGGGGGCATGGGCATTTATCAAGGCATATGCTTTGTTGCTTGATTTCACTGTAAGCACTGAGATTCTTTCACATGGTGATGTAAAGTCGATAGCTGAATCGAAGATGGTTTTCCTTACTGCAAAAGCCGTCCCGAGTATTAATAAATTTCCTTTAATATATATGGCTGGTTTACCCTTAAATATCCTAAAGTGTTCAGAGTCAAAGTGGTTCTCATCTTGGAATCTGGTTTCTTGGATCGCTATTATTATTATTATTATTATTATTATTATTATTATTATTATTATTATTATTATTATTATTATTATTATTATTATTATTATTATTATTATGTCCGACTCGTTGGCTGAACGGTTAGCGTACTGGCCTTCGGTTCAGAGGGTCCCGGGTTCGATTCCCGGCCGGGTCAGGGATTTTAACCTTAATTGGTTAATTCCAATTACACGGGGGCTGGGTGTATGTATTGTCTTCATCATCATTTCATCCTCATCACGACGCGCAGGTCACCTACGGGTGTCAAATAGAAAGACCTGCACCTGGCGAGCCGAACCCGTCCTGGGATATCCCGGCACTAAAAGCCATACGACATTTCATTTTTTCATTATTATTATTATTATTATTATTATTATTATTATTATTATTATTTGCTATTTTGTTTTACGTCGCACCGACACAGATATGTCTTATGGCGACGATGGGAGAGGAAAGGAAGTGGAAGGAAGCGGCCGTGGCCTTAATTAAGGTACAGCCCCGACATTTGCCTGGTGTGAAAATGGGAAAGCACGGAAAACCATCTTCAGGGCTGCCGACAGTGGGGCTCGAACCCACTATCTCCCGATTACTGGATACTGGCCGCATTTAAGCGACTGCAGCTATCGAGCTCGGTATTATTATTATTATTATTATTATTATTATTATTATTATTATTATTATTATTATTATTATTATTATTGGACATAACATTACATTACATTATCATTATAGACTGTTATGCCTTTCAGCGTTCAGTCTGAAAGCCTCTGTAAATTTACTAAACGTCGCCACAATCCTCGGTTTGCAACTAGTGTTGTGGCCTCATTTAGTTCTATACCTCTTTAAATAGTTAGAAACAGAGTCTAACCATCGTCGTCTTGGTCTACCTCTACTTCTCTTACCCTCCATAACTGAGTCCATTATTCTCCTAGGTAACCTATCCTCCTCCATTCGCCTCATATGACCCTACCACCGAAGCCGGTTTATGCGTACAGCTTCATCCATCGAGTTTATTCCTAAATTAGCCTTTCTCTCCTCATTCCGAGTACCCTCCTGCCATTGTTCCCACCTGTTTGTACCAGCAATCATTCTTGCCACTTTCATATCTGTTACTTCTAATTTATGAATAAGATATCCTGAGTCCACCCAGCTTTCGCTCCCGTAAAGCAAAGTTGGTCTGAAAACAGACCGATGTAAAGATAGTTTGGTCTGGGAGCTGACTTCCTTCTTAGAGAACACTGTTGATCGCAACTGCGAGCTCACTGCATTAGCTTTACGACACTTTGATTCAATCTCACTTACCATATTACCATCCTGGGAGAACACACTTTTTTATTATTATTATTATTATTATTATTATTATTATCATTATTATTATTATTATTATTATTATTATTATTATTATTATTATTATTATTTCCTAATATGTTTACCCTCCAGGGTTGGATTTTTCCCTCGGCCTCAGCTAGGGATCCATCTCTACCGCCTCAAGGGCAGTGTCCTGGAGCGTGAGACTTTGGGTCGGGGGATACAACTACGGAGGAGGATAAGTATCTCGCCCAGTTGGGCCTCACCTGCTATGCTGAACAGGCGCCTTATGGGAAATGGGGAAGATCGGAAGGGATAGACAAGGAAGAGGAAGGAAGCGGCTGTGGCCTTAAGTTAGGTACCATCCCGGCATTTGCCTGGAGGAGATGTGGGAATCCACGGAAAACCACTTCGAGGATGAGGTGGCAATCAAACCCCCTCTACTTAATTGACCTCCCAAGGCTAAGTGAACCCGTTCCAGCCCTCATACCACTTTTCAAATGACGTAGCAGAGCCTGGAATCGAACCCGAGCTTCCGGAGTTGGCAGCTAATCATACTAACCTCTACACCACAGAGGCGGACGTTGTTATTATTATTATTATTATTATTATTATTATTATTATTATTATTATTATTATTATTATTATTATTATTATTTGCAAATGAGCCCATTAGGACTACGCAAAGTACTTAGAGACAGGCATTTGCCTTTCTTTGTGCCCACACTTCCTTCATTCGTTTGCTGTGTGCTTCTTTTCTCTCTTGAGACCATGTTGTTCCGGTCTTCTTCCTTGGTTCCTCCTCTTGGTCAACTTGCCACTTATGAACTTTGGCTCTGAAGATAACCCGGCTTTGGATGTCTTCAGGTGTAATTCCTGCCTGTTTGAGATCTGTTTTAATTTCGCCAATCCATTTTATTGTGTCCGTTTTGGCTTTACTTCGGTTTTCATAAAATTCAACTATTTGCTTGGTAAGTCTATCTGGGTTCATCCTTTTTATATGTCCAAAGAATCTTAATCTGCGTTTTCTGATGTCGCTGTGAATGTTAGAAAATTGTTTGATTTCCTGTTTCCCTCTAAGGCGGTACTGTTCATCTACGAGTTTGGGCCTAAAATTTTTCTAATGATCTTGCGTTCCTTTTTCTGAATATTTTCTAGATCAGTTTTCCTGTTCAAAATTAGTGTCTTTGATCCATAGAGGCATTCTGGTTTTATTACTGTATTATAGTGTCTTAGTTTTGCATGCTTGGAGAGACACTTTTTGTTATAGATATTTTGGGTGAGTCTATATGCAGTTTCCATTTTTTTGGCATCTAACTTTGTTGGCTTTTGTTTCTATTATTATTATTATTATTATTATTATTATTATTATTATTATTATTATTATTATTATTATTATTATTATTATTATTAGTTTCCACATACAACACTATCTTCCACTACAAAAACACGCAGTTCCCATACCAGCAGATGCTGCCCACTCGCGTTGGAGAGTCTGCCTTTCAAGGTCTGCAGCAGCTTTGAATAGCCACACGAAATTATATAATTTGCTTAACGCCCTTCTGTGTAATATTGGTCTTAAGAGACGTTGGTGTACCGACACTGAACACTAACATGGGTTTCTTCAACATGGCAGTTAATCTACTGACACGAGTGTTTTGCATTTATCCATTTTGAAATCCAAAAGATTTTGATGCCACAACTTTCTGTGTAAGAGACGAGCTGTTAAACAACTCGTTAATCAGTGTGAACTACAGATATAGCAGTTTTGAGACGGCTGCTTCTTCCTTTAATCCTTGTCATCTGCCGCGCTGCTGAAGGACAGAAGAAGCCAGTGCGAATCATGCATGAGAACGAGATAACTGGATCTTTTGCTGAACCAGACATACCTTTGATAACAACCTGTTGTTCTTGTTCATTGCTCTGCGTCACCTTCTCTATGACGTTAATGAAGATTAGCAGAGATGAGAATTAGAGGCACTAAGAAAAGTTAAAATAGACAGACATATAGGCTCTTAAATCAGCCAAAATAGGCATGTCAATAGGCACTAACGTGTAAAATAGGCATGAAAAATACTTATAATTTAATAACACAACCAATTACTATAAAAGAAATTTACAACAAGCAACTTTTCAATGTTTTCGGGTAACAATCTTGTTCTCCTGTCGGGCAGAATGTTTTGTGCTGAGAGAAAGATCCCTCAACATCGCAGGAAGTGATTGGACAAAACTTCAGTGAAGCCACTTCATCTGGTTTTAGTTCAACTGCTTCATCAATAGCACCCTGGCTACTTTTACCGTTGCTTGCCATCATGGATTCTGCTGCAGGACTTTTATGGAACTTTTTGCTGACAGCGGCTACCTTCCCAGAAGTTCGTTCAAAACTTCCCCTGACTTCTTCCACAACCCTAAATGACTCCGCCAGGGAAAAGCCGCTCTTCAACTCGGTGATTGCTCCCGACAGCTTGTTGAAGTTTGAAGATGCTCCAGTTTATGCAGGGGGATATTAGCTCCCACCACTGCAGTGCACAAGTCTATAGAAAATTGTTGTGAACACAGTGGACTGGTAGAAAAGCTGCGCTGACACAGCTTTCTGTACTCGTGTCAAATGCATCGCAGTATTTCTATGTTGATCTATATGGTAACTTTTCACATTTGATCTGAAAAATAAATTTAAAAAGACTTAAATTACAATGTTCCTATATCTTAAATTTCTACAGCTGGGCTAATGTGCAATAATGCTTAGTATAAACATGCATTTGTTTCATAAAAAAAAGAAAAAGACTATTAGAGGTGATGTTTCTAGAAGTACAAAACTTTGAAGTAGGAACAAGAGAATTCGTAATTTACATGGAAATATGTCGTCAGAAATGTTCAGTTATAGGCCTAATATGGCAGTTTCCTGTCGAGTTCACCGAGTGAAAAAGTAATAAAAATGACATGAAACGATACCTTAGTAGCGTAGAGGAGAGATCCTTCCTATATGCTTGCCAGACTCATCAAGCTGCCCCTAGCAGTATTCTTACCTATAAAGAAGAATTAAAACGGAGACACTATAAATCTCAGATTTGTGGACATTAAAAGCACAACGTTTACTAACCGGACCTCACCAATCTAGACCAACCGTCTTTTCATTGGCCTGGTCTTGTAAAGATAATAGTCTTTGCAGCCTTGTAAAACACGCTGTAACATTGTCTAAGCCGTGCTATCGTGTATGTCTAGCCTCTGTGACATCGTCCTAGCTGCACCACATAGGATCTTCAAACTATGTTTCGCGGAAGTTTAGCAGAAGCGTAATAGAGTTCACTAGAGCCTACACATAGCGCTAGTGAAAGTTACTCACGATTTAAAAAAAAATTGCATTTCAGTTGTGGTCCGCTTCGCTGCTGTAGCAGAGTGATCAGCCGCCACCCACAGAGGCCCGGGTTCGATTCCCGGCTCTCCGACGAAATTTGAAAAGTGGCACGAGGGCTGAAACTGGGTCCACTCAGCCTTGGGAGCTCAGCTGAGTAGAGGTGGGTTCGAATCCCACCTCAGCCATCCTCGAAGTGGTTTTCTGTGGTTTCCCACTTCTCCTCCAGGAAAATGCTGGAATGGTACCTAACTTAAGGACGTGGCCACTTCCTTCCCTCTTCTTTGTCTGTCCCTTCCAATCTTCCCATGCCTTCATAAGGCCCGTGTTCAGCATAGAGGGTAAGGCAGTCTTGGTGAGGTACTAGTCCTCCTCCCCAGTTGTATCCCCCGACCAAAAGTCTCACGCTCCAGGACACTGCCCTTGAGACGGTAGAAGTGGGATCCTTCGCTGAGTCCGAGGGAAAATCTACCCTGGAGGGTAAACAGATTCAGAAAGAAAGAAAGAAAATGCTTCAGTTGTAAATCTCTATTTTAACAGGAAATGAATCAGAGTTCAAAATACCGATTTTTAATTTTAATGCAACGTTGCCAATTAACCCGATTTTATCACTATTCTCCCGATTTTCCTAGAGAAAACCCTATTATCTTTCGAAGCTAGTTGATCTCTGGTACATCCGGATGGTCTCTGCACGAAAAATCCTAATCCCAATTGAAGAGGTTGAATAGCTGTCCGTGGAGTGATCTAAAAGACAACAGTCGAAATACTGTAAGTGACACGATACCAGCACACCATTACTTGTAGGTAGTCTGTTTTGATAAACTACTTCCTCTGTGGGTTAGTGGTAGAGTGCCGGTGTCCGGATCCCAAGATCGCAAGTACAAACCTGGCAGAGGTAGTCGGATTATTATGAGCGGAAAAAGTCCATTCCCCACTCCATGTCGTATGATGTCGGTATATAAACGAACTCTAGTAAAACATTTGGTGTTTACCCGACAAAATGAATTTAAACTCAGGCATAGATCGCCCAACAGAGATCCATTTCTCTGCCGTCTGTTAAATTGGAACATCGAAATTGACAGGCAGGCAACCTAAATGGCGTCGATGTAAAGTACCTGCACACGATATTTGATGCCATACGGTTATTATTATTATTATTATTATTATTATTATTATTATTATTATTATTATTATTATCGGTATTACTGATACCGAACAGAGTGGCCACGCCCTACGGCTATGGAGCCAAGCTCTGCATTCCTGAGACGAGTGGGTTCGAACCCCACCGTCGCCTGCCCTGAGAATAGGTTTAGCAACCGTCTGGCTTTTGCCGGACATGTCCTGCTTTTCGTTCATTTTGGTTATGTCCGGCAGGCATTTCTAATTTATCGAAAAGTACTGGCATTTTCCGTTACAAGATCTCTCATTTAAGTTTTAGGCTGAAGACACCATGTTATTGTGTCGTACACCAATTTCTTGCGACTAGGGCGCTTCTCCCGAGGGTGGAAATAAGTAATACTAACAATCGATATATCGAACTCAAAGTCCGGGCATCAATCAACCAGTCCTCACCGAGCTCGATAGCTGCAGTCGCTTAAGTGCGGCCAGTATCCAGTATTCGGGAGGTAGTAGGTTCGAACCCCACTATCGGCAGCCCTGAAAATGATTTTCCGTGGTTTCCCCATTTTCACACCAGGCAAATGCTGGGGCTGTACCTTAATTAAGGCCACGGCCGCTTCCTTCCCACTCCTAGCCATTTTTCCTGTCCCATCGTCGCCATAAGACCTATCTGTGTCGGTGCGACGTAAAGCAACTAGCAAAAAAAAAAAAAAAAAAAATCAACCAGTCAACGCACTGGTTTCGTTCTAAAGAATCGCTACCGGGCGAGTTGGCCGTGCGCGTAGAGGCGCGCGGCTGTGAGCTTGCATCCGGGAGATAGTAGGTTCGAGTCCCACTATCGGCAGCCCTGAAAATGGTTTTCCGTGGTTTCCCATTTTCACACCAGGCAAATGCTGGGGCTGTACCTTAATTAAGGCCACGGCCGCTTCCTTCCAACTCCTAGGCCTTTCCTATCCCATCGTCGCCATAAGACCTATCTGTGTCGGTGCGACGTAAAGCAACTATCAAAAAAAAAGAATCGCTGTGTACATTTCCACCCTCATGTTGAGAAAAACCGAAAAATCCGCTTCTAGAAAAAACGTTCCCACTGCCTACTCAATGATCATGCTTGATTCTATTTCCTACACCACGTACTGCTGAATTTATGTCTTTGTTTTTATTTGAAGCCAACATTAGAATGTAATGACTACCGCTTATCTGTAGATCCGGAATATAAATATTTGTCTTAGTAGAAAGACACGGTGTAATTTGCCCATTAGTGTTTAACTTTTAAATTTTTTTCTCATAGTTTTAGCCTAATTCCTTTTCGATTACTATGATTAGTATTTTCCTAAATTTCCCTTATCATACTTCGTAGATATGGTATTTTATATTATAACGACTAGTGGCTGGATAAATCGTAAATGCGAAGCCCAATAAACAATAAAAGAAGAAGAAGAAACCGAAAGCAACGAAAGTTCTAGCTTCCATGTGCTTCGTAGCAATCCTCTTAGGTTATCTGGCTATCGCCGTGAATTGTAGTGTGAATATATACCAAGTGGAGTGAAATTAATCTCATTGCATCCTCCTAAGTATGTGATCTTTGCAACCAGAGATATGTGATTTTCTTTCTCTTTTTTCTTTTTTCTTTTAAGAGAAAGTATAACTAGTTAACCATCCTGCAACCAGAAAGGAGACGTCGTAAATTTTCGGATAAACTAAAACATAAGTTTCTTTTCTTTACTCATGGTCGCAGTGACAGTGGATCGGATTGCAGTGTATTAAATAATTACGTTAATGTAGGATATAAAGGTCACTTGGAGACTTGGAAAAAACATTTAGCAGAGAAAAACACATGAAGATGTTAAAAACTAGCTCATTGTCAAGTTCAGTGTTATCGTTTGTCACTCCCAAATATTCTCCAAATGGTAGAAAATTTCAAGCCGCATTAGCGACGACGTCGATTCATACAGTTTTCAACCATCAGTCATACAAATAAATGGACTGCTCAGCTAATTTGAATAAGAGTATGTTTGTAGTGTCCGCCTCTGTAGTGTAGTGGTTAGTGTGATTAGCTGCCACCCGCGGAGGTCCGGGTTCGATTCCCGGCTCAGCCACGAAATTTGAAAAGTGGTACGAGGGCTGGAACGGGGTCCACTCAGCCTCGGGAGGTCAGCTGAGTAGAGGTGGGTTCGATTCCCACCTCAGCCATCCTGGAAGTGGTTTTCCGTGGTTTCCCACTTCTCCTCTAGGCAAATGCCAGGATGGTACCTAACTTAAGGCCACGGCCGCTTCCTTCTCTATCCCTTCCAATCTTCCCATCCCCCCGCAAGCCCCTGTTCAGCATAGCAGATGAGGCCGCCTGGGCAAGGTACTGGTCATCCTCCCCAGTTGCAACCCCCGACCCAGATTCTGAAGCTCCAGGACACTGCCCTTGAGGCGGTAGAGGTGGGATACCTCGCTGAGTCCGAGGGAAAAGCCAACCCTGGAGGGTAAGCAGATTAAGAAAGAAAGAAAGAAAGTATGTTTGCAGTACTGAAATAGCACAGAAACTGACCTGTGCAAGATGTAAAAGAGAAACCATAATAAATAATGTTATTTTATCCCACCCGACAGATATTATCACTGAAACTCTTAATAATGAAGTTCCATTCCTGCGCTAGGAACAGGTGCAGGCAATTATGGTGCACTAAAGATGTTTCCAATTGCTATCCAATACTTTGAGATATAGAAGAGTATTCCATTCATTCATTCTAAAACTAGGTCTAATGTTCTTCTGCTGTTATTTTTAATATCCACTAATAATTCTAGCTTCTGTCTTTCTTACAGTTGAGATTATCGGTCTCACTTGATTCTAATTTCTCTGTTGATCTAGCGGCGCAGACCCTGTCCAATAAGGTGAACGCTCTACACGAGTACTGCGGAGAGACTCGAGGTCTGGCTTTAGTGGCCCAGGAGAGGCTGGCTGATCTTCGGCACCAGGTGGATATGTTACGGCGACAGTGCCCGACCAAGGACAGGGCACTGTGTGAGACGGTGGAGGGGTCAGGACTTGATGTGGTGCTCCAGCTCGACTCGGTAAGGAGGATCATCCTCATCAAGCTCAGAAACATAAAAGTTTCGAAACTTATCAGACTGCCACGGTATGCATTAAAATTTGTGATATGCGTATGTTCCTGCAACAAAAGTGTATACTAAATGGCTGTTTAAATATGGCGGCACCACTGTCACTCTTCTGTTATCTTCTTTCTTCTTCTTTTCTACCGCGTTTCTCACACCTGTGAGGTCACGGCTGCGAACTGTGTCGTACATGTGGATTCGGCCATGTTTTACGACCGGATGCCCTTCCCGACACCAATCCTATATGGAGGGATGTAATCACCTATCAGCTAATGTTTCCGAAAGCGACTTTTTAAAACTTATTTACGTACACTTTTATCAGAAACCAAATTCAGCACACTTCCTTAATTTCCTAAAATCTACCAAAAAAATTCTCAAATATATGTGTAGTATGGCCCAAACTACTTCCAAATGTTTGAGGGGGAATACTTTTTTGAGAGTTCGTGTTAATAGTTCTTTTTTTAAATACTCGTAGTCTTACGACTCATAAAGTAATATCTTCTGAGCTAAAGTTGTAACAGAAATTAGAATTGTTAAATTAGATTTGTTGCTCTTTACATCCCTCTCGATCACCTAGGTGACTGAATTGATATTATGTATGTAGTTTGGCCCTATAGTCTCTGTCCAACAGACACTCTTTGGCTGAATGGTCTCGGGTTCTATTCCCGCCAGGGTCAGGGATTTTAATCGCGACCGATTAATTCTTCTGACTCTGGGACTGGGTATTTGTGTTTGTCCCAATATTTTCGTCTTCATATTCAAACAACACAACACACTACTTATCACCACAGAAACACGCAATAGTGAATACATCCCTCCATATAGGGTTGGAGTCAAGAAGGGCATCCAGCCGTAAAGCAGGGCCAAATTCATTTTTTTCGACACCGTTTCTGATGCCAAATTCAGTGAAGGGGCTGATGAAGATGAATGGAATTGGGTAAGGAGGTGGAAAAAATAGATGTGACCTGTGAATAGGAACTGGAAGTGAAAATGGGAAACCACAGTAGACCATTTTCAGGACAGCCGACTGTGGAGCTCGAACTTCGAACCCACTTGTTTCCCAAATGTTGAGCTTCGCTCCATAGCTGCAGCGCGTTAAGAAAGAAAAATGCTTTCCGTGGACACTTTAACGAGTGACTGTCAACAAACCCACAGGAAGACTTTCGTAACTACAATGAAAAAAAGACTCTGTAAAATATATAGACGAAATATATATAATATCCAAGAAGACATCAAGGGATGTTCATCACCCAGAAACAAATTAGAAAAGAACTTCAGCAGTTTCTTACAAAAGCCCAAGAAGAAATGTTATGTCAACATTAAAAAAAGAATTCCATTTTTATGATAGTACTCTTTTTCTGTTTTAAAAGCGGTACGAGGGCAGGAAAGGGGTCCAGTCAACCTCGGGAGGTCAGCTAAATAGAGGAGGGTTCGATTCCCACCTCAGCCATCCTGGAAGTGGTTTTCCGTGGTTCCCCACTACTCCTCCAGGCAAATGCCGGGATGGTACCTAACTTAAGGCCACGCCGCTTGCCGCTGCCTTCCATCTTCCTTGTCTATCCCTTCCAATCTTCCCACCCCTCCCCATTACCCACAAGGCCTCTGTTCAGCATAGCAGGGGAGTGAGGCCGCCTGGGCGAGTCGTATCCCTGACGCAAAGTATCTCGCTCCAGGACACTGCCCTTGATGCGGTAGAAGTGGGATCCCTCTCAGAGTCCGAAGGATAAACCAACCCTGGAGGCTAAACATTTTGAGAAAGAAAGAAAGAAAGAAAGTACTCTTATTCTCGATAAGCAAAATTAATGAATTTTTTAGAAATAAAACGTATTTGGGCTATTACGTCCGACAGCAACATGTCGAGATCACACTCCCCTCGAAGGAAAGAATCGAATTTTTTTTTTTTTTTTTATATAAAAAACTCCTGTGTTAAACGTTTGCAGATTGTAACTGTGTTCATGCCCATATTTACTGGTATTTACATGTAACTTGGAAATGTTATTTTCATAACTTTGTGGTGTGAAATGAATGACGCATTACCATTTTTCACACCAGGACAGAAAGGAAAAAAAGAATTCAACATGGAGGAAACAGACTGAATTGCTAGCTCGCTTGAAGCCGAGCCTCCAATAGCCGTGATCGTCTAGTGGTTAGGACATTGCGTTGTGGCCGCAATAACCCAGGTTCGAATCCTGGTCACGGCAGTGGTAAAACACTGTCACGGCGAGGCATTTTTATCGATTTAGGACTATTCTTTAGGACTCTCTGATTGTTATGCCTGAAGTTCAGATTTAATGGAACGAATTTTGACACGTAACACGACCTAATACGTTGAAAATCTGTTTCGATTACAATGCGGTCGTGAAAATTTAATATTCGTTTGCAGATTGCCTTCACTTTTGTATGAGGTACGACAAGACACAGTTATTTGCTTGGCCAGTGGTTGGCAACTGTAAAATTCATTGAAACCCAAAGCTATTTATATTCTGTCGAAATTCGTTCCATTAAATCTGAACTTCAGGCATAACAATCAGAGAGTCCTAAAGAATAGTCCTAAATCGATAAAAATGCCTCGCCGTGACAGTGTTTTACCACTGCCGTGACCAGGATTCGAACCTGGGTTATTGCGGCCACAACGCAATGTCCTAACCACTAGACGATCACGGCTATCGGAGGCTCGAATCCAAGCGCGCTAGCAATTCAATCTGTTTCCTCCATGTTGAATTTTGTTTTTCCTTTCTGTCCTGGTGTGAAAAGTGGTAATGCGTCATTCATTTCACATCACAAAGTTATGAAAATAACATTTCCAAGTTACATGTAAATACCAGTAAATATGGACATGAACACAGTATCATGAGAGAATGTATGTTGTTAACATCAGCTTCGTGATCGTTACTTTTGTCAATGAATAGAAGGAAATGGCTTTGTTGTGACTGAAAACAACCATCAAAAAAGAAATCAGATTTGGAAAGGGAAAGGAACAATATTACAACATACCAATATTCTTAAATTCCCCGAGATCATTTGAAGAAACTGTGTTAGTATAGGGCCTACGCGTATTTTATGAAAAACAAGCGTGATTTTAAAGATATTTAAGCTTAAGAAAACGTACATTGTGCAACCAATATTTTTTTTTCCTAATCCTTCCTCCAGGGTTGGTTTTTCCCTCGACTCAGCGAAGGATGCCACCTCTACCGCCTCAACGGCAGGATCCTGGAGCGTGAGACTTCGGGTCGGACTATACAACTCGGGAGGAGGATCAGTACGTCTGCCAGGCGGCCTCACCTGCTTTGTGAGGGGATGGAAAGATTGGAGCGTGATTAGCTGCTACCCGCCGGAGGCCCGGGTTCGATTCCCTCCTCTGCCACGAAATTTGAAAAGTGGTACGAGAGCTGGATTGGAAGGGATAGACAAGGAAGAGGAAGGAAGCGACCGTAGCCTTAAATTAGTACCATCCCAGCATTTGCCTGGAGGAGAAGTGGGGAAACTACGGGAAACCACTTCGAGGATCGTTGAGGTACGAATCGAACTCGGTGCGAATCGAAACCCCCTCTACTTAGTTGACCTCCCGAAGCTGAAGGGACCAGCCCTCGTACCACTTCCCAAATTTCGTGGCAGATCCGGGTATCGATCCCAGGCCTCCGTGGCTGGTAGCTAATCACACTAACCATTACACTACAGAGGCAGACTATCATTATTATTATTAGGCCCCTATTATTATTTATCTGTTTACCCTCCAGGCTAAAGTCTATCGCTCGGGCTCAACGAGGGATAACACCTCTATAGCCTCAAGGGCAGTGTTCTGGAGTGTGAGACTTTGGGACGGGGGATACAACTGGAGAGTACGACCAGTACCTCGCCCAGGCGGCCTCACCTGCTATGCTGAACAGGGGCCTTGCGGAGGGATGGGAAGATTGGAAGGTATTTGCCTAGAGGAGAAGTGGGACTCCACGAAAATCCTCTTCGAGGATGGCTGAGGTGGGGATCGAACCCACTTCTACTCAGTTGACCTCCCAAGGCTGGGCGGACCTCATTCCAGCCCTCGTACCACTTCAAATTTCGTGGCACAGCCGGGAATCGAACCTGGGCTTCCGGGGTGTGGCCACTAGACACGCTAACCACTACACCACAGAGGCGAACATTATTATTATTATTATTATTATTATTATTATTATTATTATTATTATTATTATTATTATTAACTGAAATTTCAAAGTGCAGATCCTACTGAAACACCATGTTAAGAAAATTTTGACTTTCCTTTTTTAACGAAGATTTGTGTGGTCGTCCTTGTGATTCGTTGCCCTTCACTCCTGTTTATAACCGCGCCTGAGCACTGCATGCAAAGGCCAGTATTATTGCTGAGCACCGTCTTCCGTTTGTTGATTTCTTAACTTCCACAATCTCAGGAATCACTCATCAACTTTTGGGCATTGTATTGAAGAAATTCCGTTAACCTGCATAGAGACCGCTTACTGATATTCAACTCCTTTATAAGATGCATCACGAGGAAAATATTTATGAGATTAATATCTTGCCATTCAAATTTTAGAAGAGTCAGTCTTCGCCATTTCATTTTGGGGAAGCGGTAGGTGCATAATACCCCCGGCCACTATCGTTCATATCCTCCTCAGAGTGCCGTAAGTAGAATCCACTTTTCATAAACTAAGTTTATCTTAACGTATGCATAATAGTTTGTTGTCAAATCTCAACAAATTGAAGGCAAACAACGCAACAATCTGGTCCCATCTTTAAATAAAAGAAATGTTCCGCGTTAGAAATAGGCTAGGGAGTAGTGTTAAAAAAACCCTTATTACTATACAGTAATTCTTGTAGTTTTGCTGGTAATTTATTTGAAAGCTGTTGTTGTTTACGTAGTACAAATTAAAATATAAAATTAAACACTTAGGCCTATGATTTAATATCCCTAATTTATAATAACAAATGTTCAATTTTCTACAAGTCAGTGTTTTAAATGAGAAAATGATTTGGACTTTTCAGTTCTTCAACATGTGATACATTTTGAAGGTGTTTGGAAAGTTGGTCAAATTTAGAAATGTAAATGCATAAGTTACCTGGAAATAGAACATTAAATTAACCATCTGAGTACAACGACCCCCACCTGTACGACAATACAACCGCACTGACTGGTTAGTCTCCAGACGAACTATCACAGGCATGATTCACAACAATACAACACCGACAAATCAACAAGAACTACGCAACATAATTAAACAACTTGAAACAGCCTTAACCACCGCAGATCGTCCCCACCAACGAGCTTGAATATAATACATAGAGTGGCCATAACGCTGCCATCTTTGAAGAAAGTTGAACTGTTGCAGTTTTCCCTATATACATTACCAATCTAGTTTTAACCTGAAAATGCATATGGGATATTCCACATCAAACCGGAAGAAATCTGCAGAAAATGAACTTGCATCTTTCAAAAATTTCACAATTTTTAAATATTCGTAGATAGTGAAATGCGTCAAAATGAAGATTCTGTAAAAAAAAGTATTTTCGAAACTGTAACAGCACTCACGGAAAAAGCCGCGAATGACATGCGAATAAGAAATGAATAAAGAATTCTCGGAAGCAACAATGTTTATTATATTACAGTGATTACTATAATGATATTGAGTTCCGACAAGAAGTCACGTACCTACACAAGAAGTGGGCAACAACGCGGCTCGTGTTCGCAGATTGCAATATCCTGTCGGCTGCAGTTTGTGTAGGGTTAAGATACAAATTTTAAAACCTGAATAAATTAATTCACGTCCATACAATTACAGGAACCGAGCTCGATAGGTGCAGTCGCTTAAGTGCGGCCAGTATCCAGTATTCGGGAGATAGTAGGTTCGAACCCCACTGTCGGCAGCCCTGAAAATGGTTTTCCGTGGTTTCCCATTTTCACACCAGGCAAATGCTGGGGCTGTACCTTAATTAAGGCCACGGCCGCTTCCTTCCCACTCCTAACCTTTCCTGTCCCATCGTCGCCGTAAGACCTATCTGTGTCGATGCGACGTAAAACAACTAGCAAAAAACAATTACAGGAAGAATTCCAAAGTTTTGTTAACACAAGCCGTCTCCTGCTTTGAGAGGGAAACCATAGTGACTTTCATAATATTTTTAATATGGAGAAGTAGGTCAAGTGTAATATTAATCAATACATTATTAAGAGCGTTATTATTGTATTCTACAGAGTACTGCCTTTACAGCGGTAAATAAATTAATGTCCTATATTTTGATATATTTTTTCATAATATTTCTGTAAAACGTCGACTGTCGGAAAAATGTACTACCTTCAACAATAACAGTATAACGAAGACTGTTGAACATAGGAAGTTGATATTAAGCACAAATAACTCCAAGCACTTATTTTATGAAATATTATTTCAAAATTAATAAATGCACATTTCTTTTTTGCCGTCCGATTTCGTATGGAATACCCCATATTAGTAACTGGATGTTGAGAAATATTTTATGTATTTTCTTGTTTGAATCTGAGGGTTTACTGAACATTTTTTTGGTAACAACTTTTCTAAAAAATATAGTTACAAAATTTGTAAGTTGAATTTCAATTTTTATAACTTTTATGCGCAACATATCTTCATCAGATACACCGAAGTGCAGTAATTGTCAGGAAAACCACTCAACATTTTCAGCTAAATGTAGGGCTGAACCTCAACCTAACCCAACCCGAAAACATCCTACCCATCACACCCATTGACCTCCTTACCCCAACTTTCTCATCCACTCTCCCTGCCCCTCCACGGAGAACATTCTTAAGTTCATCACCCTGGCCCTCCAGAATGTTCTACCATTCCAACGCTCCCACGTCCTAGGTCAAATTCAATTGGCGGCTCGGTTGGTATTCCAGACTCACCTGGATGCCACGTATTCAGGGACGAAAATGCACTGTGCATTTTTTCCACTCAATCCATCTACAGTATTTTAGTAAGTGGAAGTCTACCACGGGGAACATATGTTCACTAAGAGCCAACCGACCGCTAATTGAATTACAGATCGATCACACAACCTGGATGTCATAATTTTGAAAGAAACATTCTTAACTAAAAGACAAAGATCTGACATCAAAAAATCACACACTCTACCGCTCTGACCGCCCTAACAGGGGCCGTGGAAGCGTAGCAATTAGTGTCAACAAATCCATCCCATCAAAAATGCACTACCATCAACTACAAGAATATTAGGCAAAAAAGTTAATAATCGAAATTACTATTGGTAATCAACATATTGAAATAGCCACAATTTACACTCCCACCGGTTCACCCCAACAAAAGACTACTACTATTTTAATTCCTTCCTTGAAGAGGGAGGCGGGCCTCCTAGACGGTGACGCCCTCTCTCAGGCCAGGAGATTTGTTACAGTGAAGGAGATGTGCAGAGAAGATGAGAGGGTTGGCGACCGTGGCCTATACTAGGAACTGTGCCGGCATTCGCATTTTGCAGGAGAATCGAAAACCACGGAAAACCATTCTCAGGACAGCCGACGGCGGGAACCAGCCCCTCTACATCTCCCGAATGCAGAGGCGTAAGCCACTGCAAAGTCGCGGTCACTCCCCGTCTGCTCAGTTGGTCAGTCGGAGAATTTGTTGAATACATAAATAAAAAATTGAAGTTTCATTAATTTTACACCTTGGGCTTGGGTGTTCGCACCACTCTCCTGGCTTTACTTTTGTTAACACTTTCAACTGTAGATGAGTACCTTCCCTTTCCTGCACACTTAGCATTGCAGTGGGGATCCCTAACCTTAAGAAAAGACGTGATTTATTGCGCAAAAGGGGAGACAAAATATAACCTAACTGTACAATATTTAACTCCCTGAGTGGTAAAACGCCGGCCCCGTGGTGTAGGGGTAGCGTGCCTGCCTCTCACCCGCGTTCGATTCCCGGCCAAGTCAGGGTTTTTTCTCTCGACCTGAGGGCTGGTGATTAGAATTGAGGAGCTATCTGACGGTGAGATGGCGGCCACAGTCTCGAAAGCCCAGAATAACGGCCGAGAGGATGCGTCGTGCTGACAACACAGCCCCTCGTAATCTGCAAGCCTTCGGGCTAAGCAGCGGTCGCTAGGTAGGCCAAAGCCCTTTCAAGGGCGTTAAGTGCCATGGGGTTTGATTTTTGAGTGGTAAAACATCCTACCAAATAGATACACCTCGAATCATGAGCAATCTCATGAGCACAACAAACATCGTGGATCGGAACCACACAAAATAAAATCACAAAAATGGCAAATATACACAATCAAAGATACAAAAACATGATGTAATATTTTCCAGGGCTCACCAAGGCAAGCATGCGGCATTTACGCTACTTTCACTCACTCAAAGACTCGATGAAAAATATAAGGAGATAAATTTACACTTTAAGAAACACTTCGTATTCAACGTAGGTTCCTGAAATAAATTACATGACACAAAATCAATCAACTGGTGGACTTTATAACAATACACACAAATCAACGTGGATTCCTGAAATAAATTATATGGCACAAATTCATAAAAAAATTAACAGATTAGGCTTTAACTTTCAACACATATTTCAACGTGTGTTCCTGAAATAGATTATATGACACAAAAATATTCCTTAGTGCGGTAATATGAAAGAAAATCCGAACAAAACGTCGCGATATAAAACATCTCGTCTACTGCAACACGTACTAACATGGACAAAAACCAATTAAATCATCACGAAGTATAGGCCGCAAAAATAAATTCTCATCGGTAAACGCACCTATCACCCTCGCCAAAGCGGAGATTCGATCTCTCAAAATAATGCAACAATCATAAAAAAATACAGGATCCAACCCTTTACACACGCTGCTCAAGAGTCTACCCGAGGCAAGTCACACAATATGAACATTGCAGGCCTTTCAAATGAGGAACGCGTCCTCTTACTCAAAATTATACAAAATAATACCTCATGTCCTAAAGTTACCAAAAACTGATACAAATATAAATGACGTCGTCAACATTCGCTCACATGAAAATAAACAAAACCGCACTGGTCACAAATCAAAGCACTCGCGCTCATAAAGTTAAACATGAATAATAAAGTGGCCTACTCTGTAATAATATCGTAACTTGAAGCTAAGAAATTGCCACATAGAACTTCGGAAAGTTACTGAAATATCTCCATCTTACAACTCGAGAAACTCGCATTAATAATAATAAATTTACAGAAAAATGTATTCTAATTATTCGGAACTTGAAATATGAAACAGCGTTCGAGGAACTCGTGAATCAAACACTAATTGACGCTCATCTTGATATTCAAAATGATCACGAAGATGACGCTATCAAAATTTCTGGATCCAAACTCCGCCATCTCACACATACTCATTCACACATCATGCAATAAATCCCAGAAAGGTGACGGCACGTTTCCGTACACTTTGAGCTCCCATTAATATTACTTTAATCTAGTCCTTCCTGACTTTAATTTGAATCCTTATTTACATTTACATTTAAGCCGCGAGAGGTACACCGCGTCTCAAACATCAAAGCAAAACAAATCAAAATAAATGAGGTTAAAATAAGAAACACTCGTAAAAGAAATGACTGTAACCACTCAGCTAAAAATCTGAGTAAAATGGAAAGGAAGCAAGCTGTGACCTTATGCAAACGGTCCACATTAACGTTATAATTATATTTACATTAACAACCTTCCTAACGTTTACTTTAAATAGGACATAGTCCTTCCAAACAAAGCAATATATACTGAAATTAAATATTAAAAATAACCTATCCTTTTGCAACATTAAAACACGTTCACACTCACATAATTATATTGAAAATTCTGTACTCCTTTCTGTACTATTTCGTTGACTTATCACCACCAGCCTTTCAGGACTGCCGACACCCCATTGTTTTAGCCAGCCATATCGAAAGTGGTGCATCCAGTAAAGAACCGGATCAGTCCTTGGGTCCCCATTCTCCTTGCGTTGAAGTGGTGATCTTGTAGTCTCCGTCGGTGCTTCTGGATGTTGTTCTTAAAAATCCCCTCGTTCTCGGGGTAGAAAACTGGTTCAAGATTAACCCACCAGTTACTAGAATACTACTGCTGGGGTAATTTCCACTGACCGTGAAACCAGTTCCCATTCGGTCGCGGAACAACTTCCCTTATCTAATCCCATAACTAGGTCAAATATTTCCCATTTAAATGCTGGATTGGAAATTACTGATTTTGATGTCCACAAAAATCTGTTTACACCGGCAAGCTACTAAACATTGAATGACTGTCTGGAATCTGTTTTTTCCTCCGAAAATCGAAAAATAAAAGCCATTCTCAAAAGATTAACATCTTGAAATGCAGACTGAGCGTCTTAAACCAAAGTTCAAGTCATTACACGCACTCGCGTAAACAATACTACTCACGATGTTATCTGCACAGAATCTCGCCGAATAATAGGTTAGCTAGCCCATGCGCTCATCGCTTTTATCAATTCGTCCTCTAAGACACCGTTGTATCCTCGATCGGGACCATCACTCGCCTAGACCAATGCCTAGCCAAATTGACTGTGGCTCTATCATTTCATTGGCTCAACACATCGCGTACCCGACGATTACTTCAAACGTATATTTTCAGGTCCTCTAGCCTCTCGCTGGGCCTCCGAAATGTTGTCCGTTGGTCTAGCCGTTGGAGTTATATTGTTTCCTTGTTCTGTTTTGTGTACGTTATGTCGAGATTCCTCCTTCTAAACTTAGCTGACGAGCAAACAAACCCGAGCTCCAAGCTCCCTGCAGAAATTGTGACATGTACTGCTGAATATAGATGTTACCTGCCAGTTACTAGTACTTAAAAAAGTCCGGCTCCATGGCTAAATGGTTAGCGTGCTGGCCTTTGGTCACAGGGGTCCCGGTTTCGATTCCCGGCAGGGTCGGGAATTTTAACCATAATTGGTTAATTCCCCTGGCACAGGGACTGGGTGTTTGTGTCGTCTTCATCATCATTTCATCCTCATCATGACGCGCAGGTCGCCTACGGGAGTAAAATCAAAAGACCTGCACCTGGCGAGCCGAAGTCCTTGGACACATCCCGGCATTAAAAGCCATACCCCATTTCATTTCAGTACTTGATAAAAATGAAATATTCTCTGTACATTCGAATAAATGACTGATTAATTAAATGAACACTTCAATAACGGCTCACCACTCTGGTTATATTTTCCCCAGGTTGCCATTATAGATAGAGTTTTTTTTTCAATTTGCTTTACGCCGCACCGACACAGATAGGTCTTATGGAGACGATAGGATGGGAAAGGCCTAGGAGCGGGAAGAAGCGGCCGTGACCTTAATTAAGATACACCCCCAGAATTGCCTGGTATGAAAATGGGAAACCACGGAAAACCATCTTCAGGGCTGCCCACAGTGGGATTCGAACCCAATATCTTCCAGATACAAGCTCACCGCTACGCGGCCAACTCGCCCGGTATGTATAGAGTTAATAAAGCAGATGCCTCTAGTCCCGGGCAGCCCTTAAGTGGGTAGGGGGTGCTAAGAATCTCCTGGTTCAATAAAGTGACATCTAACATGAGATTAGCAATGTAGAATGTGAGGAGGTTGTTCATGGCTGGCAAACTTAACAATGCAATTAAAGAAATGCCAAGGTTAAAGACTGATGTTCTTGGAATAAATTAAGATGGTCAGGCAGAGGTACATGAAAAAATAAAGGATAGAAATTTATATTACTCTGGCAGCCTTAAAACTGATATTAAAATAATGCCTTAATGGCGTAGCAATATTTGTGAAGTCATAAATTATGAAACATGCCATCAACTTATTCTCTTACAATGTCGCGTCAGTTCTCACCTACAATGACTGGTCTTAAGGTTTCTATTTGCACAATTTTGGAGTCAAGAATAAGACGAATTGCTACAGCCTTACATAAAAGTTTTACTTTGCAATGATATAGAAGTGAGCTCTCTTAATTCGAATTTTGGTATTCGTCGCTCTCAACTAGCAAAAGATCGTTGTCATTTTGCACTTTCTCCCACATTCCAAAACTGAAATATTCAATGATATCGTGCAATGTGACGTATTACATCTGTTCCAGCTGCTGAACGACCGACGTCTGGCGGGGCTGAGACGACTCTCTCAGAGTAACTTGAGCCAGGTGACGCAACAGGCCAGAGGAGAGTTCCAGTTCATCCCCATGCACGTCGAGAAGGAGACTCGTGAAGCTCGCAATGGTAGGTTCGTCCACAATCGGATTTCACAAGGAAATGAATGAAGCTCCCGCTAACGAATTCGGTGAAACTCTCAGCTAAAAGAGATATATGTATTAAAAAGTAGGGTAGAGTCCTACATTTCGCAATCGTATCTAAGTGCAGGTAGAAACAGACGAAATATTGTGAACACTTGACAGTTATTTGATAGAAGGCTCGTGAGCTTCCTAATCTTCACGACATGTTTTCTATTATAAAGAGCTTCATTTATAACCAGTTAAGCTCTCCCGAACATGCCCCCTTGTTGGATAGCATCTGGTCTTCTTACCACGCAAAAATGAAGATAAATGTTTGAAAATGTGTTGGAAATCAATTTACAAGCAAGTAAAAACTTTTTATTTCTAGAATGTGGGAACAGTGCATTTATTGTCTGTCCGTAGTAAAAAACAGTTGTGTTCGAGCACTGTTTTGCTACAGTCCATTATCATGACCCAGCAGTAGTATTTTTCAGTATTTTCAAAGTTGATTGTTTTCTTTATTCATCGTCTAATCCACACTTATAATATATAGAAGTGTGCAAGGCAGGATATTAATTTTTATTACCGTTACAACTGATAAAACGTGTATAAATAAACCTGTTCCTTTTGTATTGTTATAATTTTTGCACACAAAATAACATCAAAGGTAAATTTAAATATGCAATTTATATAAGTAAATATTCAGTTTCTTCTGTAGCTCATATCGTTTTGACACAATCTTTATATTTGTGTGCATTTATTTCTGTATCACAGACCCAAACAGGAACAGTATACATACAGTTACAACGTGTATACAAATTACACTGAAGAAAAAGTAAATTGCAACACCCAGAAGGAGTGGTGCTACATTGCTGCAATTGAACATGCAGGACGAGTGTTCGGTTGTCATTCCATGATTACACATTCAGGTCCCTCTGACCGCAAGTTTGGACAACAATCAATACAGGATGTGCCCAACACGAGCTGCAATACATTGATGAATTCGTCGAGGCATGGAGTCAGTAAGGCCCTGGATCGCTTCCTGAGGTATTGTGGCCCATGCTTGCTGCACTGCACGGGTCAGTTGTTCCAGAGTTGTGGGTGGCTGAGGACGGTTGGCCAGTTGTCGACCCATCATGTCCCGCACATGCTCAATAGGGCTGAGGTCCGGGGATCTGACGGGCCATTCTAAGGTTGTGATGTCGTGGAGAGCTTCTCTGGAAATGCATGCAATGTGAACCCGGGCACTGTCCTGCTGAAACATCCCATTAGCAATGTTCGCCATCATAGGGACAACCACTGGATTGAGTACCCTATCAACGTACTGTCGAGCAGTCATAGTGACCTCAACAAGCACTAATTGTGATTTCACATTAAAGCCAATAGCTCCCCAGACCATGATGCTTGGTGTTGGCCCTGTGTGCCTCTCAACAATAAGATCTGGGCGGCCCCTCTCCCCGGTACGTCGGCGCACACGATTCCGGCGATCACTGCAGGCAAGACGGAAGTGCGATTCATCATTAAAGACGACCCTATGCCATTTGTTGACCCACGTCGATCTTTCTCGACACCAGGCCAGCCGTACACGTCGTTGTTGTGGGGTCAATGGAACACCTTCTGCAGGGACACGGGCTCGTAAGCAAGCTGCACGCAGGCGATTACCAACTGTTTGTTGTGTAACGTGGGGTGCCACAGCTGCTCGAATTTGCGCTGCTGTTGCATGGGGTTCCATCCGGGCCATCCGAATGATGCGGCGATCCTCTCTCACAGTTGTCTGTCGCGCTGGGCCTGTGCCAGGTCTACGAGCGTGGGTACCTTCATTTGACCACTGCTGCCATACACGTTGTACCGTAGATGCCTGTCGGCCAACACGTGCAGCGACAGTCCTTAGCGATAATCCTGCTTCACACAGCCCAATTATCCGAGCCCTCTCAAACGGCGCCAGTTGTTAATAACGTGCTCTTCTCTGTCGTCGAGGCATGTTTGACGGGGAACACTTCACTGCACAGACTGCAAGTCAACTACGCTACAGCAGAGTCCGTATACTGGAGTTGATTCCTCCGCGACCAATCACGTGGGGAGATCTGTAGCAACAATCCAATGGGTCTGAAACTTCGATCGTTTACATAGCTACATGACATCGTTCCATATCTTGAAAATCAACACAAACGACCAATGCCTTCATGGTGTTGCAGTTTCCATTTTCTTAAGTGTATTAAAATGGCCTTCCTAAACAGAATATATTTAAGTTAGTTAGCTGTTTGGAAAACATAAAGGTCTTTCTATCATCCAGGCCTCAAAGTGAGGATTTCCGTACAAAGCTGTTTTCGTTCGGAAAGGTTGTGTTTCTCATACATGCTCAACTTAACTATTTATTTCATATGTAGAAGTTTGATCACGATTCTAAGCGAGAGCTTTATGTATTTTCTATGTAAGAAAACGTACATTTACAGCCGATGTAGTACTGAGGGTAGAAAAATGAACCGTAATTTATAATTATTCTAGAATAATAATTTAGGAAAGAAGAAATAATACGGCGAAATTAATATTCATGATATTTTAAAAATTCTTAATTATGTTCCACTTCATTTACAGTGTGATCTACTCGAATTTCTTTCTTGTTTCGGAGAAAATTAAGAAAAATTAACGTACTTTTATTCGTAAAACATTCCTTGAAAATATCACTTAAGTGGAAGTAAAGCAATGGTTTATCGGAGAATACATATCACATCTTAATGATAAGTTGTGAAGTTAATGTTTATGCAAATGGATATTTTGAGTGATGTTGGAGAACTCCAAACTACTGATCAATTGCACCGTTGTAGTTTCCGTCCCTTTAGATTTACAATGGATGGCCTAATACTAGCTAATTCTAATGCAATTCCGATTGCTAAATTCTAGGCAGGAACCATCTGACACCATATATGTACATATCTTGTTTGTTTTGTTTTTTAATATAGTGCCGGTATGTTTCTATCCGTGTTTGTTTTTGAGTAGTTGGTATGATTTGATATTTATGTTTTATTATTATGATTATAGTACATATTGCACCCATTTCTCACTCACATTTTGTAGTACACTCTGGCTCGAACAAATAAAAAGAACTAATTTTAAGTTCAGTAAGATTACTAATAAAAGCCCGACTCACTGGCTGAATGGTCAGCGTTGAGGCCTTCGGGTCAGAGGGTCCCGGATTCGATTCCCGGCCAGATCGGGGATTTTAATCGTGTTTGATTAATTCTTCTAGCTCTGGGACTGGGTATTTGTGTCCGTTTCAACATTTTCCTCTTCATATTCAGAAACACACTACCAACGACCACAGAAGCACGCAATAGTGATTACAGCTTTCCATATAAGGCTGGCGTCAGGAAGGGCAATCTGCCGTAAAACAGGGTCAAATCCACGTGTGCGACACAGTTCGCACCCGCTACCCCAAAGGTGTGGGAAGAGCTGTAGAAGAAGAAGAAGAAGAAGAAGAAGAAGAAGAAGAAGATCACTAATGAAAGTTACAGTGAGTATTATTAATAATAATGTTAATATGGTTTTACGTACCACTAACAACGTTTACGGTTTCCGGATCACGCGAGATACCGGAAATTTGTTCCGTAGGAGTTCCTTTACGTGTCGATACATCTATACCACAGGACTGTGCCGGGACTGAACACGCCAACTTGCTCTATCTTTTACAGAAGTGAAAATCTCACTAGAAATTAACTCTACTTCTTCATGTAACACAGAGTTACAGACTACATAATTAATACACCCAAAAATGTTTTTTTCTAATATTTATGTAAAACACACTGCTGGTCATTAAAATTACAACACTATGAAGGGTGCACGCAAATGATGAGAAGAAGAGATTTTTTTTTTTTTTTTTTTTTTGCTTTCCAGTACTTGGGAGTCCCGAGGCACGGCACATTTCGGCCTCTCTACTCATCTGTAGCAGCGACGTGAAGACATCAGGGAGTAGTCGCTGGCGGGGAAAAATCGATCTGGCTATGGCGGAACAAGTCCGCCATGTCAGAAATGAAAACCCCTCATCACTGAGCTGTTAAAAGAGCTAGTAAACTAGTGCTAGGGAGGCAAGGTATTGAGGAGGGTATTAATTAATGATGTATGATTTGGAGAAGAAGGCATAAATCATGAGGAGGGAGAACTTTCGGGCGATGTCACATGATAAGATATCTAGGGAGCCAGTAGCTGTCAGGAGGGCATATGGTAGGATAATCACATAGCAAGCCGCGCAGCATAGCTGTACTTTATGCGAGCCAGTAAGGACACTGTGAAACAGTACAGTAGGGGAGGACAGGGATCCACTATTATGTAGTGGAAGTACCCTTGCCACCGTTTCTCTGCACAGCCTGTATGTCTTGTCGAAGAATGCGGAAACCGTACCACCGGGTCTTGCTTATGTATGTGTTGAATCCTTTAGTGATGGTGACGGTAGTACTGTAGTAGTGACGGTAATTGTTGTTGTAAGTGGAAATAAAACTATGCAACAATCCCGGCCGCCTCCTGTAGGCTCAGCAGTGGTTGTTCGGAGTACAATTTTCTGATTCGGGACGTCTTGAAGTGGCACATCGTGTACATAGACCTCGAATAAAACTACCCCGTTTTCTTTAAATATTACTGGTAGAATGTATGTACCGGTACTGTATGTTAATGGATGAACTGGAGTACGAATAATGACTCGGCGGTTGCAGAGTGGACTTCGGGCTACAGGTGGCCACGGCTGGTCCATGGTCCGACAGCTCTACACTCCGACCGGCCAACCGAGCAGAGGAGAGGTGGCCGCGGCTCTGCCGTGGCTCTACGCCTCCGCATTCGGGAGAGGGAGAAGGGAGAAGGGATGGCCCCCACCGCCGGCTGTCCTGAGAATGGTTTTCCGTGGTTTTCCATTCTCCTGCACTAAGGTGAATGCTGGGACAGTTCCTAGTATAGACCACGGCGGCCAAACCCTTCACCTTCTCCGCGCATCTCCTCCGTATCACATCTCCCTGGCCTGAGAGACGGCGTTACCGTCCAGGAGGCCCGCCGTCCCTTTCAGGGAAGGAATGAAAACGTTTTAGTAGTAATAATAGTTGTAGTAGTAGTAGTTGTTGTTGTAATAATGAAAAGAAGCAGATGCAAGGCGAAACTCTATGAGGAGCCTCTTTCCCCGTAAGATTTCCTCTACATGACAGATGTTTACAGTTGACTAGACATCTCATATAGTATTAACCCCAGTAATGTTCCTCAGGCAAGGTGCCAACTATTCTGACAGATGCCCTTACTGGCAGATGTTTACAGTTGACTCGATATCTCATACCGTACTTGTTCCTCAGGTGTACGGCGCCAGTTACTCCGACAGAGGTCTATACTGGACGACTCAGTGTGGTCGATAGAAGCCATCACCCGAGATCTCGGTGTGCGGGTGGAAGCAGCTCGGGACCGGTCACTGGAAATGGTTCGAGGAGCCTCCGACATGGAACAATGGCGTTATCTCACTGGAATCGGTAAGGACAACATCCACATCCTTGAAAGTTCCGACTATTATCCTCAGTGTGTCTTTATTACTCTATTCCCTAGTTATTCAACTTCGTAAATCATAGCATTAACATTTAACACATAATTATACGCTAATACAATTGATTTATTGAGTTAAGAGGTATTAACACCCAGAAATGGAGCGAAAAGTGCTGTCGCATGAACGTTCCAAGAAGTGCTTAATACAGTCTCGCGAACATTGTGTTCACTTCATGTTTTCAGAACTACTCGTTTTACCAGGGGTTTCTATTGGATATTATTTTGTTATCTGTTTAAATTATCTGTACTGGCAATAAATGCTGTCCGTTCTACATCTTACAAAAGACGAAACATACTAACTAAACTCTGTTCTCGATTAGGCTAGGCAGAGTAGCCCTGTAAGGAGCATTAGGCCTAGCTCATGAAAGCTACCTTTGATTTCTGCTCATTGGCAAAAATAAAACCTCTTGCGCTATCTCCAACCTCGAAACGTATTTATTTCAGGAGCTGTCGTGTCTGTTTTTCTTACTCTATCTCTATGAAAATTCGTCATTTCAGGAACTATCTGCCTACGATATGTCTTAGTTTCAGGAGCTGTCGTGGCAGTCATTCTTGCGCTGTCTCTAACTACGAAACTGTTTCAGGAGCTGCTGTAGCATTTCAGCAGTTCTTCTTGCGCTGGCTGTAATTACGAGACGTCTTTGTTTCAAGAGTTAATCTGGCAGTTCGACAGTTTTTCTTTCACAGTCTCTTGTTTCATGAGTTCTGTAGCAGTTTTTCTTGCGCTGTTTCTGACTACGAGACGTCTTTGTTTCGGCAGTTGCTGTAGCAGTTCTTCCTGCGCTGTTTCTAACTACGAGATATCTTTGTTTCGGCAGTTGCTGTAGCAGTTCTTCCTGCGCTGTTTCTAACTACGAGACGTCTTTGTTTCGGCAGTTGCTGTAGCAGTTCTTCCTGCGCTGTTTCTAACTACGAGATATCTTTGTTTCGGCAGTTGCTGTAGCAGTTCTTCCTGCGCTGTTTCTAACTACGAGACGTCTTTGTTTCGGCAGTTGCTGTAGCAGTTCTTCCTGCGCTGTTTCTAACTACGAGACATCTTTGTTTCGGCAGTTGCTGTAGCAGTTCTTCCTGCGCTGTTTCTAACTACGAGACGTCTTTGTTTCGGCAGTTGCTGTAGCAGTTCTTCCTGCGCTGTTTCTAACTACGAGATATCTTTGTTTCGGCAGTTGCTGTAGCAGTTCTTGCGCTGTTTCTAACTACGAGATGTCTTTGTTTTGGCAGTTGCTGTAGTAGTTCTTCCTGCGCTGTTTCTAACTATGAGCCATCTTTGTTTCGGCAGTTGCTGTAGTAGTTCTTCTTGCGCTGTTTCTAACTATGAGCCATCTTTGTTTCGGCAGTTGCTATAGCAGTTCTTCTTGCGCTGTTTCTAACTACGAGATATCTTTGTTTCGGCAGTTGCTGTAGCAGTTCTTGCGCTGTTTCTAACTACGAGATGTCTTTGTTTTGGCAGTTGCTGTAGTAGTTCTTCTTGCGCTGTTTCTAACTACGAGATATCTTTGTTTCGGCAGTTGCTATAGCAGTTCTTCTTGCGCTGTTTCTAACTACGAGATGTCTTTGTTTTGGCAGTTGCTGTAGTAGTTCTTCTTGCGCTGTTTCTAACTACGAGATATCTTTGTTTCGGCAGTTGCTGTAGCAGTTCTTGCGCTGTTTCTAACTACGAGATGTCTTTGTTTTGGCAGTTGCTGTAGTAGTTCTTCTTGCGCTGTTTCTAACTACGAGATATCTTTGTTTCGGCAGTTGCTATAGCAGTTTTTCTTGCGCTGTTTCTAACTATGAGCCATCTTTGTTTCGGCAGTTGCTGTAGCAGTTTTTCTTGCGCTGTTTCTAACTACGAGCCATCTTTGTTTCGGCAGTTGCTATAGCAGTTTTTCTTGCGCTGTTTCTAACTATGAGCCATCTTTGTTTCGGCAGTTGCTGTAGCAGTTCTTCTTGCGCTGTTTTTAACTATGAGCCATCTTTGTTTCGGCAGTTGTTGTAGCAGTTCTTCTTGCGCTGTTTTTAACTATGAGCCATCTTTGTTTCGGCAGTTGCTATAGCAGTTTTTCTTGCGCTGTTTCTAACTACGAGCCATCTTTGTTTCGGCAGTTGTTGTAGCAGTTCTTCTTGCGCTGTTTTTAACTATGAGCCATCTTTGTTTCGGCAGTTGCTGTAGCAGTTCTTCTTGCGCTGTTTTTAACTATGAGCCATCTTTGTTTCGGCAGTTGTTGTAGCAGTTCTTCTTGCGCTGTTTTTAACTATGAGCCATCTTTGTTTCGGCAGTTGTTGTAGCAGTTCTTCTTGCGCTGTTTTTAACTATGAGCCATCTTTGTTTCGGCAGTTGCTATAGCAGTTTTTCTTGCGCTGTTTCTAACTACGAGCCATCTTTGTTTCGGCAGTTGTTGTAGCAGTTCTTCTTGCGCTGTTTTTAACTATGAGCCATCTTTGTTTCGGCAGTTGTTGTAGCAGTTCTTCTTGCGCTGTTTTTAACTATGAGCCATCTTTGTTTCGGCAGTTGTTGTAGCAGTTCTTCTTGCGCTGTTTTTAACTATGAGCCATCTTTGTTTCGGCAGTTGTTGTAGCAGTTCTTCTTGCGCTGTTTTTAACTATGAGCCATCTTTGTTTCGGCAGTTGTTGTAGCAGTTCTTCTTGCGCTGTTTTTAACTATGAGCCATCTTTGTTTCGGCAGTTGTTGTAGCAGTTCTTCTTGCGCTGTTTCTAACTACGTGATATCTTTGTTTCGGCAGTTGCTATAGCAGTTCTTCTTGCGCTGTTTTTAACTACGAGCCATCTTTGTTTCGGCAGTTGCTATAGCAGTTCTTCTTGCGCTGTTTTTAACTACGAGCCATCTTTGTTTCGGCAGTTGCTATAGCAGTTCTTCTTGCGCTGTTTTTAACTACGAGCCATCTTTGTTTCGGCAGTTGCTATAGCAGTTCTTCTTGCGCTGTTTCTAACTACGAGACGTCTTTGTTTCGGCAGTTGCTATAGCAGTTCTTCTTGCGCTGTTTTTAACTACGAGCCATCTTTGTTTCAGCAGTTGCTGTAGCAGTTCTTCTTGCGCTGTCTCTAACTACGAGACGTCTTTGCTTCAAGAACAGTCGTGACAGTTAGGCAGTTCTTTCCCTAACTAGGAGACGTCTTTGTTTCAGGAACAGTCGTGACAGTTCGGCAGTTCTTTCCCTAACTACGAGACGTCTTTGCTTCAGGAACAGTCGTGACAGTTAGGCAGTTCTTTCCCTAACTACGAGACGTCTTTGTTTCAGGAACAGTCGTGACAGTTCGGCAGGTTTTTCCCTAACTAGGAGACGTCTTTGTTTCAGGAACAGTCGTGACAGTTAGGCAGTTCTTTCCCTAACTACGAGACGTCTTTGCTTCAGGAACAGTCGTGACAGTTCGGTAGTTCTTTCCCTAACTACGAGACGTCTTTGTTTCAGGAGCCGCCGTAGCAGTTCTCCTCATATGGGTGCTGCTTGTTGGTGCAATCAGCTGTGGCTGTTGTGGAGCTGAGGACAAGGCTAGGCCCACTCTACTAGTGTGAGTACAGAGTATTTTGTTTGCCTTCATCTACAGGAATTTCTCAAAATAAAACTGCTGGTATTCAAAAGTTTTGACTGCTTCATATTAAATGATTTGTTGAATTCTTACCAGTGAACATCTCTGTTGAGAACATTTCGCTCCATCCCTACAGTACAGTTGGTGTTCTATGCCCTCTGTACCTGGCGCTCTGGGCACTAGCCATGGTCGCTCTGCTAGTGGGAGGTCATGGAGAAGTGTTCGTGTGTCGTCCTCTGTACGATGAACCTGGATATGGAGCACTGACTAAGCTGATGGACAAACCAGGAGTGCTATTCCAGCGTGGAGGAGGTTTCTTCTCCAGTTTGTTGTACGGCAACGACAGTCTCAATGTACCTCTGAAGGATGTACTCATGTAAGTAATTTCATTTCGGTGAGAGGTAAATAATAATAATAAAGGTATTCAACTAGGAAGAAATCCAAATAAAATCACTATAGATTGTTTAGCTTTCGCAGATGACATGGCGTTTGCTACAGACTCATTAGATAATGCTCAAGAACAAATAAGAGAATTACAGAAACAAGCGGCCAAAATAGGACTGCAAATATAATAAATACATACATACATACATACATACATACATACATACATACATACATACATACATACATACATACATACATACATACATACATACATACATACATACATACATACATACATTATCATTATAGACTGTTATGCCTTTCAGCGTTCAGTCTGCAAGCCTGCCTTTGAGAATTTAGTAAACGTCGCCACAATCCTCGGTTTGCAACTAGTGTTGTGGCCTCATTTAAATCTTAATCTTTAAATCGTTAGAAACAGAGTCTAACCATCGTCGTCTTGGTCTACCTCTACTTCTCTTACCCTCCATAACAGAGTCCATTATTCTCCTAGGTAACCTATCCTCCTCCATTCGCCTCACATGACCCCACCACCGAAGCCGGTTTATGCGTACAGCTTCATCCATCGAGTTCATTCCTAAATTAGCCTTTATCTCCTCATTCCGAGTACCCTCCTGCCATTGTTCCCACCTGTTTGTACCAGCAATCATTCTTGCTACTTTCATGTCTGTTACTTCTAACTTATGAATAAGATATCCTGAGTCCACCCAGCTTTCGCTCCCGTAAAGCAAAGTTGGTCTGAAAACAGACCGATGTAAAGATAGTTTCGTCTGGGAGCTGACTTCGTTCTTACAGAATACTGTTGATCGCAACTGCGAGCTCACTGCATTAGCTTTACTACACCTTGATTCAATCTCGCTTACTATATTACCATCCTGGGAAAAAACACAACCTAAACACTTGAAATTATCGACCTGTTCTAGCTTTGTATCACCAATCTGACATTCAATTCTGTTGAATTTCTTACCTACTGACATCAATTTAGTCTTCGAGAGGCTAATTTTCATACCATACTCATTGCACCTATTTTCAAGTTCTAAGATGTTAGACTGCAGGCTTTCGGCACAGTCTGCCATTAAGACCAAGTCGTCAGCATAGGCCAAACTATTTACTACATTTCCACCTAACTGAATCCCTCCCTGCCATTTTATACCTTTCGGCAGATGATCCATGTAAACTACAAACAGCAAAGGTGAAAGATTACAGCCTTGTCTAACTCCTGTAAGTACCCTGAACCAAGAACTCATTCTACCATCAATTCTCACTGAAGCCCAATTGTCAACATAAATGCCTTTGATTGATTTTAATAATCTACCTATAATTCCATAGTCCCCCAGTATAGCGAACACCTTTTCCCTCGGTACTCTGTCATATGCTTTCTCGAGATCTACGAAACATAAACACAACTGCCTATTCCTCTCGTAGCATTTTTCAATTACCTGGCGCATACTGAAAATCTGATCCTGACAGCCTCTCTGTGGTCTGAAACCACACTGGTTTTCATCCAACTTCCTCTCAACGACTGATCGCACCCTCCCTTCCAAGATGCCAGTGAATACTTTGCCTGGTATACTAATCAATGAGATACCTCGATAGTTATTGCAATCCTTCCTGTTCCCTTGCTTATAGATAGGTGCAATTACTGCTTTTGTCCTATCTGAAGGTACCTTACCAACACTCCACGCTAATTTTACTACTCAATGAAGCCATTTCATCCCTGCCTTCCCACTATACTTCACCATTTCAGGTCTAATTTCATCTATTCCTGCTGCCTTATGACAATGGAGTTTATTTAACATCCTTTCCACTTCCTCAGGCATAATTTTACCAACATCATTTTCCTCCTCCCCATGAGCTTGACTGTTCGCAGCACCACCAGGATGATTTCCTTTAACATTGAGAAGATGTTCAAAATATTCCCTCCACCTCTCCAGTGATTCTCTGGGATCTATTATGAGTTCACCTGAATTACTCAAAACACTGTTCATTTCCTTTTTCCCTCCCTTCCTAAGATTCTTTATTACTGTCCAGAAAGGTTTCCCTGCTGCTTGACCTAGCCTTTCCAGGTTATTACCAAAATCTTCCCATGACTTCTTTTTGGATTCAACAACTATTTGTATCGCTCTGTTTCTTTCATCTACGTACAAATCCCTGTCTGCAGCAGCCCTTGTTTGGAGCCATTTCTGATAAGCCTTCTTTTTATGTTTACAGGCTGCTCTCACTTCATCATTCCACCAAGATGTTCGCCTTTTCCCATCTTTACACACAGTTGTTCCTAGGCATTCCCTTGCTGTTTCTATTACAGCATCCCTGTATGCCACCCATTCACTTTCTATATCCTGAACTTGCTTACTGTCTACTGTTCGAAACTTCTCACTAATCATATCCATGTACTTCTGTCTAATTTTCTCGTCCTGGAGATTTTCTACCCTTATTCGTTTGCAGACAGATTTCACTTTCTCTACCCTAGGCCTAGAGATACTTAGTTCACTACAGATCAGATAGTGGTCTGTATCATCGAAAAATCCCCGAAAAACTCGTACATTCCTAAAAGATTTCCTGAATTCAAAGTCTGTTAAGATATAGTCTATTATGGATCTGGTACCCCTAGCCTCCCATGTGTAGCGGTGAATAGCCTTATGCTTGAAGAATGTATTCGTAACAGCTAAACCCATACTAGCACAGAAGTCCAGCAAACGCTTCCCATTCCCATTAGCTTCCATATCTTCCCCACATTTACCAATCACCCTTTCGTGTCCTTCAGTTCTATTCCCAACTCTCGCATTGAAATCGCCCATTAGCACTATTCTATCCTTGCTGTTGACCCTGACCACAATGTCACTCAATGCTTCATAAAACTTGTCAACTTCATCCTCATCTGCACCCTCACATGGTGAATACACAGACACAATCCTTATCCTAATTCCTCCCACTGACAAATCTACCCACATCATTCGCTCATTTACGTGCCTAACAGAAACTATGTTGCGTGCAATGGTATTCCTGATAAAGAGCCCTACCCCAGACTCTGCCCTTCCCTTTCTAACACCCGTCAAGTACACTTTATGATCTCCTATCTCTTCCTCCTTATCTCCCCTTACCCGAATATCACTTACTCCTAGCACATCCAGATGCATCCTCTTTGCTGACTCAGCCAGTTCTACCTTCTTTCTTCCATAAGCCCCATTAATATTGATAGCTCCCCATCGAATTCCATTTCGTTCGCCAAGTTGTTTCCAAGGAGTCCCTCGCCTGTCAAATGGGAGTGGGACTCCATTACTCCCATAGGTCCGAGGCTTGCTTAAAGTGTTCTGAGCTCGGTAAATTCATGAAGCAGGATGCTGCCCTACTTGCACATAGTCCAAGTGAGGATCTCTCCTCTAACGGGTTATGGACCACTGGTGAATTGTATAGTCCTAGCCGCCTGAGCACAAGGAGGGCCACGACTCAGAATATGTCCGAGATGCCCACTCCCATTCCATAGCAACTGGTATCCCGACTCTCAGGACCACTAACTAGGCCACTCAGCCGTTGCCCATAGTTCACGAACTAGGACGTGACTACAGTAACCCACAAACATGAACCATGCAAATATAATTTGAAAAAAAAAAGTTCATGACAAACATCATCAATGCCCCTCTAAATATCACAATTAACAATAGCATAATATCTCGGACAGATTGCTTTAAATACCAGGGAGAATCGATAACAAACAACACTAAAGAAAAGGTAGTTATAGATATAAGAGTAAACAAAGTAGAAAGGATGTTTCATATGACAAAAAATATATGCGATAAGAAATCTCCATCACGGAACTTGGAATTAAGACATTATCAAACAGTGGCCACGCCAGAAATTTTATATGCAGCAGAAACTCTTAAACTTACAAGAATTGGGAATCTTAAAAAAGGTTGAAAGAAAAGTTTTGAGAAAAATACTGGGAAGTATAAGAAACACCAATGCCGAATTTAGACTACGATCAAGCAGAGAGCTATATTTAAAAGTTGAAAAACTAACAACTGTAATGATGAAATGAAGACTCCAGTTTTTTTAGACAAATTTATAGAATGAATAACAATGGACTAACTAAACAAATATTCAAATTGAACAGGTACAAATCCAAACCAACGTGGTGCACTGAAATTGAACAGGATATTAAAAACGCTGGAATTAAAATAGATACGATAGAAAACAGAACACGTTTCAGAGAAGTAACACGAAAGGCAGGATCTCAGGAGAGAAAGAAATTTACAACTGGAAGAAAATGGACTCAAGGAGAAAAGGAGCAAAAGTCTCAGAAAATGAAGGAAGTCTGGAAAGGAAGAAAGTTAAACGCAAAGAAAATTAACCAAAGTTGATTTATCGTACTATCTAAAGGGTTATTCGAAGAATAAGAAGTGTTCTTTTCTAGCGATATATCATCACTGTGACACTGATAGATGAGATGGGAAAGGGCTAGGGTTAGGAAGGATGCGATCGTAGTCCTAATAAGGTACAGACCCGCCATTTGCTTGGTGTGAAAATGATAAACCACGGAATCAATCAATCAATGATCTGCATTCAGGATTGTTGCTCAGGTGGCAGATTCCCTATCACTTGTTTACCTAGCTTTTCCTTAACATTTCAAAGAACTTGTAAATTCAATCGAACATTTCCTTAGATAATTTATTCCAATCCCTTACTCCTCGTCGTATTAAATTAATATCTGTGGCGGTCTGTCCTCTTGATTTCTTCATATTATAATATTTTCTACTTTTAAAAGCTCCACTCAAGCGTATTCGTCTACTGATGTTATTTCCTGCCATCTCTCCTCTGACGAAACATACCACATAGTTGAGCAACTCGTCTCCTTACTCCCAAGTCCTCCCGGCTAAAAGTTTGCGCTATTTTCGTAACATAACTCCTTTGTCGGGAATCAGCCAGAACAAATCGTGCTACTTTCCTTTGGATCTTCTCCAGTTCTCGTATCAAGTGGTCCTGGTGTGGGTCTAATACATTGGAACCATACCACTCATTGGGGGTCTTACCAGAGACCTATACGTCCTCTCCTTTACTTCCGTACTACAATCCCTATATACTCTCGTAACCATGTGCAGAGATCTGTAACCTTTCTTGATAACCTCGTTAATATGATTACCCCAATAAAGATCATTCCTTACATTAACACCTAGTGTTCCCCATCAACACAGTAATTAAAACCGAGAGAACTATTCTTCGTTGTAAAGCTTACAACTTGACTTTTCATCCCATTTACCATCATACCATCGTCTGCTGCCCATCTCACATTGTCTAGGTCCCTCTGCAGTCGCTCACAATTCTACAATTCATTTACTGCCCGGCTCCATCGCTAAATGGTTAGCATGCTGGTCTTTGTTCACAGGGATCCCGGGTTCGATTCCCAGCAGGGTCGGGAATTTTAACATTAATTGGTTAATTCCCCTGGTACAGGGACTGGGTGTTTGTGTCGTCTTCATCATCATTTCATCCTCATCACGATGTGCAGGTCGCCTACGGGAGTCAAATGAAAAAGACCTGCACCTAGCGAGCCGAACTTGTCTTTGGACACTCCCGGCACTAAAAGCCATACGTCATTTCATTTGTCCATTTCAACTCATTTACTACTCTATATCCTCAGAGCTGCCAAGTGAGGGTGATGGCAGGAAAGTCGAATCCACCATCTTCCAAATGCGAGGTTACAATCACATCACCCGTACGGAGTAGTCGACTCACTCTGTTATTGGGTTTTGGCCTGTGTTTAAGGTTGGGTGTCCTTCTAGACGCCACGTGACTATTTTTTACAATCTGCTTTACGTCGCACCGACACAGACAGGTCTTAAGGTGAAGATGGGATAGAAAAGGGCTAGGAGTGGGAAAGAAGCGGCCGTAGCTTTAATTAAGGTACAGCCTCGGCATTATCCTGACTTCTGGTTATCATTATTCCGCCTCTGTGGTGTAGTGGCTAGTGTGATTAGCTGCTACCCCTGGAGGCTCCAGTTCGATTCCCGGCTCTGCCACGAAATTTGAACAGTGGTACGAGGGCTGGAACGGGGTCCACTCAGCCTCGGCAGATCAACTGAGTAGAGGTGGGTTCGATTACCACTTCAGCCATTCTGGAAGTGGTTTTCCGTGGTTTCCCACTTCTCCTCCAGCAAATGCCGGGATGGTACCTAACTTAAGGCCACGGCCGCTTCCTTCCCTCTTCCTTGTCTATCCCTTCCAATCCTCCCATCTCTTACAAGGTCCCTGTTCATCATAGCAGGTGAAGCTGACTGGGTGATACTGATCCTCCTCCCCAGTTGTATCCCCGACCCAAAGTCTCACGCTCCAGGACATTGCACTTGAGGCGGTAGAGGTGGGATCTCTCGCTGAGTCCGAGGGAAAAACCAACCGTGGAGAGTAAACAGATTAAGAAAAACAGAAAGAAAAAAAGAAATTATTATTATTATTATTATTATTATTATTATTATTATTATTATTATTATTATTATTATTATTATTATTATTGTATTTCGTGTGGTTATTGCTAGCTTGGTGCAGCCCTTGTAAGGCAGACCCTCCGACGAATGTGGGTGACATCCGCTGTGTATATGAGACTGTGTGTTACTGTGGTGGAGGATAGTGTTTTGTGTGGTGTGTGAGTTCCAGGAATATTGAGGACAGCGCAAACACTCAGTCCTCGAGTCAAGGGATTTGAACAGACCAGGAATGGAACCCGGGACCTCGAGAACCGAAGGCGAAGATGACCTAGCTATGGTGACGGACAATTTTCAGGATTCAAACCTCGGTCGTCCATGTGAAAAACCATGGTTGTATGGGCTGAGTTCTAGATGGTCGTAGTAATACCTCATTGGACACACATTACAACAAATGTTTGAGCCTTCTGTTTCTTACACGATGTAAACCCTTCCCCTGATATCCTGATAAACTAGGAACGGAAGAAATACTTGCTAGCACGAACTTCTCTGATATCTGTTCTAGGGCCTGTCAGCAGAACAGACCATCCTATCCAGCTTTCAGATTACATCAAGTGTTCGACGTGGACTCTGCGTCCGACCACCATGGCTGGGAAGCTCTGCATAGACAACTGGCGAAACTTGAAGTGAATTTAACTGACTTACAACTGCTGACCCCAGACCTACAACGACAACTGCAAGAACTTCTGACTGCTGCTTCTGTCAACCTCACCTCACACAGAGTGCAGGTAATTCTTCCATAGCTTCTTGACACACCCTAAAGGGATCACACATGTGGACATGACCTAGTTCTATGACCGATTCCCTTCTTGTCGTCAACTCCATGTGCCGGGATGACTTCTACTGTTAGGTGTTTCTGCGGTGATTGGTAATTTAGTGGTACGTGGAAAAGAGGCTCATTGTTTTAAATAATTGATATATGTCTCAAATATGATTTTAATACCCTAAAATAGCTGTTTCGCGTCTTCAAATACGCTCAGTAGATTGGAATATAGACTTGCATGTTCTAGCTAAATTACAGAGATATTTCCCGAAAGAATGCGACGTGAAAGTGTCACGTTCATGTTGTAGTTTAACAGGTTTCTATAAAAATATATAATGATTTTATAGTATCTTAATAATAGTCCGCCTCTGTGGTGTAGTGGTTAGTGTGATTACCCCGGAGGCCCGGGTTGGATTTCCGGCTCTGCCACGAAATTTGAAAAGTGGTACGAGGGCTGGAACGGGGTCCACTCAGCCTCGGGAGGTCAACTGAGTACAGGTGGGTTCGATTCCCACCTCAGCCATCCTGTAAGTGGTTTTCCGTGGTTTCCCACTCTCCCTGCAGGCAAATGCTGGGATGGTACCTAACTTAAGGCCACGGACGCTTTCTTGCCTCTTCCTTTTCTATCCCTTCCAAACTCTCCATCCCCCCTCAAGGCCCTGTTCAGCATAGCAGGTGAGGCCACCTGGGCGAGGTACTGGTCATGCTCGCTAGTTGTATCCCCCGACCCAGAGTCTGAAGCTCCAGGACACTGCCCTTAAGGCGGTAGAGGTGGGATCCCTCGCTGAGTCCGAGGGAAAAACCGAATCTGGAGGGTAAACAGATTACGATACGATGAAGTTGATGTCTGAAGTCGATATGGGTAGGAGCAGTCAAGAAGCTTGGAGACTTTTAAAACGCTTGAGCAATGATCCTACGCAAGGTAACACACATGTCAATGTGAGTGCAGATCAAATAGCACACCAACTTTTGCTTAATGGAAAACCAAAGCTTTCCATGAAAGTAGGGAAGAATCCTATAGTCAGACAACCAGACGAGAGCAATGAGTTATCTAAGCATTTCACACTAACTGAACTGGAATTAGCTCTCAGTAAGTGTAAGATTGGGAAGTCAGCAGGACTCGATGACCTTCGAATGGAACAAATTAAGAACTTTGGTCCTACTGCGAAGTGCTGGTTGCTAGAACTCATGAATAACTGCATTCAGTCTTCCATGATACCTCAAATATGGAGGAAGGCTAGGGTCATAGCTATTCTAAAACCAGGCAAAGATAAAAATGACCCTAGGAGCTACAGGCCAATCTCCTTATTATGCCATCTTTTTAAGATTCTGGAGAGACTAATCCTCAATAGGTTGACTGATAAAATCGAGCCACTTCTGATTCCACAGCAAGCTGGATTCAGGAGAGGGAAAAGCTGCACATCGCAGGTGTTGAAATTAAGTCAACACATAGAAGATGGCTTTGAAAGCCAGAAAATCACAGGAGCTGCATTTATAGATCTCTCAGCAGCATATGATACTGTTAATCACCGAATTCTCCTTGGAAAGGTATACAGCATGACAAAGGACTTCCATCTGACTTGTGCCATTAGAAACCTACTTCAAAATCGAAGTTTCTTCGTTGAGTTCCAGGGGAAAAGAAGCAGGTGGAGGATACAGAAGAACGGACTACCTCAGGGAAGCGTGTTGGCACCAATGCTTTTCAATATTTACACAAATGATCAGCCTCTTCCTGCCGGGACGAGTAGTTTCATCTATGCTAATGATTGTGTCATCACATCTCGGGGGGATAACTTCGAGGCGATTGAACAAACATTGTCCACAGCTCTAGACACTCTTGCTGGCTATTACAAGAAGAATCAACTAACACCAAACCCAACTAAGACGCAACCTGTGTTTTCCATCTAAACAACAGAGAAGCTTCCCGAACTCTGAAGGTCACTTGGCAAGGCATAGCATTACAACACAATCCTACCCCGAAGTACCTCGGAGTCACTTTGGATCGTGCCTTAACCTACAGAAAACATTGTTTGAACATCAAACAGAAAGTGGCTGCTAGAAACAATATTGTGCGGAAGCTAACTGGAACATCTTGGGGAGCACAACCAGACACAGTGAGGATATCTGCCCTTTCGCTCTGCTATTCCGCAGCTGAATACGCATGCCCGGTGTGGTACAAATCTTGCCATACCAAAGCAGTTGATGTAGCACTCAACGAAACCTGCCGCATTATTACTGGATATTTGAGACCTACACCTTTGGAAAAAGTGTATTGCCTTGCAAGGATAGCACCTCCCGATATTCGCCGTGAAGTGGCAGCCAAGAAAGAAAAGAGAAAGGTGTTGACATCGAAAGCCCACCCTTTGTTTGGATATGAGCCACCATGCCAGCGACTTAAGTCTAGGAAAAGCTTCTTGAGAGTAACCGAAACACTTGCAGGAACAGCGCAGCAAGCAAGAATTGAAGAATGGCGCGTCAGGAGTCAACATACGAGGATCAGCCAATGGATGACCCCAAAAGAGGAACTCCCTCCTGGCCAAGTCACAGATTGGGTGAATTGGAGAGCACTGAACAGACTGCGCTCTGGTGTTACGCGGTGCAGGGTAAACGAGAAGAAATGGGGTTTCGAAGTGAACAGTACCTTGTGTGTATGTGGAGAAGAGCAGACCACAGCCCATTTGCTGCAATGCAGTTCATGCCCATTCAGCTGCACAACAGAAGACCTGGTTAAAGCGAAGCCAAATGCACTTGATGTTGCAAGGTTTTGGGCTCACATAGTTTAATGTGGCTCTTCGCCATTGGAGTATTTATATTATGTTTTATGTTTTTCCTTATCTTTAATTTTAAACTTATGTATGCTTCTGACACGATATAAATATAAATAAATAAATAAATATATTATTATTATTATTATTATTATTATTATTATTATTATTATTATTATTATTATTATTATTATTATTATTATTATTATTATTATTAAGAGCGTTCATGGCAACTGTGTGTTAGCGACGTCAAATAGCAAAAAGGCAATGTTTCTTTATCGTAAAGTCGAACCGTTGAACATCAGATCCTTCATCCATTCACCCGCTTTATTATATTCAGTCATTCTGAATAATTTCAGATGATACACTTAAGAAAACAGAAATTGCAACACCATGAAGGCATTGGTCGTTTGTGTTGTTTTTCAAGATATGGAACGATGCCATGTAGCTATGTAAACGATCAAAGTTTCAGACCCATTGGATTGTTGCTACAGGTCTCCCCACGTGATTGGTCGCGGAGGAATCAACTTCAGTATACGGACTCTGGTGTAGCGTAGTTGACTTGCAGTCTGTGCAGTGAAGTGTTCCCCGTCAAACATGCCTCGACGACAGAGAAGAGCACGTTATCAACAACTGTCGCCGTTTGAGAGGGCTCGGATAATTGGGCTGTGTGAGGCTGGATTATCGCTAAGGACTGTCGCTGCACGTGTTGGCCGACAGGCATCTACGGTACAACGTGTATGGCAGCAGTGGTCAAATGAAGGTACCCACACTCGTAGACCTGGCACAGGCCCAGCGCGACAGACAACTGTGAGAGAGGTTCACCGCATCATTCGGATGGCCCGGATGGAACCCCATACAACAGCAGCGCAAATTCGAGCAGCTGTGGCACCCCACGTTACACAACAAACAGTTGGTATTAGCCTGCGTGCAGCTGGCTTACGAGCCCGTGTCCCTGCAGAAGGTGTTCCATTGACCCCACAACAGCGACGTGTAAGGCTGGCCTGGTGTCGAGAAAGATCGACGTGGGTCAACGAATGGCATAGGGTCGCCTTTATTGATGAATCGCGCTTCTGTCTTGCCCGCAGTGATCGCCGGAATCGTGTGCGCTGACGTACCGGGGAGAGGGGCCGCCGAGATCTTATTGTGGAGAGGCACACAGGGCCAACACCAAGCATTATGGTCTGGGGAGCTATTGGCTTTAATGTGAAATCACAGTTAGTGCTTGTTTAGGGCATTATGACTGCTCGACAGTACGTTGATAGGGTACTCAATCCAGTGGTTGTCCCTATGATGGCGAACATTGCTAATGGGATGTTTCAGCAGGACAATGCCCGGGCTCACACTGCACGCATCTCCAGGGAAGCTCTCCACGACATCACTACCTTAGAATGGTCCGCCAGATCCCCGGACCTCAGTCCTATTGAGCATGTGTGGGACTGACCAACCATCCTCAGCCACCCACAACTCTGGAACAACTAACCCGTGCAGTGCAGCAAGCATGGGCCACAATACCTCAGGAAGCGATCCAGGGCCTTACTGACTCGACGAATTCATCAATGTATTGCAGCTCGTGGTGGGCACATCCGGTATTGATTGTTGACCAAACTTGCGGTCAAAGGAACCTGAGAGTATAATCATCGAATCACAATCGTACACTCGTCCTGCATGTTCAATTGCAGCAATGTAGTACTACTCCTTCTGGGTGTTGCAATTTCCATTTTCTTCAGTGTACTGTACATATACACTGACCGGAAAAAAGTGGAACACTTTCATTTCTTGTGTAAAATCTTAATTTATTTCACTAAAATGAATCGGTTTTCCAATTTTCTTTTACATGTTACCAAATCTACATGTTTGGCTATGGAAAATATCAAATACGATTTACAACACCCATCATCTCACAATATTTCTTAGATTTTACGATTTTTGAACATTTTCAGTATTTTAGTTTTCTTTTCAGCTGATTTTTGTCGATTGTTGTTACTTTTATTGCCAAATAAAATAAAGTTAAACCGAGAAAGTGGGTGCGTGGTTTGGGTCACTTAACTATCAGTTTGCATTTGCGAGATAGTGGGTTCGAATCCCACCGTCGGTATCTCTGAAGATGGTTTTCCATAGTTTCCTATTTTGCATATTAGGCCTTAATTAAGGCCACATTCACTTCCACTACTAGTCATTTCCTATCCCATCGTTACCATAAGACCTCTCTGTGTCTGTGCGACATAACGTTAATCTTTGTACGGCACTTCATGGTGACACTGGTAATAAAGACAGGTGTATTCACCCTGGGCATCTATGACGATCTGTAAACGCTTAGGCATACTATTGCTAAGTTCTTGGGTGGCATCTGCCTCCAGCAATTATGTTCTCTATTGTGCCAAGGTAGCATTGCCACGTTGTCTGACGTTCCTTCCAAGCTTATCCCATACACTTTCAATGGGGTTTATGTCGGGACTACTTACATAAAATATTACTAAGTAGTTAAACGAAAAATATGCATAGAAATACAGCTTGCTTGGATTACATCTGAGGCGAATGAACCGTAGGAGATAATACCCTGACAAAGGAAGCGCTTCACTAGAAACAAAGGAAATATCCGGTATATCGCTGATTAGTTAGGAATTGAAGCACAACAGAACTAATTGTACTCCCACTTGAGTGCACATCCGTCAAGGTATTCAAGGCTAAGGTCCGTCACGCAGGTCGCTCATTCACACTCCGCGACCCTCGGGCAATCTGGTCAGAAACGCGTGAGTTTCTTTTGACCATTTCATAGCTCCAGATAACAGTTACTCAGCGAACACATTTCTACACACATAATATACCATCTATATGCTCAGTGTTATATGGATAACGAACATACCATTGCATGCCTGTCGTCCTGTAGTGGATTTAATATTTCTGCGCCCATAGGTACATTTAAAGCATGTACCCTCAACAGAAGAACGATAGTCAAGAGCTTGAAATAACAACAGAATATGGTACATAACACATGTAATATTTAAAATTACCGCGCGAGTTGGCTATGTGGTTTGGATCACGTATTTGTGAGCTTGCATTCGGGAGAAATTGGGTTCGAACTTCACTGTTGGCAGGCCTGAATATGGTCTCTCGTGGTTTATCATTTTCACAACAGGCAAATGGTGGGTCTGTACGTTAATTAACGGCACGGTTGCTTCCTCCCTATTCATAGGCCTGTCCTTTCACATTATCGCCAAGACCTATTTGTGTCGGTGCGACGTAAAATAAATAGCAAAGAAAAAGAAGTATACACAGGCAGAGCATTGAGAACCTGGAACCTTTTAAAGATGAGAGTAAATACCAATCATGGAGGTTTTCGTCTCACTTTGATGGTAGTGAACTCGTCAATCAAAATTTTATTGGTCTCGTTTACCGTTTACTAGTACATGCCAGACAAGCAGCCCCTTTTTAGAGAAGGCGAGAGCGATATACCGTTAGGCACTAGTGATTACTCGATAAACAAAACTGTCATATTGAAATTAGTTGAGAATGACAATTATTATATATATATACAAGTCTCAGTTTTTATATGAGACCACACAGGTGTATTATTCTTAGAAAGCGAAAAATTAGAGTAATAACTTCTAATTACCGAACAAGTTGGCCGCGCGGTTGGGGTCGCATAACTGTGAACTTGCATTCGAAAGATGGTGGGTTGGAATCCCACCGTCAGCAGCCTTGAAGACGGTTTTCCGTTTTCCTGTTTTCACACCAGGAGAATGTTAGAGCTGTATTTTAATAAAGGCCACGGCCGCTTCCTTCCCCATCCTAGCCCTTTCCCATACTTGTGTCGCCACTAGCAAAAAATAACTTATAATTTGAATTATTCAAAACATACATAAATATTATTGTAGGCATTAACAAAAAATAGTAGGCCTATTAGCCAAAATATCCAACCACAATACCGCTGCCTCTAACCACGTGCCGAGCGGACCTATATTATAAATCTGTCCGTACTGTCGTCCCATTAGCCCGAAAATGATTCTGTGTCTTCGACGAGCATTTACTATAAATTGTTTGCTAACTATCGTTATTGTTGTTCCAGTTGAGTTTCGAAGCTTAAATATTCTTAAATTCTAGTCGATTGCAATCTTGAAAACGCAAGGAGAATACGTTTCTAGACGGGTTTAACTCGCACTAAGCGCTTGTCTTCTGAGTCCAAACTAACGTGTTGGATCCCGACTGTCTAGTGGTATTTCAAGGTAACCAAATATGAATTCCCGCATCTCAGCGTGTCCGAAGATCGTAAACGTAGCTAGAAGGGCTTAAGATAATAATAATAATAATAATAATAATAATAATAATAATAATAATAATAATAATAATAATAATAATCATAATAATAATCATAATAATAATAATAATAATAATAATAAGCATGATCATGATCGTCATCATCTATATTTAACATTTCTTCAAATACTGAAGACTTTAAGAGACGCCGAGGTGTTTGAATTTTGTGCCATAGAAGTTCTTTAATATGTCCAAAGCCAACGACAAAGAGTTATGGCATTTCAATATTCTTTAAATGCACGCGATATAAATTGTGATAGTACATATACCCTCGCACTGTATTCAGAAGTAGGAGATATTATTGTCATTATTCGTATTGTTATTATTATTATTATTTCACTTGTATATTTATTCTTATCATTTTAAGCTGGAAGTCTCCATGTGTGATATGAGCGATTTGTTTTATACAAACGATTGGAAAACAGTGCTAATTACTACTCAGAAACATTGTATGAGTCATGTGCAACAACCCAGAGGCCGTTGATGTTGTTATTGTCTTGGGATCCGGAAGAGGTTCAGGGCGTGGTCTTGATACGTCAAGAGGATCTTTCACTCATGATTGGCTGGCCAGGATCAATCTAGACGTATCATGTGAGAGGAAGGGGGAAGCTGAGGTCTATTTAGACATGTGAGAAAACGGCGCAAATGACTTGACTTCAAACTTTGGTGGAGCATACTTGATTTCAAACTTTGGTAGGAAGAGGAGATGCAACTTTGGTGGAACGTGGTCTTATAATGTTTGTGGAATGTGAAGTGTGGTACTAACCTACAACTGTGGAGTACTTAGGGACTTGGTATTGTATCACTTGTGGCGGCTTGGTATTATATGTTGGTAAAAGCTATGGGGTACTGTGTCTCAGACTTTCCATCATTTATGTTCTGGAACAGCAAGCGTGTGTTGCTCGAGTGAATGTATCTTTAAACCAAGTGTTAGAGTCAGTAAACACAGTATTATAAGGTACAGTGCCTGTGTGATATAACAAGTGCCATTAATGAGAATATGCAAGTTGTGTTGATACACAGAGACAGTGAAGGGTATTCATCCACAACTGCTTTCGGCCGTCCTTACCTTATATGCTTTGTAATGAGCTTTCAACGGACTCACTGCAAATGGTAGCTTGTTCCTCGCTTTTGGTTTCCCACTGTTTTTCTTTTGTTGTTGTTGTTGTAAATATGGAGTCTTCCAGCGGTATTTTGTGAGTGTATTTTATGTATATTTTGGTGTGTTGATGAGGTGCCCGTGCACGGATGTTATTTAGAATACAGTTAGTTATTTTTCGAATCAGTGGAGTTATTGATGAACCTAGGTGCATTTCTTACCCATTTTAGCCGTTTTCAGAAGATAATGTCTAATCTACTGCCTCACTGAGGTCGGTAAATTAGAATTGTATTTTAACATTTAACTCGAAAAGGCGCTCAACTTCACTGAACAAATGTGTCCACCAAACTGTCCATCCTCTCTGACCACAATGAACAGGAACGAGTCTGGACAGACAGAACAGCTCTGAAAACTGAAAGTTCAAGTGACTCACTCATTGATGCCATTGTTGCCAAATGCACTGGTTCTCCACACATCTTTCTCGTACAGCCACTGCATATAACACTCCTAACGCACACGCGTTAAACGGAAACATGGCAACTGGGCAACAACTAGCAGTGTGATTACCAATAATATAATAATATTATTGGCTTTACGTCCCACTGACTACTTCTACGGTTTTCGGAAACACAAAGGTGCCGAAATTTAATTACGTACCGGTAAATCTACCGACACGAGGCTGACGTATTTGAGCACCTTCAAATACCACCGGACTAAGCCAGGATCGACCCTGCCAAGTTGGGTTCAGAAGGCCAGCGCCTCAACCGTCTGAGCCCCTCAGCCCGGCAGTTTGATTACCCACCGAGTGACTGAACAATTGACTGGTCCGGTGTACTGAACCTGTTATCGAGTTTCAAGTTTAGGTCGGCTCACTCTGTTCACTGTTCAAATATCGCCCATTTTGACCGAGCAGCAATGACTCTGGCTCGAGTCTCTCTAGACTCGTTCGTTTGAGTCCCTCTCTCATTGTACTGCTCTATCGCACGGGCTCACTAAATCAAAGGCTCTGAAGAAATGGCATTTTTCGACATGTACCAGTGTACACTTTTCCAACCCAACTCAGGCTCGAAGATTTTATGGGTGCTAACTCTGTAGGTACCCTCAACTTGGGAGCGTGGGTTGGCAACCACGGGGCCCTTATCTGAGTCCTGGCATTGCTTCCACTTACTTACGCCAGGCTCCTCACTTTCATCTATCCTATCCGACCTCACTTGGTCAACACTTGTTCTTTTCAGACCCCGACGCTATTAGGTTCGGAAGGCTAGGGAGTCTTTCATTTTCACGCCCTTCGTGGCCCTTGTCTTTCTTTAGCCGATACCTTCATTTGTCGAAGTGTCGTATACCTTCCATTTTTTCTGATTAGTATTAATATAGGATGGTTGCCTCTTAGAACAATAATCACCACCACTACCTCTGTAGCAGTTGTTGCTCGCCACTGAGCAGAACGTGTTCGGTCATAATGCTACAGTCTAGCCATCAATGTTAATGCAAAGTCACTCAAAAAGAGAATGAACTTATGGTAGTGTATAAGGCTCACTTTTCTCGAAAACAAATGGATCTATGGATATCATGTTTGTTGAGAGTTTCCGTAGGGTTTATCTACATGGGAGGTGAATTATATTTAGGTAATAATTAAAATTAAATCTGCTAAAATATGAATTGCGAGGATAATACAATACCAAGCGCTAATTCTCATTTTAAGCGAGTGTACATATTTTGTATTTATTGTACAGTATTATAGTTACTGTAAATAGTTTGTACATTTGCTTGTGATACCCTCGACTTGGTTGTTATGTTCCAGTTGTCCGGCCCGGTAACAGGTAAGGATCTGCTCTCCTTCTCCGACCAGCTGGAGAGCGTCGCCAACCAGATCACTGACCTAGCCACGGCGTCGCGAATGGAGACCTTGGCGACGCGCACGCGTCGTCTGCTGGCGTCTCACATAGCACCGCTTACACAGCGTAAGGTTAGTAGGAACGAGACCACAATGTGTCGGGGTAGGTCAGCGCGTGTAAGTGCTGGGCCGTTGCTGATAGTATTTATGGATTCGGGAAACACCGCCAGCTGCTCCTGTCATTCTTTCACCTTCCTTTCTTTTTTCGTAGGATTGTGCCTCTTTCGTAAGCAATGGTCCTTTTCTTCTGTATATAAGTCACAGACATATACACAGTGCACACATTATTATTAATGTTATTGGCTTTAGTCTCACTAACTACCTTTGCGTCTGGCTCCATGGCTAAATGCTTAGCGCCCTAGCCTTTGATCGAGAGGGTCCAGGATTCGATTTCCGGCCGGGTCTGGGATTTTCATCTTAATTGATTACGTCGTCTGGCTTGGGGACTGTGTATGTGTGCCGTCTTCATCATTAGAAATCATCTTAGGAAGGGACCCATCCTCACAGACATGGAGGTCGCCTATAAGCCGTCTACTAGGAAGAGACCTGCACCAGGTCTCTCCAGAGGCCATAGGCCATCATTATTACTACCTTTAAGGTTTTTGAAGACGCTGAGGTGCCAGAATGTTGCCCCGCAGTAGTTCTTTCACTTGGAGATGGCATATTTGAGCACTTCCCCGGAGTGAGCCGGGATACAACCCGCCATCTTGGGCTCAGTACTCTACCATCAGAGCTACTCAGACCGGTACTACATGCATTACAATAACACATATTTCACAAATCGCTATCTACGTTTAGTACACGGTCTGACTATCAAACTGCTTCGTACCTCTTAATAAAACAAAATGGCTTCGTATGTAGACTCCGTGGCTCAGGCGGCAGCACGTCGGTCTCTCACTGCTGGGTTCCGTGGTTCAAATCCCGTTCACTCCGTGTGAGATTTGTGCTGAACAAAGCGGAGGCAGGACAGATTTTTCTCCGGGTACTCCTGTTTTCCCTGTCATCTTTCATTCCAGCAACACTCTCCAATATCATTTCATTTCATTTCATTTCATCTGTCAGTCATTAATCATTGCCCCAGAGGAGTGCGGCAGGCCTCGGCAGCCGGCTCAATTCCTATCCTCGCCGCAAGATGGGGTCTTCATTCATTCCATCCCTGACCCGGTCAATGACTGGAAATCAGGTTGCAGGTTTTCATTTTAGTAATACTCTTTACTTCAAATTCGAGCAATTACAGTGGTAAACGTAGTACTGGTTACTGAAGGTGTAGGGACATTCTCAGTCACCAGTGAGAGGAGGGTTGTCCAGTTGTACTTCCTCGTACAACTACGAGTATATCACCACCACCTCACCACTAGTCACCACCAGTCACAAGTGACGGGTGCCTATGGAAAACAAATGTCTACTTGATGTTCTTCTAATATTTAAAAATACTATTTTCAACATACTCTTCCCAGATCACCCAACAAAGTAAAAATATGTATCTCCATTAAGATTTCTAAACGAGTAGAAGATAAAGGTTCGGGTTATTTGTAACTTCAGCACAATATGGGATAGACTGGTTAGTTCTTCTCTAGGAGTATAGATTTCGTTTCTAAAGTTTTCGTCATCCTGACGGGAAATGAAGCCCGCACCCTTCTGGATGGAGCAAGCGCTCCTTTTCCCCTTCAGTTGGGCTGCCTCCATGATGTAACGCTCTATACTAACAAGTTCCTGAACTATGCATCTATATGTGGTGGGTGGCGCAGGAGGCTCCTCGATAAAACAGCCGTGTCCCAAGATTACACAACTCAGCTCCAGCTTATCCGCCCTTTCTGTTTTACAGGACGATAGTTTACCTGGCCGCCAACTGTGGTACTCAGATATTATGTTTGAAATGTTTTCTCTTTCGGCTGTTTCTTTCCCAAATCTGTATTTCATTATCATCATTATTTAACACGATTTTGACTTTCAAAACCTGTTTCGGCTTCACATTTTCGAGATTTCTCTTAGACGTCCTACATCTTTTCTTCCTTTGGATTGTACTCCAAAGCAATTCTGGGTATTCTTCTAGGCTCCTTCCGAAATACAAAAAAATAAAAAATGTTCCTCCTAATTCTGACTATAGCTGTCGATGCATTCAGAGTGTAGTTTGATTTCTAGATCGTGTCAGATATAATCACTGTGAAGTCTATCAATTCTGGTACATCCCTTTTATGATCTAAAATATATCATTTTGTAGATTGGTAATCATGTATCACAACCGTACAGCAGCGTTGGTAATATCATAACTTTGTAAAATTGAAGCTGCGTTTCCTTCCTAGTCTTTCTAAAGTGGCAATTATCTCAACAAGTCAACATATCTCATATAGTAAGTTAGTACGGTTAATAGTAACAAAGGCTCTGGGTTCATTTTTTGACTCTATGTAGTATTTAAATACTCTAGCATGGATTGATTCCTAGCCACAAAAAGACAATTTGGAAACCAGTCTGATTTTGCGCAGGTGAAAATGTCGAAAGACTTTTCTCTTTTTTCTTTTTGCTAGTGGTTAAACGACGCAGTAGCTCAGTTGGTTTTTTGGTGATAGTGGAATAGGAAAGGGCTAGAGCAGGGAAGGAAGCAGCAGTAGCTATAATTAAAGTGCAACCCCAGCATTTGCCTGGTGTGAAAATGGGAAACCACGGATAACCACGTCAATGTCTGCTTTAAACGAAACATTATAGCCAAGATAATTGAAATAGGACACCTGTTCTATTATTTAACCATCTAACACAATTTTAGCTTGAATACTTGCCTTTATAAACCCTCTTTCTTTTCCTTTTTAGGGAGAGAGCTTGGGACCGCATGGTTTTACAATCTGTGTAAGTTTATAAATTGTACCCTGAAGTTGATCCTCCGATTCATTGGTACAATATAGTCATCAGCAGATACTATTGTATTTACGATTATTATTTTTTATCCAAAAGTTAAATAAAACCATCCACGTTCTCAGCATATCGTAAGATATACCTTAAAGAGTGTGAGCGATAAGAAACACCCTTGTGTAACTCCCTAAATATACAGTATTACATTATGACAGCCACAGACACTGACATAGCAGTCACGACGACACACTTATGCGGGGCTGATGACAGAAGTTATCCCAAACTCGTAACACAGGCTATAACAATTAAAAAGTTCCTTAAATCTACTTAAATGAAGTAAGGAACAAATTTAGGTGCCCTCTTACATTTAACTGCTTTAAAATATATTTCAACATTTTCAAACTCCTGTACTAAATTGTTTGAATCTGATAAGTAATTTTCAACTTCTTCTTCTTCTTCTTCTTCTTCTTCTTCTTCTTATTATTATTATTATTATTATTATTATTATTATTATTATTATTATTATTATTATTATTATTATTATTATTATTTCGTACAGGTCGACAATGGACCGAGATATTCAACTATTGCGTTTGGGGTGGGTTTTGTTGTTTGCCCACTAATTGTGCATCCTCTGGCTCTGTTGTTCTTTCCTCTCCTTTGTCCAGAGGGTACCTGTCTTCCTTCTTGGTTGTTTGTCCTGGAAACTCTTTTGTTTAAGCATCCTCCTGAAAGATGTCCGGTCTTTTAAGTCTTTCTGTTCCTCCCAGTTCCCGCAGATCTTTGTATACTTCCATTAACCATGGTGACTTGGTCTTCCTTTTTTGGCAGTAAACGAGAAGTTGGTTGGTCGATCTGGCATGATGCACCCCGTAGACGTGTCCATAAAATGCTAGACGTCTCTTCCTGGCCACGTCCGTGATTTGTTCACAGTATTTTTTAGAGATTATTATTATTATTATTATTATTATTATTATTATTATTATTATTATTATTATTATTATTATTATTATATTATTATTATTATTATGTAAGATAACTGTCGTATGCACTATAAAAGAATGGAATTTGCGAATAATACTTATGTTCCCTTCCAGGAGGATATGGTGTACCAATTAACATCACTGGAGGTGCAGCTGATGCCCCTACAGCGGCAAGTAAACCAGTCACTCTCACATCTGAAGACCATCCAGTTCTTCATCAACAACCAAGGAGCCAACATATCTCATATTGTAAGTTAACAGTAACAGAGGCTCTGGGTTCAATTCTTGACTCTATGAAGTATATAAATGCTCTAGTATGGATTGATTCCTAGCCACCTGCCTGATGCTGCGGCAAGTGAAAGGATTGAAAGACTTCTTTTTAATAGTGGTTTAACGACGCAATAGCTGAGGTGGGTTTTTGGTGACAATGTAATAGGAAAGGGCTACTGCAGGGATAGAAGCAGTGGTAGCCTACTTAAGCCACAACTCCAGCATTTTCCTGGTGTGAAAATGGGAAACCACGTATAACCATCTTCAGGGCTACCAAGGTAGTGTTAGAACACATCTTATCCGGAATGTAAGCCCACAGCTGCGCGGCCCGTACCAAGCAGACATATCGCTCGGTTTGAATGAAACTGACCACTCTACCACACACTAACTTTCAACTCAGAATGGCTCTCTAGAAGTCGTTAGTGAATATCGTCAAATATCCATCTTCAATGCCTTTGCTGGTGGGACCTAGTGTTTACAGTGCACCAAGTCTTCTGTTATGGGCTAGAGCAATTTTGTTACTTTCATTGATCTGTCTCAGCTTTATCCTTGGCTTTGACAAGATGAAAGTGACTGATGTATGAGTGATGCTAGTAATGCCATTCCATCTGCAGCCAGTCCCTGCTATGAATGCTGTGAAAATATTGCTCATAGGGTCGGTTGGTGCATGCATTTCAGTGGGCTTGGCAGACTGATATGTAATAGCAACTTCTGGCTCGGTGAGGAAAGCAACGGGAAACTACCTCACTCCTCATTTCCCTAGTACGTCTCTTCAGTGATGCCTAGGCCATCTATGACAGCTCATGGCGGAACTGTTGAGGATCCAACCAGCCTTCGGGCTGATGACTAAAACATACAACAACAACAACAACATCCATCTTCAATTTTGAATAAGAAAGGGCGACTATAAGCAAATTGTGTATTGGGACAGTTATTACTTACTTCGACATTCCTAAAATAAACTTCACTACGTACCTTATCAAACAATAACATGGAACTACCTAGCCGAGACTGCAAGCGTGCCCTCTGTTCACTCACTTGGTTACACAAAAGAGAACACCGTGATTGCTATTTGAAGAGAAATCCATTCGTCATTCTAAGGGAAAGGGTTCCAGCGATAGATAAGGATAAGGATATAGCTACAGTCGTAACATATGAGTGTAGGTATCATAGTAGTTTCACAAATTGATTACAGTATATGAGAAACGTAAATGCATATTCCATTTGTTCTCTGTGGTAAAATAAATTGAGCTAAATGGTCGTTTAGCTGTAAGGTTACATTGAGAAGATGGTGGGTTCAAACTCTACTGCCAGCAGCTCTATAAATAGTTTTCCTTGGTTTTCTATTTTCACAACTGGGCTGTAGGCCTACTTTACTTAAGCCACAGCCGCCACTTTCCCATTCGTTGCTCTTTCTTCTCCCAGCGTCGCCAAAAGTCGTGAGTTTCAATGGGGGTATTTAACAGAGAGAGAGAGAGGGGGGGGGGGGGGGAGAGAACGCGCGCGTGAGAGAGAGAGAACAAATAATAATAATAATAATAATAATAATAATAATAATAATAATAATAGTAATAACAATAATAATAATAATTTCGTGTGGCTATTAGTAGTCTGGTGCAGCCCTTGTAAGGCAGTCGCTCCAACGACGGTAGGCGACATCCTCTACAGTATTAGGAAAGTGCATGTTAGTGTAGTAGAGGTCAGCATCGCATGTGATGTGTGAGTTTCAGGAATGTTCGGGACAGCAAAAATACCCAGGTCCCGAGTCAACAGGATTAGCAATTCACGATTAAAATCCTACGATCGGGCCAGGAATCGAATCCGGGCACCTGAGGCCCGAAGGCCCCGAGGCACCGGAATGCCTGAATTTTGTACTGAATTGGAGTTTATTTAACAACCAGAGAACCTACTGGTGATACAGTCGTTCCTTTGACCTGTCGATTTCCACCATACTCAGCACCGGCAAATTTTAAAAATTACAAGATACCCATACATTTTAGTGATTAGAAGTTACAGTAGGCGCTGAATATTGTAGCTTTAGCTTCATCCTATTAGGTATTATTTGCAAGTTTGCTTGAGCAGCAATGAAATGTGGAAGAGACAATATTGAAATCACGCGATATGAAGTTTTTGTTGTCGTCTTTTTTTTTTTTTTTTTTTTTTCGTGAGACAATTAAATTATCACTATAATTTGCTCTAAAGTGAGAGTCTCATACTAATGCTTAGTTTTATTATCACTTGAGGAACTCGTGCTGGGCTTCGAGAACGTCTTATTGTACAGTAAACTGTAGTTGTAATATTGTGCAAACGTGATGCGTAACCCGCTACAAAACAGGAAACACTGTGCTGAAATGAAAACTGACAGTCACAATGAACGCTAATGCCCGGTTTCCGGAACGTGAGATATCGAACCTATAGCGGTATCGAATGGTTAACTTGTGTTTTGGCGTTGCACGAACGTAAGATACATCTATCGGTTCGATAAATCGCTTGCTAACTTAGAGGGCCCTGAGCAGGAGATATCTATTTGTTAACTTGCTGGGCGCGTGCGCAGTACTTCAGTATTAGCAGCTAACATTGTGTTTGTTAAAATTTCTATGGCTTCCTCATCTTCTTCCGACGAACATTGTAGAACGACCACGATTATATCATTGTCGGCCTAATGATCTAATGAAGTATACAGTAGTGAAAATGAATTCAAAGACAGATTGAGGCTAAACAAATTACTGTCATAGGTTTGGTAGCGGTTACAGGCGACAATTTGCGTCCTGTGACAAATAATTTTCCATTGTCCCCTGTTGATCAATTATTAATTATGATACCCTTTAAGATTCAGTACTACTGAGTCTTATCGTATTTGTATCTGTGACTGCATTCGTGTCCATGAAAGCACTGGTAATACAGATACTGAGGGACTCGCTGCAAATCATTCATTTCCACCTATACCTGAGAACGTGAGTTACATTCCTCCCCCACTAACCGTGGAAAAAAAGAAGATAACAGCATTATCGTTTAAATGTTCATCTTTTGATATTTTTAAACCATTGAAATTGAAAATGTATTCCGGATCCAAATGGTCACCCTCATTGGAGGACGGATGGTTTATTTCTTTAGTAGTATAACCGATAATTGCATATTTATCGTAGTAGGCCTACTTGCATTGGCAGTAAGCATGGTAATTTTAACATGTGATTGTTTTTAATTAACGATATTACATACAAGGTACTAACAGGTTATATTACCCGATATATATCCTTATGCTGTGATCAAACACTGTCCATATTTTGTAATAACAGGAAAGATATACAGTATACTTATAAGGCTCAGTGCAAACTGGATTGCGCGTGACATGTGTCACTCGTGTGCATATTGCATTAGGAATCCTAAAACCATGTCAAATTCTTCTGACAGTCCTTAAATACCACGAAACTGACACCCACGTCTGCAAGAACTAGTTGAATACCGTACCCATTTCTCGCTGCATGGGAAAGATGGGATAATAGGAGCTGCACAGAAAGCTCAAATGCGATGCATTACTTGTGCGCATGCGCCTGACAATATGGGGAACACACCTAACGCACAAAAACAAAGCAGTACGAGGGGTGGCATCTAGTGTGTATTTATGAAACTTGATCAACGAGCCAATAGTTGACAGTTCGATAAGTTAGCTGTCGTTCCGCTGTGCAACGCAGCGAAGATTTATCGAGTCGACAGCTCTAACAAAGCAATAGCTTTCGGAAAGATATCTCACCATTCCAGAAACCGGGCATAAGTGAACTAGAAGAGCAAGCACAAAGCTCCTAAAATTAGACATCACTGTATCACTATGTGAAACACAGACGAACAGCAGGTGACTGAAGAAAATAGTAAGTACAGCCAGCGCAGTGGCGCGTCATAGCGGTCAAAGTTAACGAACACACAAATCCACACGAAAAAATCCGAACACGAGCGGCTCGATCGGAACTGGATTACAGAATGTGCTGAACCGTAGAATGCCCGATTAGAGCACCTAGTGTACTGTGAAAACGAAATGACTTTTTTTTTTACAGTTGGCTTTACGTCGCACCGACACAGACAGGTCTTACGGCGACGATGGGATAGGAAAGGCTTTGAAGTGGAAGGAAGCGGCCGTGACCTTAATTAAAGTACAGCCCTAGCATTTGCCTGGTGTGAAAATGCTAGGGCTGCGTTGTCAAGACGACTATCTGTTAACTATCTGTTGTTAATAATCACAAGTATCTTGTTGCGTTAGAAGAAGAGGATCAACTCGAAGAATTGGACGAAAGAGTAGTGGATAGATAGAACTGAATCAAATGTCCCTGTAGACGAGAAAAGTAATGGGCGAATTCCATAGATTACACTAGACGTATGTCCTGAAACTCTGGATTTGGATGCACCATATCTTGTAAGTTACGATCCAAAGCATAAATTTACAGATTTGTAGCCCTGTAACTCGAAACGTTCAATTAAATGTCCGTAAAGTGCTGTACATAGTAGATAAAAACACAATTTCTGTACTTAACAAGAAACATTACATAATACAATATTAGTTTCCAGTATAAATAACGAAGCATCGTAACCTCTTTGGTTAATATGATACTGGATCGAACCCAACTTGTCTGAGAAAGCAGCCCTCTCCACGAGCTTTAACAAGCTGGAACTGGCTTATGGACTGACAAGTGATGCCTGTCACACGACCAGAAGTTGGAACTCTACACTGCACTACAGTCATTCGCCGGGAAGCCCTGTGTGCAATGGAATGTCTATCACCAAATACTAAACAGAAAAGGTTTGATTGAAAAACTGGAAGTCAGGGAGTGAATAATTCTCAGAAAGATCCTAGGCCCAATACTGGAAGATAAGGACTACCGGAGACGTCGCAATTCAGAGCTTACTACGTGAGAGAAGCTCTCTGACTGTGCCAGAAAAACTCATGTTACAGTATTTATTGTCTCCCAACAGATCGACCTATCGCCTCTTTACCTTCTGGCGAAACAAGAAAGTCCTTACCACCTGGCTGACGGATAGTGATATAAAAGAACTGGGGCTGACACTGACATGTTCTAGGATACAACGGTTGAACAAGCGTGGTCTCAGGTACAGCAATTCGAAATAATAATAATAATAATAATAATAATAATAATAATAATAATAATAATAATAATAATAATAATAATAATAATAATAATAATAATAATAATAATAATAATAATAATAATAGTAATAATAATAATAATAATAATAATAATAATAATTTAATTAAAGATTTTGGAGACGCTGAAGTGCCAGAATTCTGTCACGAACGAGGTTTCATACGTTCGTATAAATCTACTGACACAAGGCTCGTGAACTTGAGCACCATCACATACCATTGGACTGAGCCGCGATCGCACCGCCAACTTGAGCTCCGAAGATCACTGCTTCTACCGTTTGAGCCAATCAGTCCGAGTGTGATTTCTAATATAAATTTATTTTATACGTTTATAAACACATTTCCATATCAGATGGCTATAACATTGCAGAGTGATCGCAGACACTACCTCATTCAAACAATTGCCTCATCTTGCACATTAACAGCACTTCTCAAAGTCATCTTATTATCACTCACAGTTACGAAAGATTTTGGCAGTGACCCTCTCTTAAATGGTATCCATTATTTCTCTTTCTTTTGCAATTTAGCATCCATTATTCCTCCTTATCTTATTCTCCTTTATTATGTCTCTCTTTTCTTTTTTTTAAGCCATCCAATTAAGAATTAAATAGATCATTCTTCTTGCAGACGAAAAGGGAGTGGATTTTAATTGCAAATTGGGGCTGCCATTAGGAGTCTGTAATTAACAAGTGACGAAGTTCGAGTTCGGCCGTAATTCTTATCGGAAGCATCAGTATTATCTACACTCTCTACATAAATTTACGTAATTTCCGAAATAACGTTGAATTTGCCCCCCCCCCCCACCTCCTTCCCTTAAAGTGTTCCATCGACCTTCACCACCCCTTGGAAAGATCATGCGCTAGCACATCAAAGATAAAGTACCGGTAAAACTGGTGCCTGAAAAGCATATATGATAGAAGAGGGGTGTAGCTTAAAGGCCGTAGCCAGTATAATAATAATAATAATAATAATAATAATAATAATAATAATAATAATAATAATAATAACTTAATAATGGCATGTGGCTTCCGAAGATTTGAAACCGTATACAGTAGACGACCTGGCCATCTGTGAGGATGGGTCTCTACCTAGGATGAATTCTAATGCTGAAGCCGAACTTGGATCAAAGGCAATCAAGCCATGGAGCCAAACAAACTTGTGTCATAATTCTTAGGTGGTGTAGCTCTTACCAGGCACACAACCAACTGCAGGTGCCATTTTAACCACATACCAGCACTTCTGTAATTCGTAAATCACTGCGAGTACCACGAAACGAACCCGGGCCCCCAAGGACAGCAGCAAACCGCGCCAACACTTACGTTACGGAGGCTGACGGAAAGAGAGTGAAAATTAATTTTGAGTCAAATAGGACAAGTTATATACGGTACGAGTCTTCATCCCTTCATTAGAGAAATTTTCAAGACATTCTTCAAAGCGTTATACGTACCCTAAGAGGATGTGTCAGCTTGAACATGTGGGTAGGGCCTAAGTGCACCTGTACGAAACATTCCGCAAAATATCAGGGACGCGTGGGACATCAATAATGTTTCCAGACTTCATAATTAAATGCGATTATTGTCATGGCTTTTTATTATTTATAATGTAATAATTTTGGTAAGAACAAATGAAATAATCAACTGACTAACGTCCTAGTATATGAATGTGGCGGGAAAAACAGTAACAAACAAATGACAAAATGAAAAGTAGGGAACGATATAGGCCTACATCTTTTCAATTATTTTTTTTTTTTACAAATTTTCTTTACGTTGCACCGTCTTATGGCGACGACAGGATAGGAAAGGGCCAGGACTGGGAAGAGGGTGACCGTGGCCTTGATTAAGGTACATCCTGGTGACTGATGTGAAAATGGGGAAACCATCTTCAGGGTTGCCGACAGTTGGGTTCGAACCCTTTATTTCCCGAATACAAGCTATCAGCTACGTGACCCAAACCGCGCAGCCACTCGCTCAGTGCAAACGATATGCAAGGATATTAACAAACGTATGATTTTGAAGTAGTGGACATATTATTTTATTTACCTTATTAAAGGTATTAAAGAGGAGAGTTCAATAAAGAAAAATACATTGAAAAATGCAATTTCTTGACCCATAAATGTGAACATTCCCCTTACGACCGATCATTAATATCATCCTGAATAGTTACTTATGAGAAGCATTGAACATTACAAATAAAAAAGAAAGAACAGTAGTAATAACGGGGAGTCACTTATTTGAACACATTATTCCTGAAATTTAAAATGTAATCCGTCCCCAGCTAGGTTGTATTTTTTTTTTTTCTTTTTTGACAAGTTGCTTTACGTCGCACCAACAAAGATAGGTCTTATGGCGACGATGGGACAGAAAAATGCGAGGAGTGGGAAGGAATAGCCCGTGGCCTTAATTGAGGTACAGCCCCATCATTTGCCTGGTGTGAAAATGGGAAACCACAGAAAACCATCTTCAGGGCTGCCATCAGTGGGGTTCGAACCCACTATCTCCCGAATACAGGATACTGGCCGCACTGTTAAATTCATTACTCCTACATAAAAAAGAAAAGACAGTAGTAATAATGGGGATTCATTTGTTTGAACACATTATTCCTGAAATTTATAATGTAATCTGTCCCCGGCTAGGTTGTATTTCTTTCTTCTTTTTTTCCAAGTTGCTTTACGTCACACCGACACTTAACTGATAACACCATAATAACCTTATAGTCTTAAAGAAAAATGCAATAATAATCAAATACACTCCAGAATGTACTAGTAGTCACTTTCAGAAATGAAACTATGAACGTTGGCTATAATTCAACTCTTCACAAATCACTAAAAATGTTGCCAAAATGCAAATAAGAAAATAACTGCAAGATAATATTTCCGCAAGCAGGGGTTTTTCTGTATGGATGGCAACGCAGAATGCAACCCAATAGTTGACTATAAATGTTCATCTTTAAAAGTAATGGGGGAGAAACTACAAATCACTGTCTTCAGTAGTAATGCTAAGATTCGTCCTGTAGGGATCAACGTTGGGTGATGCAGACTAAAGTTAACACCAGAGGCAGATACTTCCTGAACACTGTTACAAAGGCTGTATTGTTATCATCTCGTGTGTTTAAGTGTGCTTAACCTAACAAGTAACGAACATTGTTCGGGGAATGTGGTAAAATATCGTATGGCATATGGCCTACGTAGAAGTCTAGTGCACTTCTTTGGAATTGATGCCTGCGGGTCTGTGAGGATAGGGATTTATTTAGGATGAAATATATTAAAGAAGTCACACATCCCAGTCCCCGAGCCAGTGGAAATAACCAGTGAAGGTTAAAATCTCGCCCTGGCCATGAATCGAATCGGGGACCTTTTGGACCAAAGGCCAGCACGCTATCCAGTTAGTCACGACGCCAGGCAGTATGAAAACGAGGCTGATCCAAGAATATTATAATATCAAGTTCTTGTGGCAGCTCCACCGAGCGTTCTGACAAAGCTACGAGAGACTGGGTCCAATCGGTATTGACTGTAATGTCGGTCGAGAGTGTACGGTCAGGGCACGTAGATACACGCCATAGAAAGATATGTGACATTAACAGAAGAAGAATTACGGTAGACACACATTACCTGGAGAAAGAAATTAACAACAAATTTAACAATCTCATGAGCAACCTAAAAGGTAGGCCCGGCTTATTATTCCCTTTCCTAAAATCAAGTTTCAGTCCATCACCGGCTTGCTGGGCCTGAGAAATGAGAAGGTTAGAGATAAGGTAAAAGAAGAGCCTCTACAGAAGTGGACAGAGGCATCTAGAATCATATGGTATGGGCACATGAAGAGAATGACAGAGGAAAGGGCTCCTACTAAAATGTCTTCATTCCTCACCTGAAGGGGGAGGCGGGCCTCTTAGACGGTGACGTCGTCTTTCAGGCCGGCAGATTTGTTACGGTGAATGAGATGCACGGAGGAAATGAAGTGGTTGGCGGCCGTGGCCTACACTAGGAACTGTCCCGGCACTCGCCTAAATGCAGGAGAATGGAAAACCACGGAAAACCATTCTCAGGATAGCCGACCATTGGGGCCAGCCGTGAGGTCCAGCCTTGTCCCGTACCCGAATGCAGAGGCTAGAGCCGTGGCCACCTCTTAGTGAGTTTAACCATTGCAGCACGACCTAGAACAATACGTATTTTGATCTCTATTTCACAGCCTCCCGTGTCACTGATGACTGACCTAAAATATACAAATTCCTTTACTGTCTCCAGGTACTTTCGACATCCTGTAAGTTTGATTTAACCTTGCCGATCAACTTCCATTAATTTGGTCTTTTTTATGTTTATCTCTAGACCATAGTGAAGGCTAATATTTTTCACTCTTGTAAACAGGTCAGTGAATTCCTCTTCACTTCCAGCTTTAAGGGACGTGTCATCTGCAAATCGCAGGTTGCTAATTATTCTGCCGCCAATCGAGATTCCACCACTCCCGCCATAGAGAACTCTCTTGAACAAACACTCTGTTTAGATGTTGTAGAGTTGAGGTGATAATATGCAACCTTGCCTTACTCCATTTGTCACATTGAGAGATCACCTTTATGGTTGCTGTATGGCTTTTTTTAGAGACCATTCAATAACGGTATTAAATACAGTGGAGCGCCGAATTCCTTTAGCACCTACTACAACTTGTCTTACGTAACACAATCAAAGACTTTTTTGTAGTCAAAGAAGCAAAAAAAGGCACGAACACAAAACTCGTGACTTTTCTCGATTATCTGCGTCATGTTCAGGTTGACTCACGTGTTCCTTTACCTGTGACAGTCTGCTTGTTCTGAGGATATCTGAGGTTGCAGGAATGGTTTTACAAATGTAGGCCTACAATAATATATGGAAAACTAAGAATACATTTCAGTAGTCATTCTGGTGAAGAGATATTACGAAAATATCAGCCTCTAAGGAGCAATGAATAATATATCTCAACATTCTACTCATGAAGATTAAAAATAATGTTATAAAAGGAAAACCGATTTTACAGCGCAGTGTGCTCATTATCTGACAGAGATTAAAGAGTTGAAAAGTTTCATAACTACGGTTTCTTAAGTAGAGGTGTTACTTTACAGTTCACAAGATTGTAGATAAATCGTCTCTTTGGAATTAGCTCATTACATTAAATGTCTTTATCGGTACTGGTAAGATACAAAGGCCTATGAACAAATTCTTTGATTCGGGCTGAAGGCTGAAGTGGTAAAATACAGAGAAAATAAAAACAAGCAACCTTAAAGTCAGTTTTACGCGTGATCTGATTTACGTGAAATCCGAACCTCGGGAACACAGTTTTTCGTTTCAAAAATCTCACATGCATTGGCTGGTATCCAACGACGGTCGCCTTAGTGGAAAGACAATACCTAAGCCACTCGCTACCACGATCTACACAGAGAGAATTATTCTAAACTTTTTTGTATTCGTTATGCCCTGCTAAGGGGTGCGTTTGAAATTATTAGTACTTGTTTTTCTTCTTCTCTTCCCAATATCTCTTCATCCCCTTGCCGTGTTCGTTTTTTACGTTCTTCAGTCCATCCTGTATTTAGTCGGGTAAGTTTCACACAAAATGTGTGACTTAAGGTTCTGAATTTTATTCTATCCTGAAGGGTTTCTCCATTAATGCCAATTTCATTTAGGTCTTCAATTATTTCTTTCAGCCATTTGTCATTTTTACATTGATAAAGCTAAGTTTAAAATTTTCTTTGTGAGCCTGTTATTATTTATTCTGTATAACTGACCATAAAATTGTAATCACAGCTTCCTAATGGCATCTATGATTTTTTTCTGTAACTTGATAGATTTTATGTGATTTATTTTTCATCCAAATTCCATTTTTGCATTTTTGATCCAAAGATTTTTCTTTCTTGTTTTCGATCATATTTATTCGAGATTTGACACAAATTATGACATTTTCAGATGCATAACCTGCTTCTGTTTTAACTACTGTGCTCCAATGTCATAAATGGTATATTACATTGGAAAATGTATATTGTAAATTAGGTGCTCATTTACATACCTGATGTGGTTAAGTGTAAGAGAGGGTCAGGAACCCTAACTTCGTCGCAATAAAATAGCTTGAGTAATAATAATAATAATAATAATAATAATAATAATAATAATAATAATAATAATAATAATAATAATAATAATAATAGTAATAATAATAATAATAATAAGTTATTTTTTCGTCCCACTAACTACTTTTTCGCTTTTCTTTGAGACGGAGAATTTTGTTCTACAGTACTTCTTTTAAGTGCCTTAAAATCTACCTACATAAGACTGGAGTATTTGAACATCTTCAGTTACACCGGACCGAGCCGATATCGAACTCAGCAACTTGAGCTCAAAAGACAAACAGTGCTATACCACATGGCTCACTCATTCTGGCCATACCGTAAGAATTCACATCCGTATACAAATTGCTGGCGGGACCTAGTGTTTACAGTGCATTATGTTTTCTGGTATTGGCTAGAGCAATTTTGTCACTCGCATTTATCTGTCTCTGTCTTATCCTTGCCTTTGACAAAATGAAAGTGGTTGAGGTATGAGCGATGCTAGTAATGCCAATCCTTATGCAGCCAGTCCCTGCTATGAATGGTGTAAAAATATTGCTCATAGGGTCGGGTGGTGCATGCATTTCAGTGGGCTTGCCAGACTGATATGTAATAGCAACTTCTGGCTCAGTGAGGAAAGTAGCGGGAAACTACCACACTCCTCATTTCCCTAGTGATGCCTAGGCCATCTATGACAGCTGATGGCGAATCTGTTGAGGATCCAACAAGCCTTCAAGCTGAGGACTAAACATACATACATACATACATACATACATACATACATACATACATACATACATACATACATACATACATACATACATACATACATACATACATACATACATACATACATACTGTACCGGTTACGACCTGTACATAAGTATTTTTTGAGCATGTTACGTTTATTTACCACGCGTAATGTTCCGAGCGCGCCTGGTTTGTTTACCAGCAGCGAGGACCAGCTAGCGAGTGTATGACGACTGTGAGCTGTGACGTAGCCACAGGGGCTAGCTAGACCGCCCGCTCGTCTCAACACGTGTTACCAGCCTTGACTGGTATTTTCTGGATTCCACGTCACTTGTTCTAGAGAGTTCGATGGAGATAATTTTGAAATTTCTATAATAATGATGCTAGCGAATCGAGCGATATGTCATCTTGTTTGGGATCACCTAAACGTCCCAATGCTCGAGTTTCAAGCAAATCCATCGAGGGATTCTGGAGATATTCAATCAAACCGTATTATGACGTAGACGTCCCGAATCGAATAAAAGGAGGACCTACTGTAGCCTATTCAGACAGTCTCAGCTGAGTAGTCAGCGGGGACACTCTTGCTGCTATTATCATCGTGGAACTCTGTCATTATACAAGTGTGGGAAGGCGATTCTTCCAAGTACTATAAGTGGACTCATAAGACTTCGAGTGTTGTAGAAAATTTTCTAAGTTTTCGTAATTGAACTTAGAATATTTACAAGTGTTAATTGAATGGACTTGTATTATTTACGTGCCTTCGAGACTGAAACTTTTCTAAGTGTTTGGACTTGTATTATTTACGTGTCTTCGAAGCTGGAATTTTTCTAAGTGTTCGTGAAATGGACTTGTATTATTTACATGGGTTCGATACCAGAATTCTTCTAAGTGTTCATTGAATGGACTTGTATTATTTACGTGCCTTCGAGACTGAAACTTTTCTAAGTGTTCACTAAATGGACTTGTATTATTTACGTGCCTTCGAAGCTGGAATTTTTCTAAGTGTTCACTAAATGGACTTGTATTATTTTCATGTGTTCGAGACCAGAACTTTTCTACGTGATCATTGAATGGACTTGTATTATTTACGAGTATTCGAGATTGGAATTTTTCTAAGTATTCGTGAAATGGACTTGTATTATTTACGTGGAATATTTGCGACTGTTGAGGAACTCATCCTTCTAATAGACAGTGATTGATTAAGATTGCTAGTGATGAACTTTAACTTTCCAACGGCTTTAAACAAAGTTAGGATTTCACTTGCATTTACTCAAAGACTTGTACACTTGCCAGTGTTGGTTTAAAAGACTTATAAATTTCGTCAGTGAATTTATTTATGTGGAAGGACTTGTGTTTTCGTCAGTGGTCACTCAAAGACTTTATGAATTTCACCAGTGATTAACTTTAAATATATTCAAACTTCCAAGTGAATGGACTTGTGTTTTTCATTCGAGTTTAGGCAAAGACTTGCACCTTCGCCAGTAACGAACTTTGAGTTTAACTATAATTTCACAAGAAGGGACTTGTATTTTTCGTTGCCAAAAGTTATTCAGGGACGAGGATTTTCCTAGTGACGAACTCTAAATTATTAATACCACTCATATCGTTTTAGGAGTGTTGGAAGTCTTGATGTACAATTATCAAGAACTCTGTTTATCAGTTGATCATCCAAGGTTTTCATGGACTCAGTGCTACTAGTGACCTTGGGAGCATCAATTCTCTCAATCCCATTGGGCTGAGGTTGTACATGACTATCTACAACATCACCTGGAGCACCGGGGTTCAACCCGGGCCTCAGAGTTCGAGACATCTCTACTTGCCGTCAATCTAGACAGTCCAGCTGCCTCTGTCTGGAGTATCTGGAGTCCCTGGAATCCCTGGAGTCTTCTGGAACGTGCTTCAACCAGCTTGGCTTGGTGAGCTGGAGAACCCGAGCCGTACTATTGGAATACGAGGAAGACAATCCATTCCTACTTAGAGGTGATGTGCAAATTCATGACTTATTTGAATAAACTCTTGTGCAATCAGAGTCAAAGTTTTTCTGTAGATAGGACCCTACCTCCTGTGCCGAGCCCTAGCTACAATTAATCCAGTTTACGCCCTGAGAACTATATTCATGCTACTTTAAAATTTAATCTGAGAGTCGGGCTCTTCTACTGGTACAATACATACATACATACATACGTACTGACCGGGCGAGTTGGCCGTGCGCGTAGAGGCGCGCGGCTGTGAGCTTGCATCCGGGAGATAGTAGGTTCGAATCCCACTATCGCCAGCCCTGAAAATGGTTTTCCGTGGTTTCCCATTTTCACACCAGGCAAATGCTAGGGCTGTACCTTAATTAAGGCCACGGCCGCTTCCTTCCAACTCCTTGTCCTTTCCCATTCCATCGTCGCCATAAGACCTATCTGTGTCGGTGCGACGTAAAGCCCCTAGCAAAAAAAAACATACATACTGAACCCTTTGGTCCGTCTTGAAGGATACCTACCTTCCTCACCTATCAGCAAAATTTCATGAGATCTGTCTCTTGGGTCGTTTCGGGTTATTCGTCACTTGCTGAGGTAAAAGGTAGGGTTCAGTAATCCTAATCTATCTACTCAAATGAAAGGTCTGTTTAAAAATATTCCTATTTATTCATGTAATTTTTGAAGGAATAATAATTTATAATCAATATAATTTGGACTCACATCTTGTCCACTTGACACCACAATCATTTTACACAGAGGGACCGAACGCTGGTTTGAACCTTTGACCTAACTGCCTGATGGGCATCCTTACTAGAAACCATTCTCCATTATTAAATAAAGAAAGGAAAGTCTGGAAATCCTTAAATTCGGCTTCCATTTGAGAATACATGTACCATCATAATGATTCTTGATGGTCCAGCCCTCGTAACACAAACTCTGGACTCTGGGTATAATTAAGGCAGTCCAATTGGTGTGTGCCACACAGTGGTTGTACGTCATGGACCCTTAATTGAATTGATGTGACCTGCGACTGTCATGGACCGACCTCGAAATTCTAAGTTACTTTAGAGTCATTGTGGATGATGACAGCAAGGAAAATGATGCTACAGTGGCATATGGCCCTAATCTAAGTCCCTGAGGTTGATGACCCCATGGACATCTGTTGTGTATATCCTCCGCATCGCAAGCTCTGCGCATACAAGCTTCGCAACCCGCCGCAGCACCGAAGTTTCTAGCAGCTACGAGGTGTCTTCACTGTGCCCTGGCACGCTCACCGACGACGTCAGCCAGCGATATATAAGGAGCTTCGTTCCGAGCCTCCCCAGGACTACTCCAATGTTCGACGACCAGACCACACCGCAAGTCAGACACGGAGGCATTACTCTTAAAAACGTGTTTTGAACAGGTGGACAAATTGCTGGCCGTTGAGGTTTCACCTCATGAACATTGCCTCATTATCCTGATCCCCGTAGCCACGTCGAGCCCCAAGTATAGCATTCTGCTACTCCCTTTAGTCCTCACCAGTGCTCCGACATCCACCTTAGCATTCTGCTATTTGAATAAATTATTGCAAGTTCCTTGCAAGTATAAACCTAGTACCAGCATTCTGCCTCTCTCTACAAGTTACGCTTGTAATTTCACAGAAGATAGTTTTCGACTATCAGGACAATTTATTAGTGAAAGAGACTATCTCCTCAAGTTAGAACTCTCGTATTGTATAATTGTACATATGCAACAGACATTCAATTTAAGATTTAATTTCAACATTAACTGCGTGCATTCAAACAAGTTTCAAGAAGAATTCAGTTTTATTTCTTTTATATCTTGCATCAAATCACTGAAACAATAAACTTTATGTTGTGTCACTGTATAGCAAGTTCCTTGTATACAACACCATCCAAGTTTCTAAGCTGAAGGCCAAACACAATTTAGTTACATCGGTTGATGACCAAAGTTTCCACTTTACTAACCCCAGCACATTTACTGCTCAATCAATCAAAGTCAAATAATGCAACAACAACAACAACAACGCTCACAATACTTTTGTGGCAGTAAAATCCATTACCTTAGGATATGTCCCCTTAATCGTTACGTTAACATTTAAATCTTCCCAGAGAAATAAAACGAAGATTTCCAGAATGCATCTTCAAGTTACTCGCTTGGTTTCAGTTATTTCGCAAATACGGTTTCCACTGTATTTAATAATTAAATAAATTTAAATGATTTAATGAAATCTTAATGAACAACAAATTCTATCTCCACGGACGAATGGTTTCTATCACAAGTCCCTACTCAAATTCTGACGTAGTTATTGTCAGTTCATGATTAATGTTTGTCATCTATTGTTATCGTGCAGCTGGAAAAAATTTACATCATTTATTTCCAGTATTATATCTTGTTTCATGACATCACACTTTAAATGTAATCTAATACTAACCATTATTAATACTTGGGTAACCCTAATAATTAAGTACAAACCATAAGTAACTCGCTGTACAATGTAAGCCGATTACGATGTCATGTTTTGTCATAACATTCCATAACGCTTTGTGCACCCCTCACACACAATCATCACTAACACCGCTCTATATTTTCGACATCCCTGAAATTGCCTAACCTCGCTCATTATACACTAACTTCGTGGTTTCAAATATACATTACGATCTCAATTAAACAAATTCACAGTATATAATAACCTACACGTTATTCCCGAATGAAAATTTCAACTAGTTCCCGCAATTAATGATCTCCGTTCCAAGGAAGGCAATCTCATTTTAACACATAGCAAGCGCACAACCCCGTTATTCGAGCGGCGAACTCCGATCAGCTGGCAGCATTGAAAACAAACGACTCTCACCCTGTCTGTCAGTTTTAACATGAAACACATGTCTTTCGCCACGCTTGACGGGCCTCTAAGAATGAACCGCTTTGACTTAGCAAAATAGAATAAGATACATTATTCTGACCAAACGAATATGCACATAGATTTTACTTTTAAATGTCCTACAATAATTGTACACGTCGCAAATTAATACTGGCGTGGATTCTCGCACTCTACTTTCCATCCCAAACGTTATAAAATCTTCCTCTTGCTCACGCCAAAGTCCCGGGTTCACTACAGGCTTTCAATCACCTGATTCGCAAATCATATCTCAACTCATACGACAAATCTAACCTCTTGTCTCAAACTCGACGACTCTCACTAACAAAAGAACTGGAATAAAATGCTTAGAATCCACGACGCGTAATAACGCACAAATACTTTAATAATGAACAACTTTGCATAAAATGATATCGTATTTTAAAACTTGGATTTTCACAAAAAATGACTGACAAATTTTAGTGTTATTTATTGTCACATAGATCTAGTTTAAACGGACATAGAATAACATTACACTTCGTGACAAAATTCACCAATCTGCATTACTCAACACTACATACAGCGCTTCCACCCGATTTGAAATGGTTAACCACGGATCCTTTTGCACCAATTCCATCAAAATAACAACAGAAAATTTTACGTCGAATAAACATCTTAATTTGACATCACAAAATATAGGCAATACATTCACGGAAATTATTACCTACTTTGGACGTGATATCACTTCGAAACCCTCATTAATAACTTTTTACAACATTACACGGCACTCGCAATACTTTAAAATTTTATCCAAGCAGAAAATAAAACAAATGACCTTTCGTCATATTTCTAACATTCACAAAAACATATGGGTGACCAACTGCGTCATAAATACCCATTTCAAATACATATAAGTTTGACATCATAAAACAAGATATAGTAGGCGGTAAGATGGTATGTCACCTACCTTATGTTACGTCAGCGTCCATCTTTGGGCTCACCTCTGACCCTCTGTCATTTATTTAGCCATTTTTACATTTCTGGTTGTACATAGAATTTTCTTCATGTTTCCTGGAAATAAAGCATAAAAAAGATATGCCCTTTCACTCGGCGTCTTCGTTGATCGCACTCGACTGATTGTATTTGTCGCCCGCACACGAATTACTTCTATTCACAATGTTACAAATTTTACAAAAACGACTTCGGTATCTTGACCGTCCTTTTTATCAAATTACATATGCTCTAAAAATTATCTCCACATGGATTCAAGACCCCAGCCACATCTGCCAAAATCTGTTTGTTGGACTTATTCAACTTCTTGTCGATCGATTTACAGAACAGTTCAATCCTCTGTCTCAAGCCTCAATAATAAAATACAGGGGTTCAACATGGCATCCTTCTTATTTATAGACACTACCCCCTCTCTCCAGGCATTTTCCCTTTGCCACCAAGAAAAATTGCGTAACATTTTCGTCTTAAATGAACTGTATTTAAAAGAGTTTTTGATGTAACAAGAAAATAAAACAAATGACCTTTCGTCATATTTCTAACATTCACAAAAACATATGGGTGACCAACTGCGTCATAAATACCCATTTCAAATACATATAAGTTTGACAATTCACCAATCTGCATTACTCAACACTACATACAGCGCTTCCACCCGATTGAAAATGGGTAACCACGGATCCTTTTGCACCAATTCCATCAAAATAACAACAGAAAATTTTACGACGAATAAACATCTTAATTTGACATCACAAAATATAGGCAATACATTCACGGAATGCTAGCGGTAGTGATCATGAACCTTTAAAATGTATTCTTATTAAATTAACTGGTTAAATGACCTCATTTGATAGGCACTAATTTCTGTCGACTTAGCGTGGGTAAACTAGACACGCGCGCGTCCCTCTGAAATAATCCACAGAAACGGCTTAGGAGTCTCAAATCCGTCTTACTAAAGGCCAATTGTCTTATAGATAAATACAGGGCCTTCATTATACTGTGTTCACCACTAATTATTTTATTTAAATATATTTATTCAACATAAACTTTCTTCTGTATCCTTCCACTGTCGACACGTGCGGATGACGTCACGTATCATCGCGTGGGAATGAAGGTAGCCACCTCTTGCCACGTGTCACTTCCGTGATATTAAGAAATGTTCAAGCTCCTCATCACAATTGACGTGGGGCCTCATGTAGTAACTCTCATACTTAAAATTCTTAGGGCACAAAGGTCATGGGTTCAATGCATACATACATACATACATACATACATACATACATACATACATACATACATACATACATACATACATACATACATACATACATACATACATAGACTAGCCCTGTGGTGCGGTGTATCGTGAAAGTGCCTCTTACCCGAAGGGTCCATTATTCACTTGGACTGAGCGTTGGAACTAGGAATGCCAGATTTGTAAAACCAAAAAGGAGGACGCTTTGCCTACCACCTAATTTTTCCCCTTTCGTTACTCCACGCCAAACATTCCTTTTGCAATTCCTGAATCTGATTAAACAGTTTTGTCCACTTGAAGCGAACCTTTATAACTATTGCGGTGTCTTATAACATGGAAGTTTTTAAACGATTCTGCAGCTGTTATCTTTACATCACCGTTTTAAGGGAAAAACTAAAATTATTTGAAGTAGAATAATTTCGACATTGTCTCTGTATGTTTAACAGAGCCACCCTTGCATTTACTCAAAATTCCAACATCACAACTATCTACAGTACAATATGCAAAACGATTACCTTTTTGCACTTTATCAAACACACAAAAATTCTTTATCACAGTACGTACAAATTACAGGATAATTTCGGCATTTTATCAAATCTCTTGGGGGAGGGGCTGCACTATGAAATACAACGTTGCTAAATTTCATCAACTGAGGTGATGATCGAAATCACTTATCTGTTATCTAATACTAATTTATATTTTGAAAACTTGTTCGACTTCATTAAATTTTCAAACAATAACTGTGAAAACACAAGCAGAAAAAAATGCGTCCGCTTGCGTTCAAAGAATGACTTCATGTTTGATGCCCCAGAGCCGGACGTCTGGCAAACCTAGCTGGAACTGGGTTCGCTCATAATGGTGAGATCGACTGAGGAGCTGTTTGATACGAGAGGAAGTGGAGTCAGTCAAGAAAGTCTAGTAAATCGAGTGAGGATTTTCACTCTGATCATGTAGCACTCCCGTGCCCTTAGAGCAACGGGTGTCTTTGTAGGCTAAACCTGTAAATGAGATGTTAAAGCCACCGAGTCTTGGTTAGGCGCACCTCACGATATGTATTTAATCCACAAACCTTGGCATCACTTATGCCGGACCACAAGATATTCTCCCGAAGTATTTCATTTTACTTCCTTATGCACTTGTCACGAATTTATACTTTATAGCGGAAAAATTCTTACGAGAATAATAAATTTTCGTGATTGTATCAAGAATTGGAGAGCAGGTCGTCTCTATATTCTGTAATCAAACTAAACAGCATGTGTGTAGAAAATGTCAGTGAACAAGCCAGTTAATTTTTAATGATCGGATATTTTCAGATGTAGACAGTTTTCAACATTCGGGAAAGGAAATATATACTGTTTATGACTGGCCATGAAAATTGTTTCCAAGCCCATTACAAAATGGGTGGCGAATCCTCAAAACTCAACGAAATAATGTCGATGTTGCTGTGAGATGTCGGTCACCAATTTTTCGGTACTGGTCCTAGATGTATCAAAATTCAATACTCCAACTTCTAGCGATGCCAGAAAGGAACTAAGCAAATGCTTTTTGGTAAATAACCAGCTCCAGTATTTGCTGGCAAACCACGAACAATCTTCGCTATTTGCTTTACGTCGCACCGACACTGATAGGTCTTATGGCGACGATGGGATAGGAAAGGCCTAGGAATTCGAAGGAAGCGACCATGGCCTTAATGAAGGTACAGCACCGTCATTTGCCTGGTGTGAAAATGGGAAACCACGGAAAACCATCTTGAGGGCTCCCGACAGTAGGGGTCGAACCCACTATCTCCCGATTACTGGGTACCAGCCGCACTTAAGCGACAGCAGCTATCAGGTAAATAACCATGAGTCTCAAACGAATTATTGACTGATAAAATCACTGACTCTCATTTCTCCAAACAATCAATATTACATATTCTGTTAAACATGCCATGTGCAGTCGCTTAAGTGCGGCCAGTATCCAGTATTCGGGAGATAGTAGGTTCGAGCCCCACTGTCAGCAGCCCTGAAGATGGTTTTCCGTGGTTTCCCATTTTCAGACCAGGCAAATGACGGTGCTGTACCTTCATTAAGGCCATGTCCGCTTCCTTCGAATTCCTAGGCCTTTCCTTTCCCATCGTCGCCATAAGACCTATCTGTGTCGGTGCGACGTAAAGCCAATAGCAAAATTAAAAGAAATATGCCATGACATCAGAATGCAATGTCTGTGCTATGAGAACACACAGCACGTTCTCGCTCATTTAGAGTGGAGCGAGAGAGTGTATGAGACTCCAGTTATATCCGAGGAAGAGTTCGTTACTTGGGTGCTTGCAGTTGCGTACTTTCTACAGCACATGTCTTGTAGGATAGGCAATGACATCTCGTTGCCGAGAGTGTATTGAAGTAAGAGGGCGCAGTTTTGAACAGTGTTGTTCCTTGTTGGATTTTGGTTTATTTTTCTTTAGAGGTGAATTTCATTTTGATTTTGACTATATAGTGGTCTGAATTTGTGTTTATTCCTCCTAATACTTTAACATTGTAGATTTCTTTGTGAAAGGCTTTGTCCATGCACATGTGCTCCAGCTGCCATTCCCCTTCTCTCCAATCAGGATGTTTAGATGTTTTAGGTTTGTTTGCCTCATTTTCAAGTATTTGGATTTGGAAATTAGGTTGTGCTCTCTGTAGAGTTTGATAAGTCTCTGGCCATACTTATTTGTAAATTAATGAGGGGGCTATTTCCCGATTATATTTCGATATTTATCTTTATCCTCCTAGCCTGGCAATGAAGTCCTCTAATAAGATCTTAACAATGTTTTTATCTACGTGGTTTACTGTCTGTTCGAGGAGATCCCAAAACTTTTCCACTTCTTCTTTGGTCTTCGCTAGAAACATTTCCTCATTAGCAGGGAAATAGGCATTTATGATGGTATAAATTTTGTTTGTTGTTTTTAAAGTTAACGTTGCGATTATTGGTGAGATACTTATAAATCGATTATTTTTACACTTACTATTGAACCCTTAGGTCCAAGGTCATGGGTTCACTATAAACCCTGTTCCAGATTGGGCATTGTTTCATAACCCTTTGTCAGGGTTCCCCGCTCTAAATTCTGTATCCTTGTGAATCGGACGGTCATTCCATCGTACATCTCTTCTCCAGGAGCCCCGCTATGAACATTTTCTGTTTATCTTATTCGTCCGTAAAGTTCTTGAATTTCCATTATTATTATTATTATTATTATTATTATTATTATTATTATTATTATTATTATTATTATTGTGTGTGGCTCCATGGCTAAATGGTTAACGTGCTTGCCTTTGGCCACAGGGGTCCCGGGTTCGATTCCCGACAGGTTCGGGAATTTTAACCAAGTAAGTAAGATCGGTTTGCCATCGGCTGAATGAGCTTCAGAACACACCACGCTGCTGTAACAATATTTGCATAAACGGCACGAGTGGTGACCTATAAGGCCATGTAATGAGTCTGCCCTTTTATTCTCACGAGTATTCTGTCCCAGTATGGACACAGGATGGAAATGAGTGCGGTCATACAGCAATCGATTGGTAGAGACTTGTGTCCATAATTAAATAACAGCTGCACAGAGGACATTTTTGGTACTCTGATGTCTCTTAAGGTCTCTTAAAGAAGGGATGTTGAACACTAATAATAATAATAAGAAGAAGAAGGATAGGGAGAGTTGGCTACGCAGTTTGGGTCTCATAGCTGTGAACTTGCACTCGAGGCAGCCTTAAAGATGGTTTGCCGTGATTTCGCATTTTACATCAGGCAAATGCTGGGTCTGTACCTTAATTAAAACCACAACGACAACGTTCCCAAACCTAGTGCTCCGTCATCCTTGCGTCACTGAAAACCTTCTGTGTGTTCATGCAACATTAAATCAATAGCTAAAAATAATAATAAGAAGAAGAAGCTTTGTGCCTCCTTTAGAATTTCTTCTTGTCACTATAATACCCAACAAAATTATTGCTTAAGACTTCAAGCTTTGTCTCCTTCAGGCTGTTTCCGGCGTGTATTGTTCAGAGGACACGTCGTTTGGCCAGAACTGTACAACTACACAACTACACCGAATTAATCATGCATTCAGCCCGTTGTTATGAGCCTTCATTTTCTCGAAAGAATACCTCAAGTCTAATATTTCAGCACAGTTTTCATTCTATTTTAAAGTTCGCCAACTTTAACCTCATTCTTATCGTTATTTATGAGTTTTTCAACGTCTTCATTTCGCCTCTACATTCTTAATAAAATGCATATTAATCCCCTTCTTTTCTGCTAGCACCACACACTGACACACTCTGGAGCTCTTACCGAGCCTAAGTAGTTGTAGGATGTGCTTTTCAAGGTACAAGACTTCATTGTAATCTTTCCATTTGCATATTGGTGAACCTGTGTGACGACCCGTGTTGTCTTGCATTAATGTATTTATAAGGGATTAAGTCTGTTACAGATACCATTGAACCTTTAAATTATTGTTATTCTCCCTTTTTTTCTTTTCCTTCTTCTCCTCCTCTGCATTTTCCCCGCAGGTGAGAGAGAGATACCATTGAACCTTTAAATTATTGTTATTCTCCCTTTTTTTCTTTTCCTTCTTCTCCTCCTCTGCATTTTCCCCGCAGGTGAGAACTCCGCTTCTCGAATCAACGAATATTTTATGCTGTTATACGCAACGTTCGGTTCGAACCTAACGATTTCCATGCCGGTGACTAGTGTGCCTTGCCACCATTGTCTTGGCCTTCCACGAGGGCGCTTGCGTTCGATTGTGAACTTGTAGAGATTTTAAGCGACGGTAATGGTCGTTGCTCTCATGGCATGGTTTTACCACCTCAGGCACCTCTTCCTTCTTCACATCCTCTGTCAGATCTGTCGTTGGTTATGTGATCAAGGGGAGAAACTCTGAGTAACCAGCGCAGCGTGCGTATCTCCATGACGTGCAGAGGACGCTCGGCACTTTTGATGGCTGGCCATTTCTCAGCGCTACTTGACGGACCATAGTGTGATACATTTTAGATTTAAGATGGGCAAGCAAACTGTATATTTGTTGCACAATGCTCTTATGATTCCCTTCTATTTAAGTCAAGCTGCACACACTCTTGTACGCACTTCCTGATCAATGCCTCCGTCGTTCTGCAGAAGTGATCCAAAACTCTGGAAGCAGCTAGTTTTCATCCTCTTGTGGGTAGAAGCGATAGAATAACACCCATGCTATCCCCCGCCTGTCGAAAGAGGCGACTAATAGGAGCCCCAATGGCTCTTAACTTGGGAACGTGGGTTGGCGTCTACGGGGCCCTCATCTGAGTCCAAGAATTGCTTCCACTTGTACCAGGCTCCTTACTTTCACTTTCCTTGGTCAACTCTTGTTCTTTTCCGACCCCGACGGTATTGGGTTCCCGAAGCCTAGGGAGTCTTTCAATTTCACACCCTTTGTGGCCCTTGTCTTTCTTTGGCCGATACATTCATTTTTCGAAGAGTCGTATCCCTTCCATTTTTTTCTCTCTGATTAGTGTTATATAGAGAATGGTTACCTAGTTTTGCTTCCTCTTAAAACAATAATCATCACCACCACCAGCAGCTAGTGTTCCCTAGATCACTAGGCAAAACCACACTGGTCTCAGGTGCACCGCTTTAGAGTACGCCCAAAGATCTCCATCCCGTGATACATAATACAAACCAGTCGATAGTTTGAGCGGTATGTCAGGTCACCCTTAAACTTAAAGATGGACAATATTTTGCTTGTTGCCAGGTCAGTGGGGGGTGAGACCATCATCCACCATGGCACTGAAAAAATTAGCCAGCCATTCAGCTGGGTTATTTCTGCTTCCAAACATCTGCTGGTAAATTGTCAAGATCTGGTGCTTTTGAGTTCTTCTAATAGTCGGGCTGAGTGGCTCAGACGGTTGAGACGCTGGCCTTCTGACCCCAACTTGGCAAGTTTGATCATGGCTCAGTCCGATGATATTTGAAACTGCTCAAACAGTCAGCCTCTTGTCGGTAGATTTACTGGCAAGTAAAATAACTCCTGTGGGACTAAATTCCAGCACCTCGGTGTCCTCGAAAACGGTAAAGAGTAGTTAGTGGGACGTGAAACAAATAACATATTTCTAATAGCATGGAATACTTTGTCAGAAGTGTTACGACTTGCTGGTCTCGGACAAGGCGAACCTCATAGGGTTTGGGGGTGCGGAAATCATTCATTTGAAATTATAAAATATTCCAGGTTAATGCCGTTATAATCACTTTAAAAACAAAACTGTCAAGCTATTATTAGGAAATTCGCTGAGTAGCTTCATGGTTTAAATACGTTACCACCATCCGTTGCAAAATTTCACTCGTCTCTTCATAGAATGAGCCCAGTACGTTCTTAGGGGTTTTCTTTTCCAGCATTGCGTCCATGAGTACAATTTCTTTTACAATTTTTGCTTTACGTCGCACCAACACAGTTAGGTCTTATGGAGACAATGGGATAGGAAAGAACTGGGATCGGTCAGGAAGCGACCGTGGCCTTAATTAAGGTACTGGTATGAAAATGGAAAACCACGGAAAACCATCTTAATGGCTGCCGATAGTGAAGTTCGAACTAAGCATCTTCCTCATGCAAGCTGACAGATACGTGACAGTCTATGGGTACAGACGCCTAGGAAGTGCTCAGTCTTATCCTCCTCGTCCCTCTTTCTTCATTATACCTCAAGGGGCACTTTACCTTATAATAATTGTACGAAGTATAGAGTAGTGATTTCTACTCGTTGTCTCCGGACAGCTGACAGACAAAGCCTGCGCAGTGAGTTAGAAAGCAACAAAATGAAGGTCTAACAATGCAAGCCTAGTGCTCTAGGCAGAATTCAAAAGGCTTACGTCGTGTGAGTGAACGGTTGGATGAATATTCAAATAATCTTGAGGTTCTTGGAGATTAGATATAAAAAGCTCACTTCACGAAATCTCTTAGATGTTACAATAGTGTATCTTCAACATTAAAAAGTTGTAGCTTTAACGAAAATATTTATGGCTTTTCACTGCTTGTGCTTACATCATTAGAAACATAATTTGCACGAGAAACTACTTTTAATTGAAGGTAAATAAGTTAGGTTTGCGAGTTTTTGTTATTTCATGCAGGAGTCTTGGAGTTAAGTGCTCCCAGTAGCCGTCCCTAAATTCGTGCCTGATCTGGGTATCGAACTCGAGCTAACCACTGAATCAGGGTGGCGGACTTGACTTACCTCACGAACGCTTTGGTGGAATGTTTGTAAATATGATCTTATTTTTTGTACTTTTCTTTAGTAAATTGCCTTACAGTATATATCCATATTCCTACATGTTTCGCATGTAAAGGCCGTTTAGTATTATCGATAATCGCCCAGTCACAGCTTCAGTCCATCACTGACTTATTGACCTTAAAAGAGAGAGGGCCCTTGCAAATTCTGGAAATAGTTTTTGATGAAACGTAGGGAGCTAGAAATCAAATTAGATCACCGCCTAAACACGGGAAATTTTCTTCTGTTATCCACCGTGACGCCGTCCGTGAGTCAAAGCTGGTCATATCTTACATAATTACGTGTCCGTTATTTAATTCCAATTAAACATTGTACAAAGTAATGCATTAGATAGTCCAGTAGAATGTTTTCATTGAATTAGAGTACATACAGTATGCTACCAATTTAATGACATACTAAATTTCACCCAACTCCTATTCCGTTAAATAGCGAGCGCATTTCTTATCTCTCATGACGTAGAGCGCCTGGAGCTCTAGCTAACCCGCAGAGCATATGGAATGATCGGGTAGCATCCACACATTCCATCAAAGAGAGAGGGTTCCAGCAAGAAAACAGGTTATTATGCTCAGTTTTCTTCTCTCTTGGGGGCTGCCTGGCCGAGGCGGTAAAGGCGTGCTCGGTTCACCCGGAAGGAATCGAACCCACCGATTCCCCGTCAGGAAGACGTAAAATTTAAGAAAACAAATTTCCACTTCCAGAGGTGCACATGGTTCTGAGGTTCACTCAGCCTACACCAAAAATGAGTACCAGGTTAATTCCTGGGGGCAAAGGCGGCCGGGAGTAGAGCTAACCACTCTACCCACATCCCTTCTTCGTGGCCTGTACGGAGATGATTTTGCTATATTTTTCTTTCTTTCTTGTACTATATGAGGCGTATAGATGCAGAAGACACATTATCCACTTTTTCCTCAATGTGAGTTTTCGGAAAGAAAGCTCCATCACTTGAAAGTTGTATTTTAGTTAAAATATGCCACTGTCCCTACCCAATTTGATACTGGAAATTGCGTTCCTTCTCAAAAGGGGCACTATCAATAGTGCAATTTATTGCTAAAGGTGCATTATCCACTCCGCCAATGCAATTGCAGCATATCTATCGCCTGATGTCAACAACTAATACAGTATGTCCAACGGCATAGTGCATTCTTTAGTGAGATCATTCAAAACGCCAATTGTCTTCAGACAATGTTACATCGGATGTTCGTTCGTTCGTAATCGTTTACCCTCCAGGGTCGGTTTTCCCTCGGACTCAGCGAGGGATATACTCTGGGGATACAACTCGCCCAGGCGGCCGCACCTGCTATGCTAAACAGGGGGCCTTATGGAGGGATGGGGAAATTGGATGGGACAGGCAAGGAAGAGGGAAGGAAGCGGCCGTGGCCTTCAGTTAGGTACCATCCCGGCATTTGCCTGGAGGAGAAGTGGGAAACCACGAAAAACCACTTTCAGGATGGCTGAGGTGGGAATCGAATCCACCTCTACTCAGTTGACCTCCCGAGGCTGAGTGGACCCTCTTCCAGCCCTCGTACCACTTTTTCAAATTTCATGGCAGAGCCGGGAATCGAACCCGGACCTCCGGGGATGGAAGCTAATCACGCTAACCACTACACCACAGAGGTGGACTACATCGTATGTACGGATGGAAAATGAGTTCTCAAAGGGTGCAAATTAAATTGCATCACACGCTGAAAAAAGTCGACTCAGGTCACTGCCAAGTAATTTGCCTTATTTTTTTTTTTTTGCTAGGGGCTTTACGTCGCACCGACACAGATAGGTCTTATGGCGACGATGGGATAGGAAAGGCCTAGGAGTTGGAAGGAAGCGGCCGTGGCCTTAATTAAGGTACAGCCCCAGCATTTGCCTGGTGTGAAAATGGGAAACCACGGAAAACCATTTTCAGGGCTGCCGACCGTGGGATTCGAACCCACGATCTCCCGGATGCAAGCTCACAGCCGCGCGCCTCTACGCACACGGCTAACTCGCCCGGTAATTTGCCTTATTAGTGATGGCTATGGTAGACAAAATAATAAGCCGCGCTGAGTGGCTCAGAAGGTTAAGGCGCTGGCCTTCTGACCCCAACTTGGCAGGTTCGATCCTGGCTCAGTCCAGTGGAATTTGAAGGTGCTGAAATACGTCAGTCTCGTGTCGGTAGATTTACTGGAACGTAAAAGAACTCCTGCGGGACTAAATTCCGGAAACTCGGCGCCTCCAAAACTGACAAAAGTAGTTAGTGGGACGTAAAGCCAATAGCATTATTATTACTATTATTATTATTATTACTATGTCCGACTCGTTGGCTGAATGGTCAGCGTACTGGCCTTCGGTTCAGAGGGTCCCGGGTTCAATTCCCGGCCGGGTCGGGGATTTTAACCTACATTGGTAAATTCCAATGGCCCGGGGGCTGGGTGTTTGTGCTGTCCCCAACATCCCTGCAACTCACACACCACACATAACACAATCCTCCACCACAATAACACGCAGTTACCTACAAATGGCAGATGCCGCCCGCCCTCATCGGAGGGTCTGCCTTACAAGGGCTGCACTCAGCTAGAAATAGCCACACTAAATTATTATTATTATTATTATTATTATTATTATTATTATTATTATTATTATTATTATTATTATTATTATTATTATTATTATTATTATTAATGTACAAAATAAAACGATTCTTATAGTAATGGTTGGTCACTGGTTAGAAAATGCCCCAGTGAATACTGCGGAGGCACAGCTCGCAGCTTCCTTCCAGATGATTGTCTGTTTGGCTTGATAGAAAAGGATATAAGAAATTTAGAGGTGATTTATGATCCTGAACAGTGCATTGATCTGATTAAAATCCACTCGAATTGATGATCTATTTCCCGTAATACGGCGGTATTCTAGTCTCCCTTAAAATTGACAGACATGGAAAGCAATATAAGGTGCGCTAAACTATTATTATTATTATTATTATTATTATTATTATTATTATTATTATTATTATTATTATTATTATTATTTTAATTTTAATTTTAATTTTAATTTTAATTTAATAATAATAATAATAATAATAATAATAATAATAATAATAATAATAATAATAATAATAATAATAATTGTTTCGTTCGGTTCCTTGGCTGCACGGTTAGCAAACTGGTCTTGGGTCCAGAGGGACCTGAGTTTGATTTCCGGCCTGATCGGGAATTTTAACTGCATACAGTTAATTCCTCTGCTTAAGTGACTAGGTGATTTTTTCTGTCTCATTGAGGCTCTGGTCTTGGAGGATTCCATTGTTAGACATGTGCGGAAAGTGTGTGGAGGAAAGGGAACCGGGATAGAGTGTTATCCAGGAATTAGGTTGAGGCAGATGTTGAGGAAAGCAGAAGAGAAGGAGGAGGGGAAGGAGAAAGTGGTAGTGTTTCACGTTGGTACCAACAACGTAAGGTAAGCAGGTATAAGTACCAACATAGTTGGGGAAGTGTGGGGTCTGATAAATGCAGCACGGGTGAAGTTTGAGGAAGCGGAGATTGTTATCAGTGGAATACTGTGTAGAAGGGATACTGACTGGGGGGTGATTGGGGATTTAAAAGAGACCCTGGAGTGGGTATGTGGGAAATTGGGAGTGACATTTCTAGATCCTAATGGCTGGGTAGGAGATACGGATCTGCGCTCAGATGGCCTTCAGTTAAACCGCTGTGGTACGTATAAGTTAGGGAGTGGTAATAAGGGTATAGGGATCTGGAAGACAAGCAGGGATTAGGGATGAGATGTAAATGTAAGTGTTGAACTGTAGAAGTGTTGTAAAGAAAGGAGTAGTATTAAGTAACTTAATAGATTTATACTTACCAGATTTTGTAATAGGAGTTGAGTCATGGCTGAGAAATGATACAATGGATGCAGAAATTTTCTCACGAAACGGGGGTGTGTATCGTAGAGATAGAATAGGAATGGTGGGAGGGGGAGTATTCATCTGGTGAAAGAAGAAGTTAAAGTTGAGAAACATGAAATTCTAGGTGTAAGGCTCATTTCTAAAGATAATAGGCAACTTGCTGTCTTTGGAGTGTACAGACCGGGAAAAGGTAGCGCTGACGCTGATTCAGAATTATTGGATAAGATCATCTATGTGGGAAACGACAGGGAAATGAATGTGATTGTAGCGGGAAATCTCAGCTGACCAAATGTCAATTGGAAAGGTAATGCGAACGACAGGATACATGACAAACAAATGGCAAATAACTTAATATGGGAAGTTCAGCTGATTCAGAAAGTGATGGAACCGAAAAGAGGGAAGAATATCCTGGATGTGGTGCTGGTAAAACCAGATGAGCTTATAGAGAAACCGAAGTAATAGATGGTGTTTTTGATCATGAAAATGTTTTTGCCGTAGTTAAAAATAAATGTGACCGAAAAGAAGGTCTTAAAAGTAGGACTATTAGGCAGTACCATATGGCTGATAAAGCAGACATGAGAGTGTTTTTAAAAAGTAACTATGTTCGATGGAAAACGGTAAATAAAAAATGTAAACAGACTCTGAGATGGGTTTAAAGCAATTGTTGAAGAATGTGAAAACAGGTTTGTACCTTTGAAGGTAGTAAGGAATAGTAAAGTCCCACCTTATTATAATAGAGAAACAAGAGACTAAGAAGCAAGTGCAGATTGGAAAGAAATAGAGTTAGAAATGGTTGTGAAAATAAGGACAAAAAATTAAAGGAACTTACTAGTAAACTGATTATAGCAAAGAAGTCAGCTAAGGATAACATGATGGCAAGCCTAATTGGCAGTCATACAAATTTTAGCGAAACATTGAAAGGTATGTATAGTACTTTAAGTCAGAAACAGGTTTCAAGAGCGACATTCCAGGTATCATTAATGAACAAGGCGAGTGTGGTGGTGGTGGTGATTATTGTTTTAAGAGGAAGTACAACTAGGCAACCATCCTCTATATAACACTAATCAGAGGGGAAAATGGAAGGGATCCGACACTTCGAAAAATGAAGATATCGGCCAAAGGAAGACAAGGGCCACGAAGGGCATGAAAATGAAAGACTCCCTAGCCCTCGCAAACCTAATAGCGTCGGGGTCGGAAAAGAACAAGAGTTGACCAAGGGAGGTCGGATAGGATAGGTGAAAGTGAGGAGTCTGGCACAAGTAAGTGGAAGCAATGCCAACACTCAGCTGAGGGCCCCGTGGTCGCCAACCCACGCTCCAAAGTTCAAAGCCCCTGAGGCCCATTTTAGTCGCCTCTTACGACAGGCAGAGGATACCGTGGGTGTTATTCTACCGCCCCCACCCACAGGGGGACAAGGCGAGTGTGTATGTGAGGATCTTCAAAAGGCAGAAGTATTCAGTCAGCAGTATGTAAAGATTGTTGGTTACAAGGATAATGTCCAGATAGAGGAGATGACTAATGCTAAAGAAGTATTATCATTTACATATAATTACAATGACATTTGAATTAAGATACAAAAGTTGAAAACTATAAAAACGGCTGAAATTGATAATATTTCTGGGGATAAACTAAGAACAATGGGTAGGGATATAGTTCCATATCTGAAGTACTTAATTGATTATTGTTTGCATGAAGGAGCTATGACAAATAAATGGAGAGTTGCTATAGTAGCCCCTGTGTATAAAGAAAGGGGTGATAGACATAAAGTTGAAAATTGCAGGTTAGTAAGTTGGACATGCGTTGCATGTAAGCTTTGGTAAAGCATTCTTTCTGATTATATTAGACATGTTTGCGAAATTAATAACTGGTTCGATAGAAAGCAGTTCGGGTTTAGGAAAGGTTATTCCACTGAAGCTCAGATTGTAGGATTCCAGGAAGATATAGCAGATATATTGGATTCAGAAGGTCAAATGGACTGTATCGCGATTGACCTGTCTATAAAGAATTTGATAGGGTGGATCATGTGAGACGACTGGCTAAAATTAGTGAAATTGGACTAGACAAAAGAGTGACTGAATGAGTTACTATATTTCTGTCGGGCTCTATGGCTAAATGGTTAGCGTGATGGCCTTTGGTCACATGGGCCCGGGTTCGATTCCCGGCAGGGTCGGGAATTTTAACCACCATTGGTTAATTTCTCTGGCACGGGAGCTGGGTGTATGTGTTGTTTTCATCATAACTTCATCCTCATCACGACGCGCAGGTCGCCTACGGGAGGTAAATAAAACGATCTGCACCTGGCGAGCCGATCCCGTCCTGGGATATCCCGGCACTAAAAGCCATACGACATTTCATTTACTATATTTCTAGAAAATAGAACTCATGGAATTACAGTAGGCGAACCTTTATCTGACCCTGTAATAATTATGAGGGGAATTCCTCATTATTGGACCTTTATGTTTTCTTAAATATAATAAAGAAGTGGAATCAGAGGTAAAGCCTTTTGCAGATGATGTTATTCTCTATAGAGTAATAAATAAGTTACAAGATTGTGAGCAACTGCAAAATGACCTCGATAATGTTGTGAGATGGACAGCAGGCAATGGTATTATGATGAACGGGGCTAAAAGTCAGGTTGTGAGTTTCACAAATAGGAAATTTCCTCCCCACTCTTAATTAATGCGTTTATGGGTGAAGGTTTCTTATGGGGATCAATGTAAGTACCTAGGTGTTAATATAAGGAAAGATCTTCATTGGGGTAATCACACAAATGGAATATTAAATAAAGGGTATAAATCTCTGCACATGGTAATGAAGGTGTTTAGGGGTTGTAGTAAGGATGTAAAGGAGAGGGCATATAAGTCTCTGGTAAGACCCCAACTAGAGTACGGTTCCAATGTATGGGACCCTTACCAGATTACTTGGTTCAGGAACTGGAAAAATCCAAAGAAAAGCAGCTCGATTTGTTCTGGGTGATTTCCGACAAAAGAGTAGCGTTACAAAAATGTTTGCAAAGTTTGGGCTGATAAGTCTTGGGAGAAAGAAGACAAGCTGCTCGACTAAGTGGTATGTTCCGAGCTGTCAGCGGAGAGATGGCGTGAAATGGCATTAGTAGATGGATAAGTTTGAGTGGTGTCTTTAAAAGTAAGAATGATCATAATGTGTAGGTAAAGTTGGAATTCAATAGGAAAAATTGGGGCAAATATTCGTTTATAAGAAAGGAAGTTAGGGATTGGAATAACTTACCAAGGGAGATGTTCAATAAATTTTCAATTTCTTTGAAATCATTTAACAAAAGGCTAGGAAAACAACAGATAGGGAATCCACCACCTGGACGACTGTCCTAAATGCAGATCAGTATTGATTGATTGATTGATTGATTGATTGATTGATTGATTGATTGATTGATTGATTGATTGATTGATTGATTGATTGATTGATTGATTGATTGATTGATTGATTGATAAATATTCATTCATTCATTGATCGATCTTCATTCACACACATCACAGCACACCACAAACCACCACAGAAACACGCAATACGGAGTAGATACCTCCACTAGGGTTGGCATCTGGAAGGTATACGGGCGTAAAACAGAGCTGAATCCATACAAAGTGACGAGATAGTAAGAAACTGCCAGGAAGAAGATAATACTGTAATGTTATTTAGTTAACATCCTCCTGACTTCTTTTACGACCTTCAGAGACGCCGAGCTGCCAGAATTTTGTCTCGCATGCCAGTAAATCTACCGACATGAGACTGGCGTATTTGATCACTTTCAAATACCACTGGACAAAGCAAGGATTGAAACCACCCCATGAGGTTAGAAGGTCAGCCCACTATCATCTGAGCTCCAGTACTATACTTAGCCCTGTTTAAAACATATATTATTATTATTATTATTATTATTATTATTATTATTATTATTATTATTATTATTATTATTAGTATTAGTATTATTATTGGTGGTGGTAGTAGTAGTATTTTGCTAGTAATATAATGTCACACTTTACCCAGCATTTACCTGGTGAGAAAATGGTAAACCACCTAAAACGATCTTTAGGCCATCTGACGGTGTGTTTCGAACCCACCATCTTCCGAATGTAAGCTCACAGCTACGCGACGCTAGCCGCACAACCAACTCGCTCGGTTTATTACAATGTTTATGGATTTGAATAACCATAAGGTATAACTCGAGATGGGGGCCGTGAACAGCAAGGTGGCTTAGCTACTGGTTCTCCATCCAGGTGACCAAGGTTCGAATTTCGTTCACCTAAAAATTCACGTGGCATCAGAGAGGACATTTGGCCTTAAGAGGCAAGTCAAAATTCAAAATGAGTCAGGGTGACTCAAGCGACCACAGAGAGATGAAGGAAGTTCATATGGCAGTCGAAGAGAAGCGATGTATAAAAGAAAGAATAGAAACGAAAAGACTTGAATTACACTTCAGTCACCCTACTACCTTAAAGCCAGACATCGAACCTGGGGCCTTCGGATGAGTAGAAGCAAATTACCACTACGCCGGAATTTTAACTTGGTAGCAGTGAACCTTACTCCCCTGAGAACCGTATAAAGAACGAAAATTCCCAAAACTTCTGAAGAATCCTAGCTGAGGGTTTTCGAAATTGAAATGTAAACATTTTTCATATAAAATTTATTTACGTGGGTTTTTTAGGAGTTCAACGGATTCAATTACTACCACATCCAGCAGCAACACGATGTGCTTTCTGAGCTGCGTATATGACGGATCACCTGTCAAGTCTACCGGCTAGCAACAGATGGCTGCAGTATAAGAAATTAGAAACGTTGGATTTTCCAATGAAGTTCTTCTTTTGTATACAGATGAATCAAAACTGGAAGAGTCCCTCAAGAATTCGAAAGCTTGTAACTGCGGACTATCGTTAAAAGAAACATTTCGAGGGAAACTGTTATCGCTGTCTTCCTATCCAGTTAGCCGCTCTTCGAATCGTGGCCAATGCATGTCTGATTTTTCGAATGAAAGGTCTCTTGCTGTGGTCTGGATCCCGTGTAAACCTTGAGATCACTTGGCTATGATCCCAGTATCAACAGTCGCGTGAAACTATAATCTTACTTCAGACATTTAGAATATCCATAATCAATTTTTCCATAATAAAAAATATAATATGGCGTATATTATGGTCAGTATACATATACCTCAAACATCGCTCGCACTCTAGTGCTTTATTTCGTGCACGATGATTGGATGGGGACTGCTGCCCAGCGGATGATACTGGAGTATCCGATAACAACCTCAACCGTACTGGTTGGCTTTCTTGACTGAATCTAATACCTCTAATATCAAACAGCTCTTGGGACTAAGTAAATGTCGTTTTAACTCTGAGTCCAGGATTAATGTATTGGACGAGCCATTAATCAAACCTGGGCTCACCGGATAAAAGGCAGACGCAAACTCCCACTACGCACAACAATTTAATATTCGACTACAGTAAGGTATGTGGTAAAACAAACGACAATGATATTATTATTCATCTGCTGTCCATATTTCTTTAGCAACGAAGTATTTATTTATTTATTTATTTATTTATTTATTTATTTATTTATTTATTTATTTATTTATTTATTTATTTATTTATTTATTTATTTATTTATTTATTTATTTATTTATTTATTTATTTATTTAGCTATTTAGTTATTTAGTTTGTTATTTCTTTCTTCCTTTCTTAATCTGTTTAGCCTCCAGGGTCGGTTTTTCCCTCGGACTCAGCAAGGGATCCCACCTCTACCGCCTCAAGGGCAGTGTCCTGGAGTGTGAGACATTGGGTCGGGGGATACAACTGGGGAGAATGACCAGTAGATCGCCCAGGCGGCCTCACCTGCTATGCTGAACAGGATCCTTAGTGGGGGATGGGAAGATTGGAAGCGATAGACAAGGAAGAGGGAAGGAAGCGGCCGTGGCCTTAAGTTAGGTATCATCCCGGCATTTATCTGGAGGAGAAGTGGGAAATCACGGAAAACCACTTCCAGAATGGCTGAAGTGGGAATCGAACCCGCCTCTACTCAGTTGACCTCCCGAGGCTGAGTGGACCCCGTTCCAACCCTCGTACGACTTTTCAAATTTCGTGGCAGAGCCGGGAATCGAACCCTGGCCTCCGGGGGTGGCAGGTAATCACACTAACCACTACACCACAGAGGTGGACTGTTAGTTATTTATTTAGTTATTTATTGTATATTATAGTTTGACATATTGTGAATCCAGTGTTGTGTTGATTTCTAAAATTATGGTTCTCACAACAGAGGAGAGGGTGGAACATTATTTCCCGTCTTACGGAGTTGGGCGTCAGAATTGTCGAGTTTGCTTCAGTTAAAGAATAGCACTAGGACCGGTTTAATAAGAAGCGAACAAATAATAGAAGAATGTTAGCTGTCGCTGATAAGTTCAGTCATGCAGGATGAATTTTCTGTCAACGAAAGGGGCCAGCAGAGCATCCAAGAACTGTCACCACAAACGAGAATCAAGGTGTTACACTCCTCAAAGCATAGTCTACGACGAGAATCGCTGAAACTCGGTTTGAGTGATAGGTCTGTTTGGCAGATGTTTAAAGTGCTGAGCGGTTTTGCATGCCCATTCTCGCGGGATTTGCGGCGTTCTTGTCGCGCCAGGAAGTTACCCTTCCAACGAAAATGGACGCAGTAAGATGGACCCGGAGGGAGTCACTCCCCCTTCTTCTACGATACTTTGGAGATCACTTAATTTCTCGAAGAAATCCATTGGAATAACTTTGCTGTTTCTCGGATTTCACGGCCCCAGGTTCCTACATACGGAGTATGCCAAAAGAATCAATCTTGAAGACCCGCATACAAATACTCCCGATCTACGCGAGAAGTTGAAGCAATTTTTTCTATCCTTACATCAACGTTTGTTCATCAACACGTTCAATAATCTTCGGAAACTTTATGAACAATGTGAGTCACGTGATGGTATACATTTTGAACAAATACTGTACCAACGCAATTAAATAACATTTTAATGTCGTTTGTTTTGCCACGTACGGTATAAAGATGACTGTTATCAGACGCTGGAGTTAAAATTTCTTGGTAGAAATATTAACAGAAGTTCTGCAGCACCTACTTAAATCAAACTTTGGGCTGTTTTATTATATATTTTTCTGCTTTCTCTTAAATGATATTATAAACGTTGGTCGTGCGATTAGGGGTGTGCAGCTTTGAGCTCACATTCGGGATATAGTGTGTTCGAACCCCACTGTCGGCAGCCCTGAATAAAGCGTTCCATGGTTTCCCATTTTCACACCAGGCGAATTCTGGGGTTGCACATTAATTAATGCCACGGCCGCTTCTTTCTTGCTCCTAGCCCTTTCCTGTCCCATCGTCGTCATAAAACCTATCTGTGTCGATGCGACGTAAATCGAGGTGTAAAAAAACGAGATATTATAAACTTGACCATCAGTGGGTGTATTTAGGTGTAGAATATATTATATTGATAGGCCTACCTGCAGAACTGTAGCAATTAAGTTCTGCGTCCTCGGTACCGGAAGAGATGCTCCTGCGGACGTGTGCTGTGTCTTCTGCAACAATGTACACGTCACGTTGGGAAAAATATCTGACAGGGTCGTAAATAGATCATGGATATCCAAGGAGATAATAAACAGTGTTGCTGTCACGTTAGGGAGTGTGCTATAATTGTAATTATTTCTGACTATGGATCATTCCATGGTAAGAAAACAGTATTGTTCTTTTGACAACAACGTTGCCAGTCGAACAGCTCTGTTCGACAGCAACACGGGAAAACAGTGGCACATTAATTTGCGAAACTCAATTTTCAAGTTTAAGACGAAAGATAGAAAAAACGAAGCTGAAAATTATATTCATGAACTCTAATGGATTTTGGTTGGGGGAGGGGAAGTGCAGAGGGGCTCATTTTGATGTCCACAGCATAACTGGAAAGCTGCGGAACATAATTTTGTGAAACTCACTTTTTAATTTTAAGATAAAGAGGGGAAGAAACTAAACTGCAAATTAAGCACAATTTATTTGTGTTTCTTCCTCAGCCTCATCCATCAAATAAATACATCACTGTATTAATCATCATCATCATCTGTTTACCTTCCAGGTTCGGCTTTTCCCTCGGACTCAGCGAGGGATCCCACCTCTACTGCCTCAAGGGCAGTGTCCTGGAGCTTCAGACTCTTGGTCGGGGATACAACTGGGGAGTATGACCAGTACCTCGCCCAGGCAGCCTCACCTGCTATGGTGAACAGGGGCCTTGTAGGGGGATGGGAAGATTGGAAGGAATAGGCAAGGATGAGGGAAGGAAGCGGCCGTGGCCTTAAGTTAGGTACCATCCCGGCATTTGCCTGGAGGAGAAGTGGGAAACCACGGAAAACCACTTCCAGGATGGCTGAGGTGGGAATCGAACCCACCTCTACTCAGTTGACCTCCCGAGGCTGAGTGGTCCCCGTTCCAGCCCTCGTACCACTTTTCAAATTTCGTGGCAGAGCCGGGAATCGAACCCGGACCTCCGGGGGTGGCAGCTAATCACGCTAACCACTACACCACAGAGGTGGACCACTGTATTAATGCTGGAGAAAAAGATCTCACACTTGGACTAATTAATCACATAACACCCACTCAACGCAAGACAAGTACGCACTGATATAAGGACTAAAAACATAAGCATCACATAAATAGACGCTTTCTCTACAATAGTAATAAGCTGCCATGATTCACACAGTAAGGGAATACGCATTACATGTACCAGAGCGACACAGAAGGGAAATGAAGGAAGGCAACAAAGCGATGGCTGTCACCGCCTTTGTACTTCCTCCCTGCAAATGAATTTATGAAATAGAAAAGCTTCAGCAGTTACTTTAACAACGCACGGGTAAAATAATACCTAATCCTTCTTTTCTGTTTTTATAATAAAATGTGCCAACGGCCATACCATGTTGAATACACCGGTTCTTCCGATCACCGCCGTTAAGCAACATTGGGCGTGGTCAGTACTTGGATGGGTGACCGCTTGGGAACACCACGTGCCATTGGGTCAATTCCTTTTTCTTACCCGGAGGCCCCGGGTTCGATTCCCGGCCAGGTCAGGGATTTTTACCTGGACCTGAGGGATGGTACGAGGTCCACTCAGCCTACGTGATTAGAATTGAGGAGCATATCTGACGGTGAGATAGCGGCTCCGGTCTAGAAAGCCAAGAATAATGGCCGAGAGGATTCGTCGTGCTGACCACACGACACCTTGTAATCTGCAGGCTTTCGGGCTGAGCAGTGGTCGCTTGGTAGGCCAAGGCCCTTCAAGGGCTGCAGTGCCATGGGGTTGGGTTTAGAATAAAATGTATAGTAAATTACAATATCCCTCAATCACGACGAATTATGGATGTCGAAGAGTGGGTGTGTTCGCTCCTTGTAGGTCCATGAGAGCAATACTGTTTTCTTAACATGGAATGATCTATAGCAATGAATAGATGTCCTAGAATTTTAAATAATGTCCTATCCTAGGATTTACTTCGAATGAACTTCGGAGAGTGAACACTAACTAAATCGACTCAGAAGAGCCGCAATCATCTTCGGAATTCAGGCATCAGATCTCTGAACGGTGCATCTTCGTAGATCTAACGTGAAACGAAACTTAACCATTTGGCTACTAAGTCAGTTGATCCATAATTATAAGGTCGTATAACCCAATTTTATTGTCTTCGATTTACAGTTGACAGCAAAGAAAGTTTGATTATTTGATACCTAGTCAAAATTACCGTCGCCTTTTCTGGATGAAATTGTTCTCCTTTTCTGTAGATCGGTTGGTATTAATAAAAGAGCTGGTTTTTAATAGTACAGTTCGTGAAAATAAAAGCCATGTACGTATAAGTTCTGGTGGTGGTGGTGATATTTGCTTTAAGAGGAAGTACAACTGGGCAACCATCCTCTATCAACACTAATCGGAGGGAAAAAATGGAAGGGATCCGACACTTCGAAAAATGAAGGTATCGGCCAAGGAAAGGTAAGGGCCATGGAGGACGCGAAAATGAAAGACTTCCTAGGCCTCGCGAACTTAATACCGTCGGGGTGAGTAAAGAACAAGAGTTGATCAAGAGAGGTCGGATGGAAAAGGTGAAAGTAAGGAGCCTGTTACAGGTGGAAACAATGCCGGGACTCACCTAAGGGTCCCGTTGTTGCTAACCCACGCTCCCAAGTTGAGAGCCCCTGGTGTCCCTTTTAGTCTCTTCTTACGACAGGCAGGTGATACCGTGGGTGTTATTCTACCACCCCTACCCACAGACATGAAGTCCGTCAGTGGAGTGGAATGTAAAAGCTATCGGTAAACATAACTGCGGCAATATTATATCTATGGTTGGATGCCTTTGTTTCCAGGAATAATAATAATGATAATTTTGGGTGAAGATCAAATGTGCCACCAGAGGCCCCTTTTGCATGCCGACATCGTACGACGTGGAGTGTCGAAAGGACGTTTTTCCGCTGTTCAAAAATCGACTACCTCAGTGGTTTTGAAGCCGCGATCTTGGCATAAGGAGGCCGACCCCTATCATTGATCCACAGATGTATCCTGTTTCCAGGATTTAACTTGATATTTCCGATGTAGGCTGAGTGATCTCGAGGGCCATGTGTCTCTTCACAAGGAAATGTTTCGGTTCTAAAATTCTTGATGTTCTCATGGGAGTCGAACCTACGTCGAAACGGATGACCCAGGCACGCCTTTGCAATCCTTGCTAGGCAGTATCCTGGCTCTTGTTCATAGTTTCAAATATTACTTGATATTGCAGTCAATGACATCCATATATTTGCTGAATGTAACTTGGATATTTGATTTTAACAATTGGTGTTAGGCAATAAAATGTCTATGGACTTTGTGATAGTGAGGAACCATTTATTGGCAGCTATTGTCCTGTCGGTAATAACACAGGGATTTTAATATATTTTAAATGTGACACTTCCCAGCGTTGCTTGTATTCTAGTTTGTGGGTGGGCAGTTCACACTGCTTGTACAGTTGTTGATAAATGATATTAACAACAGCGTCATGTCTGCGTTACGTCTTTCGTGCAAGAACGAAATATGCTCGTAGTTTGTGCTAAAAAATATTAGTTACGATTTTAAGGCTCTAGAGAGGTTTATCTTAAAGTCCCATAGACACTCATTCATTTTAGAGGCAAGGGGCTTCCTTGTTTCCATGTTTCTTTGTGACAAATTGAGCTTTTGTGGCGTCTATCGAAAACAAGGAGCGAGGCTGTAAATTTACGTAGCTGTTTAAATCGTGATCATTAACAAGATATAATGTGTTAATGTTTTGGAATTCTCAATCTCACCTCTTCACCAGGTTTGCACCTGATTTCCAGACAGCTAAGATGTAAGGGCGGGAAAAAAAAGTTCATTTGCCGTACGATGTCGGTATGTAAAAGATCTCTAGTGACACACTTCGTGCTTATCTGGCAACATTTATTAAACCTTGGTTATAGATCCTCAAGAAGAGGTCCGTTTCTCTGGCATCGTGTCGAGTAAAACGCAGCGTTGAAATTAGCACCCTAAATGGCGTCAAATCAAAATTGACCCCGGCCAACGTCATTTACCCCATGATGTCAGGACCACGTGACCGTGACGTCACGAGCACGTGTTCTTGTTTGTAAACAAAGCCACGTGATTTTGACAGCTGTCATCTTGACAGACCCTAGCCTCACAGTTTTGGACAAGAGAACGTCGCTAACCTCACTGCTGCCATCTTGACAGACCCTAACCTCACTGCTGCCACCATAACGACGTGGGCGCGGAATTTAAACTGCTGTCAAGATGACAGATGCCCATCTTGGCGGATCCTAACCACGTGCACTTGTTAAACAAGTGAAAGTCGCTAACCTCACTGCTGCTATCTTCACAGGTCCTAACCTCACTGCTGCAACCATGCAGCCTAAATGGTGTCAGATCAAAATGTCTGCAATATATTAGCTGAGGCCATACGGTGATATTAATAATAATAATCATTATTATTATTTAATAAATCACACATGAATTGGTCAGGATTCGAACTGCAACTACCTCAAGCGAGAACCAGTGACTATGTCACTCAACTATCACGACCCGTACTATGATCATTTCAGTATTACCAATATCTACCGGACTCAAAATGAACTTCTATCCTGGCATATTGACAGAGATAGCTGGATAGCTTTCACATACACTAGATCACAGTGTCCCATGTGACAATAACAATTTTATCAAGCCAATCTCAGCATTAATATTTACCATTCTACCATTGACCTGAAACGAGTAGCGAAGAAACACACTCGATTGAAACGACCCTCTCAATTTTAGCTTCCAGTGCTATGCCTTTATAGAGAGCAAGTCATGAAGTTACCTCATAAAATCGTGCGTTGTCTGTCATTTCTCAGCGGGCATCACAAAACTTTCTGTTATACAGAATATATTTTCCTGTTCAGGGTTGATAATACAGTTATAAGTTTTAAGTCCTACTAACTCCTATTCAAGATTGAGGGACTGTGGCTGAGGATGATTGTAGTTTCAGCCATCTATGGACCACTTCATTTTAATTTTTAATTTTACCCAGTTTTCCTGTATTCGTTTTTTATGTCATTCCTTTCTTTCACGCCTTTCCTCTTTTATAGTTTTGGCTTTTCTTGAAAATGTTGGTGTGGTTGAATATAATTCTTAAGCGGGTCACGCTCTGGATGTCATTATGCGTGACCACCATTCATTTCAGATTTCTTTCCACTTCAGTCGACCAGGCTCCGTTGTATTATTATTATTATTATTATTATTATTATTATTATTATTATTATTATTATTATTACATTCATGAAATCTGTTTCAGAAATCCCAAGAATACATCAGTCGTATTGTAGGCTATCTACAGCAGTACAGGGACCATGTCTTGGACGCTACAGCCACTTACGTAGCTCCTTGTCGTCCGGTATGGGACCTGTTCCATGCGATGCGAGTTCTCTTCTGCAGGCATGTCATGGATCCTCTGGTAAGTGAATAGTGACTGCACTGTCTACAAGTTTTAAAGGTTATTTTTACCATTAAATGTAACTGAATTAAGAGACACCGTGGAAAAGAGGGACATGCCACATGACTGGTGATTTTGAGATACACAGTGACTCCCAAAAACCGTGCCTGATTGATCTGGTCATTTTCGCCTGCTTATTGTCACCTGTTGTTGTGAAGATGGTGCAACTATGTATACTTTACCATTATAAGTACGAAAGCCGTGAAGACTTGATTCAGACGTATTAAGTGCTCAACGAGATGTATTCTCTTCAACAAAGAATCGCAATGGTGGAGGCGTGCGTGTCTACCGGTTTATTAAAGAAAACCATGGAATATTTTTGCAAACAACATTCCTGGCGTTTCCATACCAGCAAAGAGCAGTATACAGAATTTAGTGAAAAAATGGTACTACAGGATCAGTCGCAAAAGCAAAAGAGAATCGATCCCCTTTCATTCGTACACCTGCTGTGATTGCGGATACTCGAGAACAAATGATCCGCAGTCCTAGGTAGTCGACAAGTAAACTGTCGCAACAGATGAACGTTTTGTGTAGGTCTTGTAAACGTTGTCAAGGTTGAAGCCCTACAAAGTGGCATTTGTCCAAGAATTGAAAGATCAATACAAGGCAGAAAGTGTGAATCACTACACATGGCTACTTTTAAAAATTTGTTAGCGGATTGTTCGACCCACTGCTGTATTTCATGAGTGATGAAGCCTGGTTTCATCTATCAGGACATGTAAACTCGCAGAACACTAGATACTGGTCGGCAAACAATCCAATACAATTCATGAGGGGAAAAAACGGAGTGTGGTGTGCTGAGTCTGCAAGTCGGATTGTTGCTCGTATACTTTTTGAAACAACAGTAAACACTGGTGTGTATAAGAGAATCTTTGAAGAATTTTACGCACAGTGGCTTTACGTCGCACCGACACAGAAAGGTCTTATGGCGACGATGGAATAGGAAATGCCTACGAGTTGGAAGAAAGCGGCCGTGGCCTTAATTAAGGTGCATTTGCCTGGTGTAACAATGGGAAACCACCGAAAACCATCTTCAGGGCTGCCGATAGTGGTATTCGAACCCACTATCTCCCGGATGAAAGCTCACAGCCGCGCACCCCTAAACGCACGGCCAACTTGCCCAGTGGGTGACATGTTACACTTCGTGCGAGTCAATCTCACGAATTTCTGAAAAATGAAATATAATGACGTATATTCCGAATTAGAAACCATCCAAGCTATAAATAAGAAAAAAGTCATCAAAGGATATTGGCTACCGCGATCGCCGGACCTATTCACCCGTGACTTTTATATGAGGGAATTCTGAAGGGAAAAGAGTACACAAATAAGCCAAGGACATTGGGAGACTTGAAGGACAATTTACGCAATGAAGTTTTGAGAAATTGTGCCGCTGAACTGCGCGAAGTTTATGATAACATGTTAAGGTTCACACAATAGTGCATTTAAGCACACTGAGGTCATTTTCAGAACCTACTTTAAATTACAAGATCATTTCAGTAAGTAAAGACCTTCACTAATTTCCTGCCATTTTCTTCATTAAAATGGATAATGAATGCGTAATAATGTGTTTGTATTTCAGCCAATAAGTTAATAGTTTGTGTATTATTTTGATCCCTCTTAAGAAAACCTTTCAGTAATTTCAATTCCGTACCTCATTTTTACGCAATAGAGACTTACAAAAGCTCTTCTTTCCTGCAAATTTATGGTTTTGTATTATGTGCCTTTTACCGCTGGACCAGTCAATTGTTAGTTGTTGAATTGCAATAGACACTGGCTTTCAATCGTCAAATATAGAGCTGCGCTTTATTCATAACACTTTCATAATGGAGTTCAATACTACAGTACTTACCCTTCTTCCTGATGTATGTAGAATATCCGCGTCTACCGATTTATTGTAGATATTGCAGATATTAGATATTAGAAAACCGAGCAAGTGGCTGTGCGGTTTGGATCAAGTAGATGTCAGCTTGCATGCTTGAGATAATGGGTTCGAACCGCACTGTCAGCAGCCCTGAAGAGGGTTTTCCGTGATTTCCCATTTTACACCAGACAAATGCTGAGGCTGTACCTTAATTAAAGCCACGGTCGCTTCCTTCCGACACCTAGCCTTTTCCTATTACACCACCGCCATACGACGTGTCTGTGTCAATGTGACGTAAAGCAAATTAAAAAGAAAAAGTATATTAGTAAGATATGTCCTCGTAACAGTGCTGATGGTGTATTTCCACCTATGTTTTCGTGTACCACCTGTGACGTACGATGGACCACAGGAAATCCAGGCACAGACTACCGGTGGTCCACACACGATTGGCCTCTTTCTCTCATCAAGGCTGCCTCAAATAATAGATCAGTCCTCTCTAGGAGCATTGATCGGTCTAGTAATCATTACGCAGTTAAAGAATGCAAGGGTTTCTTTACACTTATTAAGTTTTTACCGACATTATTGATGGTTTCGGGAATTATTTATGGTCGCCAGGCGTGACCGATAATTACATCACACACGGAGAATGCTCCTGGATCTGTGCGTCAAGAAATGAATTTCTTGCTAAATCTGCTGAGAGGACAGAGATGCGAATCAGTACGAAAGAATGTACCATAGGTGGTGCATGGAGCTACTGAGAACAACTTATATGTACACGCCGACGCAAACATGTTAAATCAGCAAACTACCAAATACAAAGTGAAATACAAGTGAATACAAATAGAAAGTGTTTCTATTTCTCTACTCGAAGTGAAGCAGACCTTTCGGGAAAGTTTCACCAGTGGGATGTTAAGCCTTAAAAACGTAATATGGGCAAAACTAAGCTCTCTGGGGACATGTGAAAGTTTACAGTGCCCTGTGTCTTCTGGTATGGACTAGCCCAGAGATGGCGAACCCAAGACATGCGAACACGACTTATATGGCAGGCCACACAATATACTAACATATTTTAATGTTTTTAACATGTAATAAATACAGTAGGTCGAAAACCTTGCAACACAGCATATTTTAACGTAATAGAACTTTCTGGTTCACTGAGGCATCGCCCTCTAAGGAAAGCATCAGAAACTACCTCACTTATTTCTCTAATACGCTTTCTCGGTGATGCCCGTTTTTCTGTGACTGTTGGTGGTGAAATTGTTTGAGATCCAACCAACCTTAGAGCCGAGAACTCAACTTACATGCATACAAATTCCATAGCAATGGTAACGGATCATGGAAAATTAAGAGCTTATTTTCATCGTTTAATAATTTTAGATAGTCCCATATGCCCATGTAATGCCAGTAATCAAACTGTTGACCATCTATTATTTCATTATGAATTACTTGAGCGAGAAGGAAGCATTTTAATTAAAGATATTTCAGGTACAGAGTCGTGGCCAGTAAGCAAAAGTAGCTTAGTCAAAAAGTATTTTAAACAGTGCTTACGTTTCACAAACTCAATTGTATTTGAAAAACTGTGAAAAACCGACATAGTTTTGTTTAATTTATCATTGTTTTTTACTTACGTACATCATAAAAGCCATCGTATCAAGAATGTATCTCACCGGGCGAGTTGGCCGTGCGGTTAGGAGCGCACAGCTGTGAGCTCGCATTCGGCAGATAGTGGCTTCGAACCCCACTGTCGGCAGCCCTGAAGATGGTTTTCCGTGGTTTCCCATTTTCACACCAGGCAAATGCTGGGGCTGTACCTTAATTAACGCCATGGCTGCTTCCTTACCATTCCTAGGCCTTTCCTCTCCCATCGTCGGTGCGACGTAAAGCAAATAGCAAGAATGTATCTCACATGTAATTAAAAAATTAAGTTTCATTTGTACTATGATTACTCAGGCATTGTAATATTACTGTCATGTAATGGGGGATGCTGTGAATAAACGGTTAAAAACATACATACATACATACATACATACATACATACATACATACATACATACATACATACATACATAGAGTACATCTAGAATAGGGGTTTCCAATTTGTATGAGCTCGAGGGCCACATTGGAAACCTTAGCCAAGTTCGCGGGCCGCACGTTAATAACAGGCAAATTTTCATAAAATTCCGTAAATAGAACAGATGTACCTGTACGAAATACTATGCATATTTCAATCGAAATGAAGGTTTAATAATTTTAATTGCTTAAAACACTACTTTACAATATTGTATAAAAGAGTGAAATTAAAAATAAACACTATAATACCCAGGACAATTGAATTTTTAAGAAGGGTACCGAACAATGTCAGTTCATTTGAATTAATATTTGACGAATGGCAAAAAGTAAAAACAAATGACCGAAAGACAAACTGAAATTAATAAGGTAGTCAAAATAAAACTTAAAGAAGGACAATTTAGTGGGATTAGTGTGAAGGGAATAATGATAGCCAGTTGCAATATCCTAAAATCCCAGCAATGTACTTCCAGCAGTACTCCCCTGAAAATTTCTTCGAGTATGCAGCACTGTGTACCAGCCAGTACTGCCAATGAGAGAAGAACTAAAAAATGAATCCTCTTCTTACACCTAAGAAAACTGAAATATTTCATGGTATTCATTGCATGCTACGTTGTAAAAAATGTCCACAGTGAGGTTGGAATGGAGTTCAAGAATTGGTATGGATTCCCCAGCCATTTTTATAATGGTTAAGAAGTAGCATTGGCGGTTGTGAGAGCTCATTTTCCGCCGAAGTTTGGATTTTCATTTTTTACAATAAAAAATAATCTATTCATCCCAAGTGAATACTTATAAACAGCAAATAATATTAGAGAATGAATTAGTTCTGACTTGGGTCTGTAAAGGATATAAAAATTAATACATTCTTGAACGAGCTATGAAATAGTTTATGTACATTTTCTTCACATTTCTTAAAATATATTTTAAAGCCCTCGCGGACCACAAAATATGACTTCGCGAGCCTCATGCGGCCCTGGGGCCGCCATTTGGAAACCCCTGATCTAGAATATAATGAAATATTTGTTCACAATGCATTCATTATTCATATGATAACTACAGTAAACACCTTTTCCTATTTTATTCATTCTGTAATTCTTAAATGTCATTTAAGATATATTAACATTCTTCACGGCCAATATAATGAAAATGCTAAGACCACCGTAGTTAAATCGATAGCAGTCGCGAAAAGTTCATATTTTGGGTCTTTTACAGAGTACTTAACATCCCCACGGCACGTAGGCTACCACATATACTATATCAGAAAACATAATCTGAAGTACTGCTTCATTTCTGTTTCAGAATGGTTTCTGGTTCGCGACTGTGTGGTGTCTATTGCTCTTGCTGGTGGCTATACCCCTGTGCATCAAGCTGGCAGCGTGTTATCGGCAGTCCAGACCCGGCAGTCTGCTTCCTCGCTCGCACACAGAGTAAGTTAATTATACATGTATTTGCATACCCTGGAAAATACGCGGAAAAAAGAAACGACATTATTCCTCTTGCTGCAGAGTTCAGATTGATGTCCTGTAGAATGTCATAGTTCATCACAGGAGAGTCGGTATCAATAAATGTTCAATTATTGTGTCCCAGTTGTTGCGGTTTCTAGTATATTCAGGCATACAGAAGGATACCATTATTATTATTATTATTATTATTATTATTATTATTATTATTATTATTATTATTATTATTATTACAGTTGGGATTCTTGGATCAAATGAAACTGAAATCCTGCGAGAATATAAGAAGAATGGAAGGAACTCGAATATTAATTAAATCCAAACATGTGGAGTTGAAGGCAAGGGAAGAAGAAAACTACCATCAAGTTCCTGACTTCTCTGTGTGATATGCTCGGTGATAAGTGTAGTTTAAGACATACAGTATATTACTAACTATAGTTTTAAATCGATAAAATGTTCATATTATCTATAAACGAACATGAATATAACTAGATATTAATTAATAACCTGTAAACGGTGTTGTTATATCCTATACGTATATTGTTCTGTACATATATTTATAATGCCAATTCGTTTGTGAACAATTAGTACTGATGGAGTATTAAGGCCGCCTGTACACAGAACTACTTCTGACCGCCTTCAGTGGTCGAGACTCGAGACTAGAGATCGTGCACGGCCACCGTTGGTCACCAACTTGAGAACACTATCTGTGGCGACCACTTTCTTCATGTGATAACGTCATATAATTCGGTCCCGCTCCTTGGCTCAATTGTCAGCCCCGAGTTCGATTCCCAGCTGGGTTGGGAATTTTAATTGCGTATGGTTAATTCATCCAGCCCAGGGCCGGTGTTCGTATTCGTCCTGACACACTTCTCATCAATCAAACATAGCACAGTATATTTATTTATTTATTTATTTAGCGTATGGCTACATCACTAAAAATTAATAATTACCTAAAAATAAAATTACAAACTAATATCCAAGGCACAAATGTAGTTTATTGATACCTCTGCTTGATCGCGGAAGAAAGCTCTCAGAGGACATTCTTGGACTACATGGTGAACAGTCTGCTTTTCAGCGCCCCAGTCACAACTTAGAGGTTATTTTCTTCCACTTGTTCACCTACCAGCGTTGGTTCTTATTCGGTTAAGAACCGACTAGATTTTGCCTGGCAATTTAAAGCTAGTAGGCTTGCACGATATGCACGGCATCTTAAGTTGTTCCTTCGTAGCATGAATTACCATGTCAGTCTCCAGCAGTCATTAATATTAAACCCGTTGTCAACTAACATGTTTGCAGTTTCCAGGGATGGGTGATGACGGTGAAGCCTTCCTTTACTGATGGTTGGGAGATGGGGATTTTTCTGTAGGTTTTTTTTTTTCGTACTCCACTGCATAGAAGGAGATGGTATGTGGCTGTGTATGGGTAACCAGAAAACAGGTGTAGGTCTGATGTGCCAGTTATAAGACGGATGGTATGGTTTACACGCTCTTTCCTCTACATCCTTACTACAACCTTTAACTACCGTCTTAGCCATGTGAAGAGGTTTGTAATCTGTGCTCAAATACGACAGTCTCGTGTCGATAGATTTACTGGTACGTTCCTCGGCGTCTCAGAAAACTGCAAGAGCAGTTAGTACGACGTAAACCTAATAATAATAATAATAATAATAATAATAATAATAATAATAATAATAATAATAATAATAATTAGCGTGTAACATTGCGTTGCAATGCCCGTTTCAGACAAGTCGCAGATAGAGTGGGTCAAGAAACCCAGGTAATTTCCACTATGAGTGGGGCTAAGTGGACCAGAAAATGCAGGGAACACCAGAAAGCCGAGCGTGTGGAGGCAACTCAGCAGGGTACAAGCACTGCCGGCCCTTCTGCTCATGTCCAACGATGTCCGCCTCCGTACCATAACGGTTAGTGTTATTAAATGACGTCCTTAAAGGGCCGAGTTCAATTTAAGAATTGCAGAAGGGCCCGGCATACAGCTCACCTGAGATGAAGTCCAATGTTGAAGACGGCACAAATATTCAGCACCCGAGTCAGAGGAATTAACTAATGAAAGTTAAAATCCTCAGCCCGGCAGGGAATCGAACCCGGGACACATTGGACCAAAGCCAGCATGCTATTTAGTTAAGGAGCCGGATGGATTCGCTTTTGATTCAGGTGGATATGATAGTACCTTGACTCGTTCTTCATTCGTTGCACAGGGAAAGAGTAAAAACTTTATCTTAATGAGTTTTAAACGCTGATAGTGACCACTTTGTAAAATGTAGCTCCTAAGTAACTCCTCGCCTCTCTACTAAATAGAAAATATACACTGAAGAAAATGGAAATCGCAACACCCAGAAGGAGTAGTGCTACACTGCTGCAATTGAACGTGCAGGACGAGTGTTCGCTTGTGATTCGATGATTACACTTTCAGGTCCCTCTGACTGCAAGTTTGGACAACAATCAATACAGGATGTGCCCACCACGAGCTGCAATACATTAATGAATTCGTCGAGGCATGGAGTCAATAAGGCCCTGGATCGCTTCCTGAGGTATTGTGGCCCATGCTTGCTGCACTGCACGGGTCAGTTGTTCCAGAGTTGTGGGTGGCTGAGGACGGTTGGCCAGTTGTCGACCCATCATGTCCCACACATGCTCAATAGGACTGAGGTCCGGGGATCTGGCGGGCCGTTCTAAGGTTGTGATGTCGTGGAGAGCTTCTCTTGAGATGCGTGCAGTGTGAACCCGGGCATTGTCCTGCTGAAACATACCATTAGCAATGTTCGCCATCATAAGGACAACCACTGGATTGAGTACCCTATCAACGTACTGTCGAGCAGTCATAGTGCCCTCAACAAGCACTAATTGTGATTTCACATTAAAGCCAATAGCTCCCCAGACCATAATGCTTGGTGTTGGCCCTGTGTGCCTCTCGACAATAAGGTCTGGGAGGCCCCTCTCCCCGGTACGTCTGCGCACACGATTCCAGCGATCACTGCAGGCAAGACAGAAGCGCGATTAATAACTAAAGACGACCCTACGCCATTCGTCGACCCACGTCGATCTTTCTTAACACCAGGCCAGCCTTACACGTCGCTGTTGTGGGGTCAATGGAACACCTTCTGCAGGGACACGGGCTCGTAAGCCAGCTGCACACAGGCGATTACCAACTGTTTGTTGTGTAACGTGGGGTGCCACAGCTGCTCGAATTTGCACTGCTGTTGCATGGGGTTCTATCCGGGCCATCCGAATGATGCGGCGATCCTCTCTCACAGTTGTCTGTCGCGCTGGGCCTGTGCCAGGTCTTCGAGTGTGGGTACGTTCATTTGACCACTGCTGCCATACACGTTGTACCGTAGATGCCTGTCGGCCAACACGTGCAGCGACAGTCCTTAGCGATAATCCAGTCTCACACAGCCCAATAATCCGAGCCCTCTCAAACGGCGACAGTTGTTGATAGCGTGCTCTTCTCTGTCGTCGAGGCATGTTCGACGGGGAACACTTTACTGCACAGACTGCAAGTCAACTACGCTACACCAGAGTCCGTACACTGGAGTTGATTCCTCCGCGACCAATCACGTGGGGAGACCTGTAGCAACAATCCAATGGGTCTGAATCTTTGATCGTTTACATACCTACATGGCATCGTTCAATACCTTGAAAATCAACACAAACGACCAATGCCTTTATGGCGTTGCAATTTCCATTTTCTTAAGTGTAACATCATCGACAGGTAAACTTTCGTTAGTCCTCCTGTGGATAAGACTTTCCAGTAGCAGTAAACACTGTATGTGGACTAGACATTGTGTGGTGTTGTTAATGATAACACTGTGTTTTGACAGTCTCGAAGTGGAAACATCCTTCTGAAATAGTCTGAAGTGGCATTCTAATCCACTGAACTTCACTTTTCGCACCTCCAAATGGTTACACCTCATTCTAATAAATAAGACGACGATAATAATAATAATAATAATAATAATAATAATAATAATAATAATAACAATAATAATAATAATAATAATTGTATTTGCTTTACGTCCCACTAACTACTTTTACGGTTTTCAGAGACGCCGACGAATTTAGTCCTGCAGGAGTTCTTTTACGTGCCAGTAAATCTACAGACACGAGGTTGAGGTTTTTGAGCAGCTTCAAATACCACCGGACTGAGCCAGGATCGAACCTGCCAAGTTAGGGTCAGAAAGCCAGCGCCTAAACCGTCTGAGCCACTCAGCCCGGCAATAATAATAATAATAATAATAATAATAATAATAATAATAATAATAATAATAATAATAATAATAATAATAATCTAACGTCCCTTCAATTTATACATATTTTTAAGAGACGCCAGGTTGCAAGAATATTGCTCCACAGGTGTCTTTTAACGTGTCTGAAACCAACGACACTGATCTGTCAGATTTAAACACCCTCAGCTGCCACTGGCCTCAGTCAGTATCGAACCCACTATCTTGGGAATAGGAACATAACGACTAACTGACAGCGCAACTGAGGTAATTCTTCCCAGTAGCAATATTCGGCGGGTGTATTATTAAAATAAGCGTAGACATTTTATAAAAGCATTTACAACATATCAAGTCGGGCTGAGTAGCTCAGGCAGTACAGCGCTGGCCTTCTGATTTCAAATTGCCGGGTTTGATCCCGACTCAGTCCGGTGGTATTTGTAGGTGCTGAAATGCGTTAGCCTTGTTCTGACAGATTTAACAGCACGTAAAAGAATATCTGCAGGACCAAATTCCAGCACCTCAAGATAGCCGAAAGTCATAAAAGTATTTAACAGAAAACAAATAACATTATTATTTATTAAAACATACCAAAGACAAATTCCCAGTTTTAGCAGAATGGTGATGAATATTTGTCTTTTAAAATCGACTTATGATCGCAAACAAATCAAGCAAAGTGCTTTGCTAATTCTTAGCTCTCCAATTAATTGTAACCTTCTTTGTAACTCCACGAACTCACAGTTTGGTTGTGACAAGTGGGAAGCAGGTAGGGGAGGTAGGAAGTGAGCTACTCACATTATGGCCTGTGGAAGTTACGATAATAAATATAGAACTGTCAAGTAGCAAGTGTCTATTATTTTGCATAAACATACCCGCAGAAAAATGTCAGAGATTGATGTTTCCTAATATATTCTGATTTTCATAATTAGAGAAGTGTTCTTATATCTTGAATGTCAGTAAGTAACCTACAAAATATGTATTTTATCTGTCATTGAAATAAAAATGCTGTGTAATAAATTCTTCTGTACACATTGTATACTAGAAAATAAATACTGAAAAATGTTCTCGTCCTTCCGTTTTATTTCTGTCTACTTGGATTTAAAATAATTTCGTGTGTTGAATTAAAATTGGGTACGAGCCTCCGTGGCTCAGACGGCAGCGCGTCGGCCTTTCACTGCTGGATACCGTGGTTCAAATCCCGGTCACTCCATTTGAGATTTGTGCTGGACAAAGCGGAGACGGGACAGGTTTTTCTCCGGGTACTCCGGTTTTTCCTGTCATCTTTCATTCCAGCAACACTCTTCATTATCATTTCATAGTATTTATCAATCATTAATAGATCACCTTGGGAGTGGCGACCCCATTGTAATAATAGCCTATATATGATTCATTCATTACATCCCTGACCCGGTCAAAGACTGGAAAACAGGTTGTAGGGTTTTTTCAATTAAAATTGGGTCGTTATATCGTTGAACGTAAGTACACTGTATTCGTTTAAAATCCGTGACTGAACGCTCCAGATATTTCAAGTATCTCAAATGAACCTAGTAGAAATATACATATAGGTTCTGTGATGTCAACATTTTCGCTTGTACCTTCTTCTGTTTTGCTCCAGTTTATGGTAGCTACAGATGTGAACACCACGGTGATGGGATGTCACAGGTCACTGTGATAATTGTGAATGTTGTTCAGTTAACTTCTACCACCTAGAGAGCTTGAACTATTCGGAGAGTTCGTTGAACTCACAAGATAAGAAATGATTCATTTCTAGGAGAAATAACATAGAGATCATCAGTTCCTCGACTGAAAGTTGAGGAAAGCACGTTATGATCTCTCAGTGAGTAAGGGTAAAGACGATGAACCATGAAACGTGGAGAGAATGAAACATTCTAGGACTCGCAAACGCAATACAGGAAAGAACACGTATCGACAAAAATAGATCAGATGAAAAAGGGGAGCTTATCAAACGCAGAGTTCTCGTGGTCTTGACATATGTCTCCCAAGGTGTTGGGGATATACTTGATCTCTGATATAGTTATAATGTTATTGGCTTTACGTCTTTTCGTGGCATGTAGGAACTGAGGATGATTGCCGTGGTGACCCTTCTTTGGGAGTGTCACGTTTCCGGAGTATCTGACGGGCCTCATGGCATGCCCAAGGAGTCTCGTGTTTCTTTTATTTTGTTCTTAGTTATCTGTGCATGGAAAGGGGCTTTGTAAACATGTATCCGGGCTAATGGCCTGTTATGTTTAAATAAATACTGATACTGATACTTTACGTCTTTTGTTAGTTACTTTCCGCCGCACCGACACAGATAGGTCTTATAGCGACGATAGAATAGGGAAGGGCTAGGACTGGGAAGGAAGCGACCATGGCCTTAATTAAGGTACAGCCCCATCATTTGCCTGGTGTTGCACCCATCGAATTGAGCCGATAAAGGGTGCAGTATGAAAATGGGAAACAACGGAAAACCATCTTCAGGGCTGCCGGTAGTGGGATTCGAACCTGCTTTACGTCTTACCAACTACTATTATAGTTTTCTACGACGTCGAGTTACCGGAATTTTATCCCTCAGAAGTTCCTTTACGTGCCGGTATGTCTACCGACAGGAGGCTGGCGTATTTGAGCGCCTGCCAATACCACCATGAGCCGGGATTGAATTTCGCGAACTTGGGCTCAGAACGACAGCGCTTTACCGTGTAGGCCACTCAGCCCGGCATTCGCTGGTGTAGTTCAGGTGAATTGCTCCGTGTGACATCGAAATGTTTTCTGTTGAGAAGTATGTTGGTTCTGATTATAGCGAGTTGTAGAGTACGAATACTGGTACTTTAATAATTTCGTGTGCAATAGAAAATGCACCAAAAGTTCTATCCTGCTGCTACAGTTTGAAAACCAGAAACCTATTCAGGGTGTTTCAAAAATAGGGGGCATAATTTCAGGTGTGTATTGGTTACATGTAGACAATCAAAATAGTGCATTACAACATGTGTCCGGAAATGCTTCATTTCCGAGTTACGGCGTTTACAACACTGAACTTCACCGGAACGTTTTTCTTCCGCAGGTCACTATCATTACAGAAGAAGTTCGAAATGTCCATCTCCTGCTTAAATAAAGACCTAACATCGATGTCTCATTGACCTGCGAACACAATCCCAAACGCCAGGAGTACTGCGTATGTCCTCACACGATACCACAATTCGATTCCGAAGGGTTTCCACATCAGGCAGCAGAGACGAATACACCGATGATTTTAAATGGTCCCACAAGTAGAAAACGAGAGGGTTCAGATCAAGTGAGCGTGGAGACCAAGCAATCGGGTCACCTCTACCTATCCATCGATCAGGAAACATTCGACCCAAGTCAATGAGACATCTATGTGAGATCTGTATTCAAGCAGGAGGTGGACATTTTGAACATCTTCCGTAATGGCAAGGACCTGCGGAAAGAAAACGTTCCGGTGAAGTTCAGTGTTGTGAACGCCATAACTCGGAAACGAAGCATTTCTGGGAAAATGTTGTAATGAACTATTTTGAGTGTCTACATATAACAAATACATAACTGAAATTATTCCCCCCATTTTTGAAACATCCTATATACCGGTACTCCTAAAAATCCACAGGCAAATTTGAACAAGATTACAATGGCAGTGTAGTCTCCTTACGGCAAAATGTTAGTGTCATTGCCGAACTAACTCGACATTCACTGACGCAAGAAACTATAGATGCCACAGACTGATTCAAGGATAAATTATTTACTTAATGTAATATTTAATAACGAAGAAAATACAATTTATTTAAAGGAGATTTTCTTGCAATAATGGATGTATTCGATACGAAATAAAGGATGACTGAAAGATCAATTAGATGTTCCAAACTTGAACAACAACAACAACAACGTTAGTCGTGCAGAATTCTGTTTCAATCTCCACTTCTCACTTGGCCTATGTACTGTATAATCCTTAAACACCGGTATGGATGAATCAAATATACCAAAATCAAATATTTTAATTTCGCTGGATCGTTTGCTCGTTCACTAAATTTCAAGTCGGTTGTTAAAAGAAACTCGCTGAACTGAAGACACTAACATTCAGCATCTTATAAATACAGAATAGTAGGCACTGTAATATTTCTGTTGTTATTTCATCCTGAAAGTTTTTGCACCGTTACAGTTTCGTATTCTCCTGATCACATCTAGTAATCTACACTGTGATTTTCAGGAGCCCTCCAGAGGCAGCAATTATTCCCGATCCTCCAGAACCATCACGGCCTTGGGCGACTCCAGGGTGAGTATGTTGTACGTAGCCTTGTACTCTGTTGGCACCAGAAACACGTTCGCGTGGCTACCAAGCCACGTTGCGATTTCAGGAAATGAACTTGCGGATGAAGGTGCAAATAAAGTGGTACTTTTACTTCCATGGCCTATGAATGTACCTGCTAAAGATATTTGTTCTTGGCGTCCTGGAAATCGGAGCGGCTAGCTATCCGTACTCCCAACAAACTGAGAGCAATTAGGAAGACAAGTATCGCCTTTCCGGCCTCCCCCTGTGGGCGGGGGCGGTAGAATAACACCCACGGTACCCCTATCTGTCGTAAGAGGCAACTAAAAGGGGCCCAGGGGCTCTGAACTCCGTACAGTGGGTTGACGACCACGGGGCCCTTAGCTGAGTACTGGCATTGCTTCCACTTACTTGTTCCAGGCTCTTCACTTTCATCTATCCTATACGACCTTTCTTGGTCAACTCTTGTTCTTTTCCGACCCTTCGTGGCCCTAGTCTTCCTTTGGCCGATATCTTCCTTTTTCGAAGTGTCGGACTCCTTCCATTTTTTCTCTGTGATTAGTGTTATATAGAGGAGGTTACCCAGTCATGGACGACCTACGCACTCTTATCTCTTAGCCTGCTGTCACACAGAGCATCGAACGATCAAGAGCAACCAACTGCCATCGAGTACTAACGACTAAATTCATTTACCTTGTCACACTGGTCATCGATCGAGAGGGATCGACTGCACGGAAACAGCTGATACTCCCGCCCAGTACCGTACAGGCTACAGACGTATTCATATTCACGAGCGGAAAAGAATGTCAAGAGAAAGCGATAATTCGGGTGAACGTATGATTCTAACGTATGAATATAGGCCTATTAGGAGAAAGGAAAGAACCAGACGAACGCAGTGGGCAAGGTAAATAGCCATGGAGAATTCTACCAACGTGTGCCTTCGTTGTGAAATGACGAAGAAAAATTCAGGAACTAGTACCGAATGCTCATCATTAATTATAAGGAAGTAGTGGAAAAAATGAAGTCACTAATAGAGGGAAGACTCCCTGTGTGTTCTTGTGGTGCCGACTTCACCTTGGCCCACATCCTCACAGAGTGCGCAGATTTCTCTGGCCTAAGACGGACCCTCGGCCTGCAGGAGACACTCGAACTCATATTAGCCGGTGACGCTAACACTGGGCTCGTCATTCGCTTTATGTATGAGAGTGGATTAATCAGGGGTATGTAAATTTCAACTTTTCTGTTACTCAGAGAACCGATGTTCCGTTTTGAGTCTTTAGTGACCTTTTCGGCTTAATACAGTAATTTTTGCTTTATTTTGCAAATTAATTTTGAAATTCCTTCGTTGAATAAATAATGCTGATATATTTCAATTTTTTTCAGCTTAATTTGTTCAGAGAGGATGATGACCTAGTTGTACTTCCTGTTAAAACAAAAATCACCACCACCACCTGAGGTAGAAACAGCTTCGCTTTGTGGACAACAAAATGCTCGATATGTCACAACAACCCTAGAACACGAATAACACGAAAGATGACATTCTAAACAGAATACAGTGACCGGTCCATTGCCCTTTACTTTTACGTTCACAAGTGATTACAATATTACACAAACTTCTGCATAGGCAACACAAAAATTTGAACTTAAAATCACATTTTGTATTTTTTTTAAGAAAATGAAACTAATCTTGAACATTTTCCGTATTTCATAGTCAGAAAGAAAACTAAATCCAATAGCACTACAATCTTGATGGACCTTGGCCTACCAGGCGACCACTGCTCTGTTCGCAGGCCTGCAAATTACGGGGTAACGCGCGGAAAGCGCGACAGTGAGGTAGCTCAATATTCTCCACCGGGAGTTCTTTTATGATCTAATAAATCTACCAACACGAGATTGGCTTATTTGAGCACCGTCAAATATCTCGCGTCTGCCTCTGTGGTGTAGTGGTTAGTGTGATTAGCTGCCACCCCCGCAGGCCCGGGTTCGATTCCCGGCTCTGCCACGAAATTTGAAAAGTGGTACGAGGGCTGGAACGGGGTCCACTCAACCTCGGGAGGTCAACTGAGTAGAGGTGGATTCGATTCACACCTCAGCCATCTTGGAAGTGGTTTTCCGTGGTTTCCCACTACTCCTCCAGGCAAATGCAGGGATGGTACCTAGCTTAAGGCCACGGCCGCTTCCTTCCCCTTTCCTTGCTATCCGTTCCAATCTCCCATCCCCCCGCAAGGCCCCTGTTCAGCCTGGGAGGTGAGGCCGCCTGAGCGAGATACTGGTCAACCTCCCCAGTTTCATCCCCCGACCCAAAGTCTGAAGCTCCAGGACACTGCCCTTGAGGCGGTAGAGGTGTCCCTCGCTGAGTCCGAGCGAAAAACCGACCCTGGAGGGTAAACAGATAAAAAAGAAGTCAAATATCACTGTACTGAACCGGGTTCGAACCCCTGAACTGGTGCTCAAAAGACCAGCGCTTCTTCTGTCTGAGCCACAAGATAACTCCAATGAGTATTGAATATACACTGACTGACAGAGCAAATGCAACACCAAGAAGGAGTGGTCAGAACTTTATGCCAATTGCAGGGTAGACTGACGTCACTGAGGTATGCTCATGATGTGAAATGCGCCGCTGTGCTGCGCACGTAGCGAACGATAAATGGGACACGGCGTTGGCGAATGGCCCACTTCGTACCGTGATTTCTCAGCCGACAGTCATTGTAGAACGTGTTGTCGTGTGCCACAGGACACGTGTATAGCTAAGAATGCCAGGCCGCCGTCAACGGAGGCATTTCCAGCAGACAGACGACTTTACGAGGGGTATGGTGATCGGGCTGAGAAGGGCAGGTTGGTCGCTTCGTCAAATCGCAGCCGATACCCATAGGGATGTGTCCACGGTGCAGCGCCTGTGGCGAAGATGGTTGGCGCAGGGACATGTGGCACGTGCGAGGGGTCCAGGCGCAGCCCGAGTGACGTCAGCACGCGAGGATCGGCGCATCCGCCGCCAAGCGGTGGCAGCCCCGCACGCCACGTCAACCGCCATTCTTCAGCATGTGCAAGACACCCTGGCTGTTCCAATATCGACCAGAACAATTTCCCGTCGATTGGTTGAAGGAGGCCTGCACTCCCGGCGTCTGCTCAGAAGACTACCATTGACTCCACAGCATAGACGTGCACGCCTGGCATGGTGCCGGGCTAGAGCGACTTGGATGAGGGAATGGCGGAACGTCGTATTCTCCGATGAGTCACGCTTCTGTTCTGTCAGTGATAGTCACCGCAGACGAGTGTGGCGTCGGCGTGGAGAAAGGTCACATCCGGCAGTAACTGTGGAGCGCCCTACCGCTAGACAACGCGGCATCATGGTTTGGGGCGCTAATGCGTATGATTCCACGTCACCTCTAGTGCGTATTCAAGGCACGTTAAATGCCCACCGCTACGTGCAGCATGTGCTGCGGCCGGTGGCACTCCCGTACCTTCAGGGGCTGCCCAATGCTCTGTTTCAGCAGGATAATGCCCGCCCACACACTGCTCGCATCTCCCAACAGGCTCTACGAGGTGTACAGATGCTTCCGTGGCCAGCGTACTCTCCGGATCTCTCACCAATCGAACACGTATGGGATCTCATTGGACGCCGTTTGCAAACTCTGCCCCAGCCTCGTACGGACGACCAACTGTGGCAAATGGTTGACAGAGAATGGAGAACCATCCCTCAGGACACCATCCGCACTCTTATTGACTCTGTACCTCGACGTGTTTCTGCGTGCATCGCCGCTCGCGGTGGTCCTAAATCCTACTAAGTCGATGCCGTGCGCATTGTGTAACCTGCATATCGGTTTGAAATAAACATCAATTATTCGCCCGTGCCGTCTCTGTTTTTTCCCTAACTTTCATCCCTTTCGAACCACTCCTTCTTGGTGTTGCATTTGCTCTGTCAGTCAGTGTACTTGAAGCTTTCGTAGTTGTGCTTCTCTCAAGATATCTCATCTCAATTAACACATCATAATCATAATCCATAATTTACGGAGCTGAAATGCATAATTTTCTAAATCCCTGTAATATGGAGCAGCAACCCCAACAATACTAGGCCGGAATTCGAAGCTCGGATCTGCGAATGGTGGAGCTATTCAGCGTGCTTCGCTTGCCACATCAGCGGCGACAGTGTGTTTATCTGGCCAGTGCTATCATAGAATGTGTACCAGCGCGCTGGAGTATGAGACACAGAGATAATCAGTGATCACCTGCCTTATCAGTCCAACAGCACAGCAACTAAGTGCAGTACCAATGCATTTCATCCGGCATTACTGCGCCCACTTATAATGCAGTATAAACTATAGCAGGTTTATCCGTTCTTCGTGCAGGTTTTCTCGTTTAATGAAACTCACAAGGGAAAACGCGTGTTGTACGACACATGCTAGGCCTAGACACCTCACGGGGAAGATGTTTGGGTTGGACCTGACAGATCTAATGAAAATTGGGCGAATGATCCATGTTTCTTATTGCCAGGCCTAGTGGCTCACAATGTTAAGGCTCTGGCTTTCTGCGCCCAAGTTGGCATCTTCCCAATCCTGGCTCAGTTCGCTGGTATTTGAACGTGCTCAAATACGTCAGCCTCGTGTCGGTAGCTTTACTGGCACCTAAAGGAAATCCTGCGAGACAAAATTCCGGCACCTCAGCGTCTCCGAAAACCGTAAAAGTGTAAAAGTAGTTAGTGGGACTTCAATAAAACATTATTATTATTATTATTATTATTATTATTATTATTATTATTATTATTATTATTATTATTATTGTGAAAAGCCGAAAACCGTAAAATTAGTAGCTGGGACGTAAAACAATTATATTATCAGTTCTTCTTCTTCTTCTTCTTCTTCTTCTTGTACCGCCCCCTCACAGGTGTTTGATGACCATCATGGAGTTTTTTCACGACACGTAACGAATGTCGAATCAGAGGTCACGACTGCACACATGATGTTTTCAATAAGGAAACATATTTCTTACAATGACAGCCTCCGCGGCTCAGACGGCAGCGGATCTGCATCTCACCGCTGGGTTCCGTGGTTCAAATCCTGGTCTCTCCATGTGAGATTTGTGCTGCAAAAAGTGGAGACGGGACAGGTTTTCCTCCTGGTACTCTGGTTTTCCTTGTCATCTTTCATTCCAGCACCACTCTCCAAAATCATTTCATTTCATCTGTCAAACATTAATCATTGCCCCAGGGGAGTGCGACAGGCTTCGGCAGCCGGCACAATTTCTATCCTCACCGCCAGATGTGGCTTCATTCACTTCAGTCCTGACCCGGTCAAATTACTGGAAACATGCCCATTTCTTACAATGACGGGGAACGCGGTAAACTCAGTGATGGTTCGAATCGCGTTCGGTCTTGGGTTGAAATGTTCATCTCAAAAACTACCTGATGTTAGGAAAGGCCCAATTTTCGATTTACCATTAATCAACCTTTATGTCCGGCTTATATATTCGTGAAGCGATAATTACCTTGTCGTACTTCCTCTTAAATCAAATGCAACAACCTCCAACACATTATGTTTTCGTAATGCAATAGGCGTATGTGGTATTATGATAAATGTGCTGTTCTTAACCATTATTATCTTTACAATGGACTAGCAAATGTACCCGTGCTTCGCCACGGTATTCAACATTGTATACGGATATCGAAGTAAATGACTGTACATGCAGTGGATAAGGTTTCTTAAAATTGCATGTCTCTTAGCTTTATCCGAGAAACTGCATGAGTAGGTCGCCATACGTTGTTTCCAATATAAAGTGTGAGTTGCAGAGTTGTGATGATAACGGCAGGCTCACTTTCCTACTGCCATTCACAATCGAGTCGAGAAGTTTACACTATAATAGCAGGCCTCATTGCCTACTGCACGGACACAATCGATTTGGGGAGTTTTTGTTACAATGGCAGGCCCCTTTCATACTTTCAGACAGATTACAGTTGAGGAGCTTTCATTATAATGGCAGGCAACTTCCCTACTGCCAGTCAAAATTGAGTTCTGCTGTTATCATTATAATGATAGGCCCCTTTTCCTAATGCCAGCCAGCTTACTGCCAGTCACACCAAGCTGGTGAGTTTCCATTAAAATAGCAGGCCACTATGCCTACTGCCAGTCACATTTTAGATGGGTACATATGTTTATAATGGTGGGCACCATGACCTACAAACAAACACAATCGGGTAGGGAAGTTTTGAACAAAATTGCAAGTCAAATCGAGAAGAGAATTATTCATTACAATGGTAGGCCCTCTTTACTAATGAGTTACACGGGAGTTGAAGAAGGATCCCATTCCTATCGCCAGTCAAATTCGATGTGGAGAATACTGATTACAATAGCAGACACACCCTTTCTCGATCGCTACAAGTTGACATCAACGAATATATATAACTCGACATTCGAAAGTATACTAAACGGTACGTTATATTGAAAAACGGATTTTACAATAAGACGCCGTATTTAGCGGTCTAAATGGCTGGTCCTGTGATATTTTATCTTATTCCATCTATTCATGGGGGTTAGATTGAGTTAGAAATGTTGAATATGGTGAAGACTGGGTAAGATTGTCTCACATTGCATTACTTTTCGGATAATTAAGTGACAGCTACAAACATAGCATATTGCTCGCATATGGTTACCGGATGGGCCAATGTTCGTGTATAATTTGATGATTCTATTCAAAGTATGAAATGCGTGTAAAATGTGCAAACTTTACTTACAATCGAGAAATAGAGACAAATATAACGTATAAGGGATAGAGACACGACCAAAAGTAATAGGACCAAAGTCGTAGATCACTCCAAATTGAACGAAGATTGTGCCATCCGTTTTGTGATAGGACTTATTGTTTGGCCACGAAATACCTCGAAACAAAGGTCTGCACCGTCATTAAAATTGCCTCCATAGTCTATTTCAATATTCTTCGGGGATAAGAAGTGAAAAACCGGGCAATTTGGCTGTGCGGTTAGGGGCGCGCGGCTGTGAGCTTGCATCGGGGAGATAGTGGGTTCGAATCCCACTGTCGACAGCCCTGAAGATGGTTTCCCGTGGTTCCCATTTTCGCACCAGGTAAATGCTGGGGCTGCACCTTAATTAAGGCCACGGCCACTTCCTTCCAACTCCTAGACCTTTCCCCCTCCTATCGTCGCCATAAGATCTATCTGTGTCGGTGCGACGTAAAGCCACTAGCAAGAAAAAAATGAAAATTTTAAAGATGATGGAGGTTTTCGTTTGGTTACAGGCTAAAATGTATGATTTTGCCAAATTTCAATTATATAGCTCGTCTGGCAGATTGTGCCGCAATCTTGATTTAGGGGGAGGGGGTAAAAATTAGGACTTTTAGGAAACTAAGGCTAATAAATATATAGATGGTCATTATTAACCCTTAAACGGATAGCTCTAGGAAAATTTCGCCAAAATAGTCAATGTACAGACACACGGTCGTTACGATTTTATTTATATAGATAGATAAAGAACCTGTTCCACGTACAATACATTTTGGGCTATGTCAGCTGGACTTAGTATGCAAAACCGACCGTTCATGATATCTCCCTTATTAATCCCCCTGTGGAAAAAATGCACATGAGTAAAAAAAAAAAATTAGAAATGGATTTCCATCAAGGATGGTCGATTTCCAGTCAGTTTGGTCTTGTATATATTGTGGGAGAGTAATAGAACTGTTTCGGTTCGCTATAAACTCCCAGTCCATTCCGGGGTTTTGATACGGTATGGACCTTGGAACCTACCTATGGAGAGGTGGACGCTAAATATAAAGTTTGGTTGAAATATCTTCAGTAGTTGTAAGGAATACGCTTTACACGCACCCGCTTTTGAGTTAAGTCCGTTGAGACTTGTGCTGAAAAACCGTCCGTTAATGATATCTCCCTTATGAATCAATCCTCCTATGCACATGATGTACTTGATAAAATGATTTAGAAATTGATTTTCATTAATGAAGGTAGATTTCCATTAATTTTGGATGTGCATATTTTGTGGGCGTGCAAAGTCATATATTGTTTCGGATACACCCCCAGTAAATTTAGGTATTCAGAAATAATATTGGGCTTAAAACCTACGCAAGGACAGCTGTATTCTAAATATCAAGTTTGGTAGAAATACATCCAGTAGTTTTCAAGTTATAATGACTCAGATAGACAAACAGACAAACTAACAGATAAACAGACACCAAAGCTAAACAGTATGCAGATGGTCATTATTACACCGGAAGCGGGTAACTGTACGGAAACTTCGCCAAAATAGTCAATGTACAGACACACGGTCGTAACGATTTTATTTATATAGATTAGATCAATTATTCAAGACTTCATTATAACTAATATTAATGTCACTGATTTCACACTTACCTCTGTGCAGTACAGGCAAAACGTCGCCCTACATCTCACAAGATCGCAGCGTTTTTGATGGGCGGAAAAAAGTCCAAAAATCCATTTGGCACTCCATGCCGTACGACGTTGGCATGTAAAGAGTCTTCGATGACACATTTTGTGATCACCTGACAAGATTAATTAAAACTCAACCATAGATCACCGAGTAAGTTGGCCACGGGTTTGAGTCACGTATCTGTGAGCTTGCATTCGGGAAATGATGGATTCGAACTTTATTGTTAGCAACCCTAAATATGGTTTTCCGTAGTTTCCCATTATCACACCTGGCAAATGCTGGGGCTGTACCTTAATGAAGGTCGCGGCCGCCTCCTTCCCACTCCTTGCTCTTTTCTTAGCCCATCGTCGTCACGAGACCTATCTATCCCTGTACGACGTACAATAATTGTAAAAAACGTACTTAAAGCTTTTCACATTATTTGTGTGTTAGCAAGCTAAATCTTGGTTATCGAAAAACTCCCTTGATTTAAACATCACATCAACATTGTCTGCATTTTGACCCTTCCGTGACATCCACTCATCGTTAATAGTTAAAACAAAAAACTAATATTGAAACAAACAATATTATTAATTATACCTAGCTCATTTCGAATAATTAACGAACATAAAACTTTTAGCTTTAGAAGGAAAGAGTTTCTGATTAGAGGTATCTCTATGACGAACAGAGGCCATTCGAATCCCGGTACATAAATAAGAGATTTATGAGAATTTTTTTCGCTAGTGTTTTTAACGTCGCACACACCATATCAAACGTTTTCAGCGACGCAAGAATGGGAAAGAGCTAGGACTGGGAAGGTAGCGGCCGTGGCTTTAATTAAGGTACAGCCGCAGCATTTGCCTTGTGTGGAAATGGGAAACGATGGAAAACCATCTTCAGGGCGGCCAACGATGTGTTTCGAAACACCATCTTCTGAAAGGAACCTCACAGCTACATTTTAAGATTTTTGAAAGTGTAGAACAGCAAATTTGGCTGCATTTCTCAAGTTTCCATCGTATTCGATCTACATTATTTCATCCATTTAGAACCTATTAACATATTTTTGAAATTAGTTTTTCAATTGCAGAGGTTTTGTAATGTTTCATCTTTCCATATCCCCTACTATTGCTACCTCCACACCTACTTCAATTGATTGATTACTGTATCATTACTACGTTTGTCCACTCTGTGTTTATGCTGTATCAATACACAGTAACGACTTTCAGTATGAAATGAATTGAAATCTTATTTCTCTTTCCAGGGAAACTGAACAAGAAGGATGGTAAAACCAGACCACCTTGCTGGTGTGCAGGGAGGACTCTTTTCGGTTCCCGCAATTAACTTTCCAAGAGAAAGAGAGAAGACAACTCGTAGTTAGAAATATACTTAATTTTTCAACTTTAACAAATATGGGGTTCGAATTTATCTACGAATGTCATATTATTATTATTATTATTATTATTATTATTATTATTATTATTATTATTATTATTATTATTATTATTATTATTATTACCCATTGAATTGAATTCCTAATTGTTATCATGCAAGGAAACAAATACTGAAATATATTTATAAATTTACATAAAGTATATTTTACCATGAAGTGTTTCATTCGACTATGCCTTGTTCTGTTGTATTCTGTTCTATTTCATCTCTTTCCTTTTCGTTCCATTCTTTTACCCTGTTTTATGTTTCATTTAACTGTGTTCTTCCTGGTTTCCGTATGTCCTCTTCTCCTCTCCACTGTTCACGTCTTTGAAACTTTTTTGTTATATAGTTTTTACTTCACAGTTGTCCGGCTCCATGGCTATACGGTTAGCGTGCTGGCCTTTGGCCCAGAGGGTCCCGGGTTCGATTTCCGGCAGGGTCAGGGATTTTAACCTTAATTGGTTAATTCCAATGGCTCTGGGGCTGGGTGTGCGTGGCGTCTTAAGCATTAGGATTTATCATAGATAGGGCCCCATCCTCACAGACGCGCAGGTCGCCAATACGGCGTCAATTCAAAAGACCTGCACTAGGCCTCTCCGGAGGCCACAGGCCATTATTATTACTTTACAGTTCATCCTGTTCATTGCCAAAAGTGCAGAATAGTGCTGAATTACAGTTACCTGAGAAATAACTGATTCAGTTACTGTTATTACTAATTACTTTTCCAACAAGTAATCAGTAGCATTACAAGTACAGTTACTTCACAGAACGCAAGTCTTTAGGAAATCACTGGCATTATTTTCATTTGGGGTTGGAATGATTCCAAAGTTTGTAAGTAATAATACGTTGCTCCCTTTTTTGTTTCATAACATAGTGACAATAAGTAGCTATCATCAAGAAGTGGAACTAAACAAACTTTCAGAATGATTTCTCCCAAGCGAAGTTTACATGTCACATTCGTGTTTAAGTTATTTCCACGGCCAACTAACACAAATATTTATTCAAATAGGGAAATGGAAAATCATTAACTCCTTCGCCATCACATGTTTATTCTGATTGTATTCTCGACCATGTGTATCTAACTCCCAACCGGTAATCACAACTAAGTGAGCGCGTGAGCGACATATCGTCGGCGCGATGACTTGCGAGTGCTGGGGCTCGATTCGCGAGACGATGCATATCGATTATTAAAATTTAACGATTACAATTTTATTTCAATAAGTGCCGGGCTGAGTGGCTCAGACGGTTGAGGCGCTGGCCTTCTGACCCCAACTTGGCGGGTTCGATCCTGGCTCAAATACGCCAGCCTCGTGTCGGTAGATTTACTGGCACGTAAAAGTACTCATTCGGGACTAAATTCCGGCACCTCGGCGTCTCCGAAAACCGTAAAAGTAGTTAGTGGGACGTAAAGCCAATAACATTATTATTATTATTATTATTATTATTATTATTATTATTATTATTATTATTATTATTTCAAGAAGTAAATTACTAGTAATAATTATATTTTGTGAAAACTAACGAGTACAAGTAAAAATTACTGAAAAAGTAATTGTTACAAGTAATTCTATCACTTTTAATCAATTACTTTCCAACTCTGTCTACTGTGAATAGATTTTGTATATTCTATGACTGAGATGATATACAGTGATCTTAGATCCCCGTTAATGGTGGGACATAATATTACAGTCCTCCTCTGTGGTGTAGTGGTTAGTGTGATTACCTGCTACCACCAGAGGTCCGGGTTCAATTCCCGGCTCTGCCATGAAATTTGAAAAGTGGTACGAGGACTGGAACGGGATCCACTCAACATTGGTGGGTCAGCTGAGTAGAGGGGTGTTCAATTCCCATCTCATTCATCCTCGAAGTGATTTTCCATGGTTTCTCACTTTTCCTCCAGGCAAATGCCGGTATGGCACCTACAGTAACTTAAGACCACGGCCGCTACCTTTCCTCTTCCTTGTCAATATCTCCCAATCTTCACATCCCCCCCACACAAGACCCCTGTTCAGCATAGCAGGTGAGGTCACCTGGGCAAGGTACTGGTCGTTCTCCCCAGTTGTAACTCCCGCCCAACATTTTCACGCTCCAGGACACTGCGAGGTGGTAGAAGTGTGATCCCTCGCTGAGTTCGAAGGGAAAACCAAGCCTGGAAGGTAAACATATTAAGAAAGAAAGAAAGAAAGAAAGAAAGAAAGAAAGAAAGAAAGACATAATATTACTTCATTGCTTTTCACAATACCTGAAATAAAATCTTGAGTAATATAAAATTGTTCTGAGGTGATTTGAGAGCTAGGCTATAATATAAATATTTTCTTAAGATTAATGCATTCTCTTTATCAATGGATAAATGGTGAGCGTGCTGGCCTTTGGTCAGAGGGGTCCGGGTTCGATTCCCGGCAGGGTCGGGAATTTCAACTGTCATTTGGTTAATTCCGCTGATACGGGGCTGGGTGTAGGGGTCGTCTGCATCATCATTGCATCCTCATCACGACGCGCAGGTCCCCTACAGACGTCAAATCAAAAGACATGCACCTGGCGAGCTTAACATGTCTTCCGTAACTTCCGGCACTAAAAGCCATACGCCATTTCATTTTTCTTTATCAATGAGGTATGTTTCATTTATTCATTTCTTTTTTATAATTTCAGCCCGCATAGAATCAGAATGACTTGAAGCATCCTTCTCTTCAGCTCTTCTGACCTCTGAATGATATGTTTCTTCACCTTTCTGCAGAGCACATGAGAACTGATCGTCTGATTGTGTAGGAATCATTCGTAGTAAAGATATCTGAAATCCGCCTTCATCTCAGTGGATTAATATTTGACTTTAACATTTCGACAGCCTGATATCTGGATAGTTTCTATACTACATTTTCTAAGATAAATCATTTTTCCAGACACATTCATCTCGTAAACGGTTCCAGGCGGTTGTGTTTCAGAATTATGTCAAAGATGGAATGCGCTGTGTCAACTTGATGACGGTGGATCGCGCTTCTACCTCTAAAAGCCGACGAAAAATCACCAGAGTTTTCAGGATTGTTACTTTTGATTTCAGGATTTCGTATTTTTTTGACATTTCATTGTTCCTTCACAATTAGAGGTAATTTTGGCTTTGGGGATGATTTGATTAATAAGCTTCGGTGAGTTTCAAAGGAATCCCCAACTGGTGAAAGCGTACCAGGTGTGAAGAATGGAAAAATTGAACAGTACACTAATTACATAAAAAATTATTTCAATTCAAATGGACTTTATCACTAGAATTATTAAAAGTGTATCTCTTATTCTTCATATTCCTGTGATCCGTCAAAATAGCATGTAGTGTTTAATGCAGGAATACATATAGGAGCTTCTAACAAACGAAAACATTAAACAAATTTGAGTTTCACAAATAGGAAAAGTCCTCTCAGTTTTAATTACTGCGTTGATGGGGTGAAAGTTCCTTTTGGGGATCATTGTAAGTACCTAGGTGTTAATATAAGAAAAGATCTTCATTGGAGTTATCACATAAATATGATTGTTAAAGGGTACAGATCTTTGCACATGGTTATGGGGGTATTTAGGGGTTGTAGTAAGGATGTAAAGGAGTGGGTATATAAGTCTCTGGTAAGACCCCAACTAGAGTATGGTTCTAATGTATGGGACCCTCACCAGATTACTTGGTTCAAGAACTGGAAAAAATCCAAAGAAAAGCAGCTCGATTTGTTCTAGTGATTTCCGACAAAAAAGTAGCGTTACAAAAATGTTGCACAGTTTGGGCTGGGAAGACTTGGGAGAAAGGAGACAAGCTGCTCGATTAAGTTGTATGTTCCGAGCTGTCAGTGGAGAGATGGCGTGGGAGGACATCAGTAGACGAATAAATTTGAGTGGTGTATTTAAAAGTAGGAAAGATCACAATATGAAGATAAAGTTGGAATTCAAGAGGACAAATTGGGGCAAATATTATTTTATAGAAAGGGGAGTTAGGGATTGGAATAACTTACCAAGGCAAATGTTCAATAATGTTCCAATTTCTTTGCGATCATTTACGAAAAGGCTAGGAAAACAACAGATAGGGAATCTGCCACCTGGGCGACTGCCCCAAATGCAGATCAGTATTGATTGATTGATTGATTGATTGATTGATTGATTGATTGATTGATTGATTGATTGATTGATTGATTGATTGATTGATTGATTGATTGATTGAAGTTGACATTAACGGTCTACGTCTGGCGGTTATCTTCTTTCCTATTGAAGTTTACAATTGTTAACGATATGGAAGATCAGTCCGTATTAAATATATTCAACCCTTCTTCTGAAGTCTAGCATCACAGTCCGACGATATACAAGAAACATGTGTTCATTTTAACAGAAGTAATTTTGAATAACGGCCGAAAATAACATTGTTAAATATAACTCACACCTGTAACATCTGACGCCACTGAGCACAGCCGGCGTCAACAAATATTCATTTATTCTAATCCTGTATCGTAACTGTTCAGACTTGACGGACTGAAGTATTTTTCAATTCAATTCTAGAGTCATTATTCATTCTGAATAACAATTAACTTACAGGATACAAATTGTCATTGTGCAGGGTAGGATTATACACTCATACGTTTTTGTTTAACCTTTCGTTCCACAAATGTGATGACTTCTGCTAACAGAAGATTCACCACAAATGCTGTTCATCTCACATGTTTATGAATACTGGTAATATGGACAGCCCGTATTTCCATCCATCTGAATATATATCCAATGTGTCCAAGTTTCAAACCAAGGTGTCCAACGGTAATAACAAGTTAGTCATTATCTCATATTGTAGGCAATAACGATAATACACAACCAGAAAAATATTGCAATACTCTAAAGAGTGATGCCCACTTGAATGAGGTTACAACAGGAGCACACATTGGTCACGATGCATCCATAGTGCAGTGATATTACTTGTAATCCACGGTGGTCAGTTGAACAGTCCCATGCCCATACACCAGCTTCGGGATGGCCGCGTATTACAGACGTACGTACTTTACTTATCGTATGGCTTTTAGTGCCGGGAGTGTCCGAGGATGTGTTTGGTTCGCCTGGTGCAGGTCTTTCTATTCAACGTCTACTCATGTCGAATTAACACCAAGGGGACAGGCGTACGTAAAGTTCGACCTGTTGTCAAGGCATCACTAGCAGATCGCACCACGTGCGCAGCAGAGATACGAGTGAATCTGGCACCAGGGGTACGCACAGGTACCACTGGGAACCTTTTACTTCCAGCAGGGCTACGAACACGTGTGTGTTTGACTCGGCTTCTACTACTGTCATAACATCGTTGTTCACATCTCCTGTGATATTGGACAAGAATCCCCTAGAGAATTAAACGGACTGTTGTGTTTAGCGATGGGAACAGGGTCTGCCTTCATGAAGTGATGGATGTTTAGGTGTTCGACGTCGACCTGCTAAGAGTCAACTTCTAGAGTGTATTCGCCCCTAACATACGGTCCCAACACCTGACATCATGGTGTGGGTTGCAATAAGTTACAATTCCCGTTCACATTTTGTGTTTGTAGAGAGCTCGTTAAACAGTACTTGTCCACATACTGCTGCTGCTACTGCACGACATGGTACTCGACAACTGCCCTGGCCAGCACGATTCCCAGACCTCTCTCCCATCCCAGTAAACATGTTTGTGACATAATGGGATGACGTCTGACTCAGTCTGTATGGCCAGGTACTAACCATGCACAATTCTGACAACAGGTGCAAGAGGGTTAGAACATTGTACCACAATATTGATGTGGCGCTAAGCACCTTCAGTACTTGACGTCATTTGGTGGGCTTATTCTGTACTGTTGATCGTGTAATATAATCAAGCTATATTACCTCTCGGATGATTCTTGAATAAAATGACAGACACAATCACGGTCAGTAGGATAGTACTCAATCCTACACTGCTGCTGCTGCTGCTGCTACTACACGATGTTGTGTTTGACAACTGCCCAGGTCACTAATACTGTAGGATAAAGTACAAAACATAACTTAGAAATATCCTCACTATACAAATTGCTACAAAATATATGAAAATATTGCTTTTCCGCCAGTCTGCTAATGTTATTGGATTTACGTCCCACTTATTACGTAACTTGTACGGGTTTCGAAGACAGCAAGGTGCCAAAAATGTATCCCACGGGAGTTCTTTTACGTGTCGGTAAGTCTACTGACACGAGACTGGCGTATCTGAGCACCTTCTCTCCTGATTGAACCGGGATCGAACCTGCCAACTTGGGGTCAGGAGATCAACGCTTCTAACGTCTGAGCCACTCAACCCGGCACTTGGGGAAACAGAAAATTGTGACCCATGTCTATGGTAATTTCAAGAGTTTCATCCAGTTCATCAATGAGAATTTTTATACTGAATATTTGTATGTATGTATGTATGTATGTATGTATGTATGTATGTATGTATGTATGTATGTATGTATGTATGTATGTATGTATGTATGTATGTATGTATGTATGTATTAAACCCTTTAAGGCCCTTCGAAGGATACCTACCCTCCTTACCTATCAGCAATCGGCATGATATCTTTCTCTTGGGTCTCTTACGGGTTTTTCGTCACTTGCTTAGGTAAGAGATGGGTTTCAATAATTTTAGTTTTAACGCTTCTAACGTCTGAGGCACTCAACCCGGCACTTGGGAAAACAGAAAATTGTGACCCATGTCTATGGTAATTTCAAGAGTTTCATCCAGTTCATCATTAAGAATTAGGTTTATGACCATTTGAAACAAAAAATGAAAACTTTGATATTTCACAACAACTGATCAACGAAGCCATACTTACCCGTTAGGAACAAACGAGATGAGAGACGCTGGCTTTGGAGACCTTACCTCAATCAATCAATCAATCAATCAATCAATCAATCAATCAATCAATCAATCAATCAATCAATCAATCAATACTGATCTGCATTTAGGGCAGTCGCCCAGGTGGCAGATTCCCTATTTGTTGTTTTCCCAGCCTTTTCCTAAATGATTTCAAAGAAATTGGAAATTTATTGAACATCTCTCTTGGTAAGTTATTCCAATCCCTAACTCCCCTTCCTATAAATGAATATTTGCCCCAGTTTGTCCTCTTGAATTCCAACTTTATCTTCATATTGTGATCTTTCCTACTTTTATAAACGCCATTCAAACTTATTCGTCTACTAATGTCATTCCACGCCATCTCTCCGCTGACAGCCCGGAACATACCACTTAGTCGAGCAGCTCTTCTTCTTTCTCTCAATTCTTCCCAACCCAAACATTGCAACATTTTTGTAACGCTACTCTTTTGTCGGAAATCGCCCAGAACAAATCGAGCTGCTTTTCTTTGGATTTTTTCCAGTTCCTGAATCAGGTAATCCTGGTGAGGGTCCCATACACTGGAACCATACTCTAGTTGGGGTCTTACCAGAGACTTATATGCCCTCTCCTTTACATCCTTACTACAACCCCTAAACACCCTCATAACCATGTGCAGAGATCTGTACCCTTTATTTACAATCCCATTTATGTGATTACCCCAATGAAGATCTTTCCTTATATTAACACCTAGATACTTACAATGATCCCCAAAAGGAACTTTCACCCCATCAACGCAGTAATTAAAACTGAGAGGACTTTTCCTACTTGTAAAACTCACAACCTGACTTTTAACCCCGTTTATCAACATACCATTGCCTGCTGTCCATCTCACAACATTTTCGAGGTCACGTTGCAGTTGCTCACAATCTTGTAACTTATTTATCACTCTATGGAGAATAACATCATCCGCAAAAAGCCTTACCTCCGATTCCACTCCTTTACTCATATCATTTATATATATAAGAAAACATAAAGGTCCGATAATACTGCCTTGAGGAATTCCCCTCTTAATTATTACAGGGTCAGATAAAGCTTCACCTACTCTAATTCTCTGAGATCTATTTTCTAGAAATATAGCAACCCATTCAGTGACTCTTTTGTCTAGTCCAATTGCACTCATTTTTGCCAGTAGTATCCCATGATCCACCCTATCAAATGCTTTAGACAGGTCAATCGCGATACAGTCCATTTGACCTCCTGAATCCAGGATATCTGCTATATCTTGCTGGAATCCTACAAGTTGAGCTTCAGTGGAATAACCTTTCCTTAAACCGAACTGCCTTCTATCGAACCAGTTATTAATTTCAAAAACATGTCTAATATAATCAGAAAGAATGCCTTCCCAAAGCTTACATACAATGCATGTCAAACTTACTGGCCTGTAATTTTCAGCTTTATGTCTATCACCCTTTCCTTTATACTCAGGGGCTACTATAGCAACTCTCCATTCATCTGGTATAGCTCCTCCGACCAAACAATAATCAAATAAGTACTTCAGATATGGTACTATATCCCAACCCATTGTCTTTAGTATATCCCCAGAAATCTGATCAATTCCAGTCGCTTTTCTAGTTTTTAACTTTTGTATCTTATTGTAAATGTCATTGTTATCATATGTAAATTTTATTACTTCTTTGGCCTTAGTCTCCTCCTCTATCTCGACATTATCCTTGTAACCAACAATCTTTACATACTGCTGACTGAATACTTCTGCCTTTTGAAGATCCTCACATACACACTCCCCTTGTTCATTAATTATTCCTGGAATGTCCTTCTTGGAACCTGTTTCTGCCTTAAAATACTTATACATACCCTTCCATTTTTCACTAAAATTCGTATGACTGCCAATTATGCTTGCCATCATATTATCCTTAGCTGCCTTCTTTGCTAGATTCAATTTTCTAGTAAGTTCCTTCAATTTCTCCTTACTTCCACAGCCTTTTCTAACTCTATTTCTTTCCAGTCTGCACCTCCTTCTTAGTCTCTTTATTTCTCTATTATAATAAGGTGGGTCTTTACGATTCCTTACCACCCTTAATGGTACAAACCTGTTTTCGCATTCCTCAACAATTTCTTTAAACCCATCCCAGAGTCTGTTTACATTTATATTTACCGTTTTCCACCGATCATAGCTACTTTTTAGAAACTGCCTCATGCCTGCTTTATCAGCCATGTGGTACTGCCTAACAGTCCTACTTTTAAGACCTTCCTTTCTATCACATTTATTTTTAACTACCACAAAAATAGCTTCATGATCACTAATGCCATCTATTACTTCAGTTTCCCTATAGAGCTCATCTGGTTTTATCAGCACGACATCCAGGATATTTTTCCCTCTGGTTGGTTCCATCACTTCCTGAATCCGCTGTCCTTCCCATATTAACTTATTTGCCATTTGTTGGTCATGCTTTCTGTCGTTCGCATTTCCTTCCCAATTGACATCTGGCAAATTCAGATCTCCCGCTACAATCACATTTCTTTCCATGTCGTTTCCCACATAGCTGACTATCCTATCAAATAATTCTGAATCCGCGTCAGTGCTACCCTTTCCCGATCTGTACACTCCAAATATATCAAGTTGCCTATTATCTTTAGAAATGAGCCTTACACCTAGAATTTCATGTGTCTCATCTTTAACTTTTTCGTAGCTTACAAATTCTTCTTTCACCAGAATGAACACTCCGCCTCCCACCCTTCCTATCCTATCTCTACGATACACACTCCAGTGCCGTGAGAAAATTTCTGCATCCATTATATCATTTCTCAGCCATGATTCAACTCCTATTACAATATCTGGTAAATATATATCTATTAAATTACTTAATTCTATTCCTTTCCTTACAATACTTCTACAGTTCAACACTAACAATTTTATGTCATCCCTACTTGATTTCCAGTTCCCTGTTCCCTTATCACCGCTCCCTAGGCCATCCCGTTTCCCTGAATGTACCTCCCTATTACCCTTCCAAACAAATTTCCTAACTTATACGTACCACTGCGGTTTAAATGAAGGCCATCTGAGCGCAGATCCCTATCTCCTACCCACCCATTTGGATCTAGAAATTTCACTCCCAGTTTCCCACATACCCACTCCATAGTCTCATTTAAATCCCCAATCACCCTCCAGTCAGTATCCCCTCTACACAGTATTCCACTAATAACAATCTCCGCTTTCTTAAACTTCACCCGTGCTGCATTTACCAGATCCCACACATCTCCAACTATGTTGGTACTTATATCAGCTTGCCTTACGTTGTTGGTACCAACGTGAAACACTACCACCTTCTCCTTCCCCTCCTCCCTCTCTTCTACGTTCCTCAACATCTGCCTCAACCTAATTAACTGCCTGAGGGGCATCCTTACTAGAAACCATCGTTTTGTTTTAATTTAAGAATAAAATAAAGAAAGTCTGGAGTTCGGCTTCCATATTAGACTGCATGTACCACCATAATGATTCATGATAATCCTGCCCCCGTAGCACGAGTTCTGGACTCTTGGTATAATTAAGGCTGTCCAATCGGTATGTGTCACACACTGGTTGTACGGCATGGACCCTTAATTGAATCGATGTGACCTGCGGCTATGTCATGGACCGACATATAATTCTGTGATATACGTTAAAGTCATTGTGGATGATGCCTGAAAGAAGAATGATACTTTAATAGCAGATGGCCCTAATCTAAGTTACTGAGTTTGATGACCCTATGACCATCCAAATTTCTAGGCTGAATGCTGAACACAATTAATTTAAAGTAGTTGATGACCAAGCAAATCTGGTGCTCAACAACTCGAAATAATAAAAAAACAAAAAACAGCAAACGCTCACAACACTTGGGGCAGTAAAGTCCCTTGCCATCGGACATGTCCCCTTAATCGTTACGTTAATAAGTTGAATTTTCCCAGCAAATAAAACTCAGATTTCCAGAATACATTTTCAAGTTAGTCACTTGGTTTTAAGCTAATTCTGAAGATACGGCTTCAATGAATTGAATAAATTAATAACTGAAGTAATCTCATAATCCTAATTATTAAAAAACTTCTATCCCGGATGAAGTGGTTTCTTTAAATTCCCTAACTGTTTCAATTAAATTTACATTATCACTTGGAGACATGGTTACCAGAAACATTCCTTTAAAAGAAAATATTTATCTCTGTTTATTCTCGCAGCTTTTTTGTTTTGCAACTGTAATACGAAAGACATGGCCATAACTACCGATACCATTTGTTTATTTCATTACGTGACTCAACAAGTTTACGTTATAACACTAATAATTATCGAGACACTAGATTGGATAATCCTAACATTAAATCCTATAATTTACATAAATTAGACGAAACGCAAAACAAAACACCCCATGATAAGCTCTTATAACGTTTATCCCTTGGACTAACTCCGGCACCTTCTTCCGATATGATCTCACGCGTTTGAGACTCAAGGTGGATAGACTACTACATCACCATGTGCTCAACAGGCATGACCTCATACCACACGAACCTATACTTGTGGCGTGGAAACCAGCAACAACAACACCTCATCCATCGCGAATTCTATGGATTTACACGTTATCGAGATATTCAAATAAAATATTCGCAAGACCGTGGACAACCCGAAGCAACATTACTGCACAGAGTGTGCCAAAACTTGACGGCAAAAATTTAGGAATGGATTCCTCACATAGAGAGAAGAAAAAAGGGTTATGACAACATGGGTCCGGAAACGTATACTTACAGATTTATTCAAACTTTGTGACACAAATTAATTATAGTTATAATTTATATGTCCTCATGCAATCATCCAATCGTCTCATCAACAGAGGTTCGCCATTAATATCTGGGCAGGCATTGTTGGTGATTCCTTGTTGGGACCCTACGTTCTTCCGAATAGGCTTACTGGACAGAACTAGACGAATTTCTTGCGTACTACATTACCTGATTTCTTGGAAGACATGCCACTTGCATCCTGTCGACAAATGTTTTTCATGCAAGATAGTGCTCCCGCACATTTCAGTCTGCTGCCTGCAGGTACCTGAACACCCATTTTCCTGAGCGCTGGATAGGTTGAGGAGGACCGAATGCTTGGCCACCACCACACTCTCCTGACTTGAACTCTCTGGACTTTTACCTGTGGGGACACGTTAAGTCTCTCGTGTATGCGCCTCCTGTTCCTGATGAAGCAACTTTATGTGAGCGCATTGTGACAACTTCTCGTGCAGTACTCACTACACCAGGCATTTTTGATCGCGTACGCAACTCCATGCGACGACGAACGGAGACTTGTATTCAAGCTGAAGGTCGTCACTTTGAACATTTCCTCTTATACATGCTCAAAGTGTTTCAGCTGCCGTTACAGACGTACGGTGTAAATATACAAAAGTTTGAATAAATCTGTTAGTATACGTCTCCGGACCCATGTTGTCATAAACTTTTTCTTCTCTCTATGTGAGGAATCCATTCCTAAATTTTTGCCGTCGAGTTTTGGTACACCCTGAAGATTCTCAAATGTTGACACCCCTGTTGGTTATTTACAACATAACACAACAGTGTATGATTTCCGTCGCACCTATAATGAATCTAAAGTTCTCTACCGAACGATTCTCTTATTAAGTAATGAAATCTATTTCCAAACATTTATTTTAAATGACAAAATCTCAGTTACAATTCCTTTCTGACAAATGAACTGGCTCGCTCGCCGAAACAGGTGGTCACTCTACCTGGAAGGAAGACCCTTCTCGTTATCCCTATGAAAGTAAACACGTTATCTCTTCTAACTGTATCAAAATGAAATCTTACCTCGTCGGCAATTCGCGTGAAAGACAATACTTAAACCATACAGAATATGCGAAAAGATTTCATTTAAAACGTCACTTGAAATGTTCCTAGCCACCAGGTCCTACGGTTTAACGTGGGATCCTAACTACGGAATGACGCTATTCCCATATCATTAAATACACAAATGAATCCTCGGGTTCCCTACAATGAAAATCCCGGCAACAAACATCACTTCAACACTACCGGATTTCAAACACCTGAGCCACATTTCCTCCTAACTCGGCAAGAATTTAACCACTTGCTACCTCAGATTCTCTACACGACAATAATACGGAATATCTCTCTTACGCGATCCACTATGCTGTTACATAAAACAATCTGTGACAAACTAACCATCTCTCCTTACATATCTGAGTCTGACAACAAAATATTTCAAAACCGAAACTCACAACTTGATTACAAAATGTTACCGTCATTTTCTCCTCACCAATTCTACACATACTTTAGTAGACCATTGGAATAACACTTCCCTTCCACAAATCACACGCCAGTTTTACTTCGAACAATCTTCGACAAATTCTACAGCTCCGACCACATTACGGCGTGCGTTCCATCATCACTACACGATCGCTTTAAATGGTAAACTACGGATTATACTTACGGGAATTACATCTTTACACTGAACAGAATTTTGTAATAAATTATTAGCTTAACTTGGGCAAATAACGAATATAGGAATAAACGTACGGAAATGATACCCTGCTCTACTTATTACAACCATTAAATCCACTATTGTACAACATTTCACACGTTACTTTCGCGGCTCTGCCGATTATCCAAGAAACATAAAATGACCTTTCATCGCACACTTCTGACATTATGACGAAACAAAAAGGGTGACCAAAGTGCGTCACAGATACACAAATAAAATGGTGACATAATGAAATAAACAAATGCACTTTACAAAGGGTAGCTTACATACCTGGAAGTCGTACGTGGCCTTGCATCGTTACAGGCCCACCAGCCTCTCTCGATCTCTTATCTAGCCATCTCAACAGGTAGTAGCTTAACAAAGCATACTTTTCCTTTCATCAGGATTCCTATCCTGGGTGTAATGTTTTATATTGATTATTTTACATCATTTATCTGAAAATAATGACATAAAAATATAAATGCTCTTCACACGTTTCTTCCTTGCACGGACCGAACACGTTTGTCGAACCACCGATCCGTATACGCAATACTTTATAATACAACAACTATATTTACTACTTCAACTGCAGGATTTCGGCATTAGAATGACCGTCTGTTGCTTGTCCCTGAATATGAATGAAGATTCCACATTTGGAATACCGTCGATTTCCTTTTAAACTATCTCTACTTGGAGATGATGTTACAACCATTTTACGCCAAAACTATATTTTGCAATGTTTCTCAGAAATGCGTGGAGTCGCCTGGAATTCATTGGACACAACGGGCAATCGCAAAAGGCGCGGCGCGGTTTTATAACATTTTCTCCCTCTCCTATGCTGTTTGCATTTATCGCCAAAAGTTTACTGACACAGTTTTACCTCACAGAAAATGTAATTAGGGCTGATTCTGAAATAACACATAATTGTTTAGTTCAGTAGCGGTGTTGATGATAAGCATTAAGGGTTTCTCTTAACAAATTTGAGTCTTTAAATTAAGTCATAAGTTAGGTACTATATTTTGGTCAATGTAACAGTGTTTAAACAAACAGGCGCGTCTTTTCGGTAATTTTTCTTCTTGGGGCACTTAGCGGCCTAACGTCTTTACCACTAAGAACCAAATCGTTTCATTTAAGCACCCCTGACGTTTACCACGGCGATTTCGTGGCCAATTCTCCTTAAAACGGAATTTCAACTAAAATAGTTTCGCGCCAAATAATTTGTATCCCTGCACATTCTACACATGTGAGTAACGTAATTTCTGTTGCGTGAGAATCAGGACATCCCACCTGTTCTGCACGTGCCACCTCTGGTTAGAAATAAAATGCAACTAGGGCTCCTCATGACCTGGTGCGCTGGAATTAAATGGTGCCTCATGTAATAAATTTAGGACTCTGGCTCCTTATGACTCAATGGTATTGGGTTCAGTATGTATGTACGTTAGAGAAGTCTTACTTGTGAATAGACGAACTTTCCTTCTGAAGGCGTGGAACAAATTTCTCCACGAAACGTAAAGAAACTCACCTTTTTTTCTTGACATGGAAAACCCATAAGCGTTGTTATCATGTCTGTAAGTATGTATTTTACGTGAAAATTCCGGTCCAAGATCGACCGGAAATCGAACCTCGACCGTCCGGGTGGAAAGCCAGCAGCTAAGCCACTACGCTTATAACGCCCTCGATGATTTTTATTTACGTCGCATTGAAGGTGACAAGTATTATGATGACGCTGAGATAGCACTATCGGCAACCCTGAAGATAGTTTCCCAGAGTTTTTAATTATTAGTCAAAGCAAGTGTTGGGGCTCTACCTTAATTAGGCCACGGTCGCTTCCTTCTCGCCAGGCTGAGTGGCTCAGACAGTTGAGGGCTGGCCCTCTGACTCCCACTTCGTAGGTTCGATCTTGGCTCAGTCCGGTGGTATTTGAAGGTGCTCAAATACGTCAGCCTCGTGTCGGTATATTTACTGGCACATAAAAGAACTCCTGCGGGAATAAATCCCGGCACATCGGCGTCTCCGAAAGCAGTAAAAGTAGTTAGTGGGACGTAAAGCAATTAACATTATTATTATTATTATTGCTTCCTTCTCAGTCCTAGCCCTGTCCAATCCCTTCGTCGCCGCAGGACTTCTCTGAAGTGGTGTTATATAAACATCAATAACAAAAAAAGAAATCTTTATGTAGGCCGACGTGTCCTGACACAAGAATCGAGCTCTCCTGTAGTGTTGTGCGGAAGAATAACCTCAAAATGTGTATATTTCCCGTGCTATCGTCTTTCGTAATAAAATAGTTTTTTTGCTAGTTGTTTTACGTCGCACCGACACAGATAGGTCTTACGGCGACGATGGGACAGGAAAGGACTAGGAGTGGGATGGAAGCAGCCGTGGCCTTAATTAAGGCACAGCCCCAGCATTTGCCTGGTGTGAAAATTGGAAACCACGGAAAACCATCTTCAGGGCTGCCGACAGTAAGGTTCGAACCTACTATCTCCCGAATACTAATAAAATAGTTTAGTCACTCTCTTTACTATACAGTTGTTCAAGAAAACAATGAGCACAAGGTATTGCTTAAGTTCCTCGCAGTACACATTTCTCAGAAACAATTGAACCTATAGATACATTGCTTTTTGTGGGTACCCACAGTGTTTATATCTACACGGGAGGCGAATTATATTCTGATAATATTTAATTTTCTGATAAAGTATTAAATGTGGGGTACATAGAATAGCATGCGCTTTTTTCTTTCTTTGAGCGACTATGAGTGTCAATAAAATACGTTTTCACGAATTGTTGATCTCGATAGACACAATTGCATTCACTCAGAGATGAGACTACACAGGTGTACAACATGTAGTGATACGATCTCACGAAACAAACTCAGAAATAACCTATATAATAATGCTCCTCAGGACCTGCGCACCTGGTGAGTTAAACTGAGCATTGTCTCTGCACTGCAGGAGACCATAGCCCTTAGGGGATTTAAAAGACTGTTTGTTTGTTTGTTTGTTTGTTTGTTTGTTTGTTTGTTTGTTTGTTTGTTTGTTTGTTTGTTTGTTTGTTTGTTTGTTTGTTTGTTTGTTTGTTTGTTTGTTTGTTTGTTTGTTTGTTTGTTTGTTTGTTTGTTTGTTTGTTTGTTTGTTTGTTTGTTTGTTTGTTTGTTTGTTTGTTTGTTTGTTTGTTTGTTTGTTTGTTTGTTTGTTTGTTTGTTTGTTTGTTTGTTTGTTTGTTTGTTTGTTTGTTTGTTTGTTTGTTTGTTTGTTTGTTTGTTTGTTTGTTTGTTTGTTTGTTTGTTTGTTTGTTTGTTTGTTTGTTTGTTTGTTTGTTTGTTTGTTTGTTTGTTTGTTTGTTTGTTTGTTTGTTTGTTTGTTTGTTTGTTTGTTTGTTTGTTTGTTTGTTTGTTTGTTTGTTTGTTTGTTTGTTTGTTTGTTTGTTTGTTTGTTTGTTTGTTTGTTTGTTTGTTTGTTTGTTTGTTTGTTTGTTTGTTTGTTTGTTTGTTTGTTTGTTTGTTTGTTTGTTTGTTTGTTTGTTTGTTTGTTTGTTTGTTTGTTTGTTTGTTTGTTTGTTTGTTTGTTTGTTTGTTTGTTTGTTTGTTTGTTTGTTTGTTTGTTTGTTTGTTTGTTTGTTTGTTTGTTTGTTTGTTTGTTTGTTTGTTTGTTTGTTTGTTTGTTTGTTTGTTTGTTTGTTTGTTTGTTTGTTTGTTTGTTTGTTTGTTTGTTTGTTTGTTTGTTTGTTTGTTTGTTTGTTTGTTTGTTTGTTTGTTTGTTTGTTTGTTTGTTTGTTTGTTTGTTTGTTTGTTTGTTTGTTTGTTTGTTTGTTTGTTTGTTTGTTTGTTTGTTTGTTTGTTTGTTTGTTTGTTTGTTTGTTTGTTTGTTTGTTTGTTTGTTTGTTTGTTTGTTTGTTTGTTTGTTTGTTTGTTTGTTTGTTTGTTTGTTTGTTTGTTTGTTTGTTTGTTTGTTTGTTTGTTTGTTTGTTTGTTTGTTTGTTTGTTTGTTTGTTTGTTTGTTTGTTTGTTTGTTTGTTTGTTTGTTTGTTTGTTTGTTTGTTTGTTTGTTTGTTTGTTTGTTTGTTTGTTTGTTTGTTTGTTTGTTTGTTTGTTTGTTTGTTTGTTTGTTTGTTTGTTTGTTTGTTTGTTTGTTTGTTTGTTTGTTTGTTTGTTTGTTTGTTTGTTTGTTTGTTTGTTTGTTTGTTTGTTTGTTTGTTTGTTTGTTTGTTTGTTTGTTTGTTTGTTTGTTTGTTTGTTTGTTTGTTTGTTTGTTTGTTTGTTTGTTTGTTTGTTTGTTTGTTTGTTTGTTTGTTTGTTTGTTTGTTTGTTTGTTTGTTTGTTTGTTTGTTTGTTTGTTTGTTTGTTTGTTTGTTTGTTTGTTTGTTTGTTTGTTTGTTTGTTTGTTTGTTTGTTTGTTTGTTTGTTTGTTTGTTTGTTTGTTTGTTTGTTTGTTTGTTTGTTTGTTTGTTTGTTTGTTTGTTTGTTTGTTTGTTTGTTTGTTTGTTTGTTTGTTTGTTTGTTTGTTTGTTTGTTTGTTTGTTTGTTTGTTTGTTTGTTTGTTTGTTTGTTTGTTTGTTTGTTTGTTTGTTTGTTTGTTTGTTTGTTTGTTTGTTTGTTTGTTTGTTTGTTTGTTTGTTTGTTTGTTTGTTTGTTTGTTTGTTTGTTTGTTTGTTTGTTTGTTTGTTTGTTTGTTTGTTTGTTTGTTTGTTTGTTTGTTTGTTTGTTTGTTTGTTTGTTTGTTTGTTTGTTTGTTTGTTTGTTTGTTTGTTTGTTTGTTTGTTTGTTTGTTTGTTTGTTTGTTTGTTTGTTTGTTTGTTTGTTTGTTTGTTTGTTTGTTTGTTTGTTTGTTTGTTTGTTTGTTTGTTTGTTTGTTTGTTTGTTTGTTTGTTTGTTTGTTTGTTTGTTTGTTTGTTTGTTTGTTTGTTTGTTTGTTTGTTTGTTTGTTTGTTTGTTTGTTTGTTTGTTTGTTTGTTTGTTTGTTTGTTTGTTTGTTTGTTTGTTTGTTTGTTTGTTTGTTTGTTTGTTTGTTTGTTTGTTTGTTTGTTTGTTTGTTTGTTTGTTTGTTTGTTTGTTTGTTTGTTTGTTTGTTTGTTTGTTTGTTTGTTTGTTTGTTTGTTTGTTTGTTTGTTTGTTTGTTTGTTTGTTTGTTTGTTTGTTTGTTTGTTTGTTTGTTTGTTTGTTTGTTTGTTTGTTTGTTTGTTTGTTTAGAATTTTCCTGGAAGAGGGAAAACCACAGAAACACCATTCTCAGGACAGGCGACGGTGGGGTTCGAACCACTCGACTCGCAAATGTAGAGCTTGGCTCCACACCGTTCGGTCTTGAACGACTATACGGTATATTGTCCGATACCCACTTTGCCAGCAAAATTGCATAGTTGTGTTATGTTAGAGGGAAAATTCATAATAAATGTTATTTGATTTCGTTGTGTGTTAACTAGCCAATAAATTTCCATGGTGTTGTAATCGTTCCTTTTCATCAACCTTGTACAGTACATTGGGACTTAAAATAATTCTCAGCCTATCACTTCCTTGTGGAGCAATGTAATTTCCTGGACACCAATCCTAATCCTAATTTTATCTTACAACACTGAATTAAGAACAGTAAGAGGAAGGTTTTAAAATATTAATCTCGCCTCTTACCTTGCAATTCCGCGGCGTATATGTGAACGATTCTTCTAATTTACTTGTAAATTATCTGGTCTAATTTCGTGACTACGTCTCGAAGGTGAGAGATGCTGGACCTTACCTATCCTTTTTCACAATTGATTGGAAACTAAATAGATACCTCTGCAATCAAGACTAAAACTCCTCAAAACTTCAAGTTGATACAGGTCCAGAATATTCTGAAAATTACTCAACGCCGTATACGATGCATCATAAGAAACAAATGCTGAGGAACAATGAAACTTCATTATAAAGAGGGAAGTAATCTATACATTTTGATCTCTTTCATTGCGAATTATAGATCACAATATAGCACTTCCAGATTATGAATAATTTCAGAATAAAATTTAGGACTTAGGATTTTGAAACTGGAATCACTCATCCATATCTTGAAATAAAATGAATAACTTTATTTATTTGATTCTTCTGAAGCTCAGATCACACTTTTTCTTGATTAAAACAGATAATATGCACTAAAATACAAAGAAATTATAGTAATATCAAGGTCTTACTACACTATCCAACTGTACAAGACACAATCACAAATGAAATGTAAGAACAAACGGAAGTTTAAATCATTCTGCATTATGTTAGCTTAAATGCTTACCAACTAAAGTATTTTGGTTTATAAAAGTTATCAGGTACACTCTACAGTTCCACCACGATATTAAGTCACAATTCTATGGACAGCAACAGCTCCCCTGGAACAGACCAACATAAACACATTAGTAAGTCATTGTACCTGCGTTCTTTGCCAAACACATTTCATGGATATCAGCCAAGAGTTACAGTCGAAAATACATTGTCCGCTGATTTGCGACACCATCTTCGTGTATCATGGGCCACGTAATTCACTTAACTCCACTATCCATCAACTTTACTTCTAGAATGACATTGTTTAAATCTTTACAATGTCTTTCTAGATCAGTCACCTTCGTTTCAAAGTCCAGAAATCTAACTTTACGCTTCCCACATAAACCTGTATATGGTTTTAACTGAATATTTAAATATATTATACATTGGGTCATCTAGAAGGTTTCAAAAGGAAAAAATTATTAATAATTTCTATCATCTTCACAAATTAGACTTTAATAAAGTAAACTCAAATTCCGAACTTTAAAACTATGCAAAATGATACAGGCTTCCCGTTCATGAACAGAGAATACCTCGCGTTAGCCTAATCATCCACATCAGATTTTTATCTATATCGCAAGTATGTTTCAGTATGCACCTAGTCAGCTTATTGTGTTTCTATTCCAGGTTTATAATGATTGAACTATTATTATGCTACCACATACCTAATTCTAAATCATCAATGAACTACAATACCGGGTGAGTTGGCCGTGTGGTCAGGAGCGCGCAGCTGTTAGCTTGTATCCGGGAGATAGTGGGTTCGAACCCCACTGTCGGTAGCCCAGAAGATGGTTTTCCGTGGTTTCCCATTTTCACACCAAGCTGAGGTTGTACTTTAATTAAGGCCACGGCCGCTTCCTTCCCACTCCTAGCCCTCTCCTATCCTATCGTCGCCGCAAGACCTATCTGTGTCAGTGGAACGTAAAGAATTGTAAAAGAAAAGAACTACAATAACATTTCTTCAGATGCAGAATTTAAGTTTCCAAACTCATGCCCTGTCTGTCTACATTATATCATTCCCGTCCGCTTCCGTAACGTAATGGTTAGCGTTGTTAGCCGCTATCCTCAGAGGCAAGAGGTCGATTACCGGACTGTCAAAAATTTACGAATGTCAGGAGGGCTGATATCTGGTTAAAAATGTACATGCTTCTCTGAAAAGAACTGCACCACCTTGAGGATACGAGGAAACGAGTGTGCTTTACATACACTGAAGAAAATGGAAACTGCAGCACCCAGAAGGAGTGGTGCTACATTTCTGCAATTGAACATGCAGGACGAGTGTTTGGTTGTGATCCGATAATTACAATTTCATATCCCTCTGACCGCAAGTTTGGACAACAATCAATACAGAATGTGCCCACCACGAGCTGCAATACATTGATAAATTCGTCGAGGCATGGAGTCAATAAGGCCCTGGATCGCTTCCTGAGGAATTCTGGCCCATGCTTGCTGCACTGCACGGGTCAGTTGTTCCAGAGTTGTGGGTGGCTGAGGACGGTTGGCCAGTTGCCGACCCATCATGCCCCACACATGCTCAATAGGACTGAGGTCCGGGGATCTGGCGGGGCATTCTAAGGTTGTGATGTCGTGGAGAGCCTCTCTGGAGATGCGTGCAGTGTGAGCCCGGGCATTGTCCTGCTGAAACATACCATTAGCAATGTTCGCCATCATAGGGACAACCACTAGATTGAGTACCCTATCAACGTACTGTCCAGCAGTCATATTGCCCTCAACAAGCACTAATTGTGATTTCACATTAAAGCCAATAGCTCCCCAGACCATAATGCTTGGTGTTGGCGCTGTGTGCCTCTCCACAATAAGATCTCGGCGACCCCCCTCCCCGGTACGTCAGCTGAATGGTCGGTGCAGTGCTCTTCTGTTCAGATTTCCGGCCGGGCTGGAGGTTTTAACCTTAAATGGTTATTTCGCTTGGCTCGGGAACAGGGTGTTTGTGCTGTCTCCAACATCCCTGCAACTTACACACCACATATAACACTATCCTTTACCACAACAACACGCAGTTACTTACATGGCAGATGCCACCCACCCTCATTGGAGGGTCTGCCTTACAAGGGCTGCATCCTGCTAGAAATAGCCACACGAAATTATTATTATTATGGCATCCGATAGTGTTCAACTACTGCCATGATTGTAGACGAAATACTTAAAAAAAAAATGGAAGTGAAAATAGCACATTTTGAACAGACACTCTTCAATTGTCTATTGCGTCGTTTTTAACATTCCCAGACTTGTCTTGATGCAGGATTTTATCCTAGACTATAAGTTCCTACTCGGAAGTTGAGCTACTTCAGTTTGAATCACCCGGTATATATGCATATAGATGTACAGTTACACACCTGTGTTGATTTATCCACGGATGCCCACGTTGGCGGAGGCTCGGGCCACACCCTGGCTGTTGGTCGCCACGCAAGTGTAGACTCCAGTGTCTGATGGACGAAGATCTACAATCTGCACCCACGAAGTGGCCATGAAGGGCTCTGGTCCTCCACGGACCTGTACGGCCAAGTACAAGTCATCACCTGTAACAAATATACAACTCATTGTTATCCAGAAAATACAACTTGGTACTGTTTTATATTTTGTTGTATCTTTCCCTAAGGTGCATTAATTGACTGTGTAACAACCAGTGAATTTTCCATCCGAGATATTCAATTTTCAAGGGTTTAAAACTGACAAAATAGGGTTTAACTTTCCTCTTTCATTAAAATGAACCCAGAAAATATATTATATCACATTTCAAAACTCAGAAAGACAGCCTCTGAGCTATGAGCTTTTACTACTGCTTCACAACAGATGTAGAGCCAAGAATTCAATCGGCATACTCTCGCAACACTCGTTAAACATTCTTGACTATGTGTTATCTAACAAGAAACACATAGATGAATGGTATTCGTTTGTAAGATCTGATATGACTTTTTCAAGACACTAGCACTCTATCCTATATGAGGTCCGTAAGTAGTTCTTACATAGACCACAGTTATTAGGGTCACAAATTTCGTTCATATTTTGGGTGGTTGATCTACGTAAAAAGTAAACAGATACATGTCCAACGCCTTGTGCCATGGGCTCTTACCGAGCTCGAGAGCTACAGTCCCTTAAATGCGGGAGATAGTGGATTCGAATCACACTGTCGGAAGCCCTGAAGATGTTTTTCCGTGGTTTCCCATTTTCACACCAGCAGAATACCTTAATTAACGCCAAGGCCGCTTCCTTCCCACTCCTAGCTCTTTCCTATCCCATCGTCGCCATAAGACCTATCTGTGTCGGTGCGACGTAAAGCAACTTGTAAGAAGAAAATACTGGCTTTTATTTAACGAAAGCATGGCCCTTTCAATTTTACAACCTTCATACTTATTGGTAAGTGACGGATTAGTTTCCACAGCACCACCGGCGTTGTGGTCGGTGTTCATGGCGTTCAAGGCGCACTAACGTCTTGTATTTATTCTTTCTTTTCTAGTCTTTTTTTTTTTTTCATGATTTATCTGTAGAAAAGTAGGAGATAATGGTGAACTAACCTACAACCTAGGACGATAGCAAACGTATTTGTAATGGCACAACTAGTATTTAATCTGCGCATTTCCTAAAAATACGCCCACATGGACAAAGATAAGAACACATAAAATTAAACAGGGAAAGGAAAGAAATAGGCAATGGGACGCGTAGAATCCCAGAGGCCCACGTGGAAGTCTGGGTTGCTGACCACAAGATCAGTGGAGCTAGAAATACTAACTTGTACTCCTATTAATAATAATAATAATAATAATAATAATAATAATAATAATAATAATAATAATAATAATAATTGTACCATCAGTAAAGGCTCTCTCCAGTTGTAGGCAAAACTTTAAACTCCTGAGGGTGGTGAACTCTTATGGAAATATGCTGAACTGTATGAAGAATACTTGATTTTCAAGTTCATTAGCAGATGTCAATTTTGATTTTGGAGTGCCACCTAGGGTCTTGTACTGTGTACGAATTAGTATTGTAATTGTTTATGGATTGGCAGAAGAAAGCTTACGGTATATCGTCTGTTTCTAAGTTGCCACTACTGGTATTTCAAATTAAGCCAGCCAATCATCGCCCAGCTCCTACCTATAAATAGGGGTAATCTTGGACTTTATGTATCTACCTGGATCTTGATCACTGCAGCGACAAGTGAGATTATCCTCACAGGGGGCTACAGCGAGCTGCGGTAGCATCTAAGTTAGGCGGCAAGACTTTTCTCTGTCATGTGAACTTACTTGCGTATGACGACGGGAAGATACTAGTGTTCCCTTCTAGTCCGTAATGAAGAGGATTGAGCTGCGTTTACCTTTATTTTAACGTAGGATATTTTCACTTAATTTAGTGTTTAACATGTTGGTTTCTAGGCCGTCTTCGGACGGAGTGTAACCACCCTAGTGTGTGTCATGTAACGTCTTAAGAATGTACGAGTGTGGATCCTCGTTTCCCTTGTTCACGTCGCTTTTTGTTGACTAAGCTTTTCTAAATTTCTAATTTTTTTTGATCTTGCATTTCTGTTTGTATTTTTTACTGTCTTAGTCACCAACGTAGTATGGCTTATCCTTTGTGTCATCGGGCCCTCTGCCCCATTAGGATTTATGGCAAGTAATGTCACAGGGTTGCTTGAGTGTGTTCAGCATCCCATTCCATTTTGTTCTCCAGCTTTCTATTAACTTTTGTTTTCCCTTTCTTTGCCGTGTAATATGAGCTTCTGCTCCTACTTCTTCTGGATCTTTCCGATGCAGTTGTTGAGTGTTGCTTCCGTCTGATTTAAGGGCACTGAGTGTCAAATCGGTGTAAAGGCTGATAAGCTTTTAAGTGAACTAAAAGGTACCTTGATTTGAGATGCTGGCCATAGATCGTGAAATTTCAGAGATCTACCTCCCTTTGTTTTGTATCACTGAACTATTGGAAGCCTCGACTTCTTAAAACCAAAGATTCCCTTACCGAAAATGTATTAAGACTAGCAAGTCTTGTAAAATGGGAGCTCATTCTCCCCTGTTAATGATTAAGCTCTAAAGCTTATAATAGTAAATATCCACTTCCAAATTGTTATTCTGGTTGTTATAATTTGTTAAATTGTTCTTGGCGTTGTTTTTGTTGTTGCTGTTGTTGTTGTTTTGAAAAGATAATTGAAGCAGTAAAAGAAAAGAAAAGTTCATTTAGGAAATCTTTTCAAAATTTAAATTTTTTTGTGTGGTCATCTGTCCAGTAGCTTAGGTCCTGCCGTTTCTTCCCCTTTCCTGCCCTTGTTGGCGTAATAATAATAATAATAATAATAATAATAATAATAATAATAATAATAATAATAATAATAATAATAATAATAATAATAAAGCTACTTCGTTGTACTCACTTGGTAGGATCTTGAAGCTGCCATCATCACCCTTGAACTCCCAGTGTACAGCAGGAGCTGGATAGCCCTTCACTTCACAGTCTAGAGCCAATCCAGCATGCAGAGGCCCTGCTACGTTCTGAGGGCCGGAGATGATCCAAGGCACTGGAACAAAGCATCACAAAAATAATCACTTACTCTTCAGGCATTTAAGCTTCTTCTGTCATTGCTGAACCAGTGCTATCGGGGTACTGCAGAACCATAATAAATAATACTGTTGTTGCTTTTACGTCCCGCTAACTACTTTTCTCTTTTTCCGGAGACGACGAGATGCCAAAAGTTCGTCCCACAGGAGTTCTATTACGTGACAATAAATCTACAGACACGAGTCTGGCGTATTTGAGGACCTTCAAATACCACCAGACTGAGCCAGGATCAAACCTGTCATGTTGGGTTCAAAAGGTGAGCGCCTCAACCGTCTGAGCCGCTCAGCCGGGCACTACAGGTTCATCCTGGAATTAACTCCTATGTGTTAGCAATTTTTATCATAACATTATATTCTTCGTTAAAACTCGACTTCAGTACAAAAAATATATCTGAACATTTCTTCCCCGTTAATTTGGTACTAGTGAACATGACACTCCTGAAAACTGAAAATCCTCCAGGCGTCCCGAGGAATCTGAAATTGTTTCAAAATATTTCAGAAGGTAAACCGCATTAGTACGCAAGTGTAAGCAATTTTCAGCCTGTAGTAAAACATTTCCAAAGTGCTCACCTTTAGTTTGTGTGGGCTTAAAGTTTCCTGAAAGCCCAACTTAAATTGAATATCAAGCCCGGACAAAATGTTTAGGAAAATTTGCGAGATATTAAGGGAGGTAAAAGTACATTAATTGATCAATAAAGGAAGCTCCATCGATCTCGTTAGTTGGTAGTAGGCGAAGGGGCCTGCTACAAATTCGGTATACAGTAAAACAACTTTAATGTGAATGCATTTGGGATGATTGATGTAAGGATCAATAAATGTCAGAATTAGCCATAGTATATGATATAAGCCTGTTTCTATTTCTTGAGGGATGCGGTATTTTTATATCTGCCACTTGGCACAGAGCAGATTGAATTCTCAGTCTCACATATAGTATGGAAGCTGTTGAGGTATTGGTGGCGTTAATGGCATTTGGAGCACAACGAATGCGTCTGGATGTAATGAATGATGATACTTATAGGGTCAGTCGTGCTGCTATAGCACTTTCTGGTGCAGCGTTGCAAGACTACCTCACTCCTTATCATTCTTGTACGCCCCATTATGGCACCGTCGTCGGTTTCTGCTGTTCCTTACAATCGATAAGCTTTGAGAAGCCTACCATCCTCTGCGCTGAAAACTTAACTTACCTGGTATAAGATTACATTGAAACAATGTGCTTAGGGACAAAGCGTGTGTATTGACAAATACAAATGTTAACACATTCACTGCAACCCTAATTAGACCTATAAATCGCCCCAGGAGTCTATATGTTTTTCTTTTCTTTCCATTAGTTGGAAGGTAGTAAATGGAAGATTTAACATTAAAAGTGATTTTTTTACACATACACATGGCACATCATTGATGTGCGCCATCGGTACTGAAGGACGATATAGCCTAATATCCTAAGTGCCGATAACACATCAGTGTGTCATTGATGTGTCTGTTGTTATAGCATATTTACATTGCATTGTAACTAATGATGTTATGTAATAATTATCCTGCTTTTTGTTTTACGTCGTACCGACACAGATAGGTCTTATAGCGACGATGCGATAGGAAAGGCCTAGGAATGGGAAGGAAGCAGCCGTGGTCTTGATTAAGGTACAGCCCCAGCATTTTCTTGGCGTGAAAATGGGGAAACCACGGAAAACCATCTTCAGGGCTGCCGACAATGGGGTTCGAACCCACTATCTCCCGGATGCAAACTCACAGCTGCGCGCCCCTAACCGCACGGCCAGCGCCTCCTAGAGAACAAGGCCTGGCAATACGAATGAGAGAAGCTGATGACGTACGTCGAACTGGGCCCACGCCCGTAACTCAGTTAGCTTGTTGCCGCTTGGTGTATTTGGACGCGTTTCCCTGTTATGTGTGTTTTCATCGATTATATTAATCTTAATCGAATCTTGTGTGTTAACACTCGCTTAATATTCCTATTAGTGTAAGTTCACTGAAGGGTGTTAGTACTTATAAATTGTTAATATTAATAAATTGTGTTTAAAATGCCGGTATGGTCACCACGTGAGGTTAGAATTGAGCTTATTTTTAATGGTGTGTTGTTGTGAATTGCGATTTTTCAAATTTTGAATAACGATGCCTCAGAAATGCAGTGTTCCAAATTGTAAGGGCAATTATCGCACTGGTCCTAAAGAGAATGTTTTCTCATTTTCAACTGACGACTCGAAGAGAGCTAAGAGGTTAAGAGCTATTCGCCGTGATGATTTCGTTCCTTCCAAAAATGCAAAGGTAAGTCTTAGTTATTAGTATATCGTATCTGATTTCAATCATTCAGTGACTTAAGTTGTGGGATGGTCCTTGAAATGGAGCCCTGTGTTGTAGGTGTGCGAGCTCCATTTCAAAACTCATGAGGTTGAATGGACGACCAGCATGTATGATGAGAGAAATGGGAAATTATTGACTGCACCTTTATCTCATCCAAGGCTTGTGAAAGGTTTGTGGATAGGTCTCTTATATCTTTGCTATTTATAAATGAAATAGTAGACTTTTTCGGGGTGATTTATATCTTGCTGATTTAAGCATTTGCTGTATTGAATTTACCAGTTATTACATTTAGTTTGGGATGTGCTGAGTATTCACCTTACTTTATAGGACTACTGTTGTGGGTATAGTGATATTCTGGGAAAAATTATCGGGCCTAAATTATGAAGGCATTCAAGTATTCCTTCTTAGCTGAACCCTTAACTGCAAGTGAGGCAGTTATATTTATGATATCGCATGAGGGACTATACCTTAGTGTGGGCTAATATCTTTAGTTCAGGCTAGACAGCAATGTTATTGTGTTTATTTCATTTATGTTAGGTTCTGTATAATTATTGTAAATTACATTCACTCAATGATTTTCTATGTCTCCTTGTGTGCTATTTATTTTATATTAAAATCAACCAGATATATCTAAGACATGACATGGTCCTGTGAAGTAAGTGGTGCCATGCATTAATAGACGAGCGCATTTATATCTAGGTGAATACATTCTAATTTGGTCTAAACGTTTTAGGAGCTGTTCCTTCTCAGTTTCCAAACTGCCCAGAGTACTTGTCTGATACCACATCTGCCCACCGAGAAGCTCCAGATGATAGGCGTTGTCGAGTAGACAATGAAAGTTTGACCAAGACTCTTGTTCAAAGTTTAGAGACCTATAAAGCTCATGTCAGTACTGTTTCTTTCAAGAACTTCAGGAATTAAAAAAAAAGTTCAATATCTCTAAAAGAAGACTGGAACTGCATTGAAAAGGAACAGTGTGTTTACTTCGTTTTAATCAAGAATGAGCCTATCCCATATCTATCCCACACTGATAGTAGTGAATACAGTATTTTCTAAACTAGAAACACTTGCATTTATATTGGTGTGTTGTTATTTGCTAGCTTTGTGTCTCATGGTAGGCAATTTAGGTCCTACAAGATTTTTCACTTCTTGTGTTAATATGAAGTATTATTAAATGCATATTACAACACAAAATTGATTATAACTTCATCTCATATACTTCATAGGGTACTTTTACTACTTATGATAAACAAGTAATACTGTCTACTAAATCTCTCAATGCAATGGTTGGTTGCCTTTGTTGATTTAAGAATAGCAATATTTTTGTTTGAATTGGTAAGAAGTGTTTGAGTACCTGTGGCAACACAAGTGCTCCATCACTCAAAACTGTGGTAATTGTGCTACTTGTTCTGCAACAATTGTCATCCAAACAAGAATTGCTTATGCTGGGGTGGGTTTGTTGGTTCCAGAAATTCCTACCTGGTATGGGTGTGGTATTATTGAACTTGTGGTATGCTTGTGGGATAATAAATTTCCAATTTCTTTGCAATCATTTAAGAAAGGGCTAGGAAAACAACTGATAGGGAATCTGCCACCTGGGTGACTGCCCTAAATGCAGATCAGTAGTGACTGACTGATACTTGAGTATGTATCAAATCAATCACTACTGATCTGCATTTAGGGCAGTCACCCAGGTAGCACATTCCTTAAACTATTCATTTTATATTAAAATCAACCAGATACTGTATATCTAAGACATGACATGGTCCTATGAAGTAAGTGGTGCCATGAATTAATAGACGAGAGCATTTTTACCTAGGTGAATGTAAGCTGAGGGGGTTGTATTTTAATTTTGTACATGCCATATTATTTATTATGTTGATAATGTGACAATATTTAGAAGTTTATTGAGCTATTCTTTTATTATCTGGGCAACAAGATCTCTGTATCTACAGTATGTACTTCTTAACACATTGCCAAATTTAGTAGCTGTGTTTTCCATAGTAATTTCTTTAGAAGAGAACACAGTAATAACACAAGAGCACTTTTATTTTATCATGTTTATTGCCAGGTGTCAAATTTTCAGGGAGTGATGTTACATTTGAGAGGGCACCTTTTATGTTAAACAGGTATTTTGCCATTTAACAAATATGATTCATTACCTTGGTGGCACATATCCTACAAAATTATTAACCCTCCTTTTCTTTTGTCTGTGGTAAGCTGAGGCTTTCTCATTTTTTGAGTACATTACTATTATTAATTACTCATTTGATGAACCTCTATGAATTCCACTGAAAGGGAATGTGTAAACTCTGAATTCAGGGTTAATCACTGTAAGCTCCTTCAGTAGTAAACATTCCTGTTTGAGTAATTGTGAATTCAATTATGAATTTCCTCTTCCAGCATTATGCCTATTCACACTTTGGTTATGAATTTTGTCTTGGAGAAAGTACTCCTTCCAGCTTTTGTTATTGCATGTAATGAATGTAACATGCATCTGTGAAAAATTGGGGATTGATTACTTCATTGATCTCATGTGTGTCATATCTATACAATGCAGCTGGTTCATAAAGCATGAAATGACTAGTTCAGTGTGTGTTCTGCTACATTTTTATGAATTTAATGGCAGGCATGCAAGTTCTTAATATGGTTTCTTAGGATTTTAACAAGTAATATTCAAAGAGATTTCCTTTTATATTTTCTTATATCATGTTCACCTCATGTCCATTTCAATTTTAAGCAACCTGGTGAAGTTAACTTGAGAACAATTTCAGAAAATGTCTGGGTGAAGGTCAGTTCAAATGTTATCAGAATTGGCATGCTACTTTTCAAATTTAAGTTCATACATTTTAATAAGTTGTTTTATTTCCAGTTTAACTTCAAATTTTCCCCTGTTCTGGTTATTTGAATCAGGGTCCAAAATCATAAGAGTACATTTATATACACTAGCGAATATAATTTTGATGACTTGATGAACAAACTATTGTTGGCATGTACTGTAATCATTCTCTTTGCATAACAGCCAAATTTTGTGAGTTCTTCACCCCCTTAATTTATGTTAGGCTTCTATTGTAAAAAGAATGTTTACCTGTTTTCATGAGCGACAACACTGAGCATTATAGCTTGTATGTACCTGGACTGCTACTAATATCCTGTAGGTAAGGTAGTTTATACGTTATTATTTTTATTTAATAGCTTTTGCTGTTCTTACATGTTGTTTTTGATCTTTTATCAGCAAGTTCAGTTTTGTAAAAGTTTTCTTTTTTTGCTAGTGGCTTTACGTCGCACCGACACAGAGAGGTCTTATGGCGAGTTTTGTAAAAGGAACTGATCATTTTTTACTCTGGCCGACTCGTTGGCTGAATGGTCAGCGTACTGGCCTAAGGTTCAGAGGGTCCCGGGTTCGATTCCCGGCCGGGTCGGGGATTTTAACCTTAATTGGTTACTTTCAATGGCTCGGGGACTGGGTGTGTGCGGCGTATTCAACATTAGAAATCATCCTAGTTAGGGCCCTCATCTTCACAGACATGCAGGTCGCTTAATAGGCCGTCTACTATAGAAAGACCTGCCACCAGGCCTCTCCGGAGGCCACATACGCCATTATTATTATTATTATTATTATTATTATTATTATTATTATTATTATTATTATTTTGACTCTTAAATATATGAAAGAAAGTGTCATATAGGCATATTATTAAAGTTGTTCAGTATTAAGACTCTTAAAAGAACTTAATTCTTTCTTGCATTTTTAATTATTGTTCTTCCTAATTATTACGGTATATTACTAATTTCGCTTCCGATATGCGCGCCTACGATAAAGAATATTCGTAGAATGTAGTTTAACCAGTGTATTTTTCAATTATCGTAAGGAATTAGCTTCATCTACTATCCACTCGCGCTGAGCCCAGTCGCGTGACGTCACGAATCGTATTGCCAGGCCTTGTTCTCTAGGAGGCGCTGGCACGGCCAACTCTCCCAGTGTAATATAGTCGTTCACACCTAGAATATCCTTCAGTAACTGTTTCTCGAACGCAGTAGAGAATATTATTGTAGTCATTCGCATTATGTAGGCTATCACACTAGCGGTAAATCCTAAAGCAAGGATCTACTGTAAGCACAGTGTAGGACTTTCAGGGAACTGGGGATAATAATTCGTAAATGGAGTCAGTTCTTTCCCCTATTTCGTGAAATAATTTACATCGCTTTCTCATTGATTTTTCCTTTTGCATTTATTGTTTGTATTGGAATTTGAAGGACCAGTGGAACTGCCATTGCCAGTTCCATTCTTTATCACACGACATTTGAAAGCAAACACATAACTGAACATCAATGAGAGTGCTGTTACAGAAGAAAAAAAACCAATCAGAGTGCCAACCAGTAAAAACAAGGAAAACTGGATCATTTACAATGAGGCACATACGCGTCAACGGCATGTAGCGTGGGAAAGACACGACGCAAATGCATGTCAGGAGACAGCCAATGTGTTAAGTAAATTAATGGGGAAGAAATACTGCACATATAATCTTACAAAATATTTTGGCCCTACATTATTATTATTATTATTATTATTATTATTATTATTATTATTATTATTATTATTATTGTTTTTATTCAACCTATTAGGTCGTGAATAGGTTGAAAGTCGGTTTCGATTACAATGCGGTCGTGAAAATTAAATATTCATTATTATTATTATTATTATTATTATTATTATTATTATTATTATTATTATTATTATTATTGAAATGTAATGACTCTGGATCGTCTGTTTAGTAATATTATTATGTACCATGGTGCATTCCATTTGTAACATTTATTTATCGTTCATTCTTTTCTTATAACGCATTGTCTTTTCTACGTACAGCAAAGTGCACGGATACTGCTAGTTGATTAAAAAATGTTGTCAAAACAGAAATACGATATGTTCATCAACAAAAATGAATAACGCGCGGGCCATTACTAGTTTCTGTAGCAGAAACGTACGCTATGGTATAATAACAGATACTTCAATGACACACAGGTGCGTTATCGGCACTTAGGATACTAGGCTATATCGTTCTTCAGTACCGATGATGCACACCAATGATTTTTCACTTTTAATGTTAAATCTTCCATTTACTACCTTCTAACTAATAGAAAGGAAAGAAAAACATATGGACTCCTGGGGCAATTTTTCCTTTTGCATTTACTTTTTGTATTTTAATTTGAAGGGCTGCTTCTACAAAAATAAGCATTCTTTATATTCTAGACAGATTGTATTGTTTGACTAGCCGCATATCATAACATCTTAACAGTACTGTACTTCGCAACGTTGAGTAGTAATATATCATAGCAGCTTGAAACACTACTTTAGATTACATCACAATCTTTAGCACAGTGTTACAGAGAAAACCACAAAGGAAAGCGACAGAATTCTTTTCAAAGGCATGTATTTCTAAGTATCCTAAATGTGGAATGCTCCTTATTAAGGCATAATACAACTGGCTCTAAAAACAGCGACTAATACATTAAATAATACAGTAATAATGTTGTAGGCGTAGAAAAATGGCATTGATGACAAAATTTCGGAAGTAAATAACGGCACAGTTGATATATTCTTTTCTTTGGAGATGAAGTAGTATGCATGTTTTTCTATAACTCGAAGTATTTCTAGCCTCCGAAAGCACTTCGAGAGATCGAAGTTTGGCTATACATTGTTCCAGAATTGAGAGCTTCTTATGGTTTGAATACGTTTTCAAAACGTTATTTTACTTAAAGCCATATTTCAAAGGAACAAATTTCAGACGATGAGAGAGATTTTACTGGATTTTCGTGAATGTTTTAAGAGGTTGATGAAGATTTGATTATTTTAAGTTCAGTGGTTATTCGTACGTCAGTACAAATGATTACACTAAAAATGAGAACATTCAAAGTAACTCGTTATGAATACTAATATAATTAAGCACTTTAAACAAATACTGTACTGTTGTTTTTAGAACAAGTTTTTGAAACAAAAATCATTCCAAAATTTTAAATTATTTTGTTCAATGAAATTCTGAACTCTATGTTTTATAATTTCGCCTTTACTTTAAGAATACGAGAAATACGTTAAAATGCTGATGTGCTGTATGTTCAAACGAAACGCTGCTTCAGAATGTTCTAACTTCTCATTACTGATGTTGTACGTAAAATTTATCGTAGATTAGTTGGAGGTACTACTTATAATTATTGTTATTGCCGGGCGAAGACTAATAAAGGCTGCAGTGTGGAGGTTACCATGGTTGTGTCAACTATACTGTAACAACAAACGTTACAACTTAAATTCAGAGTAAATGATAGTCAATACAAGTTATTGTCCATTCTCTCAAGGTGCAAGCAGTGTGAATAATTAGGCCCTTCTCTTCTTCCAGCTACTCGCCCTAGCTGCGCGATCCCCGACAGGAAAGAAGTCAACAGTTATCTGCCGACAATACAGATATTCTTTGTGAAAGACAAACCGCTCATCTCCTGTGTTCCAGGAACTGTGAAATGGGAATGAAGACTTATTAAGGTTCCCACAGCTCATCTTGCTGCGGCGTAAACACTCTTAGTCCTCATTGAAGTTGTCGATAGAATTAGTAATCCAGAACCCGCCTCCTGGTTTAGTGAGGGACAAACTTTAATTGGTCTTAATCTTCCCTGGGTGACTACAAAGTCATGGTCTCAATAGGATCCGTTACACTTGAACTCTGACGAGTTCGAAAGTACAGTATTACTTACTACGGTTGTTTAAGCATTCTGCATTCTTATGTCCTCAACTGAATTAAACCTGCAAAAACTTTCATCTTTGCTATTTGTTTAACGCATTAACGCTCGTAGATTTTCTTTGACGCTGGCAGAGGAAAGGGCTAGAACTGTGAAGGTATTGACCACGGCCTTAATCAACGTACAGTCACGGCATCTCCCTCGTACTGCGAAACGTGTTCCCTCAATAGTAGGTTTGCAATAGGAGCAGGGGGTGACTACTACGCGGCTTCTAGCCGAGTCCACGTTTAAGCTTGTTTCACACCTACCCGGCTGCCGGGTAACCAGTAGCCGGCTCCGGCAAGAATGGGAATCCTTTTCACATATACCCGGCAAGAACACGGCAGCAGTTGTGTACACATCGCGGGTTGGAATGGATCGCAATAAATTACTACCGTTTATAGTCTTGTATAGGCGTTTGAAGAAAAGGAGAAAAAATAGACTGCTATGGGTGCATGCAGTCAATATGAGAAGAGACGAGGTTGAGGCATTCTTTATACTGTTTGAAGACTTAAGAAATGACAGCGACAAATTTTTCAACTATTTTAGGATGAGTGTGCAAACTTTCTGTGTCAATTTCCGCCATAAGAACAAATACGTAATACACTAGAGCGTAAAAACAAGGAAACACAACACTCGAGAAGACTGTAGACAGCTGCCGTGCTGGCTAGATGTGTCAACTTCCATTGGTTGTGTCCCATTTGCGGTCAGTCCCATTTGCGGTCACAGCAAAATTTGTCCCATTTGCGGTCACTTCCAGTTCGGAAGAAAAAAGGAATGCGAAGAAAGATCAGTTCGTGTCCCATTTGCGATCACTTTAAAGTTATCAGCAGCCTGTTGGGGTTTTCCAACGTCCATGCAGCAGGGAGACTGCTAATTAGGCTACACTCAGGGATTCTGATTTGATGCTAATTAGGTTGCTTGAGTGTAATCCTGACGGTACATGTTACTCTGCTAGAAGGTAAATAAACCTCTCAAGGGCGATCTATGGCTGATTTTTTTAAATTATGTCGGATAAACACTACATGGTCCGCCTCTGTGGTGTAGTGGTTAGTGTGATAAGTTGCCACCCCTGGAGGCCCGAGTTCGAATCCACGGTCTGCCACGAAATTTGAAAATTGGTACGAGGGCTGGAACGGGGTCCACAGAGCCTCCGGAGGTCAACTGAGTAGAGGGGGGTTCGATTACCTCCTCAACCACCGTCAAAGTGGTTTTCCGTGCTTTCCCACTTCTCCTCCAGGCAAATGCCGCGATGGTACCTAACTTAAGGCCACGGCCGCCTCCTTCCCTCTTCCTTGCCTATCCCTTGCAATCTTCCCATCTCCCCCCACAAGCCTCTGTTCAGCATAGGAGGTGAGGCCACCTAGGCGAGGTACTGGTCATCCTCCGCAGTTGTATCCCCCGACCCAAAGTCTCACTCTGCAGGACACTGCCCTTGAGACGGTAGAGATGGGATCCCTCGCGGAGTCCGAGGGAAAAAACAACCCTGGACTGTAAACGGATTAAGAAAGAAAGAAAGAAAGAAAGAAAGAAAGAAAGACTTATTTTACTTTCAGGATCTGCTTTACGTCGCACTGACACAGATAGGTCCTATGGCGACGACGGGATAGGAAAGGCCTAGGAATTGGAAGGAAGGGGCCGTGGCCTTAATTAAGGTACAGTCCCAGCATTTGCCTAGTATGATATTGGGAAATCACGGACCATCTTCAGAGCTGCTGACACTGGGGTTCGAACCCACTATCTCCCGGATGTAAGCTCACACCTGCGCGCCTCTAACCGCACGGCCAACTCGCTCGGTAACCCTAAATGTATCACCAAAGAATTTTTACATGGGCTCCGAAGACAGACGCTGCCAATGGTCTATAAAAGGAGCGTATTTCAGCAAATACACCTATCTTCATAGCTGTGCGCGTGTTGAGGTGTCGAAGCGCCCGAGTAGCGTTTCGTCCGAATTCCAGGAACAGACAGCTTAAGGGTTCGGCTGTCGGCAGCCCTGAAAATGATTTTCCGTGGTTTCCCATTTTCACACGAGTGAAATGCTGGGGCTGTACGTTAATTAAGGCCACGACCGCTTCCTTCCAACTCCTAGGACTTTCCTATTCCATCGTCACCATAAGACCTAGTAGCAAAAAAAGATAATAATAATAATAATAATAATAATAGTAATCTATTAATAATACAACTCTCACTAATCCACCATAAACAAATGCCCCTCTAGTTATGTTATACAATAAAAAGGATATTCTAAATCATAAGATTACCCCAAACTAAATTATTAAACATTTTCAGTAAGAAAAATATTTTTATAAATATTATTGGGTTATCTAAAACATCCCAATGTACCAGTTAATGTTACTACTACTAGAACAAAAATTTCATATGAGACTGTTTTGAAAATTGTATCTGTTTTATGTATCCCACGTCAACACTAATCTCTTGTTCGCAATCTGGACAGCGTATATTTAGTTGTTCGGAATCTGGACGGTTTTTGCCTTGTCCGCAATCAAGACACAACCCAAAAAGGGTCGCCATGTCGATGAAGTAGAGTGTTACAGCAAAACATTTATTTTGAATTTGAAGAAGTTTAACGGTTTAATACGCCCTGCTTTTGTCCTGCATTCCAAAAATCATTTGATTACATCCATAACCATCTGCTAACCCTAAATAAAAGGTACAAATAAGTCCTATTTAGTCTCCTTGTCCCGATATTAACGCATCGTACTCAAGCGGTAAACATAATTAATTTAATGAGTTTCAGCATCCGAATCCTAGCACGCAACTGTCGCCAGTTATTTAAAAGGCTGTCTGCCTGTACCAGTCCTTGAGTAGGGAATTCCATATCCCCACTGATAAGAGTGATCGCAAATGGGACAATGTCTCACCCGTCAAAACTAGTTTATTTTTGTATTCTACCTGAGTGACCGCAAATGGGACTGACCGCAAATGGGACGACACCCTTCCATTGTCTCACAGCCCCTACTACCCTCCCAATCTGGTTTTGTCCGCCCGGCAGCCGGCCCGTACAGTGGGGGCTGCCGGCTTCCTACTACAATAGCACGGCAACCGGGTGCCGTTTATACGGCAACGACTTTTACCGGGCAAGTGTGAAACGTCTCGTACACTTCTCGCCCTGACAACCGTGTACCCGGCAGCCGGGTAGGTGTGAAACAATCCTGAACAAACCGGTTGAGAAAGCTCAACTCGCCAACCCTTATGGTGCTGTAGGCAACAGGGACAATGTTTGTGTTATGCATACTGTATATCGGTACTCGGCCGGTGAAAGATTATTCGCGTCGCTAGAGCGAATTTGTAAGTTCAGATATAAAATAAAGCAAAATATGAGATAACTTCATTATTATCCTTGTAATTCATACATAACCTCCTTTGAAAGTCGAAACTTGAACTTTCTCCTAGTGTCGCTCTATTTCATGGAGGGAGAAATGTTCATGTGCCAGTTGACATCCTACGGAGCTCACAAGACATCAGATGTAACCGAATTTTCGATCGAATTCGTGACCTTGCTGGTCGCTCCCTGATCGGTCAAACATACATCGGTCATGTGGACTGTTTTGCAGTTCTCTAGTCCACATTGCCTTCACCTACCTGTGTTCTTACTTTCACCCGCTCGACACTCCATGTCGTATGATGTCAACATGTAAAAGTCTCAGGTGATACATTTGATGTTTAATATTACAAAATTAATTAGAACTCCGCCACAGATCATCTAACAGAGATCCGGTTTCTCTACCTTCAGGTAGAGCACAAAGGAGCATCGCAATTGACGCGCAGGTATTCTAGATGGCGTCAAATTAAAATGTCTACGTTTGGTAGCTGGGGCCATACGATTATTATTATTATTATTATTATTATTATTATTATTATTATTAATATTATTATTATTATTATTATTATGCTAGTTGATTTACGTCGCTCCGACACAGATAGGTCTTTTGGCGGCGATGGGACAGGAAACGCCTAGGAATGGGAAGGAAGCTGCCGTGGCCTTAATTAAGGTACAGCCTCAGCCTTTGCCTGGTGTGAAAATGGGAAACCACGGGAAACCATCTTCAGGGCTGCCGACAGTGGGGTTCGAACCCACTATCTTCCGGATGCGAGCTCACAACTGCGCGCTCCTAACCACACGGATTATTATTATTATTATTATTATTATTATTATTATTATTATTATATCTCCCTTGTTTAAGCCTTGTTATTTTTCTAATATCGATAGTATTAGATTTGGGAGCCTTGGAAAGACTTTCATTTCACGTCTTTCAAGTCTCATCATTTTCCTTTTGTAACGGTTCAAATCCCGTTACAAGATGATATCTGTATTTTTATTATTGTATGATTTTATCTGTATTATTATTATTATTATTATTATTATTATTATTATTATGTCAGTATTATTATTATGTTATCTGTGATATTGTACTATTATTGTAATTATCCGTTTTATTCAATTTTGCAATTGCCTGTTGCTTGCAAGATTGCACTTAGATGTATACATATATACGTATGTGTAGTATAACACTCAATACCTGTACAGTGAGAATTGTTGTATATATCAGAGATGGGATGTGACGTTGGTACCTTGTGTAAGATATGGCGATTCTGCCAAGTCATCGCCGCGCCATGGCTACGTCATTGTATTTATTTAGAATATGCGCGCACGGTGTCATAGCCGCGGGGCTATTTCACCACTGTATGTAATATCTGTCGCGTAGGTGGGAGTATGTCATTGTTATTTCTGGAGATTACGTAGTTGTGTCACCCAACGTCTATATAAGGTAGCTCCATATTGTAGCGTCAGTCATTACTTATACGGATGCAGTACAGTGAAGTAGTCTACTAGATCAAGAGGCCTTAGTTGGCCAGTGAACGAGAGATGGTGAAGACTCAGTGAGCCATTATTGGTCATTGAGAGAGTGAGACCAAATAGTTGGTCCGTCACTTAGTGGAAGACGCGGACGCAAGGCTTACCAAGGAGTCAGAGAGGGCAATCCTGGACCTGCCAAGAGGTCATACCATATTGACTTACAAAGAAGTCAGATGATATGGAGAAGAAGCAGTCGCAAGGATGTATCACCACGTTAGGCGTGACACATCTACAGTAAACACCAGAGCAAAGGAATACGTCGTAATTACACTAAAAGTGTTTAAGGTACAGTCAAGTGAATCAGTGAGGGAAATATTTTGTATAAATTGTTAAATGTCCGGTCAAGAAGAATTCAAATTCATGCCTAGTTTCTTTCAGTTGCAATGTCATAATTTCATATTCTCAACTGTTTTATCGCAACAAGACTCACTATTTTTGATATATTTTTTTAAGAATATATATTGTTCTATCAAACGAATTCATAGTTTCATTTCATTGACAGTAAAATATCTTAACCTCAAAATTAATGGGGAAACCGAACGCCAATCTCCTTTTCCCAGAACTTATATGGTATGTTGTCAAAAGTAAGCTTATTACCCCACACCCTAGAGATAGTCAAGAGTCTCATTGTATTATTGCTGTACTGAGTGACAGCTGGCGCCCTTCAAATAATGTATGTGTAAGTAAGCAGGTAACAAGTAAGTGTGAGTACAAGGTTCAACAAGTGTGTATTTTATTTAATGAATGTTAACTTTCATAATTTCCATTTTAAATGCAGATTTCCAATTTCCAAGTTAAATGTAGTTTTACATATGTTTGTAAAGTTAGTAAGAGAGTTAGGAAGTTCTCAAAGTGGCGCCCAACGTGGGGCTCGAATAAATTCAGAATTTTTTCTGAATGACAGCATATCATAGGTTCATTTTGGGAGGAGTGTGCGCATTTAAGCCAACGGAAATTATTACCGGTAAATGTCAAGAGTGTAATTTTGTGATATATATTTGTATTTTGGGGATATGTCAAGGGATTTGAAGAGGGAAATTAATTTGAGATCGCGTACTATCACTAGTGAACCAAAGATGGACAAGGAAGACAATAACAAGTCATGTGAGGACGAGGTCATTGCTTCTGCGGACATCCAAGGTGAAATTCAGAGTAGGGAACAGGTGAATACGATGGAAGCTTCTGAATTAATTCAGGAAAGTGCAGAAATTGAGAAGCACACTGAAACTCAAAAGGAAATCGCGGGGGGAATGAACCAAGATTTTTTAAATTTGCTGATGGCCAGATTTACCGAGCTCAGTAATGAAAATAAGAAGCTCAGTGAAAAGAGTAGTGAAAATAATAAGAAAGAGATGAAAGAGATGAAAGAATTAATTAGTAATAGTAATGAAAATAGTAATAAACGAATGGAAAAGATGAGTGAAAATAATAAGAAAGAGATGAAAGAATTAATTGATAGTAGTAATGAAAATTGTAATAAACAGATTAACTCTCTATGTAGTAAAATGGAACAAATAATTAGTAGTAACGAAAATAGTAAAAAAGAGATAAGTAATAAAATGGAGGAAATGATTGGTAGTTGTAACGAAAATCTTAATGTGATCAATGATAAAATAGATGGGTTGAGTGAATCACTAAATTCCAAAATAGATACTAAGATAATAGAGGTAACTAATCAAATATCTACGTTAGAAAATAAGTTAAATAAAGAGTGTGTTGACCTTAGAGAAGAAATAGAGTCGAGTCGGAGCGATCTTCATACTCAAATTGAGCATGTCAAAGGAACATGTACAGAGAATATCAAAGAGTTAAGTAATAAGATTTCTAGTAATCGGGAAGAAATTCACGAGATTGTAGACAAAAGAATAGACAAGATCCATAATGCAGTGGGGCAAGATATGAGGGAATGTGTCAGTAAGGTAGAAACGTTTGAAAAAGAGCTTGGGCAGGTCAGAGAACTAAAGAATAAACAAGAAACATTGTCGCAGAAGGTTACAGAGAAAGAGGAAAAATTACAGGAAGAATTGAGAATAGTGGAAGAGAATGCTGAAAGAGCAGCGGAAGATGAAGAAGAAGAAGAAGAAGATGTAAACTGCCAGGAAGTGATACGGCAGAAAGGTAGAGGTAAGACGGCGAGAGAAGTGGTAATAGCGAGTGGTTTGTTCAGTAGGGATCGTGATTTAACCGAGTTTTCTGGAAAACAGTTTAATTCTATAGAATTTGTAAAAGTAGTTGAGAAAAGATTTGCAAATAAGTTGAGGGATAATATTATAGAATGGGAATGCGTGTTGGAGATTTTGTCTAATGTTTTTATCGGTAAAAGTAAAATATGGTTTCGAGTGTACTGGGATAATATGTCTAATTTAGGAGAGATTAAAGAGTTCATTGACAGGCTTTGGGAAGAATGTGTGCAAGGGCGCGCGAGAGAGAGAGAGCGCATGATGTCTGGGGAAAGTGGTATTGTAGAGAGAAGGGGGAAAATGTTAGCCGTGTATCAGAGGAGAGGGGGTGATCATGATCCGCAGAGGATTAATAGTTGTGTCAATGCTGAGAGGGGTCAGAGGAGTAATCAGAGAGAATCGGAAGATGGGAGGCGTATGTATTTGAGTTATGAGAGAGAAGGTCAGAAGAGTAATCAGAGAGAATCGGATGATGGGAGGCGTATGGATTTGAGTTGTGAGAGAGAGTATCAGAGGAGTAATCAGAGAGAATCGGAAGATGGGAGGCGTACGGGTTTGAGTTATCAGAGAGACTATGACAGTCTTAATATGAATGTTATCCAGGTGTCGTTATCGAGTCAGAGTATTTCAGATTCACAGGGAATCGGGTAAGTTACCGGTAAATGGACAGGCTGAAGGTAGAAAATGAACAGGTATTTAGTATAAGTAGTTATGTAGTGAAAGTAGATTTAAGAGTAGTGTGATTGTGACCTAAGTAATGTTAAGTGAGATATTTAAGTAATGACGTAGTCATATATAATGCAGTAATTAATGGTAGCGGTAAGTTAGACGTAAGAAGTGTTCTGTTAAGTGATGTAAGTACTTGTAATGCCGAGAATATGACGTAAGTAGTGAGGTAGTAACTCCGATGATGGAAATTGTGATATGAAGAAGGTAAGTGAAGGTACTATCAGATCTTATAACAGCCGTTGGGTGAGTCAAAGTGAGTAAATAAAATGATAGCGGTACCGATCATAAGTAAAGATAATTGTAAGTTTCATCCACGCCTTGTTGTACCAAAACTTGTGTATTCAGTTGTTTTAGGAGCTGACTTGGTTGCAAATCATGGAAGTAGAATAGACTTTAATTTAGGTAGTGTGTGTTTGTTCTGGGAGTAATCTAGCAAAGAAGTACGTGTTAATTATGATGGTCTGAGGTAAGTGTGTTGGTGACGTGTGTTCTTTGAAATATATGAGAGGTAAGTGAAGTTGTTCCTAGTGAGAGGAAATGTTTTGTTGGGTGTGTTACGAGCCTGTACGACCAGTATCCGAGGGATAGTCGGTACGAGGCAGTGACGTGAGGTAATTTGAGTGAATTACAGGAGGAGTAATCGAGTTCGATGTTAGGTAAGCATCGAGATGTATTTAGTGGTAAGTGAGGAAGAACACGTATATGAACATAAATTTGTAGTACATGACCATTCATCGTTTGCGGGAGGTAAGTACCCCATTTAACTTAAAAATGCTAGTGAAGTCTAAGAACAAATAACCATTATGCTGGATTACGGAATAATTGAACCATCTTGTAGCCATAGTATTAATCCTTTAATTATCGTTGCCAAGAACGATGGGTCAGTCAGGCTGTGTATTGACGCCAGGCTTATGAATCAGAGGATTGAGGCAGACCAACAGAGGCCTGAAACAGTGGAAGAGCTCATTCAGCGTTTTGAAGGGAAAACATGGTTTTCTATCATGGATTTGTCTTCTTCATTTTGGCAAATTCCCCTCAGAAGAGAGGATAGACCTCTCACTGCTTTCGCATATAAGAACTGTTTGTATCAATTTGCAAGAGTCCCGTTTGGTACAAAAACGTCTTCGGCAGCGTTGATTCGTGCTATGTCTAGAGTTTTAGGTCGGGATACAGGGGATTTTGTTACCATGTACATTGATGACGTAGTAATAGCATCTCACACTTTTGAAGAACACATGGAACATTTGAACATAGTCTTACAGAAAGTTAGAGAGGGAGGCTTCACATTAAAACTGGATAAGTCAACATTTTGCACACAACAGATTACATTTTTGGGGCACACTGTATCTGCACAGGGGGTAAAACCAGAACAAACGAGATTAGAGAAGATTAACAACACGAGCACTCCACGTAATAGTAAACAGTTAAAATCATTTTTAGGGGTTTGTAATTATTTTAGACGTTTTGTCATCCAATATGCAGCGTTGTTAGAGCCATTCAGAGGCTTATTGAAAGGTGGAGCTAAATGGAAGTGGACAGTTGAACATGATGAGGCATTTCTTAGGCTGAAGGAAGGTTTTAATGATGCCGTTATGTTAAAATACCCTATGCCTAATCGCGAGTTTGTACTCATGACCGATGCGTCAGAAAAGGGCATTTCCGGATGTTTGTGTCAGAGGGATGACGAAGGAAATTTGGGTATTGTTTCTTTGGCGAGTCGGGGACTCAGCTTGACTGAAAAAAGGTATACCATCACGGAAATTGAGTTCTTGGCTATTATTTATTCATTAAGCAAATTTAGGATGTATGTATTAGGAAATAAGTTTGAGATATGGACAGATCATCAGGCATTAGTATTTATTAAGACATGTAAGTTAACAAGTAATAGAATGACAAGGTGGATTTTAGCTATCAGTGAATATGACTTCACTATTCGACATATTAAAGGTAAAGATAATGTCTTAGCCGATTTCCTCAGCAGGAATTTATCAGGTAATACGGAGTCCAGGTATGTAGATATCAGAGAAGGAATACTGGTATGTGTGGGTAATGTGACGGACAACATGACAGAACGAGATCGATTACGTCATCTCATGGTGGAACAGGAGAGGGACGATGAGATGAATGTTATCCTGACCTGGTTAAGAGATAAGGAGGCAGATGTTCTTGTGAAGAAAGGTAAACATGAATACAAACTAAGTAGTGGTTTCCTGTCAAGGAAGTGTCATTCTGGAGAATTTAAAGTTTGTGTACCAAAGGCATTACAGGAAGACATGATTTGGTATTATCACAAAGAACTCGGTCATTTTGGGGCAAACAAGGTTCTTTATGCTATTCAAGGGAATTTTGTGTGGAAGAATATGGGAAGGAGTATTAGGAAATTACTTGCGACCTGTGATCTATGTCAACGTAGTAAGCATCCTAACAGGACGTTAGAGGGTCCACGGCAAGCAGTCATTGTAGATAAGCCAGGCCAACTTATATGCGTAGATCTGTTCGGGCAACTAGTAAAATCTTGGTATGGATACCGGTATGTGTTCGTTTTGATTGATGCCTTCAGCAAATATGTCAAAATGTATCCCCTGAGAAAAGCTACGGGAAGGGGTTGCCTAAAGCAGGTTATGGACAGATATATTCCTGAGTTTGGATGTCCACTCAGAATATTATCAGATCACGGCAGTCAGTTCAGTTCAAAGATATGGACTACCAAGTTGAATGAACTGGGTGTTAAGGCCATATATTCGTCTATTCGATACCCACAAGGTAATATGGTCGAGCGGGTCATGAGAGAGATCGGGAGAATATTCAGAGCATACGTACATGATAAGCACAGTTCGTGGTTTTCACGACTGGGTGATGTAGAACGATGGTGTAACACTACGTTACACGAGTCTACGGGATGTACGCCGTATGAAATTCATTTTGGTAGGAAACCAACCGATCATATTGCAAGTATGCTAGGCTTAGACTTGGGAGAGGGAAAATCTAAGGATTATTATATCCAGCTGGCTAGGGAAAATTTAATCAAAGCAGGCAATAAACGTATTCGCCAGCAGAAAAGGGCAAAATTGGACGAATTCAGTTTGGGTGACAAGGTGCTACTTAGAGTTCCATTCCCATCATCTGCAGAGGCGGGAAATATGTCTAAATTCTTTCTTTTGTATCAGGGGTATTTCACAATTGTGAACCGTATCGGGAAGTGTGCATATTCCTTAAAAGATCAGGAAGGGAAGATTGTCGGTACTTACAACATTAAGAACTTAAAGAAGTATTTCACGTGAGATTTGTTCAGATAAGATTAAGATGATTAATTTTGGTAAGAAACTGGCAAAATAAAACTAACATCTGCGATTTGCGTGTGAACCAAGTGTCGTATTGGTGTATTGGAAGAATAAGTGCTACATTGTCATGTACTGTGTGACAAAAAAAACGGAGAACAGGACATTGGACAGTTATCTACGATAACAATATGCGAGAACAGTTCTCATATAAGTGATATTTCACAAAAAGTTTTGATATGTTAAAAAAAAAAGAAGAATGTAGTGTAATCATTTAAAATTATTTGTGTGTGTTAAATTAAGGGCTATGCTCTTGTGAATTGTATGAGAATGGGACACTGAACAGTTATCTACGATGGCAATGTGCGAGAAAAATTCTCATACCTTTGATATTTTATAAAATGTATGGATGTTGAAAAAGAAAATTATTGTTGTATACTCATTTAAAGTGTTTATCTGTGTCAGTGTTATATATATAATTTTGTTCATAAATCAATCGATTCTTTGTTCTTCGATTTATTTATGAGGGAGGCGAATTGTAACGGTTCAAATCCCGTTACAAGATGATATCTGTATTTTTATTATTGTATGATTTTATCTGTATTATTATTATTATTATTATTATTATGTCAGTATTATTATTATGTTATCTGTGATATTGTACTATTATTGTAATTATCCGTTTTATTCAATTTTGCAATTGCCTGTTGCTTGCAAGATTGCACTTAGATGTATACATATATACGTATGTGTAGTATAACACTCAATACCTGTACAGTGAGAATTGTTGTATATATCAGAGATGGGATGTGACGTTGGTACCTTGTGTAAGATATGGCGATTCTGCCAAGTCATCGCCGCGCCATGGCTACGTCATTGTATTTATTTAGAATATGCGCGCACGGTGTCATAGCCGCGGGGCTATTTCACCACTGTATGTAATATCTGTCGCGTAGGTGGGAGTATGTCATTGTTATTTCTGGAGATTACGTAGTTGTGTCACCCAACGTCTATATAAGGTAGCTCCATATTGTAGCGTCAGTCATTACTTATACGGATGCAGTACAGTGAAGTAGTCTACTAGATCAAGAGGCCTTAGTTGGCCAGTGAACGAGAGATGGTGAAGACTCAGTGAGCCATTATTGGTCATTGAGAGAGTGAGACCAAATAGTTGGTCCGTCACTTAGTGGAAGACGCGGACGCAAGGCTTACCAAGGAGTCAGAGAGGGCAACCCTGGACCTGCCAAGACGTCATACCATATTGACTTACAAAGAAGTCAGATGATATGGAGAAGAAGCAGTCGCAAGGATGTATCACCACGTTAGGCGTGACACATCTACAGTAAACACCAGAGCAAAGGAATACGTCGTAATTACACTAAAAGTGTTTAAGGTACAGTCAAGTGAATCAGTGAGGGAAATATTTTGTATAAATTGTTAAATGTCCGGTCAAGAAGAATTCAAATTCATGCCTAGTTTCTTTCAGTTGCAATGTCATAATTTCATATTCTCAACTGTTTTATCGCAACAAGACTCACTATTTTTGATATATTTTTTAAAGAATATATATTGTTCTATCAAACGAATTCATAGTTTCATTTCATTGACAGTAAAATATCTTAACCTCAAAATTAATGGGGAAACCGAACGCCAATCTCCTTTTCCCAGAACTTATATGGTATGTTGTCAAAAGTAAGCTTATTACCCCACACCCTAGAGATAGTCAAGAGTCTCATTGTATTATTGCTGTACTGAGTGACAGCTGGCGCCCTTCAAATAATGTATGTGTAAGTAAGCAGGTAACAAGTAAGTGTGAGTACAAGGTTCAACAAGTGTGTATTTTATTTAATGAATGTTAACTTTCATAATTTCCATTTTAAATGCAGATTTCCAATTTCCAAGTTAAATGTAGTTTTACATATGTTTGTAAAGTTAGTAAGAGAGTTAGGAAGTTCTCACTTTGGCAATATGTTCTCAGCGGGTGAGTTGGCCTTGCGGTTAGGGGCGCGCAGCTGTGAGCTTGCATCCGGGAGATAGTGGGTTCGAACCCCAATGTCGGCAGGCCTGAAAATGGTTTTCCGTGGTTTCCCATTTTCCACACCAGGCAAATGCTGGGGCTGTACCGGTACCTTAATTAAGGCCACTTCCTTCCCAATCCTAGGCCTTTCCTATCCCATCGTCGCCATAAGACCTATCTGTGTCGGTGCGACGTAAAATAAATTGTAGAAAAAGGAAATGTTCTCAAAGGGTGGGACTTCCTCCCTCTCCTCCTATACTCACAGTTAAGAGAGGATGTTTATCTTTCTGGCTTTTCCTAACATTTTCACTTCCGGAAAGGGTTGGAAATATTCTTTTTTTCAATACATGCATGTGAAAATCGAGAATGATATTTTATTCTCACATGAATTGTATTGAAAAAGGAATGTGAGCTCATTTATAGTTCGTGAAACGAATTGAATATAAGCTGTAGTTTCAGGAAAATCAATTGCAATATGAAAAGAAATATCCTGTGTTGTGAAGTTTGTAGCCATATTGAAACAGCGGATCCCGAAGGATATCTGAAGTTAAGCAATATTGGACTTGGTGACCACTTGGGTAGTAGTCCTCGGGCCGTTTGCTCAGCAGGAGCAAGAAAGTCACTGGCCACCCTATCGTAAGTAAACTCCAGCTCAGGATGTCTGATCAGTGACCCCTGATCTATCTGGGGACAGTAACTATTGTCAGAAACAGTGTGCTTTGCTTTGTTCATCTTCGTTTTTCTTCTACTTGACTGTGATGCACTTGACGACGGCATGCTGGAATGTGTAATTAATATTTGTTGCATTTTTGGTCTTAATTTTTTTTCTTCTTCTTCTTTCTCTACAGTTTTCCCCACACTTGTGGGGTCGCGGGTGCGAACTGTGTCGCACATGTTGATTTGACCCTGTTTTATGGCCAGATGCCCTTCCTGACGTCAACCCTAAATGGAGGGATGTAATCACTATTGCGTGTTTCTGTGGTGGTTGGTAGTGTAGTGTGTTGTGTGAATATGAAGAAGAAAGTGTTGGGACAAACACAAACACCCAGTCCCCGGGCCAGGAGAATTAATCAGAGGTGATTAAAATCCCCGACACGGCCGGGGATCGAAACCGAGACCCTCTGAACCGAAGGCCTCAACGTTGACCATTCAGCCAATGAATCGGACATTTTTGGTCTTAAATATCGATTAATTATTAAAAGGTTATTAATAGGGCTGAATAACCATTTGATTTACATGAATCATTATTCTGACTGTAACTATTTACAGAACTGTGTTCTCATGATAACACAGGTTGCTTAAAAGTTTGATAGTCTTCACCAAGTCCATTATTTGCACTTTTACTCTCACATGAGTTGTATTGAAGGAGGAAATGAGCTTATTTATACAGGGCCGCTCATATAAACTCAGACCGAACATACGGTGTTTGTTACTCTGCGCTACGGCAGCTGCCTCGGCCGAACTTGTGTCCAGCGCGGCCGCCCTACTTTAAGCGTGTATACAATATTACCTTACAGAAGATGCTGGTAGTGTCGTCCTTCCTGGGTTATACAGGCGTTGTGTCTGGCAACCACATTCTAGGTGACGCGAGTGAGTTCCACCACTGTAATGTTTCTGATTTCATTCGTAATGTTTCCTTTCAGTTCCTCCAAAGTGTGAGGATTTGTTCGATATATTTTTCTTTCAGTTTACTCCACAAGTAAAATTCATACACTGTAGAACAAGGGGGAAACAGAGCAGCACTGGTCACTCTGTCTGCAAACTTTTCCGAAATTGTAAGAAAGGAATCTTCTGCTGTATGAGCAAAGGCTGAATCTTGTTGAAACCACCCAGGAGAATTTCTTCTTCCGTTAACTGATGGAAGAACGGGGTCAAAATGTCATCTTGGCACCTCTCTCCATTTACTGTCGTCTCGAAAAAAATAGGCCCAATTATTCGTCTTGCATTAAAAGCACACCAAACATCCTGTAGGGTCTTCATAAACACAATTAAGATTTTCTGCACACCAATTGCGAGAGTTAAGACTACTCACACGTCCATTAAGATGAAACCAGAACTTTTACATACTTGCACCCGCTCTTGCAGCGGTCAGTGCAAGATTATCCCGGTAGCTCATTATTTCTTCTCAGGGTATCCTTTTTCCGCCCATAAAATCTGAGATTTTATATGTAATTGTTTAACGTGGTTTCTGAAGAGATTCCGACCGCTGGGGTACGCAACATGTAAGTATCAGTATGCACGAGAACGACGACCGATAACATAAAAGTATTTCGCATTTCATTTGTGAGAAGATATTAATTGCTTACATCTAGTAAACTTATCAACTAACTTAACTCTAAACGTTGCCAGAACAGAAGTCATAACACAGTCACATACTAAAGAAAATATATTGGATTATTTATTGAGAAAAATTTATATTCGAGATATAGTGAAATCTGGGTAGTATTAATTCCGTATAATCTCATCATTTAAAAATAAGTTAGAGTCAGCGCTGGCTCATTTAAGATAAAATAGTGGAACTAAAAAAAAATGCTAACATTCTCTCATTAATAAAGTTCAAATTCCAATAAATACACATGTGAACCTTCGTAGCCATGTTCCGAAAGTATTACATCTTTTTTAATAATATTTGCGATCATTGAGCATTCAAGGAATCAAATAAAATTTTCATATTGTAAATACTGCTCTGTTAATTATTAAAGTTATCCTCACAACATATGAGACATGTTTCCCAAGTATACACTCTCGCGTGTATTAAATTGTGGCAGTGTTCACCGACCTTCCATTCATAAGTTAAAGTCTTTCATAAGTTTGAACTCCGAGTGTTAGGTAATATCTTTCAAGTGTGAACAAGTAACGACTTACGAGCTAAAGCAATACCACCCTCGTGCCTACGATATCTGGCTCCTAACTAACCATTGTAATATTCTTCGTTTTTAAATACTTGAGTTAAAATCATATTTATTTAAGTAGAAATTAAAAAAAATCTAACTAACTTTTCGAATAGTTTCTAATCTACACACTCATCTATTAGTGGCTCAATGTACTCTTAAAATCTGCACTGTCTCAATATTTCATTTATATTCGTGCTACTGAACGTGTATGGATAATATAGAATGCAGATATTTCATATCAACCTGTAAGATCACCGCTCCACGAAATACTAGATATATAATCAATCATGAGTCTATTGCGTCATATATAAGAACACTCTCTCTTACGCAGTACCTGTTATTCACCCAAGTCAAACACAATATCACTGTCACGATACACAATTCTACATAATTCATCTTTACCTTACCTTGAAATGGTCATCTGCGCGGAATTCTCTTCTTGACGTATATTTTCAAATATGGCATAGAAACTCACCTTATATTACTAATAAATCATTAGCACGTCAAATTGCAATTCTTACACTTCCCGTAGAACATAACTAAATCTCTTCACTTAAACCATTCATCAATATATAACCACATTTCAATACAATACCGTCGATACTTTAACATACTATCGGCTTCCATTTAGCCGCATGCATATAGCCATAACTCCGAAACCATATGCTAAATATTCAAGAATTGCTTAGCAAAATACGCAGTCAATAACCTCTATTTAATTACAGTAATACGAATTCATATGCCCTCTTTCTCTGACGAAAGGAATACTTAATTTGTCAATGATCATCGTATTGCGCAGGTATTTCGTGACGTAAACCATACTCAGGTAAAACGCGATTAATCGAACCTTTACTAGTGACTTAGACTCATTGATTCTAGCTCTACACAAGTAACACACCTTTCTCTTATCGGATATTAGTTCCACTGTCGACGTGCTAGTGCAGTATCCGGTATATGTGATATTATCATTCTAATTCATCACTTCCATCTAATCTTAAAATCTTAAGTATTTCACACCTTACTTATATTACACACGCGTTCTTAATTACTTCATAAATCACCAAATTCTCAGCACATGCCAAAATAGATTGAGGGTGCAGATTACAAGAAACTACTCTACTATAGAAAAGTATGGACTTAGCTCGTCAGTTGCTACATCTGGTCTGGTGGTTGCTCCGTCCTTCTGTTGCTGCTAGACCCTCAGATTGGAACTGGATCTCTGGCTAGGCTGGACGTTCATGGTCATCTGCTGGTCACATAGCTCGTCAGACCACTCCATATCGTCCGGTCTTTTGGCTGGCCGATCCTCATCCAACGTCATCATCTCCACTGGTTGGCCTGTCCAATACTCTCCGACTGGTCATCTGGTTCGACGGTACATATCCCCAGTTTGGTCCATCTTGATGAATTAGCAGACAGTCATCATCTTGTATCTGTAGACAATGAGAAGAATTCCTTGTGGGCAGTAATTAGTCATAGTATTCTGCATTTTTCTGTTATTTAAAATAATCGTCAAAGTTTTTCTTTCTGTGAAATATTTTCTCCGTAAATAATTATTATTTTTACTGCTACGGAAATTATAATCTTCTCGTATGTAGATATTTAATATTTCACAAAAGTGAATTCCGATTCTTTCGATCGTTACGTTGCTGCTTATTAGCCCAAATCCGTCGTATATCACCAATATTTTATATATTTATATTTTTTTCTCGGCTCTTCTACTTGCATACAGCGATGAATACTTTAATTATATGCTGTCGCGAATATATATAATTAATATTCTTCTTCTATAGGTAAGTATATTCGTCGAATATGTAGATCTGCTCGCATCTGCGTCTTGTCTCCGTGAAGTAATTTTTTTGAGAGTCTCGTTAAACAATTCACCCGCTGCTATATTTTTTTTTAAACAATTCAAATGAGCCTCTACTGTTCTCCAGTGTCTTCGAAACCTATCCTTTCCGTGACGTACATAACCTCCTATACGTTGCATTGATACGAAGTTCATTGCCTTAGTAGATCGCATGGGCCATACCTTCCTACGCCGCCATTTTGTTGTTGGTCTACGAGATGCGAACGGGCACATTTAATCCCCCTGGCACAAAGAAAATATATTGGTCACGATATATTTTCTCATTGTTAACTTGAATCTCAAATGTGACTTTGCATCTCGTATATTCTCTGCCATTGCGATATTATCTATTCGATTATCGAATATCAGCAGATTGATATCGATTACGTCCTAGTTGCATTAATTTGTTTACATGTCCCGTTACCATGTATTTGGCAACTGCTTTTTCTTCATTCTAGTGGTCGTAATAAAGATATTTATTCCTTCCTCTTTGCGCATTTCACAATGGTAGGTCATTTAATGGCTTTAGACTTTCTTATCTCTTAAGTTCTTGTTACATTTGCTGATTCTCTTGGAAGTACAACTTGATATTGCATGCATTATGTACGTTACGATATTTGCCATTTAAACTTGCTATTTCGTACGCATTATTCCCAAGTACGCGTTCGATTCTGTAGGGACCATTATATAACGGCAGAAATTTAGCACATATTTTTGCTGGTGCGTTTGATATTGGTGCAGTCTTAACCAGAACTAGATCTCCTTGTTTGAAATGTGGATGGAACTTCTTATTCCGTAGTCTTCTTAACCGTTTTTGAGACTGATCCTTGAGTCTCTGTTGGATCTTTAGATTTATTTCTTGAGGATCTGGCTTTTTCTCTAGCTGCATAGTGAAAATGCTGTCCCATGTTCTCTGTGGGTGAACATTTTTATGGGCTACGCTAGGAATTTGGGCTATTGATTGATTAACCGTGTTGTTTAAGCTTTCAGCTATGATATCTAGCATATCTATCCATTTCCAATGTTGTTGACTACAATATATTCTCCCGAATTTAGCGATCTCCTTCATATATCTCTCTACGGGATTAGCTGCTGGATGACGAACTGAGCATAACGTATGCTTGATACCCTCATTTCTTATTCGTTCGCGGAACATAACTGAAGTAAATTGTGTCCCTCTATCAGTAAGGATTCTCTCAGGTTTTCCCATTTCAGGAAATGTCTTATTAATGAGGCCGTGTAAAACTTGTTTAGTATTGGCTCTCTGTATGGCTTGCAATGAAATATATTTAGAAAATACGTCGATAACCACTAGTATATATTTCTTTCCCTTCCTAGCAGTGGGCAACTTTCCAAAAATATCTATTGCATAAATTTCCTGAGCTCTAGATGGTATAATTGGGATCGGTTTATGTCCGCATGTGTAATTGTTATGCTTTACTCTCTGACACACATCGCATGTTTTTGCTATGTTTCTTACTGATCTTCGTAATCCATTCCACGTGAATTTCTCCATTATTGTCCCTATAACCTTGTCTATACCAGCATGTCCTGTCATCTTATGAGTATGCCAGATTAATTCTCTTTGTAGCCCTTCCGGTATTACAATTCTTTTGCTGTTACTGATCTTGTCCACTACTTTCAATAGTATTCCGTCTACGATTTCATATTTCTTTGTAAGTTCTGGCGTTGATTCCCTGTTAACCAAATTATCGATAATGATCTTTAATTTCTGGTCAGATTCTTGAAATTCTCTCAGATTCTCTAACTTTCTTAGTAGTTGTTCGTCTTGAGTATCCAGTTCGATTGTTAGCACATGTTCTTCACCTTCATGTGGGTTTCTACTTAACGCATCAGCTAAGATGTTTTCCTTTCCACTGCAATGTTCAATCTTTAGGTCGAACTGTTGCGTGAATAACATCCATCGCGTTATCCTTTCGCTGATCATGACGGCTTTTAACCCAAAAGTCAACGCCTTGTGGTCTGTCCGTATTGTTACTGGGTAGCCATAAATTATACGTCTCCAATGTTGTAATGCGTGCACTATTGCGAGTAGTTCAAGCTCAGTAGTAGTATAATGTTGCTCATGTTTTCTAAGTTTCCTACTGGTAAATGCCAAATAAGTTCGTCTTTTGGTTTCATTATCTTCTTGATATAGGCATGCTCCTACACCAACGTGTGATGCATCAGCTTGAATTATGAATCTCTGTTGATAATCAGGATATCCCAGTTTAATACTTTTCTTCATCAGCTCTTTCATGTTGATGAATGCTTCTTCTGCCTCATCATTCCACTTCCATTTATTGTTGACCTTGAGCAAGTTCTGTAACGGTGCAGCCGTATCTGTGTAACCTTCACAATGGTCTGAGAAGAATCCAGTCAACCCAAGAAATTGCCTTATATGCTTTACTTTAGTCGGCCTTGGGAAATCGCATATTGCCTTTATTTTTACGGGATTTGGTCTTATTCCTTCTCCATCGATCACGTGACCTACAAAAAGTACTTGGCTTTGGCAAAATTTAGATTTTGATAAATTTATTTTGAAGCCAGTTCTCTGTAAATTACTTAATAGCTTTTCCAATTTGACACAGTGTTCTTCGAAGGTTGTGCTCGCAAAGACTAGATCATCAACATAACAATTTACGAAGTCCTTTACTTCACTCGTTAGGCTTCTGTCTAGTGCCCTTATCAATACTGCCGAACTGACTTTTAATCCGAAAGGCAACCGACAATAGGCATATGTTTGGTTATTAAACATAAAACCTGTTAATAACCGTGACTTTTCTTCAAGTACAATATGGTGAAATGAAGCTGTGCAGTCCATACTCGTAAAATATTTCTGACCTCGAAATCTCTTCACAATGTCCTTAATTTTAGGGGCCTGACTATACTCTGGAATCAGTCTGGAATTTAGGACTCGTGCATCAAGGCACAAACGAAGTTTTCCGTTATTTTTCTTTACAATTACTATAGGGTTCAGAAATGGAGTGGTAGTCTTCACGATCAATCCATCAGCTAACATTTCCTCGATGATTTGTTTTACTTCAGTGAAATACTTCTCTGGCACATCATATATTTTTCCCTTATATGGCGTCCAGTCAGTAACTATCAGTTTGTACTTGTAGTTAGGAATCTGCCCAGGTTTATCACTAAAAACTTCAATATATTTCTTTATGATGTTGTACAATATTCGTTTTTCTTCTGCAGATACCGCAGCTTGAGTAATAGCCTCCCAAATTTCGGGTTTTTCGCAGCTTTCCTCTTCGATTGTAACTATCTCTTCAATTCTCATGACCAATTCCGGCTCTAATTCTGTGTTAAGATCTCTTTCTTCTAGTTCTTGGCTCTCTTCGTCCAATAGATCCACTTCTTTTCCCTCAATCTTCAACAATTCGTTCTCTTCAAGTGTGCTACTAATTTGAACTCTTTCTACAGTTCTATTTCCATCATTTTCTACCACTGGAAATCGAATTTCACCCTTATCCATATCAATTGTCATCCTAGAGCTTATCATGAAGTCTATTCCAAAAATGACGTTGTATTTTATTTTCTTCATAACCATGAATGGATGCTCAAATTCATATTTTCCGATCTTTATACTTAAGTAGGCTTGTATCTTGCATTCAACAGACTTGTCTGGAATTATGCCTCGGATTTTTACACCAGATACAGGTATGATTGGTATCTGTATTTTCTGATTTAGCTCTTGGAATAAGGTATATGACATTACACTTATGCTAGCTCCAGAGTCCACTAAACAGTACAATCGTGTGTTGAACACTCTCACAACTATTACTGGTAACTTGAATTTAGGTTGAGTTTCGTGACAAGTATCTTCTTTAATTAAATCTTCAGGTTGAATGTCCCAATGATCTATTTGTGCTACTACCCAACTGCGAATTTTGACAATATTCATTGACGGTTTAATATTTACAATTTCGTGTTTAACTAGTTCATCATCGGCGTTTTTTTTTTTCGCTCAGATGCTTGGGAAATTTCTGTGTTCCCATGACTTTCTTGTTCCTTCCAGCCTTCTTCCTGTCTTCTTCGTTTATAATTCTGAAGTTCGAGACTTTCTGCGCCTTCGAGGTCGCCGTTTATATCCTTATTTTTGATGGCTTCCTCCCATCGGCTCCTATTTTGTCTCTCTTCTCTTAGCTCTTGAAGATATCGCCTATTCTCTTCATTTTGATTATATTGTGTAGGTCTTCTCCTCTCATCGTATCGCCTTCTGTTCCTCTGATATGGTCGACTTCTATTGTTCCCATATCGAGTATTACTCCTATACTGGAAACTATTTCTATTTCCAATTTGCCCACATCTTCCGTGCTGTTGACCACTATACTGACAATAACATTTTCTTGGTTCTTTGTTTTGGGCTCTAATACAATCTTCTGTCCTAATTTCATGACCTTTATCTAGTCCTTGGTTAGTGATTTCGGAGCTGAGCGTATTGACTGCTTCTATTTGTCTTATATTTCTGGGGTTCCTCTCTATTAAGCAGGATGACGTTAGGTCGATCTGTCTTAATCGTCTCTCCATGTCAATAGCAGTTTGTATATCAGAGGCTGCTAATAATCTTTGTATTTCGAGTGGTAATTGCCTCTGAATAGTTTTAATTGCCTCCAGTTCACTAGGTGGAGAATCTAAGTCCTGAAAACGATGAAATTGTAGGGAGAAGAAATCACTAAAGCGTGTTTGGCCTGCAGTCGAAAATTTCCTTGAGTACAGCTCCAATCTTAGCTGTTGCTGGATCTCAGGATCCCAGAACTTCTTCAGGAAAGCTACCTTAAACTCGTCGTAATTATGGAATGTGTACTTGAAAGCCTGGAACCAAATATTTGGGTTCCCGTCCAGATGTTTTTCGATAATTCTCAATTTCTTTTCCTCCTGGATTTTTCCTTCCCTAAAATATTCCTCAATGTCCCTAAGGAATTGTTTTGGTGAGGTTTTAACCGAACCGTCAAAATGTTTTGGGCGGTCGTCGTAATTTTTAATGATATTAATTATCGTGCTTCCCTCACTTTGATTACTACCGTTTAATATTTCCAAATCTCTTCTACTTGGGTCACTTATCCCTGAAGGTGTGTTCTCTCTTTCATTAATCTGTACCTCTACTGCTCTCTGCCTATCACTAGCGCTTGAGCCCATTGATTTTGCCGTGTGCGATTCCACCTTCATCTCTTGTATCTCTCTTCTCATCTGTTTCATCTCCTCTTCTGTCTTTTCAATTTTTCGTTCCGATTCCAGCTTGTTATCTTCTATTTTCTGCTTCAATTCATCAATTTTCTGTGCTACTTTGGTCGCAGCTTGGTCATATTTTTCATCTAAGTCTTGCTGTCTTAGATTTAACCCTTGCATACTAACTGTTATATTATCTATTTTCTCTTGCTCTAATTTTCGGATTGTTTCCTGGTTCTCCGTTACCATTTCATTTATTTTATTTATTTCCTCGTGTATTTCCCTGTTTCTATTTTCCATGGTTTCAGTCAACCTCATCTGCATGTTTTGGATTTCGTTCTTAACTTCACCTACTTCTAACCGTGTCTTCGCTGTTTCTTCAGTCACTTCCTCTTGTTTCTTGCGTAGCTCCTCGATCATCCCTTTATGTTCGTCTTCTATTTTCCTAACAAATTCTTCTAAAGATTCTTTCTGTTTCTGTTGCCATTCTTCTTGTTTCTTTTGCAATTCTTGCATCAACTCATAATGCTCTTTCTTTCTTTCTTCGCATTGTTCTTGTTGCTTTCGTTCCTTTTCTATCCGTCTTCTTTCCTTCTCTTCTTCTAGTTTCCTCTCTCTCTCTTCACGCTCCTGTTTCTCCTTCTGTCTTTCTTATTCTCGCTCCTGTTTCTCTTTCTGCCTTTCTTCTTCTCGCTCCTGTTTCTCTTTCTGTTTTTCTTCTTCCAGTTTCCTCTCTTTTTCTTCCAGTTTCCTCTCTTTTTCTTGTTGTTGTTTCAAATATTCGAGAAACCATAATGGCGCTCCCTCTTGTTTCTCTTGAGCTCTTCTCATCTCCTCTTCTTGTTCTCTTCTTGTCTGAACTCTACCCTGTGTTGCCATTTTATGTCGTTTAAAATATATTCGGTTCGATATCTCAAAGTTTATATTAAGCTCTCTATTTTGTTAAAAATCACTTATTTGCCTAACAGTCCTCTAAGTTCACAAAATATCAAATATTATATCACACACACCACAATAACTTAGTCTACAAGGTTTAAAATAGTTCAAGGTTTGCACTATATGCACTAGTTTGAAGTTTTCTCTTCAGTAAATAATAATATTGATGGACCTTCCTGGAGATCGGCACCATCTCACCAGATAAACCAACAACAACCAGACCAAGAGTTCAAACCTATGATTTCGTTCACATTTCGGAACATGTTACGAAATAAATAAATTAAAATTCCGTTATGCTGCATTCCATATTTATATGTATGGCCATCAGCCTATACCATAATAAAAATTAACTAAGTTTCATTTCATATTGACTTATAATCACCTTATCCTAGCTTATTATTATTAAAAAGAAGCATTCATCTAATAAATACAATAATTCCTTATTAATATATCTTCACAGGTTCAGCCATGTGGTAATAATGAAATAAATTACTCAACACATTAGTGACATGTTTTCTATGCCCGATACCTACATTTCGAGCTTGGATACATGACTGCCTATTAAGTAATATAAGTTATCAGACTATTTCTTACACTCCCGCAATGTGTTTCTCTTCAGTCGCCACCCATTAATGCGACATTTAATTTTTTTCAGAATGAAGACCGTTTCCAATACTTTTTACATTGTTTGGCGTTCCCACGGTGTATTTCTCTTCACTCGCTCCACTATTGCGGCATTTTATTACATCCTTTGGCAACAACAGTTCCCACGGCGTCTTTCTTCATTTTAATCACGCTGAGATGTCAAAAATTACCTCTGGCGACCAATATTCAATGATCCCGCGGTGTCTTTCTCTTCAAATTGTCACACATTGCGGCGTCATTTTAATAACTTTCCCACGGTGTGTTTCTCTTCAATTGCCCCACAGTTGGGCAGCCATTTTAACTACTTGCACCCGCTCTTGCAGCGGTCAGTGCAAGATTATCCCGGTAGCTCATTATTTCTTCTCAGGGTATCCTTTTTCCGCCCATAAAATCTGAGATTTTATATGTAATTGTTTAACGTGGTTTCTGAAGAGATTCCGACCGCTGGGGTACGCAACATGTAAGTATCAGTATGCACGAGAACGACGACCGATAACATAAAAGTATTTCGCATTTCATTTGTGAGAAGATATTAATTGCTTACATCTAGTAAACTTATCAACTAACTTAACTCTAAACGTTGCCAGAACAGAAGTCATAACACAGTCACATACTAAAGAAAATATATTAGATTATTTATTGAGAAAAATTTATATTCGAGATATAGTGAAATCTGGGTAGTATTAATTCCGTATAATCTCATCATTTAAAAATAAGTTAGAGTCAGCGCTGGCTCATTTAAGATAAAATAGTGGAACTAAAAAAAAATGCTAACATTCTCTCATTAATAAAGTTCAAATTCCAATAAATACACATGTGAACCTTCGTAGCCATGTTCCGAAAGTATTACATCTTTTTTAATAATATTTGCGATCATTGAGCATTCAAGGAATCAAATAAAATTTTCATATTGTAAATACTGCTCTGTTAATTATTAAAGTTATCCTCACAACATATGAGACATGTTTCCCAAGTATACACTCTCGCGTGTATTAAATTGTGGCAGTGTTCACCGACCTTCCATTCATAAGTTAAAGTCTTTCATAAGTTTGAACTCCGAGTGTTAGGTAATATCTTTCAAGTGTGAACAAGTAACGACTTACGAGCTAAAGCAATACCACCCTCGTGCCTACGATATCTGGCTCCTAACTAACCATTGTAATATTCTTCGTTTTTAAATACTTGAGTTAAAATCATATTTATTTAAGTAGAAATTAAAAAAAATCTAACTAACTTTTCGAATAGTTTCTAATCTACACACTCATCTATTAGTGGCTCAATGTACTCTTAAAATCTGCACTGTCTCAATATTTCATTTATATTCGTGCTACTGAACGTGTATGGATAATATAGAATGCAGATATTTCATATCAACCTGTAAGATCACCGCTCCACGAAATACTAGATATATAATCAATCATGAGTCTATTGCGTCATATATAAGAACACTCTCTCTTACGCAGTACCTGTTATTCACCCAAGTCAAACACAATATCACTGTCACGATACACAATTCTACATAATTCATCTTTACCTTACCTTGAAATGGTCATCTGCGCGGAATTCTCTTCTTGACGTATATTTTCAAATATGGCATAGAAACTCACCTTATATTACTAATAAATCATTAGCACGTCAAATTGCAATTCTTACACTTCCCGTAGAACATAACTAAATCTCTTCACTTAAACCATTCATCAATATATAACCACATTTCAATACAATACCGTCGATACTTTAACATACTATCGGCTTCCATTTAGCCGCATGCATATAGCCATAACTCCGAAACCATATGCTAAATATTCAAGAATTGCTTAGCAAAATACGCAGTCAATAACCTCTATTTAATTACAGTAATACGAATTCATATGCCCTCTTTCTCTGACGAAAGGAATACTTAATTTGTCAATGATCATCGTATTGCGCAGGTATTTCGTGACGTAAACCATACTCAGGTAAAACGCGATTAATCGAACCTTTACTAGTGACTTAGACTCATTGATTCTAGCTCTACACAAGTAACACACCTTTCTCTTATCGGATATTAGTTCCACTGTCGACGTGCTAGTGCAGTATCCGGTATATGTGATATTATCATTCTAATTCATCACTTCCATCTAATCTTAAAATCTTAAGTATTTCACACCTTACTTATATTACACACGCGTTCTTAATTACTTCATAAATCACCAAATTCTCAGCACATGCCAAAATAGATTGAGGGTGCAGATTACAAGAAACTACTCTACTATAGAAAAGTATGGACTTAGCTCGTCAGTTGCTACATCTGGTCTGGTGGTTGCTCCGTCCTTCTGTTGCTGCTAGACCCTCAGATTGGAACTGGATCTCTGGCTAGGCTGGACGTTCATGGTCATCTGCTGGTCACATAGCTCGTCAGACCACTCCATATCGTCCGGTCTTTTGGCTGGCCGATCCTCATCCAACGTCATCATCTCCACTGGTTGGCCTGTCCAATACTCTCCGACTGGTCATCTGGTTCGACGGTACATATCCCCAGTTTGGTCCATCTTGATGAATTAGCAGACAGTCATCATCTTGTATCTGTAGACAATGAGAAGAATTCCTTGTGGGCAGTAATTAGTCATAGTATTCTGCATTTTTCTGTTATTTAAAATAATCGTCAAAGTTTTTCTTTCTGTGAAATATTTTCTCCGTAAATAATTATTATTTTTACTGCTACGGAAATTATAATCTTCTCGTATGTAGATATTTAATATTTCACAAAAGTGAATTCCGATTCTTTCGATCGTTACGTTGCTGCTTATTAGCCCAAATCCGTCGTATATCACCAATATTTTATATATTTATATTTTTTTCTCGGCTCTTCTACTTGCATACAGCGATGAATACTTTAATTATATGCTGTCGCGAATATATATAATTAATATTCTTCTTCTATAGGTAAGTATATTCGTCGAATATGTAGATCTGCTCGCATCTGCGTCTTGTCTCCGTGAAGTAATTTTTTTGAGAGTCTCGTTAAACAATTCACCCGCTGCTATATTTTTTTTTAAACAATTCAAATGAGCCTCTACTGTTCTCCAGTGTCTTCGAAACCTATCCTTTCCGTGACGTACATAACCTCCTATACGTTGCATTGATACGAAGTTCATTGCCTTAGTAGATCGCATGGGCCATACCTTCCTACGCCGCCATTTTGTTGTTGGTCTACGAGATGCGAACGGGCACAATACGAAAATACGGTGTTGCAATGATAACTGTCTCACCATGTTAACAGCTGGGATTCAGACTGACGACTGATGCTTGCCAGGTCGAACACGAGCAGGCTGCTTGCAAGGTCAAGAACTATGTGCGATCCTCCCATATTGCAGCTTACGTATCGGAGAGTAAAAGTGACACTTCGACGGTCTTAGTTTATATGAGACATCCTGTAGTTTGTGAAACGAATTGTATGCAAGCTGTAGTATCAGGAAATTCAATTGCAATATAAAAAGAAATATCCGCTGTTGTGAAGTATGTTTGTGAACACAGAAGTTTCTGTTGGTGAAAGGATCTACGAGACGGGTCTGCATGGATATCTACCCAACAGCTAGGTTTCCAACGTCCAGGTTGAATAAGACAACAGGTTAACGTAAATAGATAAATGAATACTGGATTAAAGCCACTATATTTATTTAACGAACCCAAGTTTTCAGCCGAATTGCATTGGCCTTCGTCAGGGCATTTTAAGTTCTGCTTCCGACAGTGAGCAAAGAAATTCAAAGAAACGTGGAAGCAGAACTTAACATGCCCTGATGAAGGCCAATGCAATTTGGCTGAAATCTCGGCTTCATTAAATAAATATAGTGGCTTTAATCCAGTATTCATTTATTTATGTATTTACGTTAATACAATGAGCCACGAAAACAACCTACGTTCATTACTAAGACAACAGGTTGTTATCATTATACATGTAAAAACTGGATACTATTCTTTATTATAGTGGATCAACAGAACGTAGCCATCGTAGACACGCTGAAAACTGATGTTTGTACTGTAATATACATTTACATCTTCTACAATTCCCACAGTACAAAAATACTTTAAAGTTATCATATGAATATTTCCATAAACAATGGGATTTGTGCCTCCTAACACATATAATAGGGCCCAAAATTAGATATTCCGTTATTAATAGAAATGATGAAGTTTCAAAATTCGCATGTAATGCCTCATAAATAGAGATGGATTGCAAGCGTGCCCGAATAAAATTATGGTCCTGTATTATTAAAGTAATAGTCAAGTGTAGCATGTTCACAAATTACTTCTACTTATCTCTGTCCACGTGACGTATCGAGAATATTACAGTTGGGAAGGAATGTCCATAAATTTGAACGATAAGAAAACTGAATGGAATTTTATTATTTGACGACTTCATGAACATCAACGTAATATACTCTTCTTATCCTTCTTCTACCATTTTTCCACACATCTGGGGTAGCGGGTGCGAAATGTGGAGGACATGTGGATTTCGCCTTGTTTTACGGGCGGATGCCCTTCCTGACGCCAACCCTATATGGAGGGATGTAATCACGTGTTTCCATGGTGGTTGGTAGTGTGATATATTGTCTGAATGGGACAAACACAAACATCCAGTCTCCGAGTCAGAAGAATTAATCAGACGCGATTATATCCCCCCGACCCGGCCGGGAATCGAACCCGGGACCTTCTGAACAGAAGGCCTCAACGCTGACTATTCAGCCAAGGAGTCTAGCCATCAGCGTAATACACTAATGATATACTTATGCGCAATGCAAAGAGGGGGTTAAATCTAAACGGTAATGTTAATATTCTAAAACAAAAAAACGGAACAACGGGTTAAAATATTATCTTGAGAGTTTAATTTCAGTGTAACATTAGAAACACGTCCACGTCATAATTTTTCCTTTCTTTTCGAAAAATACTATTTGTCAGCAGCTGATATTCATCGCCGAAGTGTAAACGGTCATCAGTTGGAAAAGGAAATACAGTGTGGCCACACTCTTCGTTTTTTATTTGAAGTTTAGACGACTGAACACGTTTGGTAACTGCATCTTGTATTTCTATTATGAATAATTTGGTACAATCATGATCATGACTACGCATCATTTCAGTCCTGCATACATGAGACTTGAGACTTGTTCGCCACCCTCCTTAGAAATACACAGAGCAGTTTTTGAACAAGTTCTACTTCAAATTACTGCACTCTCCTCTGAATTTCATTGAGCGACGTCGTCACTGGCCTTCTTAGCACGGCGGGCGAGGAGGGAATCCCGGCCAAAGATGTGTGACTTTTGAAAAATTAACGTCCCTGTAGTTCGTATTCCACGTAAAACTGGAAGTCCCGTGGTTATAATCACGATATCTACAGTCACGTAAAACTATAAACTAGATTCTTTAATTTAAAGTATGACACGAAGAATATGTCCACCCTAAATCTGGCTTTATATTCTAAAACCTCCTTAAGCTATTAATAGTGCTGTTACATCAGCCGAAGCATTATGCCATCCTATCAAAGCCAGTGTGGAATTCATTGTTTGGGAAAACGTAAGATCTTGAATTTTCATGAGAAAATCAGTAATCTCTTATAGTGAAATGAAATGTCGTATGGCTTTTAGTGCCGGGATATCCCAGAACGGGTTCGGCTCGCTAGGTGCAGGTCTTTCTATTTGACACCCGTAGGCGACCTGTGCGTCATGATGACGATGAAATGATGATGAAGACAACACACACATCCAGCCCCCGTTCCATTGGAATTAACCAATTAAGATTAAAATCCATCCGCCTCTGTGGTGTAGTGGTTAGTGTGATTAGCTGCCATCCCCGGAGGCCCGGGTTCGATTCCCGGCTCTGCCACGAAATTTGAAAAGTGGTACGAGGGCTGGAACGGGGTCCACTCAGCCTCGGGAGGTCAACTGAGTAGAGGGGGGTTCGATTCCCACCTCAGCCATCTTGGAAGTGGTTTTCCGTGGTTTCCCACTTCTCCTCCAGGCAAATGCCGGGATGGTACCTAACTTAAGGCCACGGCCGCTTCCTTCCCTCTTCCTTCTCTATCCCTTCCAATCTTCCCATCCCCCACAAGGCCCCTGTTCAGCATAGCAGGTGAGGCCGCCTGGGCGAGGTACTGGTCATACTCCCCAGTTGTATCCCCCGACCCAGAGTCTGAAGCTCCAGGACACTGCCCTTGAGGCGGTAGAGGTGGGATCCCTCGCTGAGTCCGAGGGAAAAACCGAACCTGGAGCGTAAACAGATTACGAACGAACGAAGATTAAAATCCCCGACCCGGCCGGGAATCGAACCCGGGACCCTCTGAACAGAAGGCCAGTCGGACATCTCTTATAGCCATTCAAAAACATGGATGGCGTGATACGTTTATTTAGACGTAATTCTTTGCCTGCTGACACGACATCCATGGTACGGTCAGAGACGACTACGGGGAGTGTTTCCGCCACCGTTAGGAGGCACCAGAAACAGTGAGGTGCAGTAATCTCCTTCTTGCCGAGCGAACTGGCTGCGTGGTGTAGGCCGCGAAGCTGTAAGTTTGCACTCGTGAGTTGCTGGGTTCGGATCTCACCATTGGCAGCCCTCAGCATGGTTTTCACACCAGACAAACATTAGGCAGAACCTTAAGTCCACGGCCGCTATATTCCCAGCCCTAGTTCTCTCTTCTCCCGTCGTGGTCGCGAAACTATCTGAGTTAGCTGACGTTAGGATGTTTACAGGTCTTTAATGGTTGCAGCGAAGATATTGTGGTATTTACTCAATATGATAAGTGAATATGGATATGTTTTTGGGCTGGAAATCCATCTGAAATTGGCTTCATCAATTTCCTGTCACCATTGTAACCCTGGCAAGCAGTTTTCACCTATGTATACTAGGTCAGTATCTTCATCTTCTCATTGTGCGCCCTCGTCCTGTAACTAAGAGCTTGAGAAAATTTCGTTTCAAGTGAACCTCTTCTAGTCCTCAGTCCAGCATTAAAATCCTGGAGCTGGCTTTAAAACAAGCCAGAGCCTTGGAATAAGAGACTGGCACGACACCTCTCTACCACAAGGATGGTTAATAATAATAATAATAATAATAATAATAATAATAATAATAATAATAATAATAATAATAATAATAATAATAATAATAATAATTCTCCAGAAAATGGTCCCACGAGATAAAATGGAATGTGCATTCAGAGGAGAATAGCGGACCTCTACTCATTAGCTGACAGGTTCACTGATGCCGTACGGAAGAGACGCCTGAAAATTCTATGGCCATATCTATAGAATGTACAGCGACAGACTCGCCAAAAGATTATTTAAAGTAATCAACTCAAAGAAGGTCAAAATAAACTGGCTAAAAGAAACTAAGGTGGACCTCCTGAAATGAATATCACGGACATCATAGAAGATCGTGGAGGCTTTAGTACAATAATAGTCAAGCACGAATTCATGGAGAAACCTAAGAATAAAACTGGTAGGAAGTGGTCCACAGAACGTAAGATGCAACACAGTGCATTCATCAAGAGATCTTTGGAGGATGTATGCATGTTTAGTCATCAGCCCGAAGGCTGGTTGGATCCTCAACAGCTCCGCCATCAGCTGTCATAGATGGCCTAGGCATCGCTGAAGAGGCGTTCTAGGGAAATGAGGAGTGAGGTAGTTTCCCGTTGCTTTCCTCACTGAACCAGAAGTTGCTATTACATATCAGTCTGCCAAGCCCACTGAAATGCATGCACCAACCGACCCTATGAGCAATATCTTCACACCATTCATAGCAGGGACTGGCTGCAGAAGAAATGGCATTACTAGCATCACTCATACCTCAGTCACTTTCATTTTGTCAAAGCTAAGGATAAAGCTGAGACAGATCAATGAAAGTAACAAAATTGCTCTAGCCTATACCAGAAGACATAGTGCACTGTAAACACTATGTCCTGCCAGCAAAGGCAAACTTTGGAGGATAAGAAGGCGAAAACCATCAGGGCAGCGAACAAGTTCAAACGCGCTCTTTGAATGGGCATAACAAAGAAAGAAAGAAAGGAAGAAAGAAAGAAAAAGGATGATGCCCTAGTATGTGTCTCGCATGAAGGCGGGAAACCACCGAAAACCATACTGAGGGCTTCCGATGGTGACATCCGAACGCAGCATTTTACGAGTGCAAAATAATCTTATATTTACGAGGTCCAGAATGTCTTTCACTTTCACACAATTCATTATCCTTACCATTCTTTTGTGAACAAACTAATTTTTACTTCGATTCAATGGAATTCTTTATCTCCTCTGTGAAGAATGCATTATCTGTATCCTCAACAACGAAAAAGTATCTCTACTAGTTCCGAGGTCTTTTAAGCCCTCAAACATATCCATGATTCTATGTTTATCCGTGTAGTGGAGAAAATATTTTAGATGTAGTTTTCATCAAACGTCTAAACTTAACTCCCTGAATTGGAAAAAATTGTGGTGAAAGCTACATCTAAAACTAATCACATTTACAGACAAGTGATACTTTCACATTCTTAATTAGACAGATAGGTGAGTAGCTACTCACCAGAGAGACAAGGTCCCCAGTGTTTGAGATACAGCTCGTCGCTAAATCCTCTCTTAGCTGCCTCCTTATTCAGTTGACACACGGAGTCGTAAGTCCTGTTGTCTGAACCACAAGCTGGCTGTAGCTCTTGACACACACACATCGCCTCTGGCTCGTCCTGAAACAGAACACACCACGTTAACCTTCCACCCTGAAGGAAGTCCATTCTGTTTGTGTACCCAGTCCTCAGAGAAGACGGACCGCTTCCATGGCGGGCCACACAGTGATAACCGAATGTAGTATAACATTTTAATCAGAGAATAGTCACATGGCCATGAATTACAGTGCAAAATCGCAGTATAAACAGTTTTTATATCGCAATGACTATACATGTCGTTTCAAGACATCTGAAATACTATTAAATTAATACAATTAATACGAAAGAAAGTACAACACATTGGCCGCAAAATATCTCTTTCTGACGCTGTAGAGCAGGCTACAAATAAAATGCTAAAATATCTGAGAGTTCAGTTAATAGAGTATAATGCAGTCTTGTAGTCTTATGTAACTGCCTCCTTGTTCAGTAATTCCTGTTGTCTGAACCACAGTAGCTCTTGACCTATCTATTGGTAAGACCCCCAACTAGAGTCTGGTTCCAGTGTATGGGACCCTCATCAGGATTACTTGATTCAAGAACTGGAAAAAGTCCAGAGAAAAGCAGCTCGATTTGTTCTGGGTGATTTCTAACAAAAGAAAAATGTGCTGGGAAAACTTAGGAGAGAGGAGACGAGCTGCTCCACTAAGTGGTATATTGCGAGCTGTCAGTGGAGAGATGGCGTGGGAGGACATCAGTAGACGAATAAGTTTGAGTGGTGATTTTAAAAGTAGGAATAACGTTGGAATTCAAGAAGACAAATTGGAAAAAAATATTCGTTTATAGGAAGGGGAGTTAGGGATTGGAATAATTCGCCAAGGCAGATGTTCAATGAATTTCCTAATTCTTTGCATTTATTTAAAAAAAAGACTAGGTAAAAACAGATAGGGAATCTGCCACCTGAGCGACTGCCCTGAATATAGATCAATTGATTGATTGATTGATTGATTGATTGATTGATTGATTGATTGATTGATTGATTGATTGATTGATTGATTGATTGATTGATTGATTGATTGATTGATTGATTGATTGATTGATTAATTGATTGATTGATTGATTGATTGATTGATTGATTGATTGATTGATTGATTGATTGATTGATTGATTGATTGATTGATTGATTGATTGATTGATTGATTGATTGATTGATTGATTGATTGATTGATTGATTGATTGATTGATTGATTGATTGATTGATCCAGCTGTGAAGCACTCTCTGCTTTCAATTATTATTATTCTTCCTCTTCTTTCCGCGGATCTTATCTCCGTACCTTTAGCATATTCCAGTATATAAACGGTATTTCAACTACTTCATGGGTCTTACTAAAATGTATGGTAACATCCACTGGAATTCCAGTTTTACATGTAATCCGAACCACATGGAAATGATATATTTAAAAATCCACGTATATTAGTCAGGGTTCGAACTATGTCCGCAGTGTTAGGAAGCCATCCACCCCTCTTGGATGTATATCCTCCGATAAGTAACACTATAATCGCATGGTGACATGGCTACAAAAGTGCCATACATGTACCTTCACAGTTATTGTAAAAGTTACCTGACTATGATTAATAATAACATGGTTGACCTATTTATTTATGTACTTATCCAGCTCTGAAGGACAGTTTGCTACGCATTCGCCTCCTGTACACAAAGCTGAAGGATCAATTCTTGATACTATCGGAGACAATATTGTTAAGATGCAATGGAACCGTGTCTGCCTTTTAGAACTCAATTCCGACACCCTGGTGTATGTTAAGAAGATAGTACTGCAGTTGGATGAGTGTTTTACGGGTTTAGTATTATTATCGTGATGTCTTGATCCTTCTACAATACTGTTCCTGTGCTAGGGTAACTGCTCATTTAATGAATACCACATGGTAAAACTACCAGACCAGCTGATCTCACTTTGCCGCCAGTGCTCAGTGCAGTACGTATGGGCGGAAGCAGCAAGTCCCTATCTAAAGTGCATACTTGACTGAAGATGTAAACGACCTCTGCACAGCCACTTGTTTGTAAATTGCTCAAACAAATGACGTTACAGCTCTTCGTCACGCTTGTGAATTAGAGGGTGGAGGCCATAGCTGGTTACAACAACACCGTCTTCAAGGTTCTGATAGATATTCTCGTATTGTTCTTCTTGTTTGTTATTTATAGTCTATTATGTACATGTCCAGTAGCGGCGATTGGGAATTAGAAATGGGGTGAGGTGGGGGGGGGGGGAGGGCAAAAACTGTACAACAACAAATGGTACCCGGGTTTGGGGGATATAGTGAAAGGAGGAGGGGAGGGGCATATATATATATATATACATTAAAACTGAAAAAAAAAAAGCTAAAAATATTGTAAGTTTTCTTATGTTCTCTGAACGAATTTCGAAAGAGGTGAAGGTTGACAGTTCACCAACTTAAATGCAACAATAATAGGTGATATTTTTTATTCAATACTATACAATAAAACTTTCACCAAAGGAACAATATTACACATGCATTACAATTAAATAGAAGTACGGCGTGATTATAAAATTAAATCATTTAGTATTTGACTACACACTAAGAAACTAACAGACACTAAAGAGACTGCCAGACTGACGAATGCGCGTGGCAAGCGGATGAATCATACCTCAGTGTCCATGACTTTGGCAAAAATATACCCCTGCTACCCTTCCTCACAGCACATGCAAACTCATTTTCTTCGCAAGCCAAGTATCGACTAATTGCCGTGGCGCTATACAAATCGGTTAGTCGCGATGAACCACACATTTTGTGCAAATTTCCGCTAATAATTGTGTTTATAATTAGAAAAAATAATGGAAAGAATTAGATAAGACAGCAGAGCTTGTACAATTTTTTTAAAAAATAATTCCTATAATTGCTAGTTTCAGCCTGGTAAAATGGAATAAAATTGTAATGTTTTCTCCAGAAAGCGGGGGACGGGCGACTGCCCCCCTTGCCCTACCTATAACCGCCGCTACTGTTAACATGTCAATTTTATCGCAGTGTATCCACATGCACGGAACAAATCACAGTATAAATTTTTGTATGCTAACATTCCAGTAAACAGGACAAAGTAATTGTTTGGTACATTGATAATTCATATAAACTTTTTCAACTCGTCCCAGTTATTTCTGGGGTCGTTGCAGCCACCCAGGCTCATTTTGGTTTTGGACGAGGGTTTAAGGCCGGATGCCCTTCCTGACGTCACGTGATTCCTGAGATGAAAATCTCGACCTGCGATTGACCGGGATTCCAACCTCAGCCTTCCGGGTGGGAAGCCAGCAGCTAAGCCACTGAGCTGATCACACCCCCTATATTGATAATTCATGTGATTGTATAACTATTCCACGAAATTTGACGGTAAATGTAATTTGTCAAAAATGCAGATAAGAGTTAAGATCCTTCAGAGCACGTATGCACTTGACCTATTTTTATTTCACCTACTAGACCATAAGGCGGCATAAAATATACTCCATTATATGCTTTCGATCATTCTTCTTCTTCTCCTTTCCGGGGACCCTATCTCCGTTCCTTTAGCATATTCCAGTGTAGAAACGATATTTCAACTCCTTCATGTATCTTACTAAATGTATAAGTCCACCATTTTTTCTTAGGTTGATCTTCAGTTGAATGCTGGTTTTTACCCTCCACAGATCGTCATTCGACATCATTCACCCACTTCACATTCATGATTTGCTGCAGGCTCTGGTTTGTGAGTACTTTTAGTTTATTTGATATATACATACCACATTCCGGGGAGTGAAGTTAAGAAGTTGCCACAGATATACAAACTTTCTTGGAAAACTCTTAATGACATTCTGAGTTGTGGTCGCGTCTTTTCATATTATAGTGGTGGCGGAGATTATTGTTTTAAGAGGACGTAGAACTAGGCAACCATCCTCTATTTAATATTGCATTTTAGTACTCTGCCTTATATGTTCGGTGACCATAGAATCAGTTATGAAGATAGACCCAACATAGGCTATTACGAAGGCCACGCTGAGCAAAGCCATTTATTTGAGAAGAGTCGTTAATATCTAACAATAGTATCCTAAAATATAAATCTGATAATGCCCTGATTGAGGAGGTGTGAATTTATTTATTTATTTATTTATTTATTTATTTATTTATTTATTTATTTATTTATTTATGTATTTATTTAACGCAGTAAAAAAAGACATGAAAATAATAACAGAAAATACGTAATATTTCCATTTTTTGAAGCAAAATTCAAGAGATAAACCTGGATGTACTTCAAAACAAATAAACGAATAAAAATATTTTCGTCAAAAGATTTTACATATCAGTGCGAAAAAGAAGTGTGTCTAGGTTATTCTCAATGGCCAAGATGAGGCACACCAATTTCGTATCGTTGGCTTGCTGCACGCTAAAGAATTCTTGCGGGACAACATTTCGTCACACTGGAGTCTCTTAAAATACGCGTATGTGTATAGCAATTGCCCGCCTGGTGGTCATGATCGTTAAGGCGTCAAGTCTATATGGTGTGACACCGTGGTTAACCGGCTCGAGCTCGAGTCCCATTGGTCGAATAAATGGCACCATCAGAATGATGGCCGGCGGGGTAGGAGAGATGGTGGCACACAATTTCTAATCACTAGATTGCGTGCCAAAAGCCTGGATTAAATTCCAAACCTGTGCGCAGTGTTCATATGGTGTGAGGACATATGCCGCTATTGATGCCGATTCGTCCGACGGATGGAGGCGTGAATCCTTGAGAAGACCCCTTGGTGCTATTGGCTATGTGCCGGCATCGGGTTTCACCCTCTCCCTACTATCATATATCATGTTATTCATTTCTTCTCATTAACTCCTCTGATGAGGTCGACGTTAGGAAAGGCATCCGATCGTAAAAACTTGCTACGCAGAGTTATCTCATATATATCAATTGAACGGGCATGAAACATAAAATAGTATTATTCAGACTAAGAACTGTGAACAGACACAAATCACACAAGAAGGCAGATACTGTATATAAACTACAAGTATCGATTCTGTAAAAGATTTACTACATTATTCGAGTAAATGAATAACAGATAATGTGCTTTGTTCATCTTAGGTGGGTGGGAATGAATATGTCACATTACTTTATTTCAATTTCTTCCCTCTTATACCCCCGACCAGGGTCAACCCTCTCCCCATTTTTTCCCCTTATCGTCGTTCTCTCTATTTCAAACAATTGAGTCCATTCTCTTCTCTATGTGCCAGAGTTTTAATACTTAAAATAGCTATGTTCTGTGCTGTAGATCCTACTGACACGGGGATATATCAAACTTTAGCTCTACCGGGCGAGTTGGCCGTGCGCGTAGAGGCGCGGGGCTGTGAGCTTGCATCCGGGAGATAGTAGGTTCGAATCCCACTATCGGCAGCCCTGAAGATGGTTTTCCGTGGTTTCCCATTTTCACACCAAGCAAATGCTGGGGCTGTACCTTAATTAAGGCCACGGCCGCTTCCTTCCAACTCCTAGGCCTTTCCCATCCCATCGTCGCCATAAGACCTATCTGTGTCGGTGCGACGTAAAGCCCCTAGCAAAAAAAAATAACTTCAGCTCTAAGTAATATTTATATCAATAATGCAGTTTTACTGTTTGATTAAACACACCATGATTTAGTGTTGGTGTTTACATCAGGCTAGCTGTTGTGCCCATCGCTGACATCACAGCACACCTCAACTAACACAGCTCAGTCAGTCTAATGATATTGTTGATCATTTCTGGGGACTTAAGACACTGCAGGCCATCACATATTGTTTTCTTCCGCCTCGGCATTGGGTATCCGAGGTCTAGCGAGTCTTCCATTTCCCTGCCCCCCCCCCCTACCCCCCTACATGATACATATGGTACTGTATGCGGCAAAACAAACGACACAAAAATGTTTGCTTATCGTCTGTCCACGTTTTCTTAGCAACGAAGTATTTATTTATCGGACATATTGTGAATTCAGTGTTGTTTTAATTTATGCAATTGTAGTTCGCACAAGAGAGAAGAAGGTGTTTATCGTGGAACATTTTTTCCATTTATCCGGAGTGAGGCGTCAGAATGGACCGAGTTTATTTCACGTTAAAGAACAGTGCGGGGAGAGGTTTAATGAGAAGGCTCTAAATAACAGAACAATGTTAGCTGTCGTTGACAAGTTCCGTCATACGGGATCAGTCTTAAGTCAACGAAAGGGGACAACAGGGTGCCGAAGAACAGTCACCCCAAACGAGAGTCATGGATGACTTCTCCAACAGGCGTTACAAACCCTAAAGCGCAGTCTACGACGAATATCGCCGAATTTCGGTTTGAGTGATAGGTCTGCTTGGTGGACGATTAAAGATCTGGGTGGAATTGCATATCACATTCAAGTTGTTCAGCGTTTAACAGATGAGCAAGCCCAATTACAGTATTGCAGTCGAGTGTTATCGATGATATATGAGGATCCAGCTTTCTTCTACAACTTATGGTTTTTAGATGAAAGCCTTATTCACCATGATGGCTATATCAACCGACAAATAATGTAACTCGTTTTTAGTCTCTGAACGGTCTGATGTCGTTATACAGAAACCACTACACAGTGGCCCTTATACCGTCATGGAATATTGGGCCCTTATTTCGTCGAGGATGCTGCATGGAATCGAAGAACAGTGAACTGGGCAGTCTATAGAGACTGTATTATTACCCCATTCGTGTGAGATTTGCGCCGTTTTTTGTAACGCCAGAGACTTACCCCTCCAACAACAATGGAGGCAACAAGTTAGAGGTACGGTCCACACTGCGGGAGAGACACTACAGCAGCGACATTTCGGAAATCTCCTAATTTCTCGCGGAACTCCATTCTCGTACCCATCCTGTCCCCCCGATCTCATGCCTTATACACGGGGCATGTTGAAAGAATCAGCGTTCAAGGCAGATGACTCACATCTACCAGCGCAATTAATAGTTAAACTGCAACAGCCACGGAAAGTGATATTTTACATTACGAGTGAGAGTGAATGACATTTCGAAACGAGTAACGTAAACTGGCTGTTGCATGTAATGTATGTCATACTAAGGTGAATTTACTTATTTTAAATTAGATATTTAATTATAACAATCTTGACGCGTCGTCACGCAAATCATCCATGTTTGACTCGTGTAGTGACGTTTCTTTGTTTTGCTGTAAGTATGTTGCTGAGAAAGATACAAGAGGTGTGCTCATTTAGTTATGTGGTAATAAAACATCAATATGTTATATGAAGCAGTGAACAGTCCACAAAGCTACCAGGGTCGTAAACATGATCCCTGGATTAATAAATGTAACATGAAATGTATGATGTTCTGCAATACACTGTATGCTATATGTATCTGTTCGCTAGCTGCTTTACGTCGCACCGACACGGTAGGTCTTATGGCGACGATGGGATAGGAAAGGCCTGGGGGTGGGAAGGAAGCGGCCGTAGCCTTAATTAAGGTACAGCCCCCGTATTTGCCTGGTATGAAAATGGGAAACCACAGAAAACCATCTTCAGGGCTGCCAACAGTGGGATTCGAACCCACTATCTCCCGGATGCAAGCTCACAGCCGCGCGCTCCAAACCACACAGCCAGCTCGTCCGGTATAAATGTATCTGTAGGAAATGGATTAAGCTACACATTAGTCAGTATTGTGATAATAGCAGATTACTTGAGCTGGTCCGACTCGTTGGGTGAATGGTCAACATACTGGCCTTCGGTTCAGAGGGTCTCGGGTTCAATTCCTGGCCGGGTCGGAGATTTTAACCTTCATTGTTTATTTCCACTGGCTCGGGGGCTTTGTATTTGTGTTGTCCCCAACAACCCTGCAACTCACACAGCACACACAACACAATCCTTCACCACAATAACACGCAGTTACCTACACATGGCAGTTGCCACCCACCCTCATCCGAGGGTCTGCCATACAAGGGCTGCACTCGGCTAGAAATAGCCACACAATTTAAAAAAAAATGCCGAGACGCCATATTTTGCTGTAGATGGGTGCGGAACTACAATGCTGCAATCAGGCGGAGAAACAATTCGACAAGATTAAGTTAGATGTTCTCTTATTCATAATCCCTCTGACTATTTATGTTTACGTTAATGTGAAGCGGAGTTCAAAAAGGCAGTGCGGAAAGCACTTACTCTACGGTAAAGTGTCACTTTCCGTCCTCTTTTGAGTGCGAGAATAAGGCAATTACATCATAGTATGAAGTAACATTTCAGTGTCGTTTGTTATTCCTGGTGCTTCACGTGACCGAGCCTTCACGTTTTCGTTCAAATTGCCGATGAACAGTATTGTCATGACACTGTTGCTCAATGTTGATGGACTTAGCACAAAAATCTAACTTCGTGAGTATCTCCATTATCATAGTTCGTACGGTATAAAATTCTGTGTGTTAGGTCATTAGCCCGAAGGCTAGTTGGATCCTACCAACTGTTATGTGGTGATAGAAAAACCATAAAAACCAATGGCGGTGCCAAAATGAGGTAGTTTGCCATTGCTTTCCTCACTCGATCAGATACTACTATTGCAGCCCTACTGGCCCTATGAGAACTAGTTTTCATAACACTCGGACGCATTAGTGGTGCCCCGAATGTCATTACTCAGCACTACCCAGAAGGTACCATACTGTCATAGCCATGAATGAGACCGGGACTTCGGTGGAAGCTATATTTTGCTCTGGCCTGTGCCAAGAGACAGATGAGAAGGTACCGCATCTGTAAAGAAATAGCAATAGGTGGGGTAAAAATATTCATGATAATGTTATTGTTTTTTTACGTCTCACTAACTACTTCTGACGGTTTTCGAAGACGCCGAAGTGCCGGAATTTTGTACCGCAGGACTTATTTTACGTGCCAGTCAATCTAACGACACGAGGTTGACGTATTTGTGGGCCTTCAAATACCACCGGACTCAGCCAGGATCGAACCTGCCAAGTTGGGGTCAGAAGGATAGCGTCTCAACCGCCTGAGCCACTCAGCCCCGACGTAAAAGAATGTACCAGATATAAGAGATTGCACATTGGATTCTCTTTAGAAAGCACTAGTACTTCCGTATGTATTTGGAAGTTTGTGAAATTAATCGTGAATATCCCCGTTATTATTAGTCTCACGTTAAAATATAATCAATCGAAAACCAAACTTTTCAAAGCTTCGACTATGTTTAGCTTTTCGATTAAATTAATGTTAACGGAGAAATGTTTCTTTTCCTGTTTTAGCACCTTAATGCTACACCACTATGTACTAATGACGTACTATCCTAGAATTTAAATACCGAGTTACGACAATTTCCGTTGGGTCACTTTCCCGTGATAGTGTCACAAGCAAGCAAACAATCAAACAAATAAATAGCAATTGAACTTATCCAGTTTTCTGTTTTTGTATACCTAACCCAAGATAAATACAAAATACAGTATGAGGCAACAATTTTAACTGTACGAACTTATCATTTTATTTATATAGCTATTTTTAGATTAAGCTTATTTATCTTTTATTTTGAAATCATTGCGTTTCACATCCATTGTTGACACTACATAATACGGCTCAAAAGGCCTCCTTAGATTTATGAGCTTGATAGCAACAAACATAATTATTGTGCTTTTTAAGATCTCCTCTAACAATTAATCATTAATTCATTATAATAATTTAATTCTCTGTGAAACTGTGCTTTCAAGAGTCATTGATAATGATAGGGCACGAGACTATCGACAACATTGCCTTCATACCCGCTTGACTGTTCCGGAAGAGCACAGACCTCCGTTGTGTTTTCTTCTGGGCAGACAGACACTCCATGATAAATATAAATTCTCCGCTTATCTGCTCCAGATTCGCGACCTCACTTACGTCATTATGACCCCACATCAAACAACATCCACGGCCGAGCAAAAGTCTTCCTCCAATCTGAGCAAGCAGAGACAAGCCAAGCGCTTAATGGACTCTAATTTATGAAGCGCACTTCCAGGGAAGGAAGGGAACATCCATTTCTATTAGCAGCCTAGTTTTATAACCTGTGTCCATGATTTATTCATGTCATAAATACTATTTTTATATTGTTAACTTCCTATAAATTTACATTTAGGCTAACCAAGGAAAAAGTAACTCCAGCTTTGCTAAAAGTGATAAATAGAAAGTATTTTGAAAACATTCACAGGTTGTCAAAAGAGTAGCACATAAATCAGTAAGTCAATGGCCATATCAAGTTGAATACACCGGTCATCCGATCACCGCAGTTAAGCCACTTTGGACGTCGTCAGTACTTGGATGGGTGGCCGCTTGGGAACACCACGTGCCGTTGGCTCAATTCCCTTCCCTTTGCTTTAGAAGTATCTCACTTCTCATTTCCCAAAAATACCTCCTCATTGACGCCTAGGTCATCTATGGGAGCTGTTGAGGATCAAACCAGCCTTCGGACTGTTCAATGTGTTTTTCAGTGGAAATATTATTTGCAGAATATAAGTGATTAAATGTGTTATACTTCCTAAATAAATTGGTATCCGACATCTGCAACACAGATATTATTAAGAACAAAAGATTTGCAGCTCATTGTTGTAATCGGCTTGCGGGCAATTTTTGTGCTGAGTCATAAACATCGGTATTCCCTTTTCCGAGTATTGAAAGATTTCTAACTGAAAATTCCCTATCATTCGAAATTAAGTAGACTGGGCACTGATATATGTTTCACAGATGTTATTTAGTGGTAGTGGGTAAGACAGGACGCATTTGAAGAGGGGAGTAAATGTCTGGTGCGGGATCTTGAGCGACTACCTAATTGGACCACGTTACCTTCATTATCTTCAAAATGAACTTCCACTATTGCTAGAGGAGGTGCCACTGATCGACCAATTACGGATGTGGTTTCAACAGGACAGGACCCCACCTCACGGATCATACTAGTCGCTCGGAACCATCTTCATGCTTCATATCCTAATAAATGGATATGAAGGGGATGACCCGTTTCCTGACCCGCCGCATCACCTGATCTTACACCTCTTGACTTCTTCCTGTGGGTTCACTTAATGCAAGTAGCGTATGCACAGGAACCTGAAAATCCTGGTCCCCTTCGGCAACTGATCATGGAGGCATACCAAGCTGCTACACCTCACATGTTACAACGAGCAGTAATGTCTTTACAACGTCGTGCTGAAATCTGTGCAAACCAAGGTGGTCGGTCACATATCGAGCACTTGCTGCGCTGGATACCCTGCTTCCCACCTACAGGCCATCATGTCGTAGTCTAACCTGGCTACGTAACATCCAATAAAAACACTTTTCAGGACCAAATAAAAATTCACTCGGTGGAACAAGCAGGTATGTGGCCATGTCACATCCACTGCAAACGGCATAAAGCGAAAGAGAAAAGGTACCAGCCTGGGAATTTAATCTGTTTTCTAGCTGCTTGCCTCCACGATAGCAGCGATATTACCCACATTAGCTACGGATAACCGTGTCGTATAACTGCCACGCACGGAATCACTTGGTAGTCCTAATAGACACTCACGTTGTTGTTGCAATAATAGTTTCCATTGAACTACTACATGGTAGAAGCAGTGACTTAATTCCGAGGTCTATATCGGGCCATGGCTTACCAAGCGACCAATGATCAGCCCGAAGACCTGCAGATTCTGAGGTGTCGTGTGGTCAGTACGACGAATCCTTTCGGCCGGGGCCGCCTCTTACCATCAGGTAGCTCCTCAATTGTAATCACGTAGGCTGAGTGGACCTCGAACCAGCCCTCAGATCCAGGTAGAAATCCCTGATCTGGCCGGGAATCGAACCAGGGGCCTCCGGCTAAGAGACAGGCACACTACCCCTATACCGCGGGGCCGGCATAATAACTTTATCAGGAGGCTTACATCTTGATTCATTGATCTGCGTATTTTAAATTTTGGCAAATGGCCCTAGATCACAGAAATTGCTTGTTGTTTATTGTTTGTGTTCATCAAGAAATAAAATACGGAATGAGCCCCACATGAGCAATTCTGACCCCAATTATTCACTTTCGCTAAGTGTGAGTGATCCCAGATTTTTATTTCCAGTGGAGGATCCCCGATGTTTCATTTTGTGAATGAGCCCGGTTTTTTTATTTCCATGTGATGATCTCAGATGTATTGCGTATTCTTGGTTACGGATACACGATTCTAATAACTCTATGATATAAGAATTATAACCAATTACATTCCATGGTAGTATTATGAATATCACGACAATTTTTAGTTATCAATATATTTTGATCGGAAACAAAATATGCACATTTTGTCATTTTCATGCCTTGTTCAATTGGCCCTTTTTGTATTTCATTTTACATACATTTTGTTAGAGTTTGTTGATCACTTAGATGTGTGGAGAGGTATAAACTTAAACTGGGGCCATCTCTGCGTTTATATATACTACTCGAAGATAATTGATATGCCGAAATCGTACGACATGGAGTGTCCAATAGACTTTCTTTCCGCACTTCAAAAATCCGACTACCTCTGCCAGTTTGAACCCACTATCTTGGCAACCGGAGTCCGATACTCTACCACTGATCCACAGAGACAGCCAATGGAGCAAGGAGCAATAAGATGAAATTAACCATTATGCTGTCGAGAATAACTGTCTGAATCACGCTCGAGCCCTTGTCGCGAACAAGATCAGCAAGGTCAGCACTGCAGCTGTGACCTTTAGAGGTTATGAATGCATTACAAACTACATCAACAAACAAGATCTCAACTTAGTTCATTACCATCCAACAGACCACCACTGGTGGAGTTATGATGTCATTTTGAACTTTAGTAGGAATCGAAATACGCTGTAATTCACAAGTATTACAGAAACCTTGATCAGGAAGAAATTTTAGAGACGAGATTCAAAAGTCTTCTTATAAATCTCGTTGTTCCAACAAGCAGTAGAAGATAATGTATCTCAGATCACAGGAATGTATGGAATAAGACCTAAAATGGTGAAATATGGTGGGAAGGTAGGGATGAAATTGCTTCACAAAATAACATGATTAACATGAAATTTGAGTGAGGTACCTTCCGAATGCACGAAAACAGTAATAATGCACCTAGCTATAATCGAGGGAATAGGAAGACTAATTGCAACAACTATAGAGAAATTTCATTGATTCCAGCCAAGTTTCACTAGTATTTTAGGAGAAGAACGTGCTGCTTTTTTCTTTTCTTTCAAGTTGTTTTACGAGGTACCGACACAGAGAGGTCGTATGGCGACAATGGGATAGGAAAGGACCAGGAATGGGAAGGAATCGGCCGTGGCCTTAATTAAGATACAGCCCCTGCATTTGCCTGATGTGAAAATGGGAAACAAGGAAAACCATCTTCAGGCCTGCCGACAGTGGAGTTTTTAACCTACTATCACCCGATTACTGGATACTGGCCTCACTTAAGTGACTGCAGCTATCGAGCTCGGTAGAAGAAGGTGCGATCAATGATGGAGAGTAAATTGGATGAAAACCAGTAAGTACGGTTTCAGACCATAGAGATGCTGTCAGTATGTGTCGAGTAATTGAAAAATGCTACCAGAGGAAATGTCAGTTACGTTTATGTTTCGAATATCTAGAGAAGGCGTATGACAGAGTACCGAGGGGAACGATGTTCGCCGTACTAGGGGACTAAGGTATTAAGGGTAGATTATTAAAAGGAATCAAAATAATTAATGATGACAATTGGGCCGCAGTGAGAATTAACAGGAATGAGTTCTTGTTTCAAGGTCCGTTGCAAGGCTGTAATCCTTCACCTTTGTTGATCATATGGATGTCCGGCTACATGGTTAAATGGTTAGCGTGCTAGCCTTTGGACACAGGGGTCCCGGGTTCGATTCCCGGAAGGGTCGGGAATTTTAACCACCATTGGTTAATTTCGCTGGCGCGGGGGCTGGGTGTATGTGTCGTCTTCGTCATCATTTCATCCTCAAATCAAAAGACCTGCACTTGGCGAGCCGAACTTGTCCTCGGACACTCCCGGCGCTAAAAGCCATACGCCATTTCATTTCATTTCATCACATGGATCATCTACTGAAAGGTACAAAGTGGCAGAGAGGTATTCAGTTTGGTGGAAATGTAGTAAGGAGTTTGGCCCTTGCCTACGACTTGGCCTTAATGGCAGACTGTGCAGGAAGCAAGGAATATGATATGAAAATTAGCCTTTCTAAGGTTAATGATGTCAGTAGGTAAGAAACCTAAGCGAAGTGAATATCAGGTTCGGAATACAAAGCTGAAACACAAAGATTATTTCAAGTATTTAGGATGTGTATTCTCCCAGAATGGTAATATAGTAAGTGAGACTGAGTCAAGTTGCAGGAAAGCTAAATCAATGGACTCACAGTTGTGATCAATAGTATTCTGTAAAAAAGAAGTCAGCTCTCGGACGAAACTATCTTTACACCAGTCTGGATTCAGAGCAACTTCACGGGAGCGAAAGCTGGATGGACTCAGGATATCTTATGCATAAGTTAGAAGTAACAGATATGAAAGAAACAAGAATGATTGCTGGAGCAAACAGGTGGGAACAATGGCAGGACGGGACTTCAAATGAAGATATAAAGTCTAAGTTAGAAATGAAATCGACTGATGAAGTTGCACGCATAAACTGGCTTCGGCGGTGGGGTCATGTGAAGGGAATAGAGGAGGATAGGTTACCTAGGCCATGTTGGCTAAGAGAAACAGACAGAGCCCAAGACGACGATCGTTAGCCTCCGTTTTTAATGATATAAAGATAAGAGGTATGGGACTAAACCAGGCCACAAAGCTAGTTACAAATATAGGATTGTGGAGGCGTTTAATAAATTCTTCACAGAGGCTTGCAGACTGAACACTGAAAGGCATAAAAGCTTATAATGAAGATGGATGTATGTTAATATTTTGGTTCTAATTTGCATGTTTTTGCTCAGTCTCAAGAGAGAGATTAATTCATGTAAAACGTACGTATTAATAGAATTTCGGCTACACAGCGCTAATCTACACTCATGTTCCTAAAAACCAGAACACCTTGAAACACTAAAGATAGGAAGTTGATATTCACAGGACATGTGAATTAGTATGTTCTGAAGAAAAGATTAGCATTGGAACCATGTCGGCCCTCAGGTTTAAGGTCCACATCGATATCTCGGCACTCCACCACCGACTGGTAAACTGTGCCTGCGGCTGTCGTTGTAGCTGCAAACCGAAGGTAATGGATCAGTGTGACTTGAGCAGACGTGCAGGATGCCTTGCAGACGTATACGAGAACCGTACTGTCAAATGAGTTTGAAAGAGGGCGCATTATTAGTATGAGAGAACGTGATGCAACTATCCGGGAAATTGCTGCTCGGGCGAAGTGTGTCGGCAGTGCAACGAGTGTGTACAGAATGGTTCATAGAAGGGCATAGAACACGACGAGATGGTTCTCGTCGCCCCACACAGACCACCCCCCGAGAAGATCGACACCTCATCCGAACGGCATTGCAGGACAGATCTGCGTCCTCCTCGGCTCTGGCTCAAAAGTGGAACAGTGTAACACATCGTACACTATCAGGAGTGACAGTCCGTTGCCGTTTATTACGGTTTGGGTTACCGGCACGTCGTCCACTTTTCCGCCTACCTTTGAATAATGTGCATAAACATGCCAGACTACAATCGTGTATGGAACGACGTCAGTGGGGACAGAACAGACAGTGTTTTCGGACGAATCGAGGTTCTGTTTGTTTGAAAATGAGGCATCACATTGGCTGCATTCGCGCAAGACATACAGCGCCAACTCAAGGCCTTATGGTGTGGGGTGCTATTGGATACAACCAAAAATCACAGCTGGTGCATGTCCAGGGCACTGTGACTAGTTTGACCAAAGTGAATGACATCCTGCGACCCGTAGCCATACCCTTTCTGCACGACACCCCAGACGCCATATTCCAGCAGGATAATGCGCGACCACATGTTGCTGCACGAACACGTGTCTTCTTGTTGTCGCGGGACGTCAGACTGTTGCCCTGGCCCACTCGATCAACGGACTTGTCGCCAATCGAAAATGTGTGGGATATGGTGAAACGACGGGTGACCCATGGACAACCACCAAAGATGAACTGTAGAACCAGGTGAATGCAGCATGGATGGCTATACCCCAGGACGTCATTCGCGCATTATACGCGTAGATGCCATCACGCATGGAACAAGTTATCAGTGTCCATGGAGGACCCAGTGCCTGTTAGGCAACAGGACACATACTGAACCTAGGTGACTGAAATGCTAATCGTTTCTGCAGAATATACCAATGAGCATGTCTTGTGAATATGAACTTCCTATCGCTAGTGTTTCAAGGTGTTAGATTTTTATGAACACGAGTGTATACCTATTAATAAACACGTCGCATAATTTGAAAGATAATAATATTCTTATTTTGAGAACAAATATTGTCAATGGAAGATTGAACTTTCAAACCTCTTTTTCTCCGAAGTAGCCGGCCCCGTAGTGTAGGGGTAGCGTGCCTGCCTCTTACCCGGAGGTCCCGGGTTTGATTCCCGGCGAGGTCAGGGATTTTTACCTGGACCTGAGGGCTGGTTTGAGATCCACTCAGCCTACGGGATTAGAATTGAGGAGCTATCTGACGGTGAGATAGCGGCCCCGGTCTAGAAAGCTAAGAATAATGACAGAGAGGATTCGTCGTGCTGACCACGCGATAGCTCGTAATCTGTAGACCTTTGGGCTGAGCAGCGGTTGCTTGGTAGGCCAAGGCCCTTCAAGGGCTGTAGTGCCATGGGGGGGGGGGTTCTTCGAAGTAAGATTTTTAACCTAATGTGTTTCGCTTGGAAACGGTACATGTATAGTGTGTTCCGGGGAAAAAGCAATTTTTTTATTGAAAAAATGCATTTTGTCACTATTGTATCAGATTATTACTTGTACAATTTCTGTCATCGGCCGGGCTGGCCTTCTGAGCTCAAGTTGGTGGGTTCAAACCCGGCTCAGTTTGGTGGTATTTGAAGGGGCTCAAATACGTCAGGCTCGTGTCAGCAGATTTGATGCTTGTTGTTTAAAGGGGCCTAACAGCTAGGTGATCGGCCCGTCTGTAGATTCATTAGAAAAATAATGCTGGACAAACTTCCGGTACCCTCGTGTCTCCGAAAACCGTAAAGTGTAAACCCAATATTATTATTATTATTATTATTATTATTATTATTATTATTATTATTATTATTATTATTATTATTATTATTATTATTATTATTATTATCTGCCATCGACTAATTAGTAGCCATTAATTAAAATATTTGCAATCAACTGGGACAAATCAAAGTAAAAATAATAACTAGGGGGTGTCTGTGTATACCAATGCGTAATGTGAAATAATATTATGCAAAATCTATCGTCTTCAGAACAGTATTATTAATATTGCGTTCGATAAGATTAGGTATGTGTTAAATAAAAATCCCGGTTACAAAATAATCTGCCAAATCAGCAAAACGCTGTCCAGTGAAAACCGAAATAAAACAGGAATTCTCCGTAGAATAGGGAACATGCATGATCCGGGGTTTTAATTAAAAATATGCTAATCTGATTCAAAATTGCATGCAGAATTCGAAAATGTGATCAGAATGTACAAATAATAACTCCAAACATGATAAAAATCTACGAAAATGTCACGTCACGCAAGTACGCGATCTCATTGGCCTGACGTCATCGTACAGGCTGACTGAATAAGCAGACGAAATAACACATAGTGTGCTGTGAGAAGCAGGATACACTCCGCGTATTTCTACTTTACGTTAGTGTCTAGTATGGTTAAATTCGAGGTCTATACATTGGATAATAATCTGAGTGGTATATTTTAGACTTAAAATGAATCCTGCGCAGACAGTGAGGCAGAAAACTTATAAATGGTGTAGAGTTCCGATGTGCAATAGCACATCGCATACCATACCAAACAAATTGTTTATAAACGTTCCAAAGCCGCTAAAACTAGGGAGAAATGGATTTTGGCGAGCTGGAGAAATGCTGGTGATATATCGGAAAAGTCTACAGTTTATTTTTTTGAAGATTCTAACGTAAGATGAATTTGTTTGAATTTTCAAATCACTTTTCCATGTCAGCTGTTCTAGTGGTAAAACTTTAAATTTTAATGTATGATGCTTTATTTAAATGCTTCAATTACATCTTGGAATATGAAAGTAATAAACAGTGCATTAAATAATGCTGATTATTAAAGTATTCTCCAAACCTAACCAATGTTTTGGGTGATCCATGTCAAGATAATAAATCAAAGGGGTTATGAACCATTTTGACAGCTCTAATTCCAGCAATATATCTTGGCATGGGAGAGTTATGTATGTCTTTATTGAAGAGCTTAATTGGTAAAGAAATTTAGGCTATATCTAAATACTCTATAATGTAACAAAGAATAGGCGTGTACATCATGAAAGGAAACAACGTGAATTTGACAAATGTATAACTCTACACAAAACCAATGCTTGTCTGTTGGGGTCTTATAAGTTAACAATGCTCAATTATAATAATTATCATAATATTAATGAAATAAATAACATAATTGCACACAGGTGAAAATAGTGATGTAGGTGTTTAAAATATTATCCAACTTAGCCTAAGTTTTAGGTTATACAAGCCAAGTCAATAAACCGAAGGGTAAAAATACCACGCGAGTTGGCCGTGCGGTTAGGAGCGCGCAGCTGTGAGCTCGCATCCGGGAGATAGTGGGTTTTGAACCCCACTGCCGGCAGCCCTGAAGATGGTTTTCCGTGGTTTCCCATTTTCACACCAGGCAAATGCTGAGGCTGTACCTAAGGCCACGGCCGCTTTGTTCCCATTCCTAGGCCTTTCCTGTCCCATCGTCGCCATAAGACCTATATGTGACGGTGTAACGTAAAGCAAACAGCAAACAGCAAAAAAAAAAAGTAAAAGTCACAGCACCCAAAGACATTCCTGTATTGAGCGACTAAAATGTCACCAGGATACTTTTCTTTCCTGATATGCTCAGCTTGTTAAAAGCCAAATGTAATTAATGTTACTGGCTTCACGCCCCGCTAACTACTTCTACGATTTTCGGAGACGCCGATGTGCAGGAATTTAGTCCTGCAGGAGTTATTTTACGTGCCAGTAAATCTACCGACACGAGGCTGACGTATTTGAGCACCTTCAACTACCGCCGGACTGAACCAGGATCGAACCTGCCAAGTTGGGGTCAGAAGGCCAGCACCTCAACAGTCTGAACCACTCAGCCCGACTTGTGAAAACTAGATGAAGTCATATTTATCTTTATCATGTTTAACTTTTTCCCTCCACAAAGATATTTAATTCTCTTTCATGGGCCCCGGAAGTGGGTAGGCCAGTTGTCCCAACCATAAATATATATTTTTTTGGGAATGATAGATTATAGCCCTATAGTACTATGATCTTTCTTTCTTTCCTTATTTCTTTCTTTCTTAATCAGTTTATCCTTCAGGGTTGGTTTTCTCTCGGACTCAGCGAGGGATTTCACCTCTACCACTTCAAGGGCAGTGTCCTGGAACTTGAGACTTTGAGTATGGTGATGAAACTGGTGAGGAGGGCCATTACCTCGCCCAGGCGGCCTCACCTGTTATGCTCAAAGGGGCCTTGTTGGAGGATGGGAGGATCGGAAGGGATAGACAAGGAAGAGGGAAGGAAACGGCCGTGGCCTTAGGTGCCTGGAGGAGAAGTAGGAAAATACGAAAAACCACTTCGAGGATGGCTGAGATGGGATTCGAAACACTTCTACTCAGTTGACCTCCCGAGGCTGAGTAGACCCCGTTCCAGCCCTCGTACTATTTGTTTTCAACTTTCATGGCAGAGCCGGGAATCGAAACCGGACCTCCGGGAGTGGCACACATTAACCACTACACCACAGAAGCGGACTAGTACTATAATGCTACCTATAAGTTTATGTTAGTGCTGAAATCCGATTTCTTACTTTACTAATGCTGAAAGCCCGAAAATGTAATGTTATTCTTTAATAGGGGAATCAGTCTAGAAGGAAATGTTGAAAATGATGTGATTTCTATCCAGGTTCGTTGTTATCCTAATACTATGGGTTAAAGTACATTGCACGTATATAAAAGACGCCACTTACAAACTAGCTTGTTATCCGCGAATTTATGCGGCCACAAAAGTCACTATTTTTCAAGAATGATGACATTTACACATGATAGATTGTCTGATTGTGCTGTTTTGAACCTTTCTTCTGTCATTTTGAAGTTATTCGCGATCATGAATAATAAACAATCTGCTTTTAGCAACGGCTGATGCACAACGGCTGGTAGAGCTGCATGCGGTACTGGATCGTGACGTCACAGCGCGCCGCTTACGTCAGAGGCCGTTTCACTCGCCTTGCGGAAAGGTACTATTAAATATTTTTTTAATGGTAGAAAACAAGGCAACAAGCCACAATGTAATACGTTTACGTACTATTTCATTGGTGTACTTTTCAAAACAAATATTTTTGAAAATGATGCATGTTCCCAATTATTACGGGGTTTTTCACATGCACCTGTGACCTCGTGCGATATAGGAACGACATTTTTATTGTATAAAACGTTATGCACTGATAGACATTAAGAGTTTCACACAAATAAAATCTCAAGATACCGTCCTTTTTATTTACCGTAACAGCCACGAATAAGGTAAGATTTCCTACAAAACAAATAGTTTAAATTATTCGATATTGTTCATTTGGTTTCTTGTTTTATTTTTTATATCGTACTATGACGCTTTTTTTACATTGTTCGTGTAAATATATTATGACCTTTCAATGACGTATAATTATATGTCAGGGAGTCATTGAAGGTCATAAGTTAAATGTGGACGACATGGAAGTAAGATAAATTGTCGACGCACGGCAACTTTATATGTTCGTAATATATGAGTCGACACAACTCGCAAATTTATGGTAGATCTTATGGACAAGAATCGGAAGATCAAGCTCAGAACCCCGTGGTATACAGCGGACCACATGAAAAACAGCTTAGTCACAAGCGGGTAGCAATAACTAATTACGGTAACAACTGAGAAGAAGAAAGTCCAGACATTATATCTAGTCTTAGAGACGTTAAGGAGGCCATGGAGTGACTTGGAATTATATGCAGCTAACCATCTAACAGGCGTATGGTGTGACGTACTTCATGTGGAGAAGATTAAACAATAGTAGCGTGTGTTCCTTTGTGAATCTCTGTGATAACGAGTTCCTCAAATGTCAAAATCACATGTAATGAAGTTAAGATAGTGGCTCTCTGGTTCATGGAAAGCATCCTTGCTATTATTATTGTAAATAATTAAGTTAGAATTTTGTTTTTGTTTCAATTCTTGAATAACGAAAAAGATCGAGAAGCAAATAGTGAACACAGCTCTTGTATACGTATTTAAACACCCAAGATTGGTAAAGTTGAGGGCTGAATAATATTTAACAAGCTTAAAATAGCTCTAAACGACGTTAATTTATACAGGTCAGTATTAATCTATGAAAGTGGACTTGTAAATCTGTATGAATTCGTTCTAATCGTTTCTGTACGAGTTTCAGGTTGAAGCCAAAGATGTTACTTACATTTGTGAACCAGGAAAGCTATATGGAGAAAATGTTCGAGTAAACTGATAGGATCCTGGTGGATCCGTGCTCTGCCGAAATGGATGAGATGGCTGGAAAAATAACCTGACTACCAATACCCTTACGATGAAGTGAAGACCAGATGAGTAGACGAACCTTGCCCTTTTTGCTTTACTAGTAGCTGCTTATAGTAGACGTAGATTTTTTTAATATCACACAGGTGATATAAAGTGAAATAACTTGAATATTCTAACGTGTTAACGGTGTTAGTTTAGCGTTGTATTATACGTCTGCGTATGTTAGAATATCGTTCACCGTCGGAAAATATTTGAGTCACGCGATCTTTCCTGCGTTGTTTCCGTATTATAGAATAACTGTGAAGTGAATGAGTGATCATGAATGTTACAGGTAAGTTTCAATGTACCAGTGTGTGAGATAACTGATGTGGTGATCCTTTGATATAAATAATTCCGCGGAGTGTTGTGATGTGTTTATTTAATCAGATTCAGTGTTGGTTGTATGAATAATAGTGAAGCTCTTCAATGACGTTTGCTCGTTTATTTAGGGAATGATGATTGTTTTCATTATGCGGTGTATATTGTGCAGCGTAAATATGTAGGGTCATCTAAAGGTATAGTTGACGGTATAATTAGTGAATGATTTATTGAATTGTGTATTGCGGTAATAGATTAATTCTTCGAGATGACCAGTAGATTAGGATAGTGTTATTGAAAGGTATTTCCGCCGCGTATATTTGAGTATGATAAATGAGCGATTTATTTAGCATTGATTGAATGCGTACGAAGAGATTGGTTAGGTATGCGAGCTGACATGAGTTAAGTTTAATATCACATAAATAGCGGAATGTTTTGAGTGAACACATAAGTAGGATCTTCAACAAGCTATTCGAACGTTAGTTGGATTTTGAGATTATTGACACTTGTACTGTATATCAACACTTGTAGCATTGCTTGAGGTAGTAAGTTGGTGCTGTAGAGTTGTTTTCAGCAGGTTGGAGAGATGCAGATGCAACGTAGACCTTCTGGCATTTGATCATTTCCTTGTATATGTCAGTAGTTAATACTTGATTTCAGGTGCAGCCATGCGATGCCGTAGGTTGAATGATGACATGCAGTTACCTAATTATGAAACGATAATGTTATTGTTGTGTATTTGGAATGTTTTCGGTGTTTATCAAAGAGCCGTTAGGAAATTCAAGTTATTATTTAGTTAGTTAGGTGGTTATAATGAAGCAAAAGGAAAGAAAAAGGTAGAGCAGGGAGGACAGGTTCGGCTAATAAATGTGTTAGTGAATGAACAAACAAGATGAAGGAAAAGAGACTTAAACTGCTGATTTCCATTATATTTCATAATTATTTAAATGAATCAAAGTGTTGTGCGATGATGATATTTGAATTTAATGATTGACAATTTTCAAGAAGGACTTGATTTTCCAGTGCAGTGCGATTGATAATGCACGAGTATATTTGTTATTACGTTGCTCTTATCCAATTGTCTGACTATAGTTAGTTAATTTTATTTTATTTAAAGTTATTATCCTTCCAATTTCTCATTTAAATTCTCATTTTATGCCTAATTTAAGTGAACTTAGTGTATTGAACAGATGTTGGATCATTATCGGATTAACTATTGATAGGATGTGACCGCTTTCTCTCCGAAGGGCCATGCCCTGAGTGGAGGATCACGTAAACCACTGAATTCTAGCTGAGCACATTAGGAAATTTATTAATATCTTCGAACCAGGCGTCCCACACGAACGGTCACAATATATATATATATATATGCATATTTTACTATTTGATTGTGCATACAAATACGGCCTGTAATACAAATGCTATTACTCTCATATTTAATGCGTTTCAACTAGTGAGTGTTAACAGCATATCCATAAATTAGATAATCTAGACAACTAAAATAACATAATTGAATGATTAAAGTACATTAATCTTATCAGGTTTTTCTGAAGAACGGATTGCAGCAGGCACATGTGTCGTATTATCTTAACAAGTCGGAGCATCTGGGATTAACTGACGGCTGACACAAACAGTGCCACGTTTGAACCCTGGATGCTTTCACTGGCATTTCACAGCATGTGCGGTCAAGGGCACACTTCTTGTTCAACGTCCACAACTTGTTCTGAAGATCTCACACAACATCAATTGATAGGGAGAATTCCATAATTTCTTTTTAATCGTCTTATTACGCGTTTATTACGTTTATTATCTCCGGAACTACCTGCCGGTGAATCAAGAGACATTGATAGGTCTCTTTAAAGTCCAGCCAACTTTGAGTAATCATAAGATCAAATCATTAAATGATCACTCCAATAATTGCAGGACCGAGCTCGATAGCTGCAGTCGCATAAATGCGGCTAGTATCCAGTATTCGGGAGATAGTGGGTTCGAACCCCACTGTCGGCAGCCGTGAAGATGGTTTTCCGTGGTTTCCCATTTTCACACCAGACAAATGCTGGGGCTGTACCTTAATTAAGGCCACGAACGCTTCCTTCCCATTCCTAGCCCTTTCCTGTCCCATCGTCGCCGTAAGACCTATCTGTGTCGGTGCGACGTAAAGTCAATAGCAAATAATTGCAGGCGAAGGCTTACCCTACCTGCAGTACTTAGCAGGTTGCTAAGCGACTAACACTTTCATTAATGTTGTGACATGTGCGATTTTCCTCCTTAGTACTGTCATTGCACGCAGCCATGTTTGATTGCTACCTGTGAAGCCAGAGAGTATACACTTCCCCTGATGATGGAAGAATACTATTCTCTGCTAGATACTCTTTGGTTCTCACCTTGCCCATCTTCTGAATATACTCAACAGATGGCAGAACTGATATGCTGCTAAGAGTCTACGTAAGTACAGACGGGAAGATATCATGTCGATTAGCCTTCTGTATAACCATTAATAATAAATAATGAATTAATAAACCCGTGATAATGTTTACTTAGGCTACCCAAACCAGTATTCAGCTACGGCCAATGGTATGTTGCACTATCTCGGGCAACATCGTTTGAAAATGTTAAGATCCAGATATGGCCGAATGGTCGAAATACAGATTATTGTATAGAAAGAAATGTAAACTACATTATCGGTATTAAATGTTCATAAAATTATTGAAATGGGCAGGAAAAACAATATGACTACGACAGGCATATCGAGACGTGTTATCTGGCCTATTTATAAGGAGTGATGCGGAGCAGCAGGGATCCTAATCTACAATGAAATATATACGAACATTTACAATCAATCAATGTCTAAAGGCAATGCCTTGTCGATTCAACCATTGTCTTCTGTCTTCAGCTTTTCGTTTCGTCTCACAGTAGGAACTACATCCAACGTTTTGCATCAATACTTGAAGGAATTGCTTCCTAGGTCGACCTCATCCCTTCCTTCCTAAGATCTTTCCTTCTAGTAGATTGGTTAGAAAGGTATTATGACGCACTGTGTGGCGTCCAACTGACTTGCAGCATTCACCTCCAGACCGACATCTCGAACGCTTCTAGCCGTTTCCTATCCTGTTCTTGGATTGTCCAAGATTCACGTCCATATAAGAGCACGCTCCACACAAATGAAATCACAAAAAATTTCCTAATCTCAATATCTAGATGTAGGCTATATTGGTCAGAAGATTTCTTTTGTTGCTGAATGCTTGTTTCAAGTGCTATTTTTCTTTTTATCCCTTTGTTGCAATGGCTATCATTTGTGATTAGAAAAAATTTACAAACGACACAAATATACACAATAAAAGCTGTACAATGCTATATTTGACACATCTACATAAACAACGACATAAATAAAGGAAAATACACTTAAATACAAGGGAACAGACAGGAAAGAACAAGAAGAAAACTTAAGTTATATGAGAAATATAGCAAGGAAACCATAGTTCTTTTTGATAGATAAGGTATTAAACATTGCTGGAACACGTGCAGAAAGGACCTTTGGGTGAGAGAAAGCCGGGAATAAGGAATATGGAATGGAGTCTTCATTCTGGCACTACAGGATGGGACGTGGATGGGGAATAGGGAAACTAATTCTGGAGACCTAAATAAACCATTAGCTGCTTTGTATAGCAGCTTTAGGTCGGCTACTTTACTTCGAGCAGAAAGAGTTTTTAATTTTAGTTTCCTAACTATTTGGTTAGTGCTCAAGTTGCGACTCTGACGATTGCACAGAAGGGGTTCAATTCCCGAACCTGTCACGAATTTCAGACTGATTTGAGCGAATCTCAGTTAACCTTACTGAGAGATGGAGTGAGTGAAAATCCTATTATCGACCGTCCTAGAAGAGACTGACTACCTCGGATCAAGTAGGTGTAAATTTGGCAAAGAATTCTGCTATGTATTATAAAGATCGACAAACTGTTCGTAAGATATGTAAACCAATAACATGGTTCAACACAGAATAAAAACGAAATGATACATCCTAGAAGAGGTTTATTGTAGTTTTCTGCTTGAAGTGCTTACGAATATAACGACCGTTTCTTCCTAGTCCTAGTCAATTACACACTGGTACAGACACCTCATCGATACAGGTTGTCAGTCAGTACTTCATGGACTACTACTATAATAATAATAATAATAATAATAATAATAATAATAATAATAATAATAATAATAATAATAATAATAATAATGGTGTATGGCCCTCCAGAGAGGCTTGGCACGGGTCTTTTTCTGGTAGACGGCCTATTAGGTGACCCTGTATGTCTGTGAAGATGAGGGCCCTACCTAGGATGATTTCTAATGCTGAATACGCCACACACACCCAGCCCCCGAGCCATTGGAATTAACCAATTCAGGTTAAAATCCCCGACCCGTCCGGGAATCGAAGCCGGGGCCCTCTGAACCTAAGGCCAGTACGCTGAGCATTCATCCAACGAGTCGGACATAATAATAATAATAATAATAATAATTTCTCAAAACAGGCATTGAAGGCCCATGGTAGAAGAGAAAAGTTACAGTCACGCTACCTCTACACCACGGGGCCGGCTAATAATAATAATAATAATAATAATAATTAATAATAATAATAATAATAATAATAATACCATGTGCAGGTGACGCCATTTAGGCTGCTTTTGTGTCAATTTCGAAGCTCTATTTTAATCTTCCAGATGGCAGAGAAACAGATCTCTTTTGACGACCTATGGTTGTTTCAATTAATTATGTCCTACAAACATTTGTTTTTGCTATTTGCTTTACGTCGCACCGTCACAGATAGGTCTTATGGCGACGATGGGATAGGAAAGGGCTAGGAGTGGAAAGGAAGCGGCCGTGGCCTTAATAAAGGTACAGCTTCAGCATTTGTCTGGAGTGAAAATGGAAAACCACGGAAAACCATCGTCAGTGCTGCCGACAGTGGGATTTGAACCCACTATCTCCCGGATTCAAGCTCACAGCTGCGCGACTCTAACCGTACGGCTAACTCGCCCGGTCGACAAACATTAAATACCCCATCAGAGATCTTTCACATACCGACATCGTAAAGCATGGAGAGTGCCGAATGGACTTTTTTACCGCCCTTCAAAGGGTGGGATGATGTAACTATCATAACAGGAAGCCTGTAAGTAGGAGTGGATTTCGATAAAGCACAGACCATATTTCGAGCCGGGTATCCGAGGGAGAATATATTAACGTACTGTACATGCATAAGCAGGCCAAGTTGTTCTTTAAAGTTTTTGCCGTATAATTTTGTAACTATTAGACTTTGCACCTGCATTTCATAGGAATTACCAATGAACATACAGAATTGAAGATATCTATATCATGTCAAATACAAATATAACTTCCCAATGAAGAATAAGAAGACAGAATGTATCGTACTTGAACTGAAGCATAACAAAACGTTGTATATTGAATCGAGGAGCATTTCTTGAATTGAACATTTGGGTGCTAGCGTGTTACAGCTATGAATTTCTTCATGGACATCTATCTATGGGTAAATGCTTGGCCCAATTTTTGATTTTATAACGGGTCCTGATTCCTATTTCCTCTTTAGTGCCAATCCATTGAGATTCATTTTTAAAATGCAATTAAAAATTTTCGGACACATTGGGGACCTAATATGAGATATTTCAAGAGAGAGTGGACGATTTGAAAGGAAAAAGAAGAAACACAAACTAAAGTGTTCTAGGGAATATAGAGTCTTAATTGAGTCACATGAGGTGATGAACATTTTCTTTTCAAACTCACCATAGATATCGAAGCATTTTATCAAAAAGCTATGAATGCTTAACCTGCGAAAGATATAACATACTTTTATTTTTCTTCTTCTTTCTTCTTTATCTGTTTTACCGTCCAGGGTCGGTTTTCCCTCGGACTCAGCGAGGGATCCCACCTCTGCCACCTAAAGGGCAGTGTCCTGGAGCTTCAGACTCTGGGTCGGGGATACAACTGGGGAGGATGGCCAGTATATCGCCCAGGCGGCCATACCTGCTATGCTTAACAGGGGCCTTGTGGGAGGATGGGAAGAGCGGAAGGGATAGACAAGGAAGAGGGAAGGAAACGGCCGTGGTCTTACGTTAGGTACCATCCCGGCATTTGCCTGGAGGTGATGTGGGAAACCACGGAAAACCACTTCCAGGATGGCTGAGGTGGTAATGGAACCCACCTCTACTCACTTGACACCCCGAGACTGAGTGGACCCCGTTCCAGCCCTCGTATCTCTTTTCGAATTTCGTGGCAGAGCCGGAAATCGAACCCGGGCCTGCGGGGGTGGCAGCTAATTACACTAACCACTACACCACAGAGGCGGACTGAGATTTATTTTTTATATTTAAATAACTGAACATGTTTTCAGAGATACCATATACAAGCCAGTCACCTTCATCTCGTGCAAACATTATTTAAGAACCTATTGATCATCTTTCGGTTGTGGCATAAGTTATTATAAATACTATGACGGAGGAAATACATGTCTTGAATATCAAGTAGCTGGTATCAAGGGGGTCTTGAGTAAAATAGTACGGAAGCCACGAGGTAATGTCTCTTCCTCTGATAACATATAGAAGTTGTAGGCTGATAAAATCTGATCAAAAAAGAATACAGCACAAAACCTTGCTCGTTCGAGGTCAGATCAGAAACAAAAATATTCGAACAAAACTATTAGCATACTGTACGGTCAAGGTCAAATCCTAGAACGGAGAGAGAAATGTGCTATAAAACTGAAAGGGACACTTATCTATGAATCGATAGGAACCGAGAAGCTAGTAGGCGTCGGTAAAACTGGCTCAAATGAAGACGGAACAGGGTTTTAACTCGATTCCTAGAAGGCAAGAAAAGTAATTTCTTATGTGTCAGCTGTCAACACCTAAAACGCGCCAATGGGGTGAGTGATTATAACTGTAATGGTGTAAAAGTCATTGTGATCGCCATCTCGTGAGAGTGTTTAGTTAACCACAGAACCGCAACTGAGTCAGGCATTGCTTCCAACTGTGCTAGGTTCTTTCCTATCCGACTACCTTGGTGAGCTATTTTTCTCTTTCGTTCCTGACGGTATTAGATTTCAAAGGACGAGGGAGTATATCATTTTCCTGCCTTTCACAACCCTTCTCCTTCACTTGGTGATACATAATACTGTAAAAACTATGATTTGTTTAATGTCCGTTCTCACTTAACATCACACTAACTCATACAGATTTTCGTTGACGACATGAAAGGATGGATGTGATTTTAACAATTAAGGTACAATTCCAACATTTTCCTAATACAAAATGACTAAGGAAAACCTTCTTCAGGACTCTGGACAGCGGGGTCGAACCAACTATCTTCCAAATGCAACGCGACCTGTGCTATTTGGGTTCGTTCTAACTGCTGATTGTATTACCAAAATGAGGTGTCAGAATGTTATCCATCAGGAGATTTTTTCTTATCGTGCTGAAAATCAACAAGGAGTTGTCACTTTTAAATATCCTCAAATGCCACCGACCTAAGTCTGGAACACTAGGTGGTTTCTGGATTCTTATGCAGTAACGAGATAGAATGCAAAGTTATTTCAGTGCATTCTAGACTGCAAGATGCAATGGGTTTGCATAATAATTAGGAGCACGGCTAATTAAAGCGCCAACAATTTAGGCAGGTCTCTCCCTACATAAGGCCATCTCCGTACAGGCCGTGAAGGTCCTTGGAAGGGGGGAAAGGTAAAGGTTTCCACCATTCGTAACCTCGGCACGTGATGGGGTAGAGTGGTTAGCTCTACGCCCAGCCGCCTTTACCCCTAGGAATTAGGCTGAATGTAGGCTGAGTGAACCTCAGGGTCATATGCACCTCCGGAAGTGGAAATCTCGTTCCTTAAATTTTACGACTTCCTGACGGGGATTCGAACCCACGTCCTTCCGGGCGAACCGAGCACGCCCTTACCGCCTCGGCCAGACAGCCCCTTCTCCCTACATAGTCATATATCGTATAGATATAGTCTTCGTTTATGTAGTTTCTGAATGCCAACTCTCAACCTGATACTTAGTTTTTATATCGATGATAATAATAATAATAATAATAATAATAATAATAATAATAATAATAATAATAATAATATAGCCCCCAGCTACCTTTTCTTTCTTTCTTTCTTTCTTTCTTTCTTTCTTTCTTAATCTGCTTACCCTCCAGGGTTGGCTTTTCCCTCGGACTCAGCGAGGGATCCCACCTCTACCGCCTCAAGGGCAGTGTCCTGGAGCGTGAGACACTGGGTCGGGGACTACAACTGGAGAGGATGACCAGTACCTCGCCCAGGCGGCCTCACCTGCTATACTGAACAGGGGCCTTGGGGGGGATGATTGGAAGGGATAGACAATGAAGAGGGAAGGAAGCGGCCGTGGTCTTAAGTTAGGTACCATCCTGGCATTTGTCTGGAGGAGACGTGGGAAACCACGGAAAACCACTTCCAGGATGGCTGAGGTGGGAATCGAACCCACCTCTACTCAGTTGACCTCCCGAGGCTGAGCTCTCGTACCACTTTTCAAATTTCGTGACAGAGCCGGGAATCGAACCCGGGCCTCCGGGGGTGGCAGCTAATTACATTAACCACTACACCACAGAGGCAGACTGCACCCAGCTACCATGTGTTGGAATTTTGATTTGTGCCTGTTAATTTCGACGTTCCATTTATTATACTGGATTGCAGGGAAACGGATCTCTGTTGGGCGATCTATGACTGATCTTTAATTAATTTTGTCGGGTAAACACCAAATGTTTCACCAGAGATCGTTTACATATCCACATCGTACGACATGGAATGCCGAATATACGTTATTCCGCTCTTCAAAAAAATCCGTCAACTTCTGCTGGATTTGAAACCACGATCTTGGGCTCCAGAGATAAACACTGTACCATTGAACGGTAGAGCAAGTAATGACCAATGCCGGGTTCAGTTTAATTGTGAACTGTTTGTTTGTCTGTTAGAGCATTGTGGAAAAACGGGTGGGTAAGTGGGATTGGAATACTAGCCACTAATTTTTTTAAAAATAACAATTTGGCATTTGGTCCGTAAGACCATGCTGCCAGCTCTGTACATTTAGAAAACAGGAAGGCAAAAGAGCAAATCTTTACAACATGGGACCGTTCATGGCATTGTGACTAATTTGTGATAGAAAGCCACGGTACAGGAACTTTGGTTGGATGAGAACAGTTTAACTATAGAACAAACATATCACAATGTTAAAATGGCTTCACTTAAAAACTTGGCTATTGCTCGATATATACGGATGTCATAGCTGTTGATCAACGACGAAACGGAAGTGGGAAGTGGAACTTTGAGTTGTATAAGCGTTTGATATCAATTGGTTACTTGTAGTTTGTATCTGGTGCATCCTAAAATCGTATGGTTGAGGTCTGCTTCTTGATTGGGGTCAGAGGGACAATTTGGGGAGTCTATGACGTTGAGTCTGAACAGATGACTGGGATAAGATGCATGTCCAAGTCGCATTCTGATAATTGATATGATGTGGCGGCGAGTTAGAGATAGTAGATGGAACCATGGTTTCTGTGGTATGTGTCTCTGGATAGCGGCGTAATGCTTGCCTTTGATGAGTTGAGTTGTTGCCCAGTAATTTGACCATTCTTTGTAAGCCTGTTTCTTGATGTGGCTTTGGAAGTCCGTGTATGGTAGGCGTAGCGCTTGGAACTGGCCTTTTGTAATGCTCTGCTTTGCCAGTTGGTCTACGGTCTCATTGTGTATAATTCCAGTGTGACCTTTGATCCACATAAGATGAATTTATTTTCCATATTCCTTAGCTTGGTATATACTACTTAGGATGTCATTGATGTATTTATTCGAACGCGTGTTCCTGCATGGTTGTTCTAGTTTTTGAAGTGCACTTTTGGAGTCCGTGAGAATTAATATTCTGCTGAAGTGTTGGACGCCGTACGTGATGGCTGAGTGAATGGCAAGTATTTCAGCGGTGAAGCTTCGTTAGGAAGAGAGAACATTTTGCAAGTGTTGAGTGCAGGGCAGTAGTACGCATATCCGACTCCTTCTTCGGTCTTAGACCCATCTGTGTATATTTGAGTATAACTGCCCCAATATGCATTGATGAAATTTGTTACTTTTTCGTTGGTATTAGTATTGCAGATTATAAAATCTGGAAGATGAAATGTGGATGGTTGAAATACTGAAAGTTCATACCTCTGTCCAAATACTGGAAGCGATGTATCTTGAAGAGTAAGGGGTATGATGTGCTGCAATTTCTTGATACTTTTCACCAATAGAGGTGTCCGTAGTCTTCTGTTTGTTCCTCTGTCACATAGTGGAAGGAGGTGGCGCAGTTTAGATGTTATAGGGTGGCTAGTTATGGACGAGCGTTGCAGAAGAAAGCTGTTGGCAAGCAGATCGCGTCTTATCTGAAGTGGCATTTCTTTAGCCTCTACCAGTAGTGCGTTAGTAGGACTTGAATTCATAAGCCACTAATTTTAAAACGGATAGTGCGATTGCGAAGAAAGTTTGAACACAAATAGAACAAAACATCGTTAATATCGCACTTAATATTATTCTAATCTAAATAATATACATACACAGGCTTTCCAAAAGTCATGATCGTATAGGCCTCCTCTTGCTCGGCCAAGTGCAGCAACTCGCTGCGGCGTAGATTCCACTAGTGCCGGGCTGAATGGCTCAGATGGTTGAGGCGCTCGCCTTCTGAATCTAACTTGACAGGTTCGATCCTGACTTAGTCCGGTGGCATTCAAAGGTGCTCAAGTAAGTCAGCCTCGTGTCGGTAGATTTACTGTCTCCTTCAAGAATTACTATGAGACTAAATTCCGGCACTTCTGCATCTCCGAAAAACGTTAAAGTAGTTAGTGGGACGTAAAGCCAATAACTACTTTATTATTCCACAAGTGGAAGAAACACCTGTGAAGAAATTCTGACCCATGCCGTTTGGATAGCTACCCACAGCTTCCTGCTTTTGTATGTGCAAGGTCTTGGGTGTAAATAGACGTCACCACCACGCCCCATAAATGCTTGACAGGATTCATGTCAGGCGAATAAGGTGGCTAGAGCAGTCGTTGAAACTCGAACAAATTCTGGACAACGTGGGTCAGACGACATTGTGTTTTACCCTGTTGGAATATCTCATTGTTGTAGGGGTACGTGAGGGATGCAAGTGATCGCCAAGCAGTTCAACGTAGCAGTCAACGCGCATCCAGCCCATGGCACGTGAACACACCTCACCAGCCTGTATGGTGTCTTGTTGACAACTGGGATCCATTGCTTCCTGGGGCCTGCGCCATATCCGAACCCTCCACTCAGCTCGAAGCAACTGGAACAGAGTCTCATCAAACAAAGCTACATGTCACCAGTCCTCAGAGGTCCAATTAGCAACGTCACGCAGCCATGTGAGACACTGCGTCTGGTGTCGTGGTGTTAAAAAGGAAACACTAGCAGTTCTTCTGCTCCCATATCCCATTGACGTTAAAGAACGCTGCACTGACCTGCTGGATATGAGTCTCGTAACTCCTGCACTGAATGTGGATGTTATTTGAGCCAGTGTGGCTTGTCTATTGCCACGGACAATTCTAGCCAAACGGAACTAATCGCGATCATTAAAGCATCCGTGATCGGCCACTCCGCTGTTCACTCGCTGTGCGTCGTAATGCCTTTCATGAGGTATTCCGATACATACGTGACACTGTCGATCGAGGAATGATAAATGTTCGTACAACTTCGACAACTGAATGTCCCATCCATCTGGCCCGCACTGTCATGCCCCGGTCAACAGACCATAATTCACCTCGCCTTGCGACGACCAGCACAGCCGGTATTTACACTTACTCTCGAAATGACAGATCACACCTGATACAGGTCTGGGTATTTCAAAAGCGTCACAGCCCGATGGCGCCACCAACTGTCACTTTTATTTATATATATATATTTATTTATTTATTTATTTATTTATTTATTTATTTATTTATTTATTTATTTATTTATTTATTTATTTATTTATACATCGTCATTACAGACCGTTATGCCTTTCAGTTTTCAGCCTGCTAGCATCTATGAATTTATTAAACGCCACCACAATCCTCTATTTGTAACTAGTGCTGCAGCCTCGTCTAGTTCTATATCAGTAGAAACTGAGTTTTACCATCGTCGTCTTGGTCTACCCTTACTTCCCTTACCCTCCATAACAGAGTCCATTATTCTCCCAGGTAACCTACCCTCCTTTATTCGCTTCACATGACCCCAGTGTTGAAACCGGTTTAAGCATAGTTTCAACCATCGAGTTCATTCCTAACTTATCTTCTCATTCCGAGTACCCTCCTGTCATTGTTTCCATCTGTTTGTACCAGCAATCGTTCTCGCTACTTTCATGTCATTTACTTCTAACTGATGAATAAGATATCCTGAGTCCACCCATATTTTATTTATTTATTTATTTATTTATTTATTTATTTATTTATTTATTTATTTATTTATTTATTTATTTATTTATTTATTTATTTATTTATTTATTTATTTTGCAAGTTGTTTATCTCGGGCTAACAGATTTCAGTTTTCCTGCAACGCAAGGATGGGAAGTGCTAGGATTGGGAACGTAGCGGCCGTCCCTTTAATTAAGATACAGCCCCAGCATTTGTCTCGTGTGAAAATATGAAACCGCGGAAAACCATCTTCAGGGATGACGAAGGTGGGATTCAAACCCACCATCTCCCGAATACAAGCTCACAGCTAAGTGACCCTAACCGCGCGGCCAACTCACTTGGTTCATTAAATACCACTGTCCCATTACTTTTGACATGTCAGGATATATTACTAAGGATATAGCAAACGTCATTGCCGTAATCTTATCTCTTGTACATTTCATACGACAAATAACGAAACGACGAATCTTAGCACAACGGCTGATGTACTGATTAAGGTTGCCAGATGCACTTTAATGCTGACCTGATTTCCTTCCTGAGACATTCATATCTTCCAGGTGATCACGCACAGAGATTTTTCGGTCAACAACAGCAAGTTAATGCGTAAAAATCCGGACTCAACAATGACTAACCGACTATGCTATAAGTAAAATTTGCCCACACCCTCATCCGTATTCATATTCCCCTACGAATAATCTTCAAATGCACAAATGATTATTCATTTTTCCATTGTTGGAAGCGCTAGCGTGTGGTTGGCTGTTCAAGAGCTCTGTATTATCTTAGTGATAAAGTAGTTAATAGTTGTAGAGATTGAGCAAATTGTGTGTGTGTGTGTGTGTGTGTGTGTGTGTGTGTGTGTGTGTGTGTGTGTGTGTGTGTGTGTTTTATTTAGTACTACAAATATTGGTGTTTAGTGTTTGTTTGTAGTAACTGAGATTAGTGATATTTATTTACATTGTTTTTACACTGAGTAGTTCCATAGGCGTTCGCTAAATTACAACTTGTAGGTTAGGATTGCGTGAAAGAAGTTTTTTTTAAATATTTAAATATTAGTAGGTTTGTTGATAAAATGGAATATTTACAAATACGGTATATTAAAAAGAGTTGCAACTTCCGCTGCCGTTATATTAGTGCAGGCAATAGACAGGGTATTTCAAATAGCGTTCAACTGTCCCACCTATCACGAAGGTAATAATTTATTTAAATACTGCTGTAAATTTTGTTTAAAGAAAGGATTTCAACAGAATATACAGTATTTCACTGGCGAAATAGCTAACAGTCGTTCTATTGTTATAGATTATTGTCGCCCTTCGTATCCAAATATTGCATTGTTGGCTACAGTTGTTCACAAAGGTATAGTGTAGTCAAGAAAATCAGCTGATCTCTGCATTCTGATCATTTGTAATTCTGAGTAGGTAGTTCAAGTATCCGTAATGTATACCTCGCGCCCTCGACCATTCAGTATTTAAGAGCGGTTAGCTAATAATCAATTCCTATATCCTAATAATTTCTATTCAAGTCCCCGGCGTAGTTTTGACAGAGATTTTTTGAAAAATTGTTGTAGACAAACAATTTTTTTCAGCATTTAAAGGCATTTTTATTCTCCGTCCTGCGGAGTAGGAAAAATAATAGTAATCCACCCAGCTGTAATAACCATATAAGCAAATTTTAGTTGAGAATTGTTGTATAGACACGGTATACTAGATAGGATTTTGCCCGTTATACTCGTGTGATCTTTGTGTACGGCAATCCTTTCGATACTTTTAATTTCTATTAGAGCATATAGGATAAAATAGTACTAATATTGAGCTGTATACTGCTTGAGCAGTTTTTGCAAATTTCAAACTTCAATGCAATTTTCATTTCTAGAGGTAAAAATATTCTCGACGTGGTGATGGTAAAACCAGATGAACTATACAGAGAAACCGAAGTAATATATGGTATTAGTAATCATGAAGCTGTTTCTGTCGTAGTAAAAGTAAACGTGGTAGAAAGGAAGGTCTTAAAAGTAGGACTATTATATAGTACCATATGGCTGATAAAACAGGCATGAGGGAGTTTTTAAAGGGTAACTATAATCGGTGGAAAACGATAAATAAAAATGTAAACAGATTCTGAGATGGGTTTAAAGCAATATCGTTGAGGAACGTGAAAACAGGTTTGTACCTTTCAAGGTAGTAACGAATGGTAAAGATCCACTATATTATAACAGAAAAGTAAAGAGACTGAGAAGGAGGTGCAGGTTGGAAAGAAATATAGTTAGGAATGGCTACGGCAGTAAGGAGAAATTGAAGGAACTTACTAGGAAATTGATTCAAGCACAAAAGTCAGCTAAGGACAACATGATGGCGAGAATAATTGGCAGTCATACAAATTTTAGTGAAAAATGGAAGGGTACGTACAGGTACTTCAAGGCAGAAACAGGTTCCAAGAAGGGCACTCAAGGAATCAATGATGAACAAGGGGAGTGTGCATGCGAGGATCTTCAAAAGGCAGAAGTATTCAGCCATCAGTATGTAAGTATTGTTGGTTACAAGGATAATGTCCAGATAGGAGAAATAACCGATACTCAAGGAATCAATGATGTACAAGGGGAGTGTGCATGCGAGAATCTTCAAAAGGCAGAAGTATTCAGCCATCAGTATGTAACTATTGTTGGTTACAAGGATAATGTCCAGATAGGAGAAATAACCGATACTAAAGAAGTATTAATATTTACAAATACCTATGATAACAACGAGGGCTGCATGGCCGAGGCGTTAAAGCTGTGCTCGGTTCGCCCGGAAGGACGTGGGTTCGAATCCCCGTCAGGAAGTCGTAAAATTTAAGAAACGAGATTTCCACTTCCGGAAGTGCATATGGACCTGAGGTTCACTCAGCCTACGCCAAAAAAGAGTACCAGGTTAATTCCTGGGGACAAAGCCGGCCGGGCGTAGAGCTAACCACTCGACCCCATCATGTGCCGAGGTTAACAATGGTGGAAGTCTTTACCTTCCACTCCTCCAAGGGCCTTCATGGCCTGTACGGAGGTGACTTTGCCTTGCTTTATGATAACACCGACATTTACAATAAGATACAAAAATTGACAGCTAGAAAAGCAGCTGGAGTTGATAAGATTTCGGGGGATATATACTACTAAAGACAATGGGTTGCGATATAGTACCATATCTGAAGTACTTATTTGATAACTGCTTCCATGAAGGAGCTATACCAAATGAATAGTGAGTTGCCATAGTAGTTCCTGTGTAAAAAAGGAAAAGGTGATAAACATAAAGCTGAAAATTACGGGCTAGTCAGTTTGACATGCATTGCATGTAAGCTTTGGGAAAGCATTCTTTCTGATTATATTAGACATGTTTGCGAAATTAATAACTGGTTCGATAGGAGACAGTTCGGGTTTGGGAAATGTTATTCCACTGAAGCTCAACTTGTAGGATTCCAGCAAGATATAGCAGATATCCTGGATTCAGGAGCTCAAATGGACTGTATAGCGATTGACTTATCTAATAGGGTAGATCATGGGAGACTACTGGCAAAAATGCGGGCAATGGGACTAGACAGAAGAGTGACTGAATGGGTTGCTATATTTCTAGAAAATAGATTTCAGAGAATTAGAGTAGGCGAAGCTTTATCTGAACCTGTAATAATTGGGAATTCCTCAAGGCAGTATTATTGGACCTTTATATTTTCTTATATATATAAAAATGATATGAGTAACGAAATGGAATCAGATATAAGGCTGATGTTATTTTGTACAGAGCAATAAATAAGTTACAAGATTGTGAGAAGCTGCAAAATGACCTCGATAATGTTGTGAGATGGACAGTTGTGATGATAAACAGGATTGAAAGTCAGGTTGCGAGTTTCACAAACAGGAAAAGTCGCCTCGGTTTTAATTACCGCGTTGATGGGGATGAAAGTTTCATGGGGATAACTGTAAATACATAGGTGTTAATATAAGGAAAGATCTTCATTGGGGTAATCACATAAATGGGATTGTAAATAAAGGGTAAGACCCCAACTAGAGTATGGTTCCAGTGTATTGGACCCTCACCAGGATTACTTGATTCAAGAACTGGAAAAAATCCAAAGAAAAGCAGCTCGATTTGTTCTGATTTCCGACAAAAGAGTGGCGTTGCAAAGTTTGGACTGGGAAGACTTGTGAGAAAGGAGACGAGCTGCTCGACTAAGTGGTATGTTCCGAGCTGTCTGTGGAGAGATGGCGTGGAATGACATTAGTAGATGAATAAGTTCGAGTGGTGTCTTTAAAAGTAATAAAGATCACAATATGAAGATAAAGTTGGAATTCAAGAGGACAAATTGGGGCAAATATTCCTTTGTACGAGGGGGAGTTAGGGGCTGGAATAACTTACCAATGGAGATGTTCAATATACTTCCGATTGCTTTGCAATTATTTAAGAAAAGGCTAGGAAAACAAAAGATAGGGAATCTGCCACCTGGGGCGACTGCCCTAAATGCAGATCAGTACTGATTGACGATATTACGCTTACTATAGAGCATCAGTAAAGCATTCTTATAAATTCAAAACCTCATTATTAGGGAAGTCTTTCTTCTGAAGACGCGGAGTAAATTTCTCCGTGAAACGTAAAGCATTCAAACTGTTCTTGACACGGCAAACCCCGAAAGCTTTATATTCTGTCTACAATTACGGGTCTTGAAAACATCAGTCCCAATAAAAGTAATGCATAATCATTAGCAGCATAATAAATATTGAATTTTCACGACCGCATTGCAATCGAAATTAACTTTCAACCTATACTCAACTTCCGATTAACCGGATAAGTAAAATCGCGGTTAACCCGCAAAAATTTAAAAATCGAACATGCGTAATGTAAGTGCACTTAAAATGATATAATGATACTACTGTATTGTTTTTATTATCTTACCCAATACGTTGCAGTAAAAGTAGCACTTAGCATAATTAATAAATGGGAAAATAAATAGCACTTTTCGTTGAAACTAATAAGTCGAAGAAAAATGTTCAGACAGCCTAACTTTACTGTTTCTGAAAATAATCAGTCATGGCTTTCTGCTTTTGTGCTAAGAAACTCTTTTTCTTTATTTTGCTTCTCAAGTTTCTCAAAACAAGTTTTTCGGTGATGAGAACATCATCCTGGCCCTCGATGTACTCCAGCAATGACTGGACGTTTTCCTAGGCAGCCCCAAGCGTATTTTGTTTGTTGTGCTTGTGTTACGTACATTCGTGTCCGGCTCCATGGCTAAATGGTTAGCGTGCCGGCCTTTGGTCACAGGGGTCCCGTGTTCGATTTCCAGCAGGGTCGGGAATTTTAACCATCATCGGTTAATTTCGCTAGCACGAAGGCTGGGTGTATGTGTCGTCTTCATCATTATTTCATCATCACGATGTGCAGGTCGCCTACGGGAGTCAAATTAAGAGGCCTGCACCTGGCGAGCCGAACGTGTCCTTGGAAACTCCCGGCACCAAAAGCCATATGCCATTTAATTCATTTTCCAAACACTCGTACATTTTTAGTGTTTTTGATATCGCGGTTAAGCCGCAACGCGGTTGATCCGATTACGGTAAATCGAGAGTTGAGTGCATTAGGTCGTGTTCCGTATACCTAGGTATATGGTACGTGTTAAAGAAATGTTAAGTACAGAACAAAAATGGCGAACCGGACACCAGTGGCATCGGAACCCACAACCTCTCGATTCTGCGTCGGTTGCGCTAATAGGTTGGAAGTTAATTTCGATTACCAAAAGTTAATTGACAAATATTTTAAAACTAAATACAAATATGATAATTATTTAATGTTTTGCAGACAAAGTTGTGCAATTAGCTACAGAGGTTACTACCACTCTTCAGCTGTAGGGAATGTAGACTGCTCTGAGATGATGATCATAATTTTAGTGCTGATTTTACCTTCACTGTTTAATGTTCCTTTCACTCCAACTAATTAGCATGAAAAGCATGTAACCACTTTTTTCCTCTGTTCAGACAAAGGTTCGCTTTACAATTCTCGCATGTGAAGACGGCGTAACTTGCATGTTGTGCGTTTTTCATTCGGCAATGGCCAGTGGTCAGTAGAATCCTTCCTTGCGTCAGTTGGAGAGACTGGTGATCCTCAAAACTTCGTTCTCCTTCTGTCAATGATGTTCGAAGTTTATGTCCCTCGCTTGGAATTCCGATTTCCAATCTGGCACACGGTTTGTGCAAGATCGATGGCGAATTGTGAAGCAGAATGCAGTGTTAGCCAGAACAATAAGGACAGCCCCCATATAGTGTCTTCTTCCTTCTGTCCCTAATATATTGATAATGAACTCATTTTGAATTATTAATGGAAACTACAGAGAATGAGCAGGCTTTTAGTGAAAGAAACATGGATTTTGATTGAAAAATATGAAAGTTACAGGATTCTTAAAGATTGAATGTACAGCAAAAAAATTAATAATTTCGAGCAAGGAGGCCCTATCAAACGTGTAGCCCAAAAAAATTGGGAGAAAATGGGACGGCGAGTGAAAGCCTCGAAATATTCAGAAAAACTTCCAATTTTTGATGGTCTGTTAAAAAATATATTTTAGCGCCAGCGCTTAGGTGTTGCTCGCAAGTGACATTTCAAATATAAGCAGATGTGTATCAAACAAGCCTTGACAACAATTAAGCTTTGACAACATTTTTTTAACAGACTCTCAAAAATTGTGTATTTTCTGAATATTTCGAAGAAAAATATGACGCTCTCACTCTCCGTTACATTTTACCCCCACATTTCTTCAGGCTGCATGTTTGACAGTTTTTTTGTGAGGCTTGCTGAACGCCTCATTTAAAGTGTCTTGGCACTACCGTACCGTATTTCTTTAAAACGTGGTTCTCATGCTCAAAAGTGTTTTTCGCTGTTCTGAAAACTTTAATAACCCTGTAACTTTCTTATTTTTCAACCAAAATTGATATTTCTTCTACGGAAAGCCAGTTCATTCTCTGTAGTTTACATTAATAATTCAAAATCAGTGCTTTGACAGTATATTACGGAGAGGAGAAAGAAGTAATTTTTTTTACGTCCCACTAACTACTTTCGTTTTTCGGATACCCCGAGGTGTCTGAATTTTGTCCCATCGGAGTTCTTTTATGTGCCAGTAAATCTACCGACATGAGGCTGACGTATTTGAATACCTTCAAATACTACCGGATTGAGCTAGAGTCTCACCTGCCGATTTGGGCTCAGAAGGACAGCGCTCTACTGTCTGAGCTACTCAGGCCGGCGGAAAAAGAAGTCAGCTTATGAGTTGTGCCCTTATTGTTTTTACCAAAACTGCACATCTGTAGTTTCGAAACCTTACTTCGGCCGATGAGTGTTACAAAAATACGGCATTTTAAAAATCGAAATAATTTCTAGAGAGCACGTGCGACGACTGTTCAATACCTCATTTTAAAGAGGAAGTAGGCTTAGTGATGTATCTTCCGAAATGCGTCTGACTTCGGTATGACGTCATCGAGTGACAGAATAGTGCTGCTATCTAGAGGCACTGAAATGGCCGTTCCGCGCGTTCTTTTTTTTTTCTTTTTCATGTCATACAATGAAAAACATTTTAAACACAGCACTGACAGAGGAGCTCAAATCGCCCATAACTACAGTACACTTCCGTGTGTGCGCACGGAGATGGAAGCTAACAATTAGTGTACCTCTGGATCTGGTACGGTAGCACGTCGCTTGGGTTGTCGCATAATTCGTCTGAATGTTTTCTACACGTATACAATAAAAATACCCTAATAATGAACATATTGAACAATTTTGCTGTTCGGAGAAGTGCGAAATGGTCTTTCTTTAATACAATATCGGAACTTATGGACAATAAATGGCTTCAGAATTATCGCAAATGTATTGAAGAGAACACATAGGCTTATTAGAATTCCAGAAAGTCCAAAATTACAAAATTTGTGAGTCTAAGGATTTATCGGGAGCGTCTCAAAGTTAAGGCGGCAGAACATCGTGAGGCGAGTGGCTGCACAGTTTGGATTACGTAGATGTCATCTTGCATTCGAGATATAATGGGTTCGAACCTCACTGTCGGCAGCCCTGAAGATAGTTATCCGTTATTTCCCATTTTCACAGCGCCTCCTTCTCACTCCAAGCCCTTTCCTGTTCCATCGTCACCATAAGACCCATGTGTGCCGGTGAGACGTACAGCAAATTGTGCCCCAGTGGTGGAAAAATATTTGGAACTCGTAGATGTGGATACTGATCACTCTGGTCTGCTGGAACTTGTCTTCAAGATGTGTACATTTGTTTGGAATTATGAAATAATTAACAATAAAATTTCAAACCCATGCTGAGTAGATAATTTATTTCGACAATACCCATCATGTGGTACATATTGTATGTCAAAACTTACGACCGTGACTCCGATACAACTGCACTTTTTTTTTTCTGGCTGAATATCTTACCATCTCTTTGCTTAGATTCATTTACATTTCTGTACAAAATCCAAGCATTTATCAACCAGATGGTAAACGAAATCGAAAATACCATCCTCTGCAGTACTAAGGTGTCCAAGACAGTTTTCCACCCTTTTCTTTCTAGAAAGCCTAGAAATATCTAACTAAGTCTTAGGGAACCCTGGATGCTGGGCACATATTTTAACCCAAGACAAAATATAAAGTATTTAATGGTTATAGCAGACATGTTGTGATATTTACTCATAATGATGGCTTTTAGAAGAAGCGTTTGCCACTAACGGGTCTTTATAAGCAGCTTTGTTTGTGAGAGTAATGGGCTAGAATCTCTATTTACGTAACAAAACTTGGTATGCTATTTCCGTTGAATTTATAGGCTGAAGATGACTTTGAATAAAGTCGAAACTCGATGACCTGAAATGGAGTAATTCGTGTAAAAACTTCATCTAAAGCCCATCATATAAAATATTATTGTTCAGTTGGTGACCCAAGCTGCAATTTGCATATTTTCAATAAAATTTAAAGACAATATTTCTTACTCATTAAAGAGGTACTAGCCAGCTTCGTGGTGTAGTGATAGCGTGATTTGCTCTTAAACACAGCAATCACCATTATCTTATAAAACTACGAGCATCTTCCCACTTGTTGGCCCGGGAGTCGACTGCACCTCTACTGAACTTCACTACAATGGATTAAGAACGGACTGGTGCTAGTTTGGAACAAACAAGGCTCTAATCCCAAGTTCAGCGGTGTCCCATTGTAGTAGAGACGCAAATACTGGAATTACGGAAACAAAAAGGAAATGAAAGGCCAGTTGTCACTGTGTGCATCGCATGATGAAGATTAATGTGCTGAGCACTCCCAAGAGAAACAAAGATACTGTGTGTATGCCATCAGCGGAGGACTCACATACTTCATCCAAATTATGTAGGAAGGATGTGGTAATACATTCCAGATGAGCTCGCCGTGCACTTTTCGCGCCACTCAAGGAAGTCAAGTTAACTGGTTCAGAATGAATTTGATTTATAATATTTGAAAAGGAGGGAACAGAAGATCACAGTATATGCTTTGACCGACGATCTGTGCGAGAATGATTATTATTCGTTCCAGATGGCATCGCTTAGTGGTTAGAGCAGGCATGGGCAATAGGTTCTCTTGCGGAGCCTATTTTATTTCCCCCAACTTTCTCACTCCCATTATTCTGATCTTATGGGCACAGAGACGGTAGAGAGTTGATCTCATGGCAGGTAGTTTCGGTATACAGTCAAAACCGATTATATCGACTCCGAAATGGCCACCAATTAACGGTCGTTTCCAATTTGCAAAGGCTCGGGGGCCATTTTGGAAACCTTAGTCGTGTTCGCGGGGCCGCACTTGACTAGACCAATTTTCGTAAAATTCTGCCAACAGTACAGAAGCACCATTATGAAATAATACCCATAGTTCAATTGAAATGAAGGTTTGATCATTTTAATTGCTTAAAACATTATCTTAAATTTGCATAAAAAAGTGAAATTTGGAGCCGGGCCGAGTGGCTGAGACTATCGTCTACAACAAGGGGGTTCCAAATGGCGGCCCGCGAGAGCACTGTAAGAAATAATGTGAAGGAAAGTCACAAAAATATTTATTAGCTCGTTCAAAAACGTATTAATTTTTATACACCTTATAGACCCAAGTCAGAACTAATTATTCTTTAATACTAGTTCCTCTTTTTAAGTATTCACTTGTTCTCAACAGATTATTTTTGATTTTAAAACATTTAAAATCCAAATCTCAAGTAATAATGTTATTTTGATGGTTTTGGGAGATGCCGAGGTGTCAAAATTTTGCCCCACAGGAGTTATTTTACGTGCCAGTAAATCTACTGACACGAGGCTGACCTGTATTTGAGCACCTTGAAATACCACCGGACTGAGCCAGGATCGAACCTACCAAGTTGGAATCAGAAGGCGAGCACCTCTCAACCGTCTAAGCCACACATCCCGGCAATTTATATTTAATATATTTCATATTATCAATTCATGAGACACTCGAATGCCAGAATTTCGTTCACAAAAATCAACGAACTTTGGCGGAACTCAACACCGCAGTTTTTGAGAGCAACAGAAAATAATCTAGTATGGTTCTCTTCAAAGACATATTCCCTGTGAGTAGCCAAATCATCTCTCTCTCCTTAGTTGCGCAGAATCGTTGTACAATTCACGGAAAGGGAGAAGAGATCCCGCGCCCCGTTATACCGGAGACAAGCAATTTTCCTACCGGGTCGGACAATTTGAAGTAACGGATGATGCGTTGTTCTGCACTGCTATCATTTGTTCTTCATTGCTTTGTACATGAGAAAAGTGTTCTTGCGGAACTGCACACAACATGTCTGTTGGAGTGCAGCGAACGGTTTGTTTACAGGAAGTGAAGTGGCCTCGAGTCCATGACGTCATTCTCTACCAATATGGAATATTCTGGATGTTGTGAACTCTCAACAAAAAAAAAAAGCGAAGGCAATCGTAGTGGGCTCATATGGTTGTACTGTATTCTGCTGGGGTCGAATAAGCTGTAACAAAAACAGCCATCACAGCCGCGCGTGATAAATTGCGTTGCTGAGAGAACTCAGCTGACAAAATTGAGTACAAACAATGGTAGGTTTAATATTTCCTTGCATTCGGGTGATGATGGGTTTGAATCCCACTGTTCGCGGCCCTGAATATGGTTTTTCGCGGTTTCCCACGTTCACACTTATTTAAGGCCACGGCCGCTACCTTCCCACTCCTAACCCTTTCCTACCCTTACGTCGCTGAAACCCTTCGACGTGTTAGTGCGACTTTAAACCACTAGCGAATAATAATAATAATAATAATAATAATAATAATAATAATAATAATAATTGCGTGTGGCTATTTCTAGCCGAGTGCAGCCCTTGTACGGCAGACCCTCCGATAAGGGTGGGCAGCATCTGCCATGTGTACATGACTGCGTGTTATTGTGGTGGAGGACAGTGTTATGCGTGGTGTGTGAGTTGCAGGGTGTTAGGGATAGCACAAACACCCAGCCCGCGGGCCACTGGAATTAACCAATGAAGGTTAAAATCCCCGGCCCGGCCGGGAATCGACCCCGGGATCCTCTGAACCGAAGGCCAGTACTCTGACCATTCATCCAACGAGTCGGAAAATAATTCTACGTAAATGTGTTTTTTCATTAACTACGGTTAAAATTTTGACAAAAACAAATTCTGAAATAAATGAGTTTAAGGTTTCTGACATACCGCAGACAATAATTAAATTATTCTGCAACACTAACACAACTTACAATGAACTGAATGCGTTACGCGACTGCCGAGCTCCAGGTGCTGAGAAGCGCCAGTGTAAACAACAAAGCAGAGAATACAACAGCGGCACTTCTGCCGTTTGTTGGTGGAACATTGAACTGCAAGATATACCGCTGTTGCTGCTGGAAGAAGACTAATTTTCAATGCTGGAGAGTGCATTAACTCCCATATTCATTTTTTGAGTTGTGCCACTATTGCACGCCAGAGCGATATACGAGTATAACTAATTAGGATATTTAGAGTGATTGAAAACATGTTGTATTTTCCATATTTATCCCTACTTCCTGATCCAGTACCTGTTTTTACATATTATTTGAGAGAAAATCACATACATATAAATCATTTAACATTATATTTTAAACATGTTCTATAAAGTTATTCTTGTCCGAAAAACCTTTTAAAATGTATTTCAGTAGCATAAATATTAAAAAGCTGGATTGTGGCATTTCTATTAAATGTGGAAAGCAAGTTCTACTATGCACATTCTTTTCTTTCTTGCTGACTTTTTTTTTTTTTTTTTTTTTTTTTTTTACGTCGCAGCGACACAGATAGGTCTTATGGCGACGATGGGACAAGGAAGAGCTAGGAGTTGGAAGGAAGCGGCCGTGGTCTTAATTAAGGTACAGCCCCAGTATTTGCCTGGTGTGAAAATGGGAAACGACGGAAAACCATCTTGCTGACTTTGGACTTGCCACTCAACCCAATGTGTCTCATATGTAAAAGGTCGAACTCTTTGTTCTGTGGCTAAATTTGTGGCTTTCATGTTCAAGCAGTGAAACTGTACTCGCTTTACAGTGTGAGCATGAAAATAGGATACAGCAAGGATACTCTTCACATAATTTTGCCCCACTGTTTCTTAATCGGTCCATATTTTACACCACATTCAAAAATAAAGGTTTACTCGGCGATTATTCGTCTATCGAATGGAGACATTAAGCCTTGAGCCCTCAGTGCTATTCGACCGGAGTAGGCTATGTGTTGCCACCCTCTCTCTTCCTTTTATCATATATCACGTCATTCATTTTTTTTTTTTTTTGCTCTACATCGCACTGACACAGATAGGTCTCATGGCGACGATGGGACAGAAAAGGGCTAGGAGTGGGAAGGAAGCGGTCGTGGCCTTAATTAAGGTACAGCCCCAGCATTTGCCTGGTGTGCAAATGAGAAGCCAAGGAAAACCATATTCAGGGCTGCCGACAGTGGGGTTCGAACCTACTATCTCCCGAATACTGGATACTGGCCGCACTTAAGCGACTGCAGCTATCGAGCTCGGTATATTTCATCTCATTAACTCCTCTGATGAGGTTGACGCCAGGAAGGGCACCCGGTCGTAAAATCTCGCTACGAAGATTCATCTCACTTCATATCCGATCCCGTAAAGAAATTGGACAAGGGTTGGACACACATGCATTTATTACTTCCATATTTCAATCGATACCATTAGAAGTCCGACTCCTTGGCTGAATTGTCAGCGTTGAGGCCTTCGGTTCAGACGGTCGCAGATTCGATTCCCGGCCAAGCCGGGGATTTTAATCACGTCTGATTAACTCATCTGACTCGGAAACTCCCCTCTTCATATACATACAAAACATCTCACTACCAAGCACAACAGAAAAACGCAATAATGAGTATGTCCTCCACATAGGGTTGGAGTCAGAAAGGGCATCCGGCCAAATCTACATGTGCTACACAGTTTGTACCCGCCACCCCACAGGTGTGAGAAAAGTGATAGAAGAAGAAGAAGAAGAAGAAGAAGAATCGAAGTCATTAGAAGAAAACGTGTCCAATTTCTTGGCTGAACGATCAGCGTGGGAGAGTTTGTTTCACAGGTTTCGAAGGCTATGTGCTGCCACCCTCTCCCTTCCTTTTATCATATATCACGTCATTCATTTCTTTTTTTCTTTTTTTTTTTTTTTTTTTTTTTTTGCTAGTTGCTTTACATCGCACTGACACAGATAAGTCTCATGGCGACGATGAGACAGGAAAGGGCTAGGAGTGGGAAGGAAGCGGTCGTGGTCTTAATTAAGGTACAGCCTCAGCATTTGCCTGGTGTGAAAATGGGAAGCCAAGGAAAACCATATTCAGGGCTGCCGACAGTGGGGTTCGAACCTACTATCTAGCGAATAGTGGATACTGGCCGCTCTTAAGCGACTGCAGCTATCGAGCTCGGGCCGGACCTCGGTTTTAGCAGCGTCTGGTTAGTTTTTGCAGCAAGTAATAGTTGAATATATATATGGAACTGGCCAAGTTTTACCCTTCCTTGAGGCCAAACCTACGTGGAGGAATGTATTCACTATTGCACGTTTCTGTGGAAGTTAGTAGTGTTGTGTATTATTTGTGAAGAAGTGTGTATGAAGACGAATCCAAACACCCCGTCTTTGAGTCAGAAGAATAAACTACACGTGGCTACAATCCCCGGTCCGACTGGGAATCTAAGCCGGGACCCTCTGAATCGAAGGTCACTACGCTCCTCATTTGAAAATGAAAATCCACAGCCGGTTTCCAAACATTTGGACGGATCGGGAATGGAATGAATGAATGAAGCCCCATCTAGTGGCGAGGATAGGAATTGTGCCGGCTGCCGAAGCCTGTCGCACTCCTCTGGGGCAATGAGTAATGACTGACAGATGAAATGAAATTATATTGGAGAGTGTTGCGAATGAAAGGTGACAGGGTAAACCGGAGTACCCGGAAAAAATCCTGTTCTGTCTCCGCTTTGTCCAGCACAAATCTCACATGGAGTGACCGCGATTTGAACCACGGAACCCAGCAGTGAGAGACCGGCGCGCTACCACCTGAGCCACGGAGACTCTTACTCTCACCATTTAAACAAAAAACCAAAGCATAATAAGAAGAAGAAAGCATTAGAAGAAAATGTACTATCAAAATAACGATCTCTATATAAAAAGCAATCATGTTTGTATTTCTCTAGCGCCGCCACTGCACTGTAGAGGACTCCCAAGGATGTAAAAAATCATGGTCACGCCGAGCCATATGGCACAGTAAAGTGATATAGTTGTCTGTGCTATTTTCTTTTGCTAACCTACGCTCGATTTCTCTTGATCTAAAGCCTGACCAGCCGGCAATGCATCCTCTACATCCTGTACCGAACCTAGTGTGTGATGACAAGAAATGTTTTCTAAGGGGCCACAAAGCCCACAGATCCTAGTTAACAGTATTCAACAATAAAACGCCCCCACGCAACGGAAGTGACAGTAACAAACACCAACACAAACACGTTTTCCTTTGTAGATATCTTATTTGAGGTAGCGGGTATCGCGTAGTGAAGTTCATTTCGTCTCAGCAAGGAAGAGGATAGGTTGCCGGCATCAAGACACTCAGATTGTCCATAAAGTATTGAGAGAAATTCATGAAGCTCCCTCCATCTATACCCAACAATTTTTCCGACTTTCGTAGTTTGAGAAACTGAACAAGCCACTGATCAGACGTCATCTACAAAAGCCCAAATATACTTATCATGGACCAGTTAATGGAATAGCACTCACTTTAAACTTTACGCCTTCGTGGGCCGTATCGAGATGGCTTTTTTTACATAAATATGTTCTACGGTCCGCCTCTGTGGTGTAGTGGTTAGCGTGATTAGCTGCCACCCCCGGAGGCCCGGGTTCGATTCCCGGCTCTGCCACGAAATTTGAAAAGTGGTACGAGGGCTGGAACGGGGTCCACTCAGCCTCGGGAGGTCAACTGAGTAGAGGTGGGTTCGATTCCCACCTCAGCCATCCTGGAAGTGGTTTTCCGTGGTTTTCCACTTCTCCTCCAGGCGAATGCCGGGATGGTACCTAACTTTAGGCCACGGCCGCTTCCTTCCCTCTTCCTTGCCTATCCCTTCCAATCTTCCCATCCCTCCACAAGGCCCCTGTTCAGCATAGCAGGTGAGGCCGCCTGGGCGAGGTACTGGTCATACTCCCCAGTTGTATCCCCCGACCAAGAGTCTGAAGCTCCAGGACACTGCCCTTGAGGCGGTAGAGGTGGGATCCCTCGCTGTGTCCGAGGGAAAAACCGAACCTGGAGGGTAAACAGATGATGATGATGATGATGATGTTCTACGGCTGGGGACCATTCAAAAATTTGCGTTACGAAAGTTAATGCAGAAAATGTATGATGGAAGAGGAGCCCTAGCAACCATTCAGGCTTGTCTTACTGCTGGTTGTCATCTGAACTTAGTAGCCGCTGATGGATGGCCATGACGGAGAAACATAGTTAAGATCATTTGATTTTCGCAAATGAAAGAATGGTTTCTTTCTTCTTTGCTTTTCTACCACACATTTTTGAACATCAAAATTATTGTTTTAGCCGGTGATTGTTGTTTTGTGGTGGTGGTGATTATTGTTTTAAAAGGAAGTACAGCTGGATAAGCATCCTCTCTTAACAATGATCAGAGAAAAAGAATGGAAGAGATCTAGGCTGCGAAGAATGCGGGTATCGGCAAGGAAAGGGGAGGGTCACGAAGGGCGTGAGAATGAAAGACTTCCTAGGCCTCTCAAACCTAATACCGTTTGGATCGGAAGAGAACAAGAATTGACCAAGAGAGGTCGATTATGAGAGATGAACGTGAGGGTAAGTAAGTAGAAAAATGTTAAACTCAACTGGAGATCTTGTGGTCCACAACCCACGCTCCCAAGTTGACAAGTTTTTATATTTTTTCACAACTGGCTTTACGTTGCGCCGACATAGATAGGTCTTATGGAACAGGAAGGCTAGAAGTGGGTAGGAAGTGGCTGTAGCCTTAATTTAGAGCTCCAGTATTTGCCTGGTGCGAAAATGGGAAACCAGAGAAAACCACCTTCCGGGCTGCCGACAGTAGGGTCGAATCCACTGTCTCCCGAGTGCAAGGTCAAAGCTGTGCGCCTCTAACCGCATGTTCAAGTCGCTTGGTTCCCAGGTTGAGAGTCCCTGGGATTGTCTCTTTAAGTCGCCTCTCATAGTAGGCACGGGATACCGTGGATGTATTCTACCCCCCCCCCCTCCCACACACGCACAGGTAGAGATTGTTATTTTAAGCAACACGGCAGAAGGATTGTCAGCAAACGAAGATTTCACAGATAAGCACATCACTTCACTGTGCCTTATGATCATGTTTCTTACATCCCTGGAAGTGGTGAACAGTAGGCGCACTATAGTGAGAGAAATAGCAGGGTGGTAACCTGAAAGAAAGTTGATTCACTCATCATTCTTTTTGGTGTTATATCGAGGAACCAGGATCGTCTAGGTTACCAAACCGTATACTACTGTAGGAGCTTTGAAATATGAACTTGCAAAAGTTAGCCCGGCTCTTTGTCTGGGTCTTCAGTTCATAGGGCACAGTGTTCTATTCCCGGCTGGCTGGGCTGGGGATTTTAGCCGCGTTTGCTTCATTCCTGTAGCTCGAGACTGGATGTCTGTGATCGTCTTCATTCGTATACAACGCATCACACAGCAACATACAATAGTGAATACATCCTTCCACACAGTATTAGCGACAAGAAGGGCATCCAGTCGTAAAACTGGAATAAATAAAAATGTACTGCCGATACCGATCAATTGGAAAAAGATCAGGAAAGAAGAAGAATTATTTTAGTCTTTGTGTTCTATAAAGAAGCGTATCTGAGCTTTGAGTCGCCTTCGTTTGGTTTTAGCCTGACTATATTCTATTAATGATTTGCTGGTGAGTCGTAATGTTGGCAGTGCGCTATGTCTTCTGGTGTGGACTAGAACAAATTTGTTACTTTCATTGACCTATCTCAGTCTCATCCTTGGCTTTGACAATATTAAAGCAAACATCTCTAAAGCTGTGACATTTCGTAATAAGCTTAACAAGTACTTTTTTTTTTTTTTTTTTTTGCTAGTTGCTTTACGTCGCACCGACACAGATAGGTCTTATGGGGACGATGGGACAGGGAAAGCCTAGGAATTAGAAGGAAGCGGCCGTGGCCTTAATTAAGGTACAGCACCAGCATTTGCCTGGTGTGAAAATGGGAAACCACGGAAAATCATCTTCAGGGCTGCTGACAGTGGGGTTCAAACCCACTATCTCCTGGATGCGAGCTCACAGCTGCGCGCTCCTAACCGCACGGCCAACTCGCCCGGTAGGTAGTACCTCTTAGGCACACTGAATGTGTAATAGTTATTCCTCTTATACATTTCATTTTTAAAGTCACCTTAAAAGTTGAAACAGTTGTTCATCCTGTATAATTATTTTGTTAATCCACCTACTTAACATAATCCTCTCTATTAGGTAAATAGTGACAGTCAAAGCATATGTAAAACAACTCTAATTCTTTCATTCTTAGACCTTAGACCTGAATCCGTAATTCTTGTAATTATCTATGTATTGCTCCTCTCGACAGAGCTCTTGCTTTCTGGAACCCTATGTATCAATATAAATCAATAAAAACAGTGACTGAGGTATGAGTGATACTAGTAATAACATTCCTTATGCAGCCAATCCCTGTTATAAATGGTGTGAAAATGTTGCTCATAGGGTCGGTTGGTACATACATTTCAGTGGGCTTGGCAGACTGATATGTAACAGCAACTTCTGGCTCAGTGAGGAAAGCAATAGGAAATAACCTCACTCCTCATTCGCTTCTTTAGCGACGCCTTGATCGTCTACGACACCTGATGGCGGAGCTGTTGAGGATCAAACGAGTCTTCGAGCTGAATACTCAACAACATATTCGATTAGTCTGTTCACTGCTATATTTTAATTATTCTTCTTAACACTTAACTTACCGATAAAACAAAGAGTTTACTATCACGCTACATTTATTATTCATTCATTCATTCATTCATTCAACTTCGCTAATCGGCCAACTAGGGACCACGATAAGCCTCACTTTACATTCTGGCATTTGTCCATTTCTCGCTTGATCCACATCGTCTTCATTAGCCCACTGTGTTTAGCTCGACGTTCTTCTGTCCATTTAGCACTAGTTGCCCGTTTTTCGTCCCGGAAAGTCCCAAAAGTCTTTATGGCTGCTCTGAAAATATTTCGGTCTTGTGCATCCTCTGCTGGTTACGTCTCAAAACTCACGAGTCTCAAAACTCACGGGCTATAATTAGTAACAAATAGTATCAAAACTCACGACTACAAACTGGTAGCTAAAGTAAACATTCTAATGAGTCTCAAAATTCACGAATCCGGACAGCAGGTGCTAGTGATGACTGCAGGAGGGATGAGGTGCGCGGTGACTCATGCTTCCCTTTAACCCATGTTTTTCCACCGACTTCGGTCAGTCACCCAGGTAGCAGATTGCCTATCAGTTGTTTATCTAGGCATTTCGTAAATAATAGTCCCTGGGACCCCTTTTAGTCCCTTCTTACGACAGGCAATGGATACTGGGAATGTTATTCTGCCACCCCAACCCAGGGGAAAAAATAATGGCTAATATTTATTTATTTATAGCCGGCCCCGTGGTGTAGGGGTAGCGTGCCTGCCTCTTACCCGGAGGCCCCGGGTTCGATTCCCGGCCAGGTCAGGGATTTTTACCTGGACCTGAGGGCTGGTTCGAGGTCCACTCAGCCTACGTGATTAGAATTGAGGAGCTATCTGACGGTGAGATAGCGGCCCCGGTCTCGAAAGCCAAGAATGACGACCGAGAGGATTCGTCGTGCTGACCACACGACACCTCGTAATCTGCAGGCCTTCGGGCTGAGCAGCGGTCGCTTGGTAGGCCAAGGCCCTTCAAGGGCTGTAGTGCCATGGAGTTTGGTTTGGTTTATTTATCTATCGTATGATGAATCTATGTACACACATGTATATAGTTCAGGGTAAATGTGCGTAGTCACAAGTCCGTACAATACTATAACTCTAGGTCTAGCATTTTGACCCAATCAACTGCTCCATCCGATGTGCGTTGAATGTCCATCAGCGTTCCTTTGAAAGCTCGAATTGGGCAGTCAGCAACAATGTGGTGGATTGACTGAAAAGATGCACCACAATCACAATCTGCAGACCTAGTCCAACCCCATTTGCACAACAGATAACCACATCTGCCTTGTCCAGTTCTTATCCGATTGATGATTCTCCACTGTCGTCTCGGAAGATCAAATCCTTGTATTCGTTTAGGATTCTCAACCAGATGTTTGTTCACTACCGAAGACTGATCTCACTGGGCTTTCCATGAACTGTTAACATGAAAAGAGGTTCTTTCAAGATCCATTGCTGTACGCCAGGGTGGTTTCCTTGATTTCAGTCGTTGATGTTCAGTGTGCGTAATTATTTGATGGATGGGTAGTTGGGGGTTCTGCTGAATGTTCTTCCAAACCTTTAGAAGAGCGTCTGATCGTCTTAGGGCTGGAGGTGCAATATTGCTGAGAACAAGAAGCCATAGTGTGTTCGTGCTCCGAATGCAACCCGAGATTATGCGCATTGCCTGATTGAGTTGTACATCGACACTGCCCTACACGTGACCCCCGGGTGGTGCTAAGAAAGTAACAGTGATAAGATGAGACCGAACTGTCGGAAACGACCTATCGGTCAAAGAGCGAACAAGAAGATGTGTGGTCCTTCAAGTTCGTAGAATTGGACCATCGCTGCGCATTTGTCAATTGAATAATGGTTAGTGAATGAAGGAGACAGAGGTGTATTATTACATTATTTAAAAAAAATTGCTGTTGTTTTAAAGTTAATATAATGCATTTCTTACCTTTCACATACATTTATAATACTGACGTGTGGCCTCCGGGGAGGTCTGGTACAGGTCTTTAGATTTGACGCCGTATAGTTTTTTTTTTTTTTTTTTTTTTTTTTTTTGCTAGCGGCTTTACGTCGCACCGACACAGATAGGTCTTATGGCGACGATGGGATAGGAAAGGCCTAGGAGTTGGAAGGAAGCGGCCGTGGCCTTAATTAAGGTACAGCCCCAGCATTTGCCTGGTGTGAAAATGGGAAACCACGGAAAACCATTTTCAGGGCTGCCGATAGTGGGATTCGAACCTACTATCTCCCGGATGCAAGCTCACAGCCGCGCGCCTCTACGCGCACGGCCAACTCGCCCGGTGACGCCGTATAGGCGACCTGCATGTCTGTGAGGATGAAGCCCTACCGAAGATGAAGTCTAATGCTAAAGACGGCACGAACACCCAGTCTCCGAGCCATAGCAATTAACTAATGAAAGTTAAAATCTCCCTCCCGAACGGAAACCGAACTCGGGACCCCCTGGACCCCTTGGACCAAAGGCCAGCATGCTAACCATTTATGCATGCACCGGACGACATAAAATTAAAGTAGGTATATTGTCCGCTGCTAGTTAAAAGAAACTGTCAGTTGTTAGTACTGGGACTTTGTTCCATTATGCGGCCAGAAGGCGACATTTAAACTTACTTGAATAAGGAATTTTATTTAGAGATATTAGACGCCAAGACAGTTAATTTACTCAATTACTTTCAACATTTGGAGATTCATTTGGAAAAAGGCGTATTTCTAGTGTTCGTAAGCCTTCATCTATTCGCTTATTTCAATCGGTTATCTACTAGACACGTTTAAACAGAAAAATATATCCATGACGCATCCTCTTATTTGAAACTCATTCGATTATTTTATTTGATTATTCATTCGATTATTTAAATAATCGGATGGAAGTTATTTGATTATTAAAAGTATTCCATTATCCCATCACTAATAGGTTGGGCATTTATCCATTCAAAGAAGGACTGGCCCTGCTCGTGAGTTTTGAGACTGCCGCAAGTAGAGAAACTTACTCTTTCTAATCCTCTTCCAGGAATTCGTGAGTTTTGAGACTCGTGAGGTTTTTTTTTTTTTTTTTTTTACGTCGCACCGACTCAGATAGGTCTTATGGCGACGATGGGACAGGATAGGTCTAGGAGTGGGAAAGAGTCGGCCGTGGCCTTAATTAAGGTACAGCCCCAGCATTGCCTGGTGTGAAAATGGGAAACCACGGAAAACCATTTTCAGGGCTGCCGATAGTGGGGTTCGAACTCGTGAGTTTTGAGACGACACGCTTCTAGTTGTATACCCCGTTCTTTAGGATCTTCCTTGATAGTAACGTACCATGGCATTGCCATTTTTGCTTTTGAGTCAAACATACTGAAGATACGGTTCGTCCATCGAGAGTCTATCATCCGTCGTATATGACCGTACAAGCGAACTCTGCCTTTACGCATTGTGTCCGTGATCTTCTCTATCTTAGAGTTGATCACGGTAACCCCTACGCCAGGTAAGTATCTTAGAGTATACTTCTTGCCTGGATATTCTAATGTAGATCCTATCCGGAGGCAATACGGCATTATTATTATTATTATTATTATTTTATTATTATTATTATTATTATTATTATTATTATTATTATTATTATTATTATTATTATTATTATTATTATTATTATTATTATTATTATTATTATTATTATTATTATTATTATTGCGGTGGAATTATCCAGGAACCTAACTTTCAGCTGGTCTGTTTTTAGAGGATAAGATTGCTATGAGAGGAGGCCCATCTGGGACAGTACTGATAGCAGAGAAATACGAAAATTGTCTTGAAGCACTCTGTGCCTTCGAGAGCTTACAGCGCTCTTCACTCCACTTCTTCAGATAAGAACACATCACTGGAATAACCTCACGTAGTTCAAATGCGACTTTCTTCTACAGCGAACAGTCATATGGTAGATCCTCCTCGAACAGGAGATCACCATATCACTTCAGTTGACACATTCATTTATTTGCGGGGTTAAGTGGCACAGGCGGTGGAACTCTGGCCTTCTGAAACGAAGTTGATAGGTTCGTTCGACGATCTTGGTTCAATCCCCTGGTATTTGAAAGGTGCTCAAGTACGTCAGTGTTGTGTCGGTAGATTTACCGGCACGCAAAACAACCCCTGCGGGATAAAATTCGGGTATCCTAGCGTCCCATTAAATCGTAAAAGTACACTGTTGGACGTAAAACCAATAACATTCTATTATTATGTCCGGCTCCATGGCTAAATGGTTAGCGTGCTAGCCTTTGGTCCACAGGGTCCCGGGTTCGATTCCCGGCCGGGTCGGAGATTTTAATCTTAAAATGGTTAATTCCAATGGCTCGTTGACTGGGTGTTTGTACTGTCCCCAACATCCCTGCAACTCACACCCCACACATAACACTATCCTCCACCACAATAACACGCAGTTACCTACACTTGGCAGATGCCGCCCACCCTCATCGGAGGGTCTGCCTTACAAAAGCTTCACCCGGCTAGAAATAACCACACGAAATTATATATGTATAATTATTATTATTATTATTATTATTATTATTATTATTATTATTATTATTATTATTATTATTATGGTTTAACGTCGCATTAACTCATCGAAGGTTTTCGGCGACGCAAAGATGTGAAAAGGCTAGGATTGAGAAGGTAGCGGCCGTGTAGTTGATTAAGGTACAGCCCCAATATTTGCCTGGTATGAAAATGGAAAACCGCACAAAACCATCTTCAACGCCCTGGGGTTCACTCGGCCTGCATCAGAAATAAGTAACTTACTATGTCAATTACTGGAGGCAAAGGCGATCGGGCGTAGAACAGAGCACGATCTCAATGCCGAGGTTATAAATACAGAGAGCGTTTACCTTCCAGTGCTCCAAAGGCCGAAGGTGAGATTCGAACTCACCATCTCCCGAATGCAAGCTCACAGCTACGCGACCCTAACCGCACGGATTATTATTATTATTATTATTATTATTATTATTATTATTATTATTATTATTATTATTATTATTATTTAAAGATCTTTGCAAAGCACAATTATGAAGTCAATTACCATGAAATGTCGAGTGATGTTTACCGTCTAATTAAGAAAGAAAAAATAAATTACTCTACCTAATATTCTTAGAACAAACTTTTTCAGTCACTGTATTCACATATAATGTGCGGAAAAAAGATATCTCTGCAAGAGATAAATTTTCATTCTACTTCTGATATTTTCGCCAACCTTATGCATCAGCGGGCGCCCGAAGACAACGCACACGGTTTTGCCGTGCTCTGAAAATAAATTAATGCTTCAGTGACCACGGAACACGCCTGTATTCTCATTTTGTAATATGAGAATTGTACGATTTGATTTTATTGAAATGAAGCTGTGTAAAAATCTAAATGTGCATCCATATCTCTCAACAATATTCATGTGTGTCAATTTTTCAGTCAAAATCAATTTTGCTCTTTGCAGTTAGGTATTTTGTACTCCATAAACACTGACGTTCTATTTACATCGAGGGTACTCTTAATTAGATCAAATGTGATCCTTCGTGGAACCAACAGTGTTGCAGTTATCGACCCTGCAACACTTGCTAGCTAGGTATAGTGGAAATAATAATAATAATAATAACCAGGCTGAGTCGCTCATACAGTACAAGCGCTGCTTTTCGATCCTGGCTTAGTCCGGTGTATCTGAAGATGCTCAAATATGCTAGCCGTGTGTGGGTAGATTAACCAGCAAGCCTGCGTGACAGAATTCCGGCACTTCAGCATCGCCGAAAGCGTAAATGCCGTTAATGGGACGTAAAACAAATAATAATTTTAATACATCTATAATTGTTATAGATTTTAAGATAAGCCGGGAATGTCGGGAAATAGCCCCTCATGAGTTTATTTAACGAGGCGGAAGTTAACGACACGAAGTCACCGCATTAGAAAATCCTCAAATTATATCGACATCAACTGGGATCGAAGCCGCTAATTTGGGAACAGAAGGAGAACGGCTGTCTACACCACTCAGATTGGCGTGGATTGGCTGCTTTGTCGTTATATTTGGTCTTCGTTATAAATCTCACCAAAATATACTTATCGAGTTCGCTTGCATCTAACAGAATGCAGTTTGTTTCCCAAACAAAAAATGCGAATTAGTGTTTTGTTTCGGTATTTTTCTGGAGATTTAACGTCCTGCTAACTAAGACAGTTATGTTCGCGACGCCACAAATGGATAGGAAGCGACCGTGGACTTAATTAAGTTTGTTCGGTATGGAAATGGGAGCCCACGAAAAACATCTTTAGGACTGTAATAAACATTGTCTAAGAAAGAAAACAATAACTTTACAAACACATACTCAGAAAATAATATGTAATTTCAATGTACATCGAACTCATTAATTTCACTGAAGACAATGAATTATGTCTGTTAATACTGTATACGTTTGTACTATATTGAAAAAGTACTTGTAAGAGCACAACTCCAGCCAGAAAGAAAGAAAGAAAAGAAAGAAAAGAAAAGAAACGCATGCACCTGAGAAAATGACGGGAATTTTAATTATTTTCTTGTCTCATGTACATTCCGTAGCTCTCTAGACTCTCAAGGTAGTTTCAAACTCGTAGCATCTCTCGCTAACTGGAGAACAAGTACTGTAATATTTATGGATTGAACTGTCGAGAACAAACACTGTAGTTACCTCCCCAATGTTCCTTATCAGACTGTTAAATCTTCCCGGATAACTGAGAGATGTCATCCGCAGGAGCTCACGTTCATAGACTAGCATCCGCAGCGTAGAGTAGTTAATTAGGGGCTTGCCTTTAAATCTCACAATCAAAGTTATAAATATGATGTTGAACAAGCGCTACAGAGCGACAATATTTTCCACCAAAGAGCAAACGTTTTTCTTATTTATACCTAAATTAAACAGTACGTTAGCCACCAATCGATAAACTGCTCCCCTCGCACCGAACAGAAGGTCATGAACGACATAAATGACGAAGTCTCTTTGCCGTAACTTCCACGATATTTTGACATAGATATGTCTTAGAGCTGGGGATCATCCCAGAGTTTGTGCAACGAAGTAGTGGCATGTAACAAAACGTGTGATGGAAGTGTAACCTAGCAACCGTGCAGGCTGTGATGTGAAATATGGATGGGTGGCCAAATAGTGTTACCTAGGAACCTTGCAGGCTGTCTTATGGCTTGTAGTCATCTGAACTTGGCACCATTGATGACCCAGATACATGTGAGACATATTTATCATCATGTAATTTTCCCGATGGGAGACTTGACATAATTTTTTCATAGATTTTTTCCTTATCGACATTTTCAACTTGATCTATTGTTTTTTTCTCACGACGTATACTAGGGTCAAGAATATACAGCAGACATTATTATTTTCTCCCTCCCCTATCATACGTTATTATGTTATTGGTTTCACGTCCCACTCACTAATTTTACGATTTCTGGAGGCGGTGAGTACCTAAATTTGGTCCCGCAGGAGTTATTTTACGTGCTGGTAAATCTACAGGCACGATCCTAGAGTATTTTAACACTTTAAAATAGCCGGGCTGAGTGACCCAGGCGGTTAAGGACCTGAATTTCTGAGCCCGAGTTATCAGGTTTGAACGTGGCTCAGTCCGGTGGTATTTCAAGGTGCTCAAATGTCATTATAATAATATCATTATAATATAATAATAATAATAATAATAATAATAATAATAATAATAATAATAATAATAATAATAATAATAATACACTTTGAAATACCACCGAACTGAATCGGGATCGAATCCCTCAACGTGGGCTTCTACCATCCAAGCCACCCAGCCCTACAAATAAATAAATAAATAAATAAATAAATAAATAAATAAATAAATAAATAAATAAATAAATAAATAAATAAATAAATAAATAAATAAATAAATATGTCATATGAAGTAATATGTCGATCTTTAATCTACCTTCTTCTTCCTCTTCTAACGCTTTTCCCCACACCTTTGTGGAAGTGCGGGTGTGAACTATGGCGCAGATGTGCATTTGGCCCTGTTCTACAATCGGGTGCCCTTACTGACGGCAACCCTATGCAGAGACATGTATTAACTATTGAGCATTTCTGTGATGATTGGTAGTGTGATGTGTTGTGCGAATGTAAAGAGGAGTGTGTCGGAACAAATGCAGACACCTAGTCCTCGAGTCAGAGGAATTAATCAGACGCGATTAAAATCCCAGGCCCGACCGGAAATCGAACTCAAGGCTTCCTGAACCGATGGCTTCAATCCTGAACATTCAGCCAAGTAGCCGGACAGTTTTAATCTATATCAATGTTGTTAAACATTATGTGAACGATTATTATAATGATCTAATTTGGCTTTAAGCCTCACCAGATACTTTTAAAGTTTTCAGAGACATCGAGGTGCCTGAAATTCATCCTGCAGGCTGGTAAACCTGCCGACACGAAACTGGCGTACTGGAATTAGAGTAACTTCGGAATGATACGATATCGAAAGCCGCTACCTAAGCCACTCAATTCGGTTCACAATGAAAGTGCATCATACTGTGCTTAGGTTGATTTATATATTCAGCATAATACTCGACAATGTACCGTAAAAAGTTCATGGTTATGCGAAAGTTCCTCTCGGGTACATTTTTCTCAGAAACAATTGAACTTATAGATGTAATATTTATCGTGAGCATCCATAGGGTTTGTATCTACATGGAATGTTAAATGTAAGGAACATACAATATTATGCACTCATCTTCTTTTTAAAGTGAGCGACTATACATAGTCCGATTAAACTGGTACTAGCTGCAGCTAGGGAAGATTCACGGAAAAATATAACTTGCAGTAGTTAATTGCACTGAACAAAATATCATTAATCATTAAAATTAGTTTTTATTTAACATGTAAACTACATTGAGAAGCGTGAAGTACCAGATGTAAATTACACTGAAATAGCATGTTAATTTTTCCACGGATACTTTCGCCTTGCATCTTCAACATATAACACCCTCTAATTCATTTCACTTCAGTTCAGTATCATATAATATACTTAAGTCCATACTTAATAAACCGAGCGCGATAGCTGCAGTCGCTTAAGTGCGGCCAGTATCCAGTATTCAGGTGATAGTGTGTTCGAACCCCACTGTCGGCAGCCCTGAATATGGTTTTCCATGGTTTCCCATTTTCACACAAGGCAAATACATTATTGGGGTTGTTCCTTAATTAAGACCACGGACGCTTCCTTCCCACTCCTAGCCCTTTCCTTTCCTATCGTCGCCATAAGACCTATCTGTGTCGGTGCCACGTAAAGCAACTCGTAAAAAAGTATATAATACCTAGTACAAAAATTGTTCAGTAAAAGCCATGCATCCTTTTCTTTCTTACTCTTCGACGAAAATATATACAAATGCGTAAAAAAATTAAAGCTTGCACTGATACGCGAATAAAAAATTCCCTTCACCACTTTCAGTTCACTATCGTAATTTAAAATCATCTATAATGATATCTCTACCCCGTTCACTTATATTACGCACTACTATAGAATTATAGATGCTTGTAATATATAAATGACGACCCCACGGTGTAGGAGTAGCTTCCCTGCCTCCTAACCAGGAGGCCCTGGTTTCGATTCCCAGCCAGGTTAGGAGGTTTTGACCCTAATCTGAGGACTGGTTCGAGCTCCATTCAGCCTACGGGATTATAATTGAGGATATATCTCACAGCATGATAGCAGCTCCGGTCTAAAAAGCCAAGAATAATGGCCAAGAGGATTCGTCGCGATGACGCCGCAGTACCTTGTAATCTGCAGGCCTTCGGGCTGAACAGAAGGGAGCTTAGTGATCAAAGACCCATCAGCGTTGTTGTGCCATGGGGTTTGGTTTGTTTCGTTGCTATAGATACGTATAGACTGAACTGAAGTACTGATGGAGCCCTTATGGAACAAAACTCATTTGAGCAATTGAATTTTCATGTACCGGGCAAGATGGCTATGCAGTTTGGGTCATCTCACTGTCCGCTTGCATTCGGTAGACAGTGGGTTTGAACTCTACTGTGGTCAGCTCTGAAGACAGTTTTGCGTGTTTTCCCCTTTTCACACGGGATAAATGCTCTGATTGTACCTTAATAAAGACTACGGTCGCTTCCTTCCTAGTCCTAGCCCTTTCCTATCCTACTGTCACCATAATACCCATCTGTGTCCGTAAGACAAGAAACAAACTGTAAAAAGAAATTATCCTGCGTAGCACAGTCTGGGCAAGAGTTTTCACAAATTGTGTCAAAATAATAAATAGTGCAATTTACCTCCTCTCGTTTTAGTGATTTAGTGCATTACATTGAGGATTAAACTCCTCCAGTGAAAATTACAATCGCCCAAAATAACAGCACTAAAGTCATTATTAAACATGAAGTTCGAGCACACCTATCAGAAAACTGATTTACATTCGTATTCACTAAATAACAGCAATGAGAACGAACCATAAAAGGGTGATCATATTTTAAGTTTTGTTTTTTGGTGTACCCTCTCTTCAATTGCTATTGATTTTAACGGACATCGGAATTTTATTAACGCGTGAAAGCGAACGACACTGAGTTGTCGTTTGTGAGTACATTCAAACGTGATGGACCCCGCTGTCCTCGGAACAAGGCCGTCAACTGACTACGGACCGAAGTAGCCAATCAAATGTTAGCCATTTTAATTAAATGTTCGATTCCATTGCTGCGTGGTCAGGGGTCTTCGGTCTTCGGGTTCGATTTCTAACCTAGTCTTCTTCAGCTTTTCCCTGTTACCTGGGGTGGGCATTTGGATTAAGCACAATTTTACGGCTGGGTGACTTTCCTGACGCTAACCCTATATGAAGGGTGCTTCTGTGGTGGTTTGTAGTGTGATGTGTTGTGTTGTCTGTATATGAAAATGTTTATTGATAAAAACACAAACACACAGTCCCCGAACCACAGGATTAACTATACGCAGTTAAAATCGCCGACCAGGTCGGGCCCTCTGAACCGAAGGCTAGCACGCAGAACATTCACCTAAGGAGGTCGGAAGATTTTAATCATTAACAATACACTCTCTTGACTTGGGGACTGGGTACTTGTGTCTTCCCAACATTCTTGAAACACACACTGTACACTACACATAACACTCCTCCATTACAAAAACACACAGTTCCACATGGACCTACAAGGCAGACGCCGCTCACCCTCATTGGGGATCTACCTTATAAAGGCTGCATCAGGCTAAGTAACCTAATAGCCTTGATATTATTATTATTATTATTATTATTATTATTATTATTATTATTATTATTATTATTATTATTATTATTATTATTGTACCGGGCGGTACACCTCCACGCCGCTAATTTAAAATGTGCGCCAGTTGAAACTCCTCTGCTGGAGGAAGTCTGAACTTTATCGACGGTATTAATTTTCAAGTTTCTCAGAAGATGTCACTACTTGGAAAGTTTGGAGTTTTTGAACTATGCCACTTTTGATGTATTTTTGTTTTACCGGTAGTAAGAAGTGTGAACTTTCTCTTCTAGAGGACACTACTGAAGAACTACAATAGTGCACCCTAGTGCGAAGAAAAAGAACTGTTCTTTTGGAGAAAATTTAATTTCAAAAGTTTGTTCTTTGTTAAATTTCCTTCTGTCATTGTTTAAGTTGGCAATATTAACCCTTTCTTTCCCCTTGTTTTAAATCCAGCCAATCCCGAATTTCTTTAATTAATTTTCCACCAATAATATGTTTCTTCTTCGTATTGTGTAGGGGTTTTCTCAGTGAACCAATAAAATGATTGTGGGCGGGTGTTTTACTTCCTGAAACGCCTCGAACTTTCCGCGAGAGTATATAAACTGCTGATTTTAGGGTCTCTGTGCCACTTCAGTACCATCTTTCAGTGTGTAAAGTACATAGCAGGGGGCGGGGAGCGCCTCTTTCTTTGGGGAGCAGTTCTACACCAAGGTAATGGCCTTTTAATATCTTCTTTTCTTGCTAGCTCAGCAGTTTAACTCTCGGGGCGGGTCCGAAGCGTTCCTACCATGTAACCTTTTCCTAAAATGTAACGTCTCTTAACTCTTATTCTCTTTAAAGTCACATATTGGGATAGAGAGTGCTTAACCCTCTCGAGCTCCCACTCATATTATTTATTTTGAGGTGAACTTATTTTTCACAACCGATTCTTCCTTAATATAATGTAAATTGTTCTTTTCTGAAGTCACCTCTGTAGTATGGGATTAGCCCTTGCATTAACGGCCTAGTGCCAAGTAGGTTTTAAATAAAGTGTATTAGGAGTGCGGAGAGCTTCCTTTCAAGTTGGTATTTTAGAGGCCATATAATTAACCTTTTCTCACTTAATAGGCCTCAGTAGATTGGGTATTTTACCCCTGTGTTTATGTCCGTTGAGGACAGCTTGAAGGTGGAGTTTGGTGTGGCCTAGGAGAGGCCTAAATTTGAGAGCGGGTCGCTCTTTAGTGTAAATTGTTGTTGTTGTACGCCTCGAGGAGGCTTTACTGTGTAATTTGGAGCAAGTGCTCCGGGGCTTGATTGGGGTCTTCTGCCCCTCTGTTAAATCTTGTTTTGAGGTAAAGTTGGGCTAGTTGCCCAAGAATTGCGAGGTCGGGGCTCGAAGCCCAAATCCTGTAAATACTGTAATTGTACTTTTGTTGCCTTGCTACTCTGTACCTGCCATTCGTGTTATTTCTGAATTTTGGAAAGAAAATATAACCTTGTTAAATTTTACATTAACTTTAATTTCGTAGTTTGAGACCTATTCACACCCGCACCTTCTTTCACCTCTACCTACCACGGAAATCTCCGTAACAAGTGGTAGGAGAGCGTGGTTGAATGGGTCTCTATTTAGCCCCTTTTGACGGCTAAACATTGTTTTGTTCTGAACTCTAACCATTTTCTCAGTTGCTGGAATTTTTTGAGTTTTTCAAAATTGTTCTGTCATCATGCCCGGCCCTCGCGATGTTCTCCATCTTAACTATTTGCGCAAAGAGGAGTTGATCTATGAGTTAACTATCAGAAATGTGCAATCTGGAGGCACGGTTGCGATAGACACCAACAAGCTTAGAGAGTCCCTTGATTTGCCCATTTCCATCCCCAATTTGGGAGAGAAAGAAATTGACGACTCTCTTTCCACGATCACCGAGAACACTACTGGGCTAGCATCGGTAGTTAGTTTTTTTGACGAAAATGATCCTTCTCCTAATCAAATTAAGCGTGTGCAAGCCAGGCTATATCATTTTTCAAATAGAGTTAACGATCTGTTGTCTCTGAAGTTGAATGACGTTCAGAGGAAGGAAGCTAGTACGTTGCTTGAAAGTATTTCTGAATTATCTAGCAAGGTCACTCAATTGTTAACTGGGGAAGTTCCTCCCAAAATTGATCAACCCACCACGATGAATGTAGGTAGCGAGGAAGAGCCTCCTAAGGGAGAAGCCAATAGGATAACCGTTGCCGCTCAAACTATCTCTGCCCCATTGGACAACGAGTCTGAACGCCGTGCATCGTTGAGTAATATACGTTCTGAATTAACTTCCTTGCCATTGAAACCTTTACCTACTATGTCACCCGGGTTTAGCAGCTTGCCTCATCCATTGGCAATGTTGCTCAGAGGTATCTCTAAGTTTTCCGTTAATACCACCAGTGACGTAATTTCATTTTTAAGATTTTTAGTTGAATTTCAGGATCATGCTCTTGTGTTTTCTCTTTCTCCATGTCAAATTTTGCAAATTATCTATCCCTATGCAATAGGTATTCTCTCAGACAAAATAATTAGAGCCATTGCCGAGCAATCATCGATTGAAGACTTCCACGCCCACTTGCTAGCTAACTTCATCCCGGCCAGGGCAAGGTCCTCCCTTATTCAGAAGTACTATTATCGGGTACAGCGCTTGGATGAAAACTTGGCAGATTTCATCCAAGATATTAAGTTCTATACTAGGGTGTTTGCTCTTCACTTCCCGAAGGATCAGATTGTACAAGCTATTGTGGAAGGAATTTCACCATCCTATAGGTCATATTTGTGTTTCGCGGCGTGCCCGCAAACCTTCTCTGAACTTGAAGCATTGGCCGTCTCAGCGGAAGGAGTTAGATACGCCGACTCCTTGCGTGTCGCGAAAGAACCCCCTCCCTCTTTTAGTAATCTTCGGCCTCCGCCTCGCCGACCAGTCACACCCCGTAAATGTTATGCTTGCGGGTCGCCCGACCATCTGCGCAATAAGTGTCCACTGATCAAGCCGAGTGGGACAAGGAATGGGGCCGGTTCATCACAAGGCTGTTTTAAATGTGGGGCTTTCTCACATATCGCCAAAAATTGCCCAAATTCAAATAGCACCCCCTCCTGCTCAACTTCTGGTGCAAACTCCACCAATGCCAATAATAAAAAATGACTAGTGGCTTCGGCTGAGTCGACTAATCCCTCTTCCCGAGGCTCAGCCCCTGGTAAACAGGTCGTAAATTCAGGGAATGTTCAATCTGCTAATCTATCTTTTGAATGCCCCAAAGAATGTCTTCGGATTGCGGCGGATACCCCCGCACCTGTTCCGTTCCTTAAGATTGAGTTAAATAACGAGCCTATAACAGCTCTATTAGATTCAGGCAGTGTTTGTTCAATTATTTCGGACCAATGGTATTCAAAATTGCAATCTGTTTGTAATTTACCTGACTATGTCTCTTCTCCTGTTCAATATGTTTCGGCTAATTCATCTCCATTGGAAATCCTAGGTGCTGTAAATGTCAAAATTCGTATTTTTAAATTTACATGGAAAATCAAATTGTTTGTGGCTAAGCACTTGTCTTGCCCCATTATATTGGGAGCTGACTTCATTTCTTACACTGGTCTTGTGCTCGATCTCAAGAGTAGGTCGTGCACATTCAAATTTGCGTCCAATTGTAAAATTCCCTTGTTAAAGTGTAATTCTGTATCATGTTCATCTATTTCGCCTACCCAGGATGAGATGTTGTTAGACCTTAGGCATCTACCTGAGGAGCAGGCTGATAGTATTCGTAAATTATGTCAGTCATTTCCAGAGGTGTTCTCTGATACTCTTGGTGTTACTGACCTTATTGAATACAAAATTGAGGTCACGGATTCAATTCCTGTCCGTTTTCCACCTTATAGGCTATCTCCACCTAAAATGAAGGCTCTGAAAGAAATCATCGATCAGATGTTGAAGGATGGTATTATTAGGCCCTCTAAGTCGGCGTATTCGTCGCCTATTTTTCTAGTCCCGAAACCCCAGGGGGGCTTCAGGCCTGTCATTGATTATAGGGCTCTCAATCGGAAGGTGGTGTTACAATCTGTGCCCCTTCCCGACCTTCATTCTTGTTTTTCATGGTTCCGTAAGGCCAAGTTCTTCACCATCTTGGACTTGAATCAAGCCTACAATCAAATTCCCCTGGCGGAAGAGTCTAAACATCTTACAGCGTTTGCCACGGACTGGAATTTATACGAATACAACCGCGTGCCTTTCGGGCTCCCCACGGGAGCAGCTGTACTCACTAGGCTGCTAGATAGGGTCTTCTCCGACATCAAATTTGAGTATTTGTATCACTACTTGGATGATGTCGCCGTATTTTCGGAGACCTTTGAAGAACATCTAGATCATCTGCGAGAAGTTCTCAATCGCCTTCGTAAGACTGGGTTAACTGTCAAGTTGTCCAAGGTTGCCTTTGCTAAGCCCTCTATGTCATTCCTAGGGCATATTGTGTCACCTGATGGTGTCGCAGTCGATCATTCTAGAACACAGGCCATCCGTGATTTTAAACCTCCCAAGGACATCAAAGGTATCGCCAGGTTCATTGGTATGGTGAATTTCTTCAGGAAGTTCATTCCTAACTTCGCTAATAGAGCGGCGCCCTTGAACCTTCTTCGTAGGAAAGGCATCAAATTCGAGTGGGGCCCTTCTCAACAAGCCGCTTTTGAAGATCTTAAATTAGCTCTCTGTAATGCCCCTGTCCTTGCTATGCCGGATTTCTCAAAGAAATTCATCGTACAAACTGACGCATCGTCGTCAGCAGTTGCTGCAGTCCTTCTTCAAGAGACTGAACTAGGGAGGCGACCCATCGCCTATGCATCTAGAACTCTATCGGCTCAAGAAGCAAAGTACTCCATATATGAGCTCGAAGGTTTGGCAGTCTTATTTGCCTTAGAAAAGTTCCGTCTCTATCTGGAACATGTCAAATTCGACCTGGAGACAGATAATCAAGCCTTAAGCTGGGTCTTAGGTAGGCCGCGTCGTACTGGTCGTATAGCCCGCTGGGCCATCCGTATTTCTGCCTTCCAATTCGATGTCAGGCATATCCGAGGTACCGAAAATGTTGTTGCTGATGGACTCAGCCGTATGTTTTCCAACGAGGTCGAGACCCATAATCCGGTCGATAGTTCTTCACCTCCCGAGTCCATGCTATCTGAGGTTAATGCTATATTAACAGATGCTCCCATGCTCTTTAGGGATATCGAGAAATACCAACGTGAAGATCCGACGCTGGCTCCGATAATGGAAACCCTTTCTTCTGGGGAACATGTTGAGCCCTTATGTTCTGAGGAATGGTGTTCTATGTTGCCTTTCGAGGCATGATAAGATGATGAAGGTTGTCGTTCCAGCTGTTCTTGTGCCTATGATCTTCAAATACTATCATGAGACCCCATTAGGGGGGCATCTTGGAATCTTTAAAACTCGTGAAAAGATTCGTGAAAAGTTCATCTGGAAGGGTATGGACGGTGAAATCCGTGAACTAGTAAAAGCTTGTAAATCTTGTTTGCTTAGTAAACCAACCATGTCCACCAAGGTAGGCCTTCTGTCTTCGCATCAAGCGTCGCGCCCCATGGAACGCCTGTATATTGATTATGTAGGACCCTTCCCCCAGTCAAAGGGAAATGCCAACAAGTTCATCTTTGTATGCGTAGATGGTTTCACAAGATTTTCCTGGTTTTCCGACTAAGCTGGCTACCGCTCAGTCCACCATTACTTGCTTAAATTCTATCTTTGCTTCTTTTGGTCCGTGTCAATATATTGTATCTGATAATGCTAAGGCTTTTACATCTAATCTATTTCGTAAATTCTGCTTTGACCTGTCCATCTCTCACGTGACTACTTCTGCTTATTACCCTCAACCATCTCTGGCTGAACGGGTTAACCGTAATCTCAGGTCCGCGCTTATTGCCTATCATCATGAAGATCATTCCAGGTGGGACACGTCCCTGCATTGGTTAGCTTTTGCTTTGAATTCGGCGGTTCATGAATCACATAAATTTACTCCAGCTTCTTTAATGTTCAAGTTTGTTCCCAACACGCCGCTCTCTAACCTCTGGTCTCTGAGTGACATTCTACCTGAGACAATAGATCCGGACAACATTAAAGATCTTTGGAAGAAGGCTAAGGCCAATCTTAAAGTGTCTCATGAAAAGGTTAGGGACAGGTATGATCGTGGACGGAGACCCACCCATTTGAAGGTAGGCGACCAAGTGATGGTCAAGAATTTTGTTCCCGCGGGCAAGCTTGCCCCCAGATTTCATGGGCCGTGTACTATTCTAGATTTCCTTACGCCGGTTACGTTGTTATTAAGTAATCCAGCCACCGAGAGGATATTTAGGGTTCACCTGTCACAGGTGAAACCGGTGTAATTTCTGTGTTAACTTGCTTCATATAATCGTGAAAGGAATATGAAGGTTATATTTTTTTTTAGTTTCACTTTTAAGGCTTTCTGCCCCTTCTCTAGTATTTTGTTTTATATGTAAGCATTTTTGTGAAACCTGCCCCGAACCATTAAACTGCCATCCTGTCCTTGATACGGCCATTACCACGCTCCCGTCCCCTGCTCCACTACACACAGTGGCTTGCTTATATAAAATGCCATGGATATCTGCACGCCGCTGGCCCCTCAACCTCTCCACCAATCTGTGCCCTCAAAAAAGATGATGGACCAACAAATTCTGCCGCCTAGCTTTAATGTTTCAGTGCCCCCGCAGCCGCGCGGCGCTGTACCGCTACTGGAACAGAGGAAGGGCCCCCTCTCTTCCAGCGAGGTCGACCAGTGTACGGCGAGCCGGAGCCCTCCTCCCGGCCAAGGCTGATGTGCGGCGCACGGCCTGCTACTTGACCGCAGCCTGTATATGTTCACCGCGGGCGCGGCGTGCTTCAACACCACTGCTCCCCTCACAGTGCGGGCGAGCGGTATCTCAGGGTACTTGAGGGGCCCGGGCGGCCTCCTCTGAACGCAAGCAGTGGCGGCTGGTCTGGCCGTTAAAATCATCAATGTTTGAAGTACATATCCAACTATATGGACATTCCAGTTCAATTTTACTACCTTTTCTTGGGAATTCAACAGCAATATTTGGTGGACTTTGAAAATTTTCCTCAACTTTAAAAACTAAAGTTTTCCTTCTGAATTCAACTTCTAAAAACATAAAGACTTTACTTCACCAGTAACAACAAAAATTTTGAAACTGAATCAAACCAAATTAAGAAAATCTTATAAATACTTCTGCAATTAATCTCCATATCAATATCAAAACTTGAACCTTATTTTCAAACAAAAGTTTATGTTCTTCTGTGTTACCCCTTGGAGGAACTTTTGGGGGGGGAGGTCTGTACCGGGCGGTACACCTCCACGCCGCTAATTTAAAATGTGCGCCAGTTGAAACTCCTCTGCTGGAGGAAGTCTGAACTTTATCGACGGTATTAATTTTCAAGTTTCTCAGAAGATGTCACTACTTGGAAAGTTTGGAGTTTTTGAACTATGCCACTTTTGATGTATTTTTGTTTTACCGGTAGTAAGAAGTGTGAACTTTCTCTTCTAGAGGACACTACTGAAGAACTACAATTGCACCCTAGTGCGAAGAAAAAGAACTGTTCTTTTGGAGAAAATTTAATTTCAATAGTTTGTTCTTTGTTAAATTTCCTTCTGTCATTGTTTAAGTTGGCAATATTAACCCTTTCTTTCCCCTTGTTTTAAATCCAGCCAATCCCGAATTTCTTTAATTAATTTTCCACCAATAATATGTTTCTTCTTCGTATTGTGTAGGGGTTTTCTCAGTGAACCAATAAAATGATTGTGGGCGGGTGTTTTCCTTCCTGAAACGCCTCGAACTTTCCGCGAGAGTATATAAACTGCTGATTTTAGGGTCTCTGTGCCACTTCAGTACCATCTTTCAGTGTGTAAAGTACATAGCAGGGGGCGGGGAGCGCCTCTTTCTTTGGGGAGCAGTTCTACACCAAGGTAATGGCCTTTTAATATCTTCCTTTCTTGCTAGCTCAGCAGTTTAACTCTCGGGGCGGGTCCGAAGCGTTCCTACCATGTAACCTTTTCCTAAAATGTAACGTCTCTTAACTCTATTCTCTTTAAAGTCACATATTGGGATAGAGAGTGCTTAACCCTCTCGAGCTCCCACTCATATTATTTATTTTGAGGTGAACTTATTTTTCACAACCGATTCTTCCTTAATATAATGTAAATTGTTCTTTTCTGAAGTCACCTTTGTAGTATGGGATTAGCCCTTGCATTAACGGCCTAGTGCCAAGTAGGTTTTAAATAAAGTGTATTAGGAGTGCGGAGAGCTTCCTTTCAAGTTGGTATTTTAGAGGCCATATAATTAACCTTTTCTCACTTAATAGGCCTCAGTAGATTGGGTATTTTACCCCTGTGTTTATGTCCGTTGAGGACAGCTTGAAGGTGGAGTTTGGTGTGGCCTGGGAGAGGCCTAAATTTGAGAGCGGGTCGCTCTTTAGTGTAAATTGTTGTTGTTGTACGCCTCGAGGAGGCTTTACTGTGTAATTTGGAGCAAGTGCTCCGGGGCTTGATTGGGGTCTTCTGCCCCTCTGTTAAATCTTGTTTTGAGGTAAAGTTGGGCTAGTTGCCCAAGAATTGCGAGGTCGGGGCTCGAAGCCCAAATCCTGTAAATACTGTAATTGTACTTTTGTTGCCTTGCTACTCTGTACCTGCCATTCGTGTTATTTCTGAATTTTGGAAAGAAAATATAACCTTGTTAAATTTTACATTAACTTTAATTTCGTAGTTTGAGACCTATTCACACCCGCACCTTCTTTCACCTCTACCTACCACGGAAATCTCCGTAACAATTATTATTATTATTATTATTATTATTATTATTATTATTATTATTATTATTATTATTAAGTGTACCCGTGCTTCGCTACGGTATTCTACATTGTGTACGGATATCGAAGTAAATTACTGCAGGCCTACATGCAGTGAATACGATTTTTTAAATTGCATGCCTCTTAGCTTTATCCGCGAAACAGCATGAGGAGGTCCCCACACGTTGTTTCCAATGTAAAGTGTGATTTGCGGAGTTGTGATGATAATGGCAGGCTCAATTGCCTACTGCGCGGTCACAATCGATTTGGGGAGTTTTCGTTACAATGACAAGCCCCCTTTCCAACATTCAGACAGATTACAGTTGAGGAGTTTTTATTATAATGGCAGGCAACTTCCCTACTGCCAGTCAAAATTGAGTTGTGCTGTTATCATTATAATGACCGGCCCCTTTTCTCCTTTTCTTACTGCCAGTCACACCGAGTTGATGAGTTTCCATTAAAATAGCAGTCCACTATACCTAATGCCAGTCACATTTTAGATGGGTAGATTTGTTTATAATGGCGGGCACCCTTGCCTACAGCCAAGCACAATAGGGTACGGGAGTTTTGAACAAAACTGCATGCTCCCTTGCCTTCTGTAAGTCAAATCCAGAAGGGAATTATTCATTACAATGCTAGGCCCTCCTTAGTAATGCCAGCTACACAAAAGTTGGAGAAAGACCCCATTCCTACTGCCAGTCAAAGTCGATATGGGGAGTACTGATTACAATAGCAGACACACCCTTTCTCGATCGCTGCAAATCGACATCAATGAATGGACCTATATACAGACTGACATACGAAAGAATATGCATGTTTACAATATTGAAGATCTTCATTTACAGATTAACTGCTGTTAAACGGCACGTCATATCGACAAACGCATTGCACCATAAGGCGCCCTATTTAGCGGTCTAAATGAATGGTCTTGCGATATTGTCTTGTATCTCATCTATTCATGGGTCAGATTGAGTTAGAAACGTTGAATAGGGTGAAATTTGGGTACGATTGCCTCCCAGTGTATTACCTTTTGGATAATTATGTGACAGTTACAAACATAGCATTTGGCTCACATATGGCTCCTGGGTGAGCCATGTTCATGTAGAATTTGATGATTCTATCTTTCCTATAAGTGATTCAAAGTATGAATTATGCGTGTAAAAAGTACAAAATTTACTTACATTCGAGAAATAGAGACAAACCTAACGTATAAGGGATAGAGATACGACAAAAAGTCATAGGACCAACGTTATAGATCACTCCAAATTGAACTGAATTTTTGCCATCCGTTTTGTGATAGAACTTACCGTTTAGCCACGAAATACCTCGAAACGAAGGTCTGCACCGGCATTAAAATTGCCTCCATATTTCGATATTCTTCGGAGATAAAAAGTGAAAAATGTAGAGATCATGGAAGTTTTCCGTCGGTTACAGGCTAAAACATATAATTTTGCCAAATTTCAATTTTCTAGCTCGTCTGGCAGATTGTGCCGCAAATTTGATTTCGGGAGAGAGAGTAAAATTAGGACTTTCAGGAAACTAAAGTTAACAAATATGCAGATAGTCATTGTTACCCCTTAAACAGATGAAACGGATTGTAACGGAAATTTCACCAAAACAGTCAATGTACAGACACACGGTCGTTACGATTTTATTTATATAGAAGATTATTATTATTATTATTATTATTATTATTATTATTATTATTATTATTATTATCATCATCATCATTTGACCCTTTTTCTGAACAAGATCATACATCGCACTTTAAAATCCCGTCACTGACACCAGCCACCTACGAGCGAGCTCTAGAGCTGTATGTCCCATGAGACAGGTGGAGGTGGGCGAAATAGAGGTAAAGCTTTCTAAATCCTTAGCTCGGTAGCTTGTGGTGCCAGACCATTGGTCAGTGACTGTTAAACATCGCTGGGGAAATAGACAGCCACAGTCCTGAGATGAAATTAATTTATTAATCAATGGCAGTGTACAAGAAATTGAAATTAATGTAGTTCGCATGGTTACTGTGTACGTACCGCAACAGGGTATGATGTAACGCATGGGCAGTAAGAATCATCCGTACTAAGAATGGTGGTGATTGTCATTGTTTCAAGAGGAATTACAACTGGCCAACCGTTCCTTCTTGATAAATTCTTATCAGGGAGGAGTTACAATCCTTCGAAGAATTGAAGTATCGGCAAAATAAATGGAAGGGCCATGAAGGAAAGAAGTGAACAAGATCTGATCAAGGAAGATCGGACAAGAAAGACGAAAAGCATAAGTGAAAGTAATCTCAGACTGAACTAACCGTCCCATGATCACCAACCTACGCGTCCAAAGTGAGAGTTCCTGGGACTCCATTTATATATATGGGTTATTCTGCCCGAAGGCAGGTCCGAACCTCCGCAGGGGTGTTCCTGAGCAGGAGTTTACGTGCGGTAGGGTGGCCAGTTCCTTTCCCCTCCGCCATTCCCTTACCCCCCACCAACAGCGCGTGGCAACCAATCCAACTCCTGACCACGCCCAATGTTGCTTAACTTCGGAGATCTCACGGTATCCGGTGTTTCAACACGGCTACGGCCGTTGGCCCATTTATATATATTTATATCAAATTCGAAGTTCTGTTTTACTCCACCAGATGTCAGAGAAACCACATCATTATTGAGCCACTTTTCACCTGTAGGTATAGGCCATATAGACCTGGGCCTAGAGCGACAAATTTTGAGGGGTGGCACAAATTGTTATAACATGAAATGCGTCCTTTATTCCGATATTGAGCCCGAATTTGTAAACAAACATCTGCACCTCAGGGCGTACCTGAAATCTAAAGACTTAGAAATCCCTTCATTCATACAAATTTCACCAAAAAAAAAAAAAATCGACAGGAAGCTCTACAGTGTATATCGCCGTTGCGCCTCGAAATGTCGTTGTGTGACAATGTTGAAGGGAGAAATACTGACCCGCAGCACATGTATCACTTAGAACGGAAATTAGTTGACACAGTTCATGCAATACTGAACCTTAGATGACAGAACCTTTCTGGTCAGAATTTTAAACTGAAATATTATCACATAGCGGTTTTTTCAGGTGCAACGACGATACATCCCAATCTGGACACTGCTGTTACAATGTTTCTGTTTAAGATGGCTACAAACAGCTCAGGTGACCGACCGGTTTTTACCCTGAAAATACTGAAGGACTATCACAGAACAACAGTGACAGACGGAAGGCTTAGCATCTTGGCAGTTCTACCAATTGTGAGCGGTATTACGTCACTAGACTAAGAAGATGTAATAAACACCTTTGCCGAGCGAAGAGTAAGCCGTAGAACATTCGAGAGCATATTTTTGCGAGTCGTGAACAAATATTATAAATTTGTAACATTTATAGTTTATGCATGTAAATTAACAGGATCTTTAAATATGAGGAGCGACATTCACCATGGGTCTAGGGGCGGGAAATATCTAAATACACCACTGACAAGGGTAGTACATTAGCTCCTAGAAAGACGAGGTTCTGCAACAGGCAGCACGCGGTTCTTCTAATATACTTTCAGTTTCGGTAGTACATTTAATTCCAAACAGTTTCCCTCCCTCTTAAAGCTGAATAAATCCATATTAAGAAGTCAGTCTACACATAAACATTGAAAAAAGTATTAAAGTGAGCGAGTACCTGCGCTGTTTGGGTCACATAGCTGTCAACTTGCACTCGGGAGATATTGGTTTCGAACCCCACTGTCGGTAGCCCGGAAGATGGTCGTCCGCGGTTTTCCATTTTCACATCAGGCAAATGCTGGAGCTGTACCTTGGTTAAGACCACAGTCGCTTTCTCCCAGTCCTAGCCCTTAAAAATGTAATAAGAGAGAAGAGAGTAGTATCAAGACAAAACGTTTCACTTGATTTTGAGCAACTAGAAGGCGAGAAGCGATGTCACACTTTCGGTACAAGATTTTTCTTTTACTCTACACACTAATGTAAATATTTTTAATTGCCAGGCGAGTTGGTCGTGCGGTTAGGTGCGCGCAGCTGTGAGCTTTCATCCTGGAGATAGTGGGTCCAAACCCCACTGTCGGCGGCCCTGAAGATGGTTTTCTATGGTTTCCCACTTTCACACCATGCAAATGCTAGAGATGTGTCGTAATTAAGGCAACTTCCATCCCACTCCTACGTCTTTCCTATCCCATAAGACCTATATTATGTGTCGGTGTGACGTAGAGCAAATTGTAAATAAATAAAAATGCATGCTAATATATTATATGTCTGTTCTTGTAATTTCTTCATTATTGCGAAGTTTTGTACCACATTTCAAAAAATACAGGCCTATATTCCACACTGTAACTTTCTTTTCTCGATTGGTAGTGAACCCTTGAACTTACCATTCCATCGTTGGTCGGCCACAGCCGCTACAGCAGAGCAATATTGAACTCTTAAATCTTGGGTCGTTGCGGGAAGAAATTCGGTCACGACCTTAACCAAACGATGGGGTTCAGAAGAGAGCCTAACTACTTGAAATTAGGAGCAAATATGTGCTTACTAACTTTTATTAAATTCGAAATGGCACGACAATATTATTTTATATAAATCATTGAAATAAAAAAATATAAATTATTTATTATTGAATGTTACAAACGCAGTCACATTTCATTGCGTTGATTTACTTCTCACAATATCGAAGAGTTGCTTCAGAGAAATTAGTACATTAGTGGACAGCGAAACTGAAAAACTGAAAAAGGGAAAACCTGAAAACCGGGCACCTATTAAGTTACTCCAAACGAGAACTGAGAATTAATCCACACGATCCGTGGAAAATCTGACTTTCAACAAGTAGAACGCCTGATTTCCTCTCAATTAAGGTTATCCACCAGTCGAATACCCTTGCGGATACGGAACACCCACCGAATGGACCCTTAATCGAACCAAATTGACTATCAGTTGCTTTGGATAGGTTGCGAAATATTATGGGAAAGCATGGTGTTCACTACGAGTTAACAGCAGCATTCACAATTGAAATAAAATCCCACCATGTATTTGTCATTCATGACACCCTTAAGTGATAAAATAATCCCGATACTAAACGTGCATCACCCAAACAGCTGTTCAGAAGGAACCAACAACACCACGATCCGCGAGGATCTTACGTTACGTCGTTCTGAAGGAACAAAACTGTGAAATGCGGGAAACACTTATTCATCACGCATTTAGAAGAAATACCAAACACTGGAGTTAATTAAAAAGTGGTAAATCACTTGAAAAGTATTATTATCAAACCGATTTTCAGGTTAGAAATGGTTACGTTGCGCTTAATAAAATTACCAGTCCACATTGAAAAATACAACAAACTTAAGGAATTCTTTCCTTCTTAAACAGTGACTACCATTACAGATCCATCTACTTATTGTTTGTCCCAACACACATCTACAATGTTATCACTTAATCGAATTCAAAATACGTATAAAATGCCAGAACGACAAAATGGAAAATAAAAATAATATTACTGGCTGACGAATCGAAACCACATTCGCAACTCAAGTCTCTCACTAATACATTGAGTGTCAATATGCACACTATCAAAGCGAAACGGACGTCAGAACGACAAAACAATTAAGTCCGTAAAATAAAATAAAATATCGAAGTTATTTGAACTCAACACGCATGGAGAATTACAGTAAAATATTCAATCACCGTTAGGTCGATATCCAATGTTGGGCAACCCTCATTTGCCGATAACGGTCCCATATCTTAGGGAGCACCTTCCAGCTGTTGGGAGCTGCGCACAAGATTGGCCTCATTATTACCGATCGAACCCTCTTCATATTTCGTAGATTACTGCAGATGCTACCTTCGCCCAGGTCACTTCGCAAAAACATCTAATCTGAGACTTGAGTATGTACGGCTGACATCCCAGACCTATCGCCGGGCTTACGTAAAGTCTGTACAACCTAACATTAATCTCTATGTACACAATACCTTCCTAATTCTATCGTCGAGCGTGAACTAGGACGTCTCATCATCAGTATACTCCTAGGATAACATGTGACGTCCTAAATCTATTGTCGGGCGGAAACTGGGTCGTATTATGCTTCCCCTAGCATATCAGGCGAACCAGCAACTTCAAACAAACCCTGACATTTCATTTGTACAACTGGTCAGACTAATAACACGCAACGGAACAACGTCTCTTACTATTAAACGAACGCAAGTCGGAAAATGCAGTAAGTCTCTATCTCGTTACAAAACGTGAACTCGAAAATAAATATTTTGTGGCGAGCAATCCTCCAACTCAAACACGACCTCAGCATGCGCAATGAAGTTTTAGGGGAGAATAATAGTTCCCAACACACGTCTACCATTTAGTAGATGTTGTCCAAAAATAATAATCATCACCACCGCATTGGAAACCCTCAAATCGCCTACCGTCATTTCCAAATATTTATTTCCATGACTATCCAGTGAAACGAAATTCAATAAATTTACACGGTCAAACAACACCAACCGTGTATTCTAAATGCTCTTTTATCCTTGAGGTCACATTATCCTAATATTCATACTGACTTAACGTAACTGGTCGCTTGACTTTTACTACCAAGATTTTTAATCTTTACTAGAATCGTTTTTCACTTGGGATCTTACTAGAAATCTACTGTGCATCACACAGTAGTCGTCTCAATTTTCGAATTGTTAGCGGAATACACTACAGCCTGCCGCATAAAATTTCACATTTAATATACAGCCTGTCTCACAAATCCTTCCTCGGCAAACATAGCCTGCCTCAAAATTCATTCTCCTCGCCTTATCCCGGCGGTATTACTTAAAATCCAGGCCCCCTTTCACCTTCAATATTCCTACCACTCTCATCTCCACATATATAAATTTTTCGCTCTCAATCCATTTTTCTTATATTTCAAGACCTTTTCAAGTTTCAATCCTCTTGTGAAAAACAATAACCATTATAAAATACACCTCTTTATTTTACTGTTACTACAACTTTCGGACCTCGAGAATACAAGAACACACCGCGATTTTCCGTATCATCGACATACACGATGTCACAAAATTTTACTTCCCAAGAATAAAACATAACTTTATCGGATTTCATTGGAAATTTTCTAAATACCTGCGATCCTTGTAAAACATACTTGTAAAATGCACTTTTAACATAGGAAAATTTAACCCGCGGTAGACATTATTATTATTATTATTATTATTATTATTATTATTATTATTATTATTATTATTATTATTATTATTAATTTCGACAAAAATTTCTGAATTCAAATGATATTCGAAATTAAGACATTCGCCACGACTACTTTATCATGATCACCTTCCTAATTTTACTCACTTCGGACAATATCTCGAAGAACAATAACACAAGATTCCAACGTCGCATTTTATAGTTTCTTGACGTGAGTTTTACAAAACTAAAATTTTCACACGCTGACCAAAATTATAACACTTTTCGCCTGATAATTACAAATATCACCCGACACACACCTTGAAAAATTGGTTGGGACAAACAACAGTCTAACTACAACATAATACAAAAAACAGACAGACCTGCATTGATGTCATCTTCAATATTCTGGCTGCATTTAGCCAGCTGCCCTCGTGCTTAGCCGCACAAGGATACAAGGAACATCATCTTCTTAAACATATCTATCTTACAAATACTGCCTTTTCACACGTTATTAAATGACAACACAAATCACGCACTTCCTTCGTTATGATTTTGTACAGCAAACCTCCTTCGTTCTGCAGTCGACTGCAACTGTCTCCCTTCTCCCCAGACTCAGCTTTCATTCACCCTAATACAACAGGTGTTCCACAGATAACGAAATCAGAACTACTCTGACTAGCTTCCCAACTCCCTTAACACTTTCCAACACACACGAGGTGATGCAATAAAATCAGCTATGTATTTAAACAGACGCCTATGCTTTCACAGTTTTGTCGGCGAAAGTTCAGAAAAATTTCTATCACCTTCCCTTTCTAACAGTAGATGTGAACCGCAGCCACGAACAGGTACTAAGTTATTTGGAGATCAATCTTATACACTTTTTCTGCCGACGACGGGCGTAAGCTTCCGCTGCTTCAGAAACCAGACCGACACTGAGAAATATGCAGAGGGGGAGTTTCTTTTATAGTCTTATGAGGTGACGCTACTCGCACCACTAAGCTTGATTATGCAATCTGCTAATTTCGCGTCCAATAGACCGATTTTCATGAAACTTGTTCCAGAATTCCGGACAGACTTGCGATTTATTTAGATGTTAATCTCATAATTTTACCACACTCGCAACAGGTGAAATAAATTATTTCTGCCCGGGATTTTCGCGGGTTTTCTTCATCCACTGACCTTGGCACGTAGAGCTAGTCCACTGATCTGACGCTGATTTATACCTAGGCTTAACTGCATTTATATTTACCCTGGGGGTCCTGCCTTCACGTAGGGTTTAAGAATAATTTAGATTATTTATTTCTGTATTTACTGTGTTGCCAAAATCTCTCGTTACGAAGAATTCCGTGAATATAAAATATTGTTGAATATTCGCAGTCCACCGAAGTGTCACGGTATTTCACGAGCTTGCGGCTCGGTCTGACACGGGGCGCTCGCTCCCACGAGACAGCCAGACTCCCGAAATGGCCGCCCTCAAACAACTAAAGGTAGCTTGTTATTTGAAATAAATATTGAGAAAAATAAAAAATAATTTTCTCATCGTAGAATTATGGGTTCAGTAGCCCACTGTGATCCCTTAAACAGGTTGTATGGCCCGCACCACCAGTTCGAGTTTGACATCCCTGCACTCTATTACTGTTAGAAGACTTACTCTTACGTGTATAAAGAACACGTTCAATGTAGAACACTTAATAATATTAATGTTATTGGCAATACGTCCTACTAACTATCTTTACGATTTTCGGAGACGCCGAGGGACAGGTATTTAGTCCCGCAGGAGTTCTTTTACGTGCCGGTAAATCTACCGACACGAGGCTGACGTATTTGAGCACCTTGAAAAATCATCGGACTGAGCCAGAATTGAACTTGCCATGTTGGGGACAGAAGGCTAACGCCTCAACCGTCTGAGCCACTCAGTCCGGCTTGTATGTGCGTATGTCTCCCCCTTAGTCCATTTTCCTGAAACGGGGTCGGGGACGAGGTGAGGTGAAATTATACGGCAAGATTTGACGGCCGGATGCCCTTCCTGATGCCAACCTCACTTGAGGAGCTAATAAAGATTACATTAATGATGATTACTGCAATTGGGTAACGGGGTGGATGGAATCGGCTGCGGCCTGTAAATAGGAACTGTCCCGCCGTTTTCCTGGAAATGAAAATGGGAAACCACAGATAAACCATTCTCACGACAGCCGACGGTAGAGCTCGAACCCACTCGTCTCCCGAATGCAGAGCTTGGTTCGTTAGTCGTAGGGCGTTAACACACACGGCCACTTCGCTCAGTATAAACCCTTATATATGCTGTAAAGAAGGGAATATTGAAAAAAAAAATACCTTCACCTCGCAAACTGTATTTATGTCAGCCGTTGGTAGCATTGTGCGCTGACCTCAGTAAGCCTCTAAAAACAGAGCATCGTCCTGCGTTCCGGTCGCAGCGCTCTCTCGTGGAACTAGTCCAGGAGTCTGCTACCGAAAATGTAGCTTTGATATATTGTAATGAAAAAGGCCATTAACCTTTGACCTGAATCTACCGATAAAAGGGGCTGCCACTGCTTGAGTGTTTTCACATTGCAATCTACTTGCCGTCAGCTGTCAAGCTGCGGGACATACAGAAGCGAGAAAGAGTGTAGTAAATACACTGACAGGAACACACACTTTCGACATGCTCAATTTTTATAAAATCCAAAAGGATATAATCTATAGCCAGGCCCGAAGTGTACGGGTAAACAGTCTGCCTATAACACGGAAGCTCCAGGTTCGATTCCTGGCCAGTCCACCGTGAGGAATGGAAGGAGGTTCACTCAGCCTCGCAACATTATGAGGCGTTAATAAAATATGAACTGGAATATGTAAATTAATATCCAACATACAGTATTCATGAATTACATTCTTCATAAAAAGCCTTTGAGAGAAGTTCAATAATTATAGAAATAATTATAGAATTACAGAAATAATTATAGAAAAATCTGAATTATGTCCTTCCAGCTCTCTTTCATTTATCTTATGTCCACTACAGATGAAATAAGATGCTTCAAAATAGATCGAGAATCCAATAAAAATTTCTAAATACTCAGTAATGGCCAGCCATGAATGAAAGTTAACAGCGGTTCGAGCTGGAAACGGTCACTACTGTGATATGGTACGAATATCCTCACCATACTACTGTACTAAAGACTTGATCAGTTACTCTCAGAGATGACAATAAATAATAATAATAATAATAATAATAATAATAATAATAATAATAATAATAATAATAATAATAATAATAATAATAATCCCAACGAGATGGCCTCGTAGCTATAAGGTTGCATTCGAGAGATGGTAGGTTCGAAACCCAACATCGGCAGCTATGGAAATGGTTTTCCGTGACCTCTCATTTTCACACCAGATAATAAACTGTACCTTAATTAAGGTGACGGCTGCCTCGTTCCTATTCATGTCCCTTCCCTAACTTCTCATCGTGAAAATCCGCTGGCGAAGGAAAATAATTGTTGTTGTTGTTATTGTTGTTGTTCGTTTCTTCAACTTTCATCATTTTTAAGAGGTATCCGAATACCAGAATTTTGCCATGAACAGGAACGTCATAATTTGTTAGCTAGTTCATTACCACGCGTCTTTACATGTAAGTACTTTTAAATATCAACAGTGTGAGCCGGGATTCAATCCCATAACTTTGAGTACCGAAGGCAAGTCGTCTAATTAACTGTGCCACTCGATTGGCTGCGAGGAAAATAATATCCCACGGAAATATGACCAACTTGATAATAATAATAATAATAATAATAATAATAATAATAATAATAATAATAATAATAATAATAATAATAATTTCGTGTGGCTATTACTAGCCGATTGCAGCCCTTGTAAGGCAGACCCTCCGATGAGGGTCGGCGGCATCTGCTATGTATAGGTAACTGCGTGTTATTGTGGTGGAGGATAGTGTTATGTGTGGTGTGTGAGTTGCAGGGATGTTGGGGACAGCACAAACACCCAGCCCCCGGGCCATTGGAATTAACCAATTAAGGTTAAAATCCCCGACCCGGCCGGGAATCGAACCCGGGACCCTCTGAACCGAAGGCTAGTACGCTGACCATTCAGCCAACGAGTCGGACACCAGTACTAAAGGGTTACAGCACTGTAGCAGTGTTGAAGATGTGTTTTAACTGCGAAACAGTAGCTATCTTCTTAGTTATATTCGACTCGAGGCCTTACAAATACATATTCTAGTTACTGGTCTGCTTGACCTTTGCCAAATATATGGTGCAAAGTCGAAGAACGACAACAAGTCTGGTTGGAGCCGACCAACTTTCGAAACAGTTTTAAAGTTCACATATATATCAAGGGATATCTCTAAGTAGTTTTGCGATGACGGCGCGACGCGACGCGACACGATGCAAGGCGCCTAGGTTTGAGACGTGCACATACCTCGAGTAATTCTACTAAGTAATGACCATGAACTTTTTCAGACTCCATATGAATGAAAACAATGTGTATCTCCAGCCTGAGAGATGTACTCGTAACTTACAGATGTAATATTTGGCTGGCGCTCAAAATCTTTCTGGCTGATCATCGCAAGAATCAATATACAGCACACTTCATTAACATTAGTATTATTTATCTACCATAATTATGATCAGAAATTTGGAAGGTCTAGAGAAAGAAAAGGGCGAGTACGTATAAAATGTTCCCTAGACCTATGTATTTACGATGTAAGCACTGTAAACAGATTGCGCAGTAATCGTGTCTTGATTACCGTGATTTCTTGTCCAGAATCCACTCATTTTCGTGCGAAGATCTAGACTAATTAGGAATAAGATTGTAACCCTTAGAGTACTAAATATGAACTAATACTATTATTGATTTCCTTAATATTGCCCTCTTGTTACGAGTCAGGGAATGTCGTAACTGTGCCATAACCAAATGGGAGTTTTAAGCACTTTTTCTTGATTTTATCATTAGTTTTGTAGGCCATGGAATTAGACAAATGAAGTACTTTCCATAAAGAATATAAACAAAAACTGCTCTCATATAAGTAATGTGTCGAGGAAATACAGAGCTGTTTTATGAAATATGTTCTTTTCTTTGCTAGTGATTTGACGTCGTACTTATATGTTGAAGATTTCCGGCGACGAAAGTATGGAAAAGGGTTAGGATTAGGAATTAACGGGCGTGGTCTTAATCACGTTATTTGCCTGCTATTAAAATGGGAAACCGCCAGAGCATGTGGGCTCACCGATCCCAATCCTTGCATACGTAGTTCACTTTTTATTTATTTTGCCTTTCGGTCTTCTTCGACCATTCAGCGAGCCTCTATTTCTATTATCTTATAATTAAGAGCCATTTGTATATGATCTTTATTACTATATATAATTTTCTACTAATAGTGAATATACATGATGAAATGAACTTATACATTTGAAATGCAACTCTAATGCTAAAGACGACACATAGACACCCCTTCCTCGATCCAGAGGAATTAACCAATTGTTAAAATCCTAAACCCGGCCGGGAATCGAGCCCTGGGCCCCTTGAACAAAGCGCCGGCACGCTAAGTCATCATTTGAGCGTGGTTAAAAGAGATAGACAGGTAAAAGAGTGGCATGATCACTGGCCTCCCACTAAAGCGGCCGGGGTTCGAATCCCGGTCGAAGCATGTAGGATTTTTGAATCCTGAAAGAGAACCTCTTTTTTTACAATCTGTTTTACGTCGCACCGATACAGATAGGTCTTATGGCGACGACAGGATATGAAAGGCCTGGGGTGTGAAAGAAGCGGCCGTGGCCTTAATTAGGGTACAGCCCCAGCACTTGCCTGGTGTGAAAATGGGAAACCATGGCAAACCATCTTTAGAGCTGCCGACAGTGGGGATCGAACCCACGATCGCCCGGATGGAAGCTCACAACTGCGCGGCCCTAACCGACGGACAACTCGCCCGGTAAAGGGGAAATGAAACAACAGTCTGACCACTAGCATCACGTCAACCATACAGTAAATATAAACGAGGTCGACTTCCGATCGGCGAGGGAGTAAGTGGGGTTACGAAGTAAGAGATGTGCATAGCGCAAGCGTGACAAGGACGCTGGTCACTAAGAGAGGATTGTGACAAGAATGGCAGCCACGACAAACTGCTGCTGGTGAAGTACTGTGCCCTGGGTAAGTGTCCTGTATGCACAAAGCAATATAACCTTACTTTCGGTTCATACTGTTTCAACAATTAGAAACTAAATGTTCGTTCACATTTATATAGATTTCACATAGTGGGATTAAGGAGAGGCTGTGTTAATAAGCATGAATGATTTCCTCCTCAAAATAACTTCTTCTTTATCTGTTTACCCTCTAGGGTCGGCGTTTTCCTCGGACTGCCTCAAGGGCAGTGTCCTGGAGCTTCAGACTCTGGATCCTGGGATACAACTGGGGAGGATGACCAGTACCTCGCCCAGGCGACCTCACCTGCTATGCTGAACAGGGGCCATGCTGGGGGATGGGAAGATTGGAAGGGATAGACAATGAAGAGGGAAGGAAGCGGCCGTGGCCTTAAGTTAGGTACCATCCAGGCATTTGCCTGGAGGAGAAGTGGGAAACCACGGAAAACCACTTCTAGGATGGCTGAAATGGGAATCGAACCCACCTCTACTCAGTTGACCACCCGAGGCTGAGTGGACCCCGTTCCAGCCCCCGCACCACTTTTGAAATTTCGTGGTAGAGCCAGGAATCGAACGCGGGCCTCCGGGGGTGGCAGCTAAGCACACTAACCACTACACCATAGAGGCGGACCTCAAAATAACTACGAAGGAAATAAGTGATCATTTTCGTATTCTTATGGAAAGAGAGAGGTGGGGAGAAAATAACTTGTGTATAAATACTCGTATACCAGTTCAACGACCGAAACTATACCGTAAACGTCTTATTCTTCCTCTCCTTCCTAGCCTTTTTGCGCCAATTTCTCGGCTTCTTCCCTTCCTGATGCCAACCCTATGTGGAGGGATGTATTCACTATTGCTTTCTGCAGTGGTTGGCAGTGTGGAGTGTTGTGTTTGTATGGAAATGTGTGTATTAAGATGAATACAAACACTCAGTCCACAAGCCACAGAAATTAACAAGACGCGACTAAAATTCACGGCCCGACCGGGAATCGAATCCGTGACGCTTTGAATCAGAGACCACTACGCCGATCGTTAAGTCAGGAGCTAGACCTTCAACAATCATCATTACCAAATTATTACAAATGATATATTAAGACAAATTTAATTTATGTATGGACACCTCAACCCCAGATCCATCTCTGGAATACAGAACGTTTACACTCCTGTATTTCTTCTGGTATGGGCTACAGCAAATTTGTGATCTGTCTCATTCTTGGGTATCAAAGGTAATGGTTATGGAAATAATTGAGGTATGAGCAATGCCATCCCAATCTCTGTTATGCTTTTCTTATTCTCCCAATTGGTGTTCCGTCGCACGCACATAGGGTTGTGAGCTCGATAGCCGCAGTCGCTTAAGTGTGGCCAGTATCCATTATTCTGGAGATAGTGAGTTCGAACACACTGTCGGCAGCCCTGAAGATTGTCTTCCGTGGTTTCGCATTTCCACACCAGGCTGGGGCTGTATCTGACTTAAGGCCACGGCCACTTCCTTTCCACTCCTGGCCCTTTCTTATCCCATCGTCGTCATAATAACTATCTGTGTCGGTGCGACGGAAAACAACTTGTTAAAACAATAGGGTTGTTACGTTGTTATATAAAATCAAGCTCTTATGGTGATGACTGTTTTGGGACAATGGTGTGTTAAGAAAGAAGTGGGAAAGAAGCGACCGTGTCCTTCATTAATGTACCTAGCATGAAAATGGAAAACCACGTGAATCCATATTCTGCGCTACCTCCCAAATGCAAGCCCACAGCTACGTGAATCGAACCACTCAGCCAACTCGCTGGGTTCCCTCTTCTGAATTTGTCGCTCTTTTGTCGTTCATAGTTTTGGTTGGTGTAAACGTGTTAATGGGCTTGGCAAATTTATATATAATAGCACTTTCTGGTTCAGTGCGGGAAACAACAAGAAAGCACCCCTAGCACGACTCTTCTATGACGCCTGGGTTATCAATGAATTGATGGTGAAATTGCTGGGAATCCAACCTGTCTTCGAACTTAGGGCTCACCATACGCCTACACACATACAGTTCAAATTCTTGTGAGACTGCTGATTCAGTATTCATAACCCAAAGGATCAATTTTAGGGAGAAACCGAAGAGAAAGAGGTGACATTCAGTTCGACCAGCGATCGCACTGATGAAAACCTATAGACATCTCTTTGGGCCGTTCTTCACTAAAAAGTAAGTTTAGAATTACATCGGAGCAAGTTGACGTCCCGACACGTATGCATGAGAGAATATAAAGCAGAATTATTTCTGACTGGCGATGAGAATAGTTCTAACTGCGGAGTACAATGTTCACCATAACATCCCTCTAGCAAATAAAGTTGGAAGTGTCCTGGATACGACAAAATATAAAAGAGAACTGTATAGATCACTGGGCAGATGGCTGAGTCAGAGACAGAAAATGATTAGGCTCGCCATTCAGAAATTTAAAAATATGATTCAATTTGGGAGATTCAGTTGTTGTGTTGAAAAATCATTTCCCTGTGGTTCGGATTCGACGTAGAACTGGAGGTCCTGGGGCTAGAGTCACGATATCATCCTTGTCCTACGTTAAATCAGATGATACTATTTGCGTAAGGTGACCGGATTCTTGGCTGAATGGTCAGCGGCGTGGTCTTCAGTTCAGAGGACCCTAGATTCGGTCCCCGACTGGGTATGCGATTTTAGCCACGTTTGGTTAATAAAAGTATTCTGATTCGAGGACTGGGTGTTTGTGTTTGTCTCAATATACACCTCTTAATATGCTCCCAACACACACCACGTTACCAACCATCACAGAAATACACAATAGAGGATACATTATCTCCATAAAGGACTATTTACCCCCTGTGGGTAGGGGACACAGACGAAGAATACACCCATGCTATCCCCTGCCTATTGTAAGAGGCGACTAAAAGGGGCAACCAAGGAATGATTGAATTAGAACCATGAAACTGCTTGTGGTTAGTACCATCACGAGGGTAACACCATGGGTCACTTTTACTTGCGAGTAGTACAACTATATTAGGTACACAATAGGTTTGTGATTAGTAGCGGTAGAGAGTGGTTCACTTTGGGTTCACAGTACCTGTGGTTAGTATCACTATATGCGGAACACCACGGGCTTCCGTTGCCTGTGATTAGTACCATTATGCAAGAAACACCACGGGTCTGGGCGTTGCCTGTGATTAGTACTACTATATGAGCAACACCGTGGATCTGCGTAGCCTGTAATTAGTACGCACTATGTGAGAAACACCACGGGAATATGGCGCCCGTGATTAGTACACCTGTGTGAAGGAAAGCATGGGTTTGCGTTGCCTATGAATGGCGCCATTACGTGAGAAACACCATAGTTCTGCGTTACCTGTGTCTAGTGCATTACTTGTGAGTAGTACCATAATGTGTGGAATACCGTGAGTCTAGGCTACTTTTGATTAGTACCGCAACAAGATTCTACTTTTTATAAGCGATAAGTAAGAGGGGCCACTGATCTGGATTTTGTACCCCTTTAGACAACAAATACCATCGATTCAGGATTGTGCTTTGGAAGCAGTCCCTTGGTCAGTAATACTATTGTTTTAAGATAGTTTCTGGGAAGGTGGAGCATTGCGGGTCGGATCCACTGAAGTTATTAATCATTGTTCATTGTCGTCTTTTTAAATTCCTGCCAGTGGATCGATTTTGAATATATGTTCAACTTTCAATATTGTGAGTTGGATCCGTTGATTATTTTAAATTCATAATTATACATCCGTCCGCCTCTGTGGCGTAGTGGTTAGTGTGATTAGCTGCCGCCCCCGGAGGCCCGAGTTTGATTCCCGGCTCTGCCACGAAATTTGAAAAGTGGTACGAGGGCTGGAACGGGGTCCACTCAGCCTCTGGAGGTCAACTAAGTAGAGGGGGTTCGATTCCCACCTCAGCCATCCTGGAAGTGGTTTTCCGTGGTTCCCGCTTCTCCTCCAGGCAAATGCCGGGATGGTACCTAACTTAAGGCCATGGCCGCTTCCTTCCCTCTTCCTTGTCTATCCCTTCCAATCTTCCCATCCCCCCACAAGGCCCCTGTTCAGCATAGCAGGTGTCACCTGCGCGAGGTACTGGTCATCCTCCCCAGTTGTATCCCCCGACCCAGAGTCTAAAGCTCCAGGACACTGCCCTTGAGGCGGTAGAGTTGGGATCCCTCGCTGAGTCCGAGGGAAAAACCGACCGTGGAGGGTAAACAGATTACGAACGAACATCCATTCATTCTTCATCATCACGTTTTGAATTCTGGTCAGTGGATAAATTTCGGAGTTTTAAATTGTCATTACATTTCGTCTCGTACCATTAGGGGCCGATGACCTAGATGATAGGCCCCTTTAAACAATATCATCATCATCATCATAAAGAACTATTTACTTAAGCTTCACTATCTACAGACAGCGCGGAATGATGAAGATAATGGCCATGGTTCCTACGTCAATAAATTCTCCCTATCTCTGCCATTAAAGCTCGCATGTGTTCAAACTCCGTAGACTACACCTTCAATCCCTGAAGCCATATCGCCAATTAGGGCGAAGCTGTACCCACGCCTCTCACATCGGTTAGCATAAGGCGAGGCTCGCGATCTGCTAGTGGTATTTCCACATGAGCGCGGACCCACGCTTCCACTGCAACGCCCATGTCCTCTCGCTTAGACGAACGTCATTTCTGTTCTTGGATCAGTCTTAAAGAAGCCACAAGATAACAGAACGCCGACAGTTTTTCTTTGTTTGAAGAAAACTACCCACTTTGCGTTCATTTTGTGAATGTAGTTCACAGCTGTTTGTTGAGCATTCGTACAGTTTGAAAGCACATGGCAGTATGTTGTTGTTACCACCTGCACGAAGACATTCGATTAACGAAGGGCCCATCCCATGTTGTAGGTACCGTTGAGATGCGCCTTGGAAAGTCTAGTTCGTATAAACAATGTAATATGTTATCATGGCGACTAGAAATTAATGGTGTGATGACTCCCTCTGAATCACGTGTTAACAGACACGGTGTACATGTTCTCCGCCACCTGCAGCACTGCTGTCGATATAAAGGCCAAGTAGGCGCGCTTTTTGTCGACTTGAAGCGGAAGTGTGTAAACAGTTTCTGCGTTTTTTTCGGTAGTTTCATACGCGCAAAATATCTGGTGTGAAGTGGGAAACCACGGAAGACCCCTTCCAAGATGGCTGAGGTGGGAATCGAACCCACCTCTACTCAGTTGACCTCCAGAGGCTGAGTGGACCCCGTTCCAGCCCTCGTACCACTTCTCAAATTTCGTGGCAGAGCCTGGAATCGAACCCGAGCCTCGGAAGGGGGGGGGGGCAGTTGATCACACTAACCACTACACCACAGAGGCGGACTGGCCCGTTTTTACGGCCGGATATTCTTCCTGACGCCAACTCTATAGTATATGGGAGATGTATTTACTATTCTGTTTCTGTGGTGGTTAGTGGTATAGTGTGTTGTATGTGTATAGAGGGAAGTGTATTGAGACGAATACAAACACCCAGTCCCCGAACCAGAGGAACTAACAAACCTTGAATCGGTTCAGAGGGCCGCGGGTTCGATTCCCGTCTGGATCAGTGATATTATCCTTAAAATGGTTAATTACTCTAGCTCGGGGACTGGGTGTTTCTAATGTCTCCAATATCCTTGCAACTCACACAATACTATACTCCACCACAAAATCACGCAGTTTCCTATACACAGCAGATGCACCCGCCGGAGGGTCTGCATTACATGTGTTGCACCAGGCTAGCAATAGCCACATTAATTTTATTGAATTAAAATCCACAGCCTGTTTCTAGTCATTCGATCGGTCAGAAATGGAATGAATGAAGCCCCATCTAGCGGCGAGGATAGGAATTGTGCCGGCTGCCGAAGCCAGTCGCACTCCTCTGGGGCAATGATTAATGACTGATAGATGAAATGAAATGATATTGGAGAGTGTTGCTGGAATGAAATATGAGAGGGAAAACCGGAGTGCCCGGAGAAAATCCTGTCCCGCCTCCGCTTTGTCCAGCACAAATCTCACATGGAGTGACAGGGATTTGAACCACGGAACCCAGCGGTGAGGGGCCGCCGCGCTGCCGCCTGAGCCACGGAGGCTCCACTAATTTTATTATTATTATTATTATTATTATTATTATTATTATTATTATTATTATTATTACCTAAACGAGGCACAGAAATAGTTACAAATAGAGGAATGTGGCGGCGGGTAGTAAATTCACAGAGCCTTGCAGGCTGAACGCTGAAAGTCTTTAATAAGGATGTATGCAGTATGCAGAGGCTAGAGCAAAATGTAGCTTCCACTTAAGTCTCGGTCTTACTCGTATTCATGGCTGTGACAATATGGTCACTGCTGAGGTATGGGAAGTGCTGAGTAATGACATTCGGAGCATGCCCCGTGCATCTGATTGTTTTGCTCACAAGATCAGTCATACTGCAATAGCACTTTATGACCCAGTGAGGAAAGCAATGGGAAAATACCTCACTCCTCATCTTGTCTAGTCCGCCTCATTTCGGCGGAGCCATCGGGTTTTACAGTTTCCCTATAACCACTTAACCACCGGTCGTGCTATTGAGGATCCAGCCAGCCTCTGGACTGATGACCTAACAGACGGACATGCATGTAGTAGTAGTAGTAGTAGTAGTAGTAGTAGTAGTATATAATTATGAAGCAATGCTTTATTTCTTTCTTTCTTTCTTTCTTTCTTTCTTTCTTTCTTTCTTTCTTTCTTTCTTTTCTTCTTAATCCGTTTAGCCTCCAGGGTTGGTTTTTCCGTCGGACTCAGCGAGGGATCCCACCTCTAGCGCCTCAAGAGCAGTGACCTGGAGCGTGAGACTTTGGCTCAGGGATACAACTGAGGAGAAGGAACAGTACCTCGCCCAGGTGGTCTTACCTGCTATGCTGAACAGGGGTCTTGTCGGGAGAGGGGGAAGATTGGAACGGATAGCCAAGGAAGGGGGAAGGAAGCTACCTAAGTTAGGTATCATCCCGGCATTTGCCTGGAGAAGAACTGGGAAACCACGGAAAACCACTTCAAGGATGGCTGAGGTGGGAATCGAATCCTTCTCTACTCAGTTGACCTCCCGAGGCTGAGTGGACCCCGTTCCAGTCCTCGATCACTTTCCAAATTTCGTGATAGAGCCGGGAATCAAATCCGGACCTCCGGGGATGGCACACACTAACCACTACACCACAGAAGCTGACTGTAGGAATATTAAGGGGGGCCAAAACAGGCAATATCAATTTTTCCGTTATTTTAATGTTAAAATTATTCCTCCACCTACGGGCTGCCGGAAGACAAAGAATACACAATATAGTAAACAGTGATTGAAAAGGAAATAAGTTGAAAAGAACTCGAAATAATGAAAACATTTTGTGAAATTAGATCTACCACTCTAAAAAAAAAAAAAAATTGAAATTAAAGACTACGAAGATACAGAAAAGCTATAAGAACAATTTTGAGAAATGAATTCCTACAAAATTTAAAATATAAAATATAATACGGACTTGAGGTCAGTTGATTTTATTTCAATGAATACAGATAATGTCTCAAAACAAGGATACTCATTGAGGGCTTTTAGCCCCTGTCCAAGAACTGTATCTAAAACCTGAACATACAGTAGTAACAGTTGCATGTAGAGTATTCAGCCCAAAGGCTGGTTGGATCCTCTACAGCTCCAGCATCAGGTATCATTGATGGCTTAAGCGTCAATGAAGTGGTATTCTAGAGAAATGAGGAGTCGCTTTGCTTACCGTTCCAGAAGTTGCTATGACATATCAGTCTGACAAGCCCACTGAAATGAACGCACCAACCGACCCAGTGAGCGACATTTTCACGCCAATCATAACAGGGACTGGCTGCATAAAAAATGCCATTGCTAAACTCACTCATACCTCAGTCACTTTTATACTCTTAAATCAAAGAATGAGACCAAGACAGGTCAATGAAAGTAACAAATTTGTTTTAGCCCATATCAGAAGATACACTTTGCTCTAATGAATGAACACCAAGTCTCACCATAAAAGGCAGAGTATCAGTTGGGTAAAATATAATTTTCAAGCCGGTTGAGTCACTGGCCTTCTAACCCTAACTTCGCTGGTTCGATCCTGACTCAATCCGGTGGTATTTAAAGGTGCTTGAATACGCCAGCCTCATGTCCGAGATTTACTGGCACGTAAAAGAACTCCTGCGGGACAAAATTCCGGCACATCGGCGTCTCTGAAAACCGTCAAAGTAATTCGTAGTAGGTAAAAACAATAACATAATTATAATTTTAAAACTCGCATGTTTCATGTGTTTTTACCGTGAGAGAAATAACGGAGATGTCCGCAATGTTTATATTTTTCGAAAAGTTTAAATTTCTCCGAAAATATTAGTTCTATCTAGAAAGTGAACATAATACAGTATAAGCCTGTTAGTATATATAAAATGTAATATTCAATCATTGATTACTATGTATTTTCTTCTTCTTAATCTGTTTACCTTCCAGGGTTCGTTTTTCCCTCGGACTCAGCGAGGGATCCCACCTCTACCACCTCAAGGGCAGTGTCTTGGAGTGTGAGACACTGGATCGGGGGATACAACTGGGGAGAATGACCAGTACCTCGCCCATGCGGCCGCACCTGCTATCTGAACAGGGGCCTTGTGGGGGGATGGGAAGATTGGACGGGATAGACAAGGAAGAGAGAAGGAAGCGTCCGTGCCCTTAAGTTAGGTACTATTCCGGCATTTGCCTGGAGGAGAAGTGGGAAACCACGGAAAACCACTTCCAGGATGGCTGATGTGGGAATCGAACCCACCTCTACTCATTTGACCTCCCGAGGCTGAGTGGACCCCGTGCCAGCCCTCGTACCACTTTTTCAAATTTCGTGGCAGAACCGGGAATCGAATCCGGGATTCCGGGGGTGGCAGCTAATCACACTAACCACTACACCAGAGAGGCGGACACTATGCATTTTACTGAACAATAATGGACATATTCACTAATATACATTTGTATTCGTAAATACATCAACGGCGAGCATCGCTGGCTTGGAAACATCGTTCAGTCGTCATAGTAATGAACTAACTGGTATAGTGGTTGATGTCATGATTGTTGTTTATACAAGCTGTAAATCTATATTAGTGAATATGTCCATTAAATTACGGTGGGTATAACTACAGTAAGACCGGGCGAGTTGGCCGTGCGCGTAGAGGCGCGCGGCTGTGAGCTTGCATCCGGGAGATAGTAGGTTCGAATCCCACTATCGGCAGCCCTGAAAATGGTTTTCCGTGGTTTCCCATTTTCACACCAGGCAAATGCTGGGGCTGTACCTTAATTAAGGCCACGGCCGCTTCCTTCCAACTCCTAGGCCTTTCCTATCCCATCGTCGCCATAAGACCTATCTGTATCGGTGCGACGTAAAGCCCATAGGGGAAAAAAAAACTACAGTAAGTTAGATGCAATGTTGGGATAGGTGCGTCTCAACTTGAAATAAGATGCTATTTCGACATTTGCATAATATGCTTGCAGTTTGACGTAGCAGTTGATCTTGTGATTACTACTCACCGAGAACTACAGTTTAACATGATATCCAGACCACAGGAAAGTACCCAACTTAATAGCCAAGCAGTTTTTTTTGTTAGGTTCTTCGAGTTTATCATCGTCAATATATGAAAAAAGTTCAACCAATATCCGACCACATTGCTAAATAAGAAGGAGAAGAAGAACTGGGTGACTTAGCAGCAGCAAGTTTTCATTCAGAAGATGGTGGGTTCGAACCCCACTGCAGGCAGCCCTGAAGAGTATTTTCCATGTTTGTTTTCATTCCTAGTCCTTCCCTATCGCATCATCGCCAAAACTCTTTGACATTTTTTTTCTTTTGCTAGTGGGTTTACGTCGCACCGACACAGGTCTTATGGCGACGATGGGATAGGATAGGTCTAGGAGTTGGGAGGAAGCGGCCGTGGCTTTAATTAAGGTATAGCCCCAGCATTTGCCTGGTGTGAAAATGGGAAACCACGGAAAACCATCTTCAGGGCTGCCGACAGTGGGATTCGAACCCACCTATCTCCCGGATACAAGCTCACAGCCGCGTGCCTCTACGCGCACGGCCAACTCGCCCGGTGACATTATCATTATTATTATTATTATTATTATTATTATTATCATGCCTCTAGGGGTTTGAGACTACTTTTATCAACCTTGTGGCATCATTCGTTACAAGAGATAGACATGTAAACGAGTGGCATGGTCACTGGCCTCTCACCAAAGTGGCGGGGTTTCGAATCCCGGTAGAAGCATGTAGGATTTTTGAAGTCAGAAAATCAACCTTCACGTAACTACGATCTTCCTTTCGTGTGTGGAAGAGAGTGCATCCATTATGAGAACTCAAGGTACTCTTCTATGACTTTCTAAGCCTAGGTCTTCAAATAATCCTAGAGAAATTCACACTGAGGTTAGCTGGAATTCGAACATACCATATCTAACACTTGTAGCATCCGAAGTTCAATCTACTTTGGAATCGATGTTCATTTAAAGATACAATCCCCGTAACGCTAACTTAACAAATACTTCTACTGCACAATTACGTACTTTCTTCGACAAACTACAGTCTAAATATTGATAGTGGTAAGTCTAGAGTCACTGCATTAGACCGGAACATTTCACAATATACCTAGTATAGTCTGATAACATGAGAGTTTTTTTTCTTACCTTTGAAGTGAGATCGGGCCTCATGAGGCAGCGCAGGCTCTCTCCACACAGCCCGTACTTCTTAGCCTCGGATGGCAGTGACAATGTTTTGTTGTAACATTTGTCGCCCTCCCCGAGACCACACACCCCTTTAGGACAGCAGCCACACATATCAGTGACCAGTCCGTAGGGGCACTGGGCAGCTTCCTTAGGACACGAGTCCACCTCACATTTTGGGCACTCGTTGCCTAAGCCCAGCGCGAGGATCGCCGCGAAGATCAGCGCTGAGTGCATCACAGCCATCTTGAGTCAACCACTGTAGCGAACTGCAGCCCGCTGAGCGAGGCGCCTTCGTTTATATAACGAGCGGCGGCGCTGGCGTAGTGTACTGCGTTCAACAGGCATGAGAACTGCAAGAAAATAGTATTTCCTACACACACTAATGCTTTACCCACGAATACATAAAAAAAGCACACTATCACAGAAAAACGTAAAACTCATCTACACCACACTTATGCGACCTGTCCTCACATACGCTTACCCAGCCACAGGGCTTCATATCCATAGCAAACATACAAAAACTGCAAAGAATACAAAACTGGTTATTACACCTAGCTGTTAAAGACTACACTATTCCCATAGTAGAACTACACAACATTACCAAAGTACCCTACATCTTAGACTACATACACTAACAACATTTTTATATTACTGCCCGAGCACACAATAACCCACTTATTAACACCCTAGGCCAATACGACCCAGACAGAAACGACACATATCACCGACGACCGAAACGTATATTAATAGTAAGAGACATTCTAACTAATCCAGACTAAAAACACCCCCACATACAAACGCAAATTAAACATAAACTTAATGCACACCAAAAACTAAAATAAATCCTTATACAGACTACTACAACACAAGATTAGGCCCGTTTTTACATCCTCTGCACTACCACGCCCCTTCTTACGAGAAGCACTTCTTGATAACCCGAAATTACGATAGCTGCCAATATTGCTGCAAAACTTCAATTAATCCACCCGCAGATACTTATTTATAAATAAGTTGCGATAACAACATACGGTGCAGCGTTGCAAACCCAAAAGCAACATTAAGGTAGGTTAAACCCTGCATGGGTAACCATACAGGGTAAACCACATCGAATAAATGTATTACTGTGTCAGCCAACAAAAGCTTGCCGATTTCTCTGGTCACACATACACATACTGTATCACAAATTTAAATTTACTACGGCACATAAAAATTAACACTCACACAACGAAAATAAATCCCATTTTCAGTTATTTAAATCATTAATTAATATAATTATATACAGACCGACAGAGGAGCACGATAAAGCGGACCGATATCGGTTCTTCTCACACCACCTATCTCCGGGGAGATAGAGATAACCAGGGATAATATTTTCTAGGTAGGAAAATATGTTAGAATTCCTTCCCGGCAGTTTAATGAAAATTAAAAATTTTAAAAATTGAATAGCCAATAGGCTATAATTACATTTCCCCTCGCATTTCTTAGACTTGCGAAATTGAACATGAACACCATTATTATTATTATTATTATTTTATTACTCTCCTTTTACAGAAAATTCATTTGTTTCCATATCGATCGCTTTGATATCAAACAAAATGAAGATGTTGAGGGGCTCAGACGGCTGAGCGCTAGATTTCTGAGCCCAAGTTGGCAGATTTAATCTCGGCTCAGTTCGATGGTATTTGAAGGTCCTCAAATACGCCAACCTCGGGTCGGTAGATTTACAAGCACGTAATGAACTGATTCAGAGCAAAATTCCATCACCTCGGCGTCTATTTATGACTAGACAGTTAAAAGGATGCTGAACATACTATATTATTATTATTATTATTATTATTATTATTATTATTATTATTATTATTATAAGAAGAAGAAGAAGAAGAAAGGCCAATTATTCTACTTTCGTTTCAAAACAATCACCATCACATAATTGTAAACATTTCATTAAAATGTGTATGAACTGGTTTGGGAAAATATTCCACTAATTGCTCCATTATTGTATTGAGTAATCCTCAAAAATTAAAAGGTTGTGGTTACTTTAGTTACGGATAAGAAAAATCATGATCATTAGCCCTTTAATAGGTCAGTTTTTACTTGAAGTGTGACTAATAATTTGAATTATTATTCATCAGACTTAACATGTGAATGTGTAATTTATTACGGTTAGGGTAGGAACTTGAAATAAGGTTACTTTTATGGAACGAGAAAATAAAATTACATCTGAGGTTGATTCCGAAAATTGTCGTTGACTGGGATCCACACAGCCTGTGTTCTCTAATTCTCTGCTAATGTAGGATTTAGACTTGTCGACTACAGAGATAGGCTACACGTCAACATATTCAATGAGGGAATTGCTGCTTGATGCTCATCTGGGTTATTGATGATCGTTGATTGTATAGAAATTTTGCGGCACAAGGCTCATTACAAAAATTAGCACTTTAGCCGGATGTCTATAATCCACTATACAAGAGTAACTGTAAGCTAGCATTCAGGAAATTGTGGATTTTCAATCAATCAGTCAATACTGATCTGCATTTCGGACAGTCGCTCAGGTGGTGGATTCCCTATCTGTTGTTTTCCTAGCCTTTTCTTAAATGACTTTTTTTTTTTGCTATTTGCTTTACGTCGCACCGACACAGATATGTCTTACGGCGACGATGGGATAGGAAAGGCCTAGGAATTGGAAGGAAGCGGCCGTGGCCTTAATTAAGGTACAGAAGTTTCAGGGCAGCCACGCGAACTGATGCTCGTTGCAGGGCCTGTTCGATATTCCTACTCCATGTGAGACTTTTGTCCATTGTTAGGCCGAGATACTTTATCTAAGATGTGGTGGCGGTGGTGGTGGTGATTATTGTTTTAAGTACAACTAGGCAACTATCCTCTATATAACACTAATCAGAGGGAAAAAATGGAAGGGATCCGAAACTTCGAAAAATTAAGATATCGGCCAAACGAAGACAAGGGCCACGAAGGGCGTGAAAATGAAAGACTCCGTAGGCCTCCATATGTAATACCATCGGGGTCTGAAAAGAACAAGAGTTGACCAAGGGAGGTCGGATAGGATAGATGAAAGTGTGGCACCTTGTACAAGTAAGTGGAAACAATGCCAGGACTCAGCTGAGGGCCCAGTGGTCGCCAACCCACGCTCCAAAGTTCAGAGCCCCTGGGGCCCCTTTTGGTCGCCTCTTACGACAAGCAGGGGATACCATGGGTGTTATTCTGCCGCCCCCACACACAGGGGGCTTTATCTAAGAACGCATTTCTTATTTCACATCCGCACAGCCAGTCAGCATGCTTATAACGTGACGGACTGAATTTCCTAGTTTATGCATTTTAGTTCTTATATCCCTTCTGTTCCTGTGCAGTATTCAAATTTTGTCCAGGAGGCTCTAACTTCCTTAATTCTAGCCTATGTTCAAAACCTAAATTCCCGCCACTACTTAAAATGCTATTTACAGAATTAAACTTCTTTATCTTCTTAAATTAAGACCGCAACACTTCCTGTAGTTTTAAACTAGACAGATAAACACTAAGCACAAGACTGAAGATATTAACACAGGACTTAAATATTGGTAGTAGAATTTACACCGCTATTTAAACTAGAATGGTGCCGTAGTTTTACCTATTGAATACTTGCGCTACACTACGATGGCACTTATACATACATTAACAGGCTAACAGCTGCTGTAATCACTAATACTATGGCACTGCACTGTTTCACTGATAATAAACTACAATAACGACATCCGCGAAAACAAATAAATAGTGCACGTCCAAATTTCACTCGTCTTGCCCAAATCTCAAAGGATGAAGACTTACTTAATTTGACCAACCTACAAATGGTGCCGTCATCTTATGGTTACATTTTAAATTCTTATTTTACCTTCTCTGCAGAACTGAATTGTTTCATTAGTCAATAAAATGGAATTCATTGTTTTGTACAATGTTTTGGAATTAATCTCAAAAAACAGTTAATGTAAGACGTGGGGGAAAAAGTCTAGGTACATTATAAAGAGGTTGGCGATGTTGTTGCGGGCTCTTCCGGACAGACCTTATACCCCCCCCCCCCCCCCCTTCACTCTTCCTTCCCCTGACAAGCCCATATCGTCTGTCCAGGCTCCTCCCGCACTCAGCACACCTGCTAAACTCTAGGAACCTACTGAGGGCTTTCTTGCCAGAGCCCGACAGCCTCAAAACTAAAGAGAAAGCATCGTGGTTGCTAAACGCCTGCCACGGCCTGAAAACCTTTGAAAACCATATCTTTGAAAATAGAAAAGCGAAATGTTTACAGCCAAAATAGTGAAGATAACATTGTATAACTGAATATCATACCATATAAGTTCGACTTCGCTACATTTCTAGATATCTTTATGTAATCAGTTACAGAGTGAAATTATGTTAAGTGATTTTGAAAAGGCGGTGGGTCGGCGCCCAAAAGCCCTTCATGCACAACCACCACTGATATTATGGTTCATTCCGTGATCACAGCCGCGAACCTCCTATTTTACACGGTATATAAAGCACAGAGTCCGCCTCTGTGATGTAGTGGTTAGTGTGATTAGCTGCCATCCCCGGAGGCTCGGGTTCGATTCCCGGCTCTGCCACGAAATTTGAAAAGTGGTACGAGGGCTGGAACGGGGTCCACTCAGCCTCGAGAGGTCAAATGAGTAGAGGTGGGTTCGATTCCCACCTCAGCCATCCTGGAAGTGGTTTTCCGTGGTTTCCCACTTCTCCTCCAGGCAAATACCGGGATGGTACCTAACTTACGGCCACGGCCGCTTCCTTCCCTCTTCCTTGTCTATCCCATCCAAACTTCCCATCCCCCACCCAGGCCCCTGTTCAGCATAGCAGGTGCGGCCGCCTGGGCGAGGTACTGGTCATCCTCCCCAGTTGTATTCCCGACCCAATGTCTCACGCTCGAGGACATTGCCCTTGAGGCGGTAGAGGTAGGATCCCTCGCTGAGTCCGGAGGAAAAGCCAACGCTGGAGGGTAAGCAGATTAAGAAAGAAATATAAAGCACAGAGACATAATTTTTTAAAATAAAAATCTCACGTCCATTTGCCGATATTCGAACTGCTATCACTTTCATAAGAAGCCAGTGATATCACTTAAAACAATGTCTATGTGACTCTCCGAAATACGTTGAAAGTTGCTTTTTCCTTCGTGATCAAATTAAACCTTTTTAAAAAACTTGTGATATTACGTGAAATCCGAACCATTTCCATTACAAAATTCCCATATGCATTGGTCGGGGTTTAACTTCGATAACTTTGGTGAGAAGTCTGTGAGAATGCAAGTCGACTGTTTCCTCATCCCATCCCGGCGTTATCATTAGAGAACTGATACAAAGTGAGCTATCTCATGACAACCTTGGTGAAAGACCATGGAAAGGCTGATGACGACATTCCTTGAGAAATCAAATCGACAAGGGAAGACAGAAATACTCACGATGATTAACAAGGGGAAGCTATGGGGTCAACAATTTCGGTCAAACTTTGGCAGGTTGATCTGCGTTAAAAATAAACAGATACGTATCCGAAGGTTCACTTCATTGCCCAATATTTCACGAGAAATTTTGTCCTTTAAATTCAACAGTCTGTATACATGCTGGCAATTTGCATGTGCGTATCTGTGGCGCCACTGTTGTAGAGGCCAGCGTCACCGACTCCCACGCAAGTGTCTCGGGTTTGAGAAGTGCTAGCCCCTCATTTTTACTTTGTATTTCTTTCTCCCTTTCCTTTTACTTTTTATCTGTGCTTTATTTGTCCTCGTAAACACGGAAATGAGAATATTAATGTATTTGTTTGAAGATCATACGAATGCACGTTGTATATTACAACGTCAAATGAAAGTGACTTTTAGAATTGCCAAGAAGGATATGGAAAACTTGTACAATTAACATTGTAGGCCTAAATAAATTACTCTTAAAACAATTCACAACATGCCATCCTTAACGATTTTGTTGTGAAACATAAAATGTTAAACTCTCCCTCCAACTCGTATCATACTTACAGGAAATGCTTACAAAAATACTACTACTACTATTCTCGTTTTCATTCCTCCCCTGAAGGTGAAAGCGGGCCTCTTAGACGGTGACGCCGTCGCTCAGGCCGGGAGATTTGAGACGGTGAAGGAGATGTGCGGAGAAGGTGAGGGAGTGGGCGACCGTGGGCTATACTACGAACTGTCCCGGCATTCGCCTTAGTGCAGGAGAATGGAAAACCACGGAAAACCATTCTCAGGACAGCCGACGGGTGGGGCCAGGCGAGAAATGCAGCACTGTGCCCCAGGCCCGTCTCCCGAATGCAGAGGCGTAGAGCCACGGTAGAGCCGTGACCACCTCTCCTCTGCTCGGTTGGCCGGTCAGAGTACAGAGCTTATGGGACAACAACCCACTCTGCATCTACCGACCGACATATAAAAATAAGAAATACATAAACTTTGTCAAGTCGTGAGTGTTGATAGTAAACGAGTTCATGATCTGTGTATTTCCTAGTTCGTATAAACAAAGAAAGACATATAGAAGATAAAAGAAAATGAAAAAGGAGCAATAAAAGTAAATATGAGGTGCTAACGTTGGCTTCCCCTTGTAGGATTTAAGGTCTCCGTGAACACATAAGCTCACCGGACAAAAATGAGTCACCCTAGTGCGCACGCACAGGTGGATCGTTAAGCCTGTACAGATGGTGCAGCGAACGAGTCCCGTGCTCAAACGCACGCGCACTGCCTCTAGTGAGCATAGGGCAGTAGCGATCAGTGAGACTGATATTTCAAGCGGACAGTGTGACAGGGAGGCAAAAAGGAGCAGTCGTGTTTGACCGTGCCCATGGCCATACGGCGCGTCAAGTTGCTGGATTTATTGGTGTTTCGCAGCGGACTGTTCAATATGTCTACAAGCAGCGGTGTACTACGTATGGCCACGAAGCAAGACGTCAGAATTGTGGTTGGAAGAAGATCCTGACTGAGAGGGACCGAAGACGCGTTTCTCGACTTGTGAATCAAAATCGCTTCCAAACCCGACAGGAATTGCTGCAGTCAGTGAATGAAGGTTCATCCCAACCTGTTAGCGAGAGAACTTTGCGACGGGAACTGTCTGCAATGAACATTTGGCGTCGGTCACCTCGCATGAGGCCAGTGCTCACACAGGCACATAAAGCTGGGCGTCTTCAATGGACTAGGAGGATATCCTGTATTTTTGTGCGGCCGGGGTAACGCCTCAACTATAACTCAGACGGACCTACTTTCCTGGTGCGGATTCAACTACCCACTTCAGACGCCGTCCAGCGCCTCATCGCTTCCGGAATTCACATCTATGGTCGCCATCATCGTGTGGAACCTTCGCATTCTCCCCCACGACCCCTGCACCGTCCTAACACACCTCGCAGTCGTCCCCGGCCTGACCCTCCTCCTATCTCACCTCGTCCACATCTTCGATCATCTACTCTCCCACCCCTGCCACCCCATTCCTCCCCCGTTCTACCAACCCCTGATCTACTCTGCCTTCTTCTTACTTCCCTCACTAACTTCTCCTCATTCTACAATACCATCGCCTTACACCTTTTCCCTAGCCCACTCTCATAAATCATAGGCTATATCTATGTTCTGTATCATTCATATTGCATCTCTGTATTTTAATTTAATGCAAACAATAAAAACTCACCATAATACTAAAGCCCCCTTAGCCACGAAGCCTTTCCTTTTCCATCCAGAATTCTTCACATCGCCTTTTACCAACTCCCAATTTCCACACATCTCCTCCTCCCCGCCCAAGCTCTCGGCCAGAGTGAGGGCGTAACCCTTCAGGTGGCCCGCCCCACCCCTTCAAGGTGGGGAGTGAAAACTTTTCGCACGCACGCACAATGGGCTAGAAATCATCTAACGTGGACAATAGCTGATTGGCGGAACGTAATGTGGTTTCACGAATCACCTTTTTGCCTGTTTTCCAATGACGTACTCGTCGAGTGCACCGAAGGCCAAATGAAGCATTTCATTCTGGATGTGTGCAAGGTCAGGATCAAGCCGGAGATGTGTCTGTGATGTTTTGGGAGTGTTTATTGTATCATGGATTGCGTCCGCTCACCGAGGTGACCACTAACATGAACCAGCATGTTTATTTAAACATGTGGATGGTCAGGTGTTGCCTTTCAGTCAACATCTGCATGATGAGTATGCTATAGGTACCCCGATTTGTCAAGGTGACAACAGCAAAGTTCATCGGGCTGGACGCATATGTGACTGGTTTTATCAACACTCCCCCATCCTATTACATTTCAATTGGCCTGCAAAATCACCTGACTTGAACCCCCATTGAAAATCTGTGGAACATGCTGGACCAGCGGGTAAAACGCCGACATTGGCATTCCTGCAATTCGGTGGAATTGCACAATCAAATCCTCAGCTAGTGGCTTAACCTGGATGCAACGTGCCTGCACAACCGAATCCAGGCAGTTATCAACTTTAGAGGTAGAGTTACGCGGTATTATATGATGCCTGTAATGACTTCTCCAGGGGTGGCTAACTTTCTCTCCGGTGAGCTTATTTTAGTACCATAGTACGTCCCCGAATGAATGAATCAGAATACTAAGATTTATTATATTTCCAAAGATATCTTACTTGAACATGGTGCCAAAACACAAGCACAGCACAGACACTCTCAGCTACATTTCACAGCGTATGACAAAGTATATATTGGGCACTCCTTATTGAAAAGTAATAGTAATGTCCTTGAAAATGTCCTAAGTATTACTGCTTTGCACAGCCTAGCTGAGTGGCCCAGAAACGCTGACCTTCCAAGCCCAAGTTAGCGGATTCGATCCCGGCTCAGTCTAGAGGTATCTCAGTATGCTAAAATGCGCCAGCTTCGTGTCAGTAGATTTACTGGCACGTAAAGGAAGTTCAGTGGGATAACATTTCGGCACTTCGGCGTCTCTGAAAATCGTAAAAGTAGTTGGTGTAACGTAAGACCAATAACACAGTTATTATTATTATTATTATTATTATTATTATTATTATTATTATTATTATTATTATTATTATTATTATTATTATTATCAGAGCTGCCGCACAACAGCGCAGTCGTGTCTACGTCATCGCTGATATCCTCCCAGAATGTGCTTTATAACTGGGAGTTTTCACACGCCTTTCACGAAAATCCTCGACAATTAATTACAGTTCAGCGCAATTCGGTGCTGCATAAGCATTTGTCCTTCGTCCAGCAAGTTGGTTGCGCAGTTCGCACAATGTAGCTGTGAGCTAGCAATCGGGAAATGGTGGGATCGAACCCCACTATCGGCAGCATGGAAGTTGGTTTTCCGTCATTTGATATTTTTGACACCAGACAAGGCTGCTCCTTAACTAAGGTCACGGTCACTTCCTTCCCAGACCTATCCCATCGTCACCAAAAACATGTCCGTGTTGGTGCGACGTTTAACCACCAGCATCCTTCGCCGAGTGTGTGTCCAACCCTTGTCTCGCTTCTCTTCGGGGTCGGGTATGAAGTGAGATGATTTTTCGTAGCGAGTTTTTACGACCGGATGCCCTTCCTGACGTCAACCTCCTCAGAGGAATTAATGTGATGAATGACGTGATATATGACAATGGGAAGCGAGAGGGTGAAACCCCGGTGTTGGAACATGGCCCACTCCTGTCGAATAGCACCAAGGGATCTACTCACGGCTTAACGACCCCATCCGATTGACGAATCACCATCAACATCCCTCACTACCGAGAGGTTTGGAATTGAATCCAGGCTTTTGGCAAGCAAACTAGTGAGTAGAAATTGTAGCCTATATCTCCACCTCTCCTACCCTGCCGAACAGCATCTTGATGATGAACAGGTACTCGAACCGGCTAAGCATGATGTCATACCATAGACACTTAACGCCTTAGCGGTCATGGAAGTGTCCTTCTTCGAGTAGATGGCTGTAATTTGGTAAAGGATTATCCTCCTACTGTAAATTAGATAGAGATAACTAGAGAATTACAGTTAAATGTACACGTCTAAGTAAGCAATGAGATTAGACATAGCCTAGTGACGGCGCCAACTGTAATGAGGACTGGACGCGCACTGGCGAACCTTCGCACATGACTGACGGTCGCATTGAAATGTGTGCCACTCCTCTGTTCAGTCTAAATTGTAGGCTAAGAGCTCAGGCAACTCACAGCAAACGAACAAGAAAACAAACAAACAAACAACAAACAAACAAATATAAAATCCGACCCAGTGGGAAGAAAGTGGCAAGAACTTGTCGTATTTTAACGCAATATTTTACGTTGAAAACTAAAGTGGAAGCATTTCAATTGTTCAATCTTATTTTGAAGATACTGTAGATCCAATGATGGACGTTCTGTAATGAATACTAAAACTGGAATTGTTGATCCCTTTTATTATATCTGAATAATAATAATAATAATAATAATAATAATAATAATAATAATAATAATAATAATAATAATAATAGAATCTATCGACACGAGGCCGGCAACTTTGAGCACCTTTAAATACCACCAGGCTGACAATGAGCAGGGACTGAAACTGCCATCTTAGGCTCAGAATACAGCAATCCACGGTCTGGGCCACTTCTGTCGGCCATCACAAGTCACTGCTAAGAATATTTAGCTATCGAAACAGAGCAGTCCGCCATAAATATTCCTCTATCCGGACAAAACATTCTGGAAATAAATAGGTACATGCAGCTCATTTCCATTTGAGGTTTGCCTGAAAAAGAGCTGCACAGCCTCGGAACGAGGACATGAATGTAGTCTAGCTCCATGACTAAATGATCAGCGTCTGGCCTTTGATCCAAGGGGTCTCGAGTTTGATTGCCGACCAGAAATGGATTTTAACCTTCATTGTTTAATTCGGATGATTCACGAGCTGGGCTATGTTGTTACAACGAAGATGCATACATATTCTACACACACGCACCAATAAACTTCCATCTTGAACACTTGACTACTATGCTCTTGAACAAACACTATTACGAAGAAGAAGAAGAAGACTGCTCCAATAGCATGTCAACGTACTACCAACGTACTACTACAACTCTCCTCAACCCTCAAGACTGCCTCTTTATATACATTGCCTGACCAGGATTCTAGAAGAATATGACACAACATGTTTTCTCGTTATTCTGAGAGTCTCCAATAACTTATTTACAATGAATAGGATTTTCTGAAACTCTCTAGTTCCAAAGATACGTTGTTCTGGATTATTACCGCGTGTTGCACAAATTGCAGTGGACTTATACATCATTATATACAGGTAATAATAAATTATATACTATTAATTACGTCTTCTTACATTAAATAAGCTCCTATTAATATACATACAGCAGATGTTTTATGGCATAACTTCACAAATAATATGATCAAGATTTATACCAAATTAAGTCCGTTCATAACTACGTATATAATAATACTAATAGATGTAAACAAGTTCATAGCCACACCTCACGAGTAATAATAACAATAACAATAAATAATCGATATTTCCATCATTTGCGCATGAGTTAGAGAATTGTTTCCAAGTCATACTAGTCCATAATACTTCCATCAATATCCCCACTATAACTTGAAACAGTTTCAACAGTCCATCATACTCGTAGACTTTGCCTTGGTCGTAGATTATATCTTCTTTCTTCCTCGACGTCGCTGGATGTGCTCTCCTCCTCTTGACCGGATCATGGTGTCAGTGGTCGGTGTCACATCGCTGCCAGCCTCTTCCTCGGCTGTAATCGATGCGATCTCCTCCTCATGACCAGATTGTGCGATGTCATTAGTAGTCTCTCCTCCAGGTGGACCTGTGGCAGTACCAGGCTTACTCTGTATACGCAGCGGTTAGGTGACTCGCCTCAACTCCGACGCGAAGACCCCATGGCCCAGTCGCTTATCCACCTCAACGGAATCAACCCACTTAGATGCGAGACCTGCGTGAAACCCTCTAATCGTATTACTGACTGCGTGGTTACGTTGCAGCTCTTGTTGGTCTGGTAGGAAGATCTGGGTCTCTTCGACATCTTGAGCCTTGGCCTGCGTAAAGGATCTATTCTCGGCCAAAGCTTGCTTTTCGTAGATGTCCTGCTGCCGTTTATGCTGCCACTCTGTTAGGGAAACAGCTGCATCATCTTGAGCAGAAGTGGGTGGTGGACGAATCTCCCTATCCCTACCGTATAGCTGTCGACCAAGGAACAGCTACACTGGGGAATAGCCAGTGGCACGGTTGATGCGTCGTTGCAGAGCAAAGAGTGACTGCAGTATATGAGAGTCCCACAGTCGATGTCCCTTGCCTATTAGGTGGACCGGTATCATCCTTTTTATCTCCTGGTTCCGTCGATCCGTTGGATTGGCCCTTGGGTTGTAGATAAGGGTGGTCCAGTGCTCCACACCACATTCAGTCATCATTTGCTGCCACTTCCTTGACGTGAACTGACTACCGTTGTCTGACAGAATGTATCGTGGATAACCGTAGCGGCTTAATACCTCATCTCGTAGAAGGCTGGTGATGCGTCCCGTCGTGGCTTCTGGTATCGGAAAGGCCTCAATCCATCTTGTGAAGAGGTTGGTGATTACTTTTTTTCTAGTGGCTTTACGTCGCACCGACACAGATAGGTCTTATGGCACCGATGGAATAGGAAATGCCTAGGAGTTGCAAGGAGGCGGCCGTGGCCTTAATTAAGGTATAGCCCCAGCATTTGCCTAGTGTGAACATGGGAAACCACGGAAAGGTTGGTGATAACTAGGAGTCCTGTTTTACCCCGGGGTGTTCTAGGGTAAGGACCCACCAAGTACAGGGCTATGACCTCCCAAGGGCGTTGCGGCCGTCTTCCTCGCTGGCTGGAATCTGCCTTCCTGTCGCTCAAGTTGGTGCAGGCGCATATATAGCACCCTTTCACATAATTAAAGATATATTTCCGCATGTTGACCCAGAAGAAGCTTCGACGGACAGACTGATATGTCTCTTCACCTCCTGGATGTCCGGCTTCAGTGGTGTCGTGGAACTTCTCGAGGATGTCTGTCGTGTGCTGTCTAGGAATCACCACTACTGCAGGCGCGTCGGAGAGGTGATATCTGTACGTCAAGAATCCTCCGTCAACACGAAAGTTCGTATAGGACATCTTGAATTCCCTCGGGACGAGTCGACTATCAGTGTTCTGTCTACTAAACCACTGCGTCATGGTCCTATAGGGCTTGTCTTGTTCTTGCCATTGCTTGATTACTACCAGATCAAGTTCCTTGCTGATGATCCCGACAGGTTCATTCGGTTCGCTCTAGTGATTTTGTCGAAACTCCCTCTCGACAATGGTGCTGTTAACTTCAGGTTCCATCGCCGGTTGCCTAGATGAACTATCTGCTCCTATGTTCGTCGGTCCTGGGACGTGATAAACATCACAATCAAATTCTGCGATTAATAGAGCCCATCGCATCAGTTTATATTTCGAGCCAGAGAACGAGTTCAACCATTTGAGAGCTGCGTTATCGGTGTAGAGCTGGAACATCCTTCCCTCCAAGTAGCCTCTGAATTTTCCCATGGCCCAGTCTACGGCTAAGGATTCCTTCTCGGCAGTGCAGTAGCATTGTTCCGTGGGAGATAGCTTTCTGCTGGCATACTCTTCCGCCGTCACTCCTCTCCTGGAATAACACTGTTCCTAGGCCGGAAACGCTGGCGTCCGTCAGCAGGCACATCTTCCGTTAAGGGTAGGGATGGGCTAAACCGGGAGCGTTGCATATCGCAGCATTGATGCCTTGGAATCCTGTCTCTTTCTTGCTGGTCCATAGGAATGGGCGGTTGTTATGGAGTAGATTGCTGAGTGGTATTGCCTTCTCTTCAAAGTGTGGCACGAAGCTGCTATGCCATCCACACAAGCCAAGGAACTGACGTACTTGTCGCTTGGTCCGCGGGCGTTCAACTTCCTCGATAGCTTGATTCTCCTCCGGTTTTCTTTCTAAACCTTGACATGTTGAGACATGTCCAAGATATTCTGCGCGGGACTGGGCGAAGTGGCACTTCTCAAGTTGACAGGTCAGTCCATGAATTTTCAGTCGTTCTAGACCTTTCTTCAGGTGTACAAGGTGTTCTTGAATATTCTTGCGGTGGATTAAGATGTCGTCGAGATACACTTGGCGGAAATCTCCAACATATCCTCACAATACCTTATCCATCAGTCGCATGAAAGTTACAGGAGCATTCTTCAGTCCAAAAGGCATTACTCTAAACTGGTACAATCCTTTCGATGTCATGAAGGCCGTCAGTGGTCTAGAACTTTCCTCGACCTCCACTTGCCAGTATACGGAGTTGAGATACAGCGTGTTGAAAATCCTAGAACCACTTACTTGTTTCAGCGAGTCTTTCAGGTCCGTTCAACTTGCGGAAGTCCATACACAGTCGATACTCCCCATTCTTCTTTTTCGGTAGGACGATAGGCGAAATCAAACAGCATGTAGAGGGTTCGATGAGACCTTGCCCTTCCATCTCTTGAATCTTCTGAATGACGAAGTTGCGCTTTTCCGGGTTGATTGGATATGGACGTTGCTTGATGGATGAGGAAGTGCTGCATTCAATGGAGTGCGTTACAGTGGTAGTCCGTCCTATTTTATTGGTGATGACTTCCGGGAGGCCCTTTGAGGCGCGTCTCAGCTCCTCTTCTTGGTTGAAGATGCGTTAACCGGATATCTCCCAGGTCTATGTCGACTTCCACATTCTTGCGAGTCCGGAGATTCGCATCGTGCCGTGCAACCCTCAGACGCCTGTCTTTTCCCAATAAATTTTTTTTGCTAGTTGCTTTACGTCGCACCGACACAGATAGGCCTTATGGCGACGATGGGACAAGGAAGGGCTAGGAGTGGAAAGGAAGCGGCCGTGGCCTTAATTAAGGTACAGCCCCAGCATTTGCCTGGTGTGAAAATGGGAAACCACGGAAAACCATTTTCAGGGCTGCCGACAGTGGGGTTCGAACCTACTATCTCCCGAATACTGGACACTGGCAGCACTTAAGCGACTGCAGCTATCGAGCTCGGTTTTCCCAATAAAACTTCATGAGCTGGATAGTCTAGGATCACTTTGAATTCTACCAGAAAGTCATAACCTAATATGATGTCAGGTATTAGATTCTGAATCACTGCAATGTTAATTACAATAGGCAGGTGCATGCATTTAGTGTTTAGGTTAGTCTGTCCTTGGATGGAATAGGTTACCCCGTCCGCTGCTCCCACTACCCTTCCGAGATGGTGAGATTTTATAGGCGGTAGTAATCTGGCAACAGTCTCATTTACAAACGAATGACTTGCTTGGCTGTTGAGTGTGGCTGAAAATCTCTCGTTGTCTATCCTTAAGGTGACAGCTGAGCGAGGGTGGTCTGTCCTGCTCACAATCTGACCAATCCCTCTCATACTTGTCCAGCTCTGTGCGTCTGTCGGATCTTGAGGCACCTTCCTGTCCCCAGTCCCATTCCGCCTTAATACAAAATGGGCCGGACCTAATTTCGCCGACGCCAGAGTGAGGCATTTGTTCTTCCGGTGTCCCATTCTTCCACATTGGTAGAATTTCCTAACCAAGCTGGTCTCTTCTTCCAAATGGGCGATGAGTCTATGCGATGAGTTGAACGAAGATGTCAACCGGTAGATTAGTCCTTCCTAGTAGCCTGACCGATCCCTCAATGAAGCTAGTCGGGTTCACTTCTAGTCGCCCGTGGAATTCCGGAAGGCTCTCTATAATCACCTTCAGGTCTAGGTCTCCTGTGCTACCGGTTAGGTTTGAAGGGTTTGAAGGTTTGGTAATAGGTCCTGTTCGAGTTAATCTGTCTTCTACCGCGTGAAGGATGCTTTCTCTCATATTCTGCACATCTCCCTTGATGGTCGAAATCAGGTTTTATAACCTTCCTTCAACGGCAGAAATATGGCACCCAAAACTTCCCTCAAAGGCAGAGGAACGGCTTTCAAAATTTCCCTAGACGGTAGAAATTCTCCCCTCAACCTGTCGTTTTATGCCGGAAACCCGGATCTCCACCTCCTCCTTGAGGTTCGAGATGTCCCCTTCCAGCCGGCTTACCCTACCATCGATTTGCTCAACCTGTCCCAGTTTTGACCTCATGTCCGATATCTGCTGTGTTAATTGAGTGGTGACGTCGCTAATTTGAAATGAAATTTTATCATCTAAGATTGAAATTTTCGATTCTAGGCATTGTTCTACTTTGTAAACCTGCGTGTAAACTTGAGATATTCGTATGGTTGAAACTATATTAGCTTCAGAAATCTTCTCATCCACCTTCGAAATTTGTTCTGAAACCTTTTCTGCTAGGGCGGAATTGTCGTCTGAAATATTGTTATTTACTTTCGAAATTTGGTCTAAGTTTGTCTAATTAAGTTGTGAATTAACGTCCGAGTCTTTGAGTGCCTCCATCATGCTCATTAAGTTGGAACACATTCTAGTCATATTTAACTCCTCCTCCGATGACAAGTCCGGATGTTCGTCCACCTCGATAAAAAAACTCTTGGGGATCTTCGCCGTTTTTTATGAGATCTTCTCGTAACCGCGTCTTCAATGATTTCCTATTGCCGCCTGTCGGAAGATATCTCTTTGCGAGTTGTATGGACATATTTTCCAGTATCACTTGCATTCTGTTCTGATACACTTACCCACGTATTCCGAAATGTACTCTTCAGTCCTTTGTCACGGTCGCCAATGTTGTTACCACAAAGACACACACACGAAATGCTGGCAATTGTGTACAGTATTTTATTTACAAACTGCATATACATATTCTACACACACGCACTAATAAACTGCCATCTTGAACACTTGAATACTATGCTCTTGAACAAAACACTGTAGGACTTGTACTCACAACTCTTGATAAACAACTCTCCTCAACCCTCAAGACTGCCTCTTTATATACATTGCCTGTCCAGGCTTCTAGAAGAATATGACACAACATATTTTCTCGTAATTTTGAGAATCTCCAATAACCTATTTACAATGAATGGAATTTTCTGTAACTCTCTGGTTCCAAAGATACTTTTTTCTGGACTATTACCGTGTGTTGCACAACATTGCAGTGGATTTATACATCATATACAGAGGTAATTGTACCGGGATGTACACCTCAACGCCGCGCATTCAAAACTAGCGCCTAAATGAACTTCTCTATCGAACTAAAGTGGAAACTACTACAACAGGAACTTAGAACTTTAATCAGAAGATGTCACCACGGAAATATTATGTAATTTTGTTATGGTGCAGTTTCCTAAGCTGAGTGAATTTCTCCTTGTTTTGTTTGCCATTCATCAAGAAGTTTGGACATTCTCCCACAGATAACACTACCAAAAACTATGATCATGCACCCTGGTGCAAGGTGAAAGAACTTATAATTTAAAGAAGTTTCATATTCCTAGGTTTTCCATAACTGATCTATGTTCATTTTTTGGGTTGGCAATACTTCCTTTTTCTTTCCGCCAGTTTTGAATCTGGCCAATGAAAAATTTCTGCAATTAATTTCCAACCTATCACAGGGTTCTTGTTCGATTTTGAGTGTTACTTTTGAACTCAACCAATAAAATTTAAGGAGGTGTGTCCTGTTTAATCTTGAATGCTCTCGAACCTTCCCTGAGGGTTTATAAACTGCGAATTTTCACGTTTCTTGGCCAATTGATCGCCGTCTTGAGAAGTGTGTGTGATAAAGCAGGAGGCGGGCGGCTTCTTTCGTCGGCAGCTAGAACATCTATAACGTAATGGCCACATAAATTATATCTTTCTTATCGTAGCTACCTCCGCAGCTTAACCCGAGGGGAAAGGTCCGAATCTTTAACGATGCAACCGACTTTTCTAAAATGTAAATTTTCTTCTGGCTAATGTAAAACTTCATAAAGCTTTAACTGTAAATCGGGGATTGAGAGTGAGCTACCCTCTCGAACCCCCTTCATCTTGATTTTTTGATGTGACTACGTTTTGTAACTGTTTTTCTTCCTTTCCGTAATGCATTAATTAACCTTTATTCGTGTCACCTCAGTAGCTTGGGATCAGCCCCTGTGTCTCTGAGCCAAGAGCCCCGTTAGGATTTTATCTTTATTATCTAGGAGTACAAGTGTACGCCTCCATTCATTTTGTGTTTGGGCCAATTATCAAACCTGTTCTTTTTTCCATGAAAGCCCAGTAGGTTGTGTTATGAATACGCCTGTAAAAGTAATGTCAATTGCAAATTGTGCCCAGAAAGGCCAGAGAGTTTAAGAGCTGTGTGTAATGGTGCCTTAAGCGGGCGGATAAAATTGGATGAATGTTGGAGAGCCTGTTAGCTCTTTTCAAAGTTTTGTAATTGTAAAGTGTGCCTCTGGGAGGCTGGATACTGTGATTTAGGGAGCAAGTGCTCTTGAATTGGGATTTCTGCCCTTAACTAAATACTACCACTTCCATTTGTAAAATTGTAAAACTAGGGGCGTGAAACCCAGAATTGTAAAAAAAAATCACTAATCTTGGACCTTCTTAATCTTGTTTCAAGATTGCTTTTGTACCTGATGCTTCATTGTTCATTCATTGAAATATTGTTGAGTTTGTTTTCGGAAAAGAAATATAACCTTTTAAAGTTTTAACTCAACTTTGATATTGTAGATAGACCCATTCACCCCGGTACCTTCTTTAAGCTCTTTCTGCTCCACGGGTAACTCTAGAACAGTAATAATAAATTATATAGCTGCCTCTGTGGATCAGCGGTATAGTGTCGGCCTGCGGATCCCAAGATAGCGGGTTCAAACCCGGCAGAGGTAGTCGGATTTTTGAAGGGCGGAAAAAAGTCCATTCGACACTCCATGTCGTACGACGTCGGCATGTAAAAGATCTCTGGTGACACATTTGGTGTTTACCCGACAAAATTCATTAAATCTCAGCCATAGACACCCAAGAGAGTTTCGGTTTATTCAGTCTGCCATCTAGTGGTAGCCTAGAGTAAAACGGAACGTCGAAATTGACGAGCAGATAGCCAGATGGCGTCAAATTGAAATGTCTGCACACGGTAGCTGAGGCCATAGATTATTATTATTAATAATAAATTATATACTATTAATTACGTGTTATTACATTAAATAAACTCATATGAATATACATACAGCAGATGTTTCATGACATAACCTCGCAAATAATATGAACACGATTTATATCAAATAAAGTCCGTTCATAACTATGTAAATAAAAATACTAGACATGATATATGCTTTGGGGCTTATGTCGTGTCAAGAAAATGAGGTAAAATTATTTGCGTTTCGCAGAGAACTTTGCTCTATGTCATCAGAAGAAAATCTCGACTGTCTACGAGAAAGGCTTTCTTGAACAAAACAGGCCTTTCTCGTGGACAGTCGAGATTTTCTTCTGATGGCGCAGAGCAAAGTTCTCTGCGAAACGTGAAGAATTTCACCTTATTTGCTTGACACGTGCCTTTACTGGTAAGATGTAGTGTTTACAGTGCACTATGTCTTCTAGTATGGGATAGAATATATTTGTTACTTTCATTGACTTGTCTCAGTCTCATCCTTGGCTTTGACAATATGAAAGTGGGTGAGGCATGAGTGGTGCTAGTAATGCCATTCCTTAAGCAGCCAGTCCCTGCTATGAATGGTGTGAAAATTTTGTTCATAGGGCCGGTTGGTGCACGCATTTCAGTGGGTTTGGCAGACTGATATGCAATAGCAACTTCTGGCTCAGTGAGGAAAGCAACGGGAAACTACATCACTCCTCATTTCCGTAGTACGCCTCTTCAGTGACACTTAGGCCATCTATGACAGCTGATGGTGGACCTGTTGAGGATCCAACCAGCCTTCGGGCTGAATACATTATTGACACGGCATAAGCCCAAAAGCGTATATAATGTCTATAAGCATGGGCCGTGAAGGCAGCAATGGCAACGATAATAATACTAATAGATATAAACAACTTCATAGCCACACCTCACGAGTAATAATAATAATAATAATAATAATAATAATAATAATAATAATAATAATAATAATAATAATAATAATAATAATAATAAAATCGACATTTCCATTATTTACCCATGGGTTAGAGAAACGTTTCCAAGTTATACTAGACCATTACACTTGCATCAGTTTCAGCATTAGAATTCGTCGTAGGAAGGGCCCCATTCTCACAGACGTGCATGTCGCCTATCAGGCGTCAAATCGAAAGACCTGCATCAGGCCTCTTCGGTGACCACATGCCATTCATTTATTATTATTATTATTATTATTATTATTATTATTATTATTATTATTATTATTATTATTATTATTATTATTATTATTATTATTAGCTAATCACTGTCTGTTGTCTGTGCTTTAAAAGCAGCATATCTCACCTCACTTGAGATTTTTCGAAAATTAATCGGTCTTTATAACTCTTTCTGTGAGCTAAAGAACTTGTCATAGTCAGGTAAGACTATTGCCAATACTTCCCGTACATTTTTGTTTTTCTTTTGCTATTTGCTTTACGTCGCACCGACACAGATAGGTCTTATGGCGACAATGGTATAGGAAAAGCCTAAGAATGGGAAGGAAGCGGCCGTGGCCTTCAGCAAGGTTCAACCCCAGCATCTGCCTGGTGTGAAAATGGGAAACTACGGAAAACCATCTTCAGGCCTGCCGACAGGGGGGTTCTAATCCACTATCTCCCGAGCTGTTCGCCCCTAACCGTGGGGCCAACTCGCCCGGTCGTACAAAGTTTTAAAGTACGTATATAACTCGTAAATAAAATCGGCCGTGGTTTACATGATCATAAGGGCTTTTTGTATTGTTCTGAGGTGTGCCGTACTATCCACACCCTGTCCCCCCGATTACTTTGCACATTTTTGGGAACACCCTGTATGTTATTCATTCGCCTTCCCTTATTTGTCTCCGGAACTCCACAAGTGGCATGCGACAGAATTTCTAATATAGAGAGAAATGTATAGCTGGAGTGGGTTTCCGGAAGAGGAAGTGAGACGCCAGCACAGATATACGATGACAATTTCCCTGTATCATCACTATTTCAGTGTTACAATTATCTACAACGCATTCTTGGAAGTGAATTATTAGTAGCTAACGATATTCATACATATAAAGAGGACATGAAACAGTTCATTAAACATGACAGAAGACTCAGCTGGACAGAAAACTTCTAAAAATATTACAATGTTGTTTTTGGTTGTACACCCCCAATAACTATTTTTATGATATTCAGAGGGGTCCGCCTCTGTGGTGTAGTGGTTAGCGTGATTAGCTGCCACCCCCGGAGGCCCGGGTTCGATTCCCGGCTCTGCCACGAAATTTGAAAAGTGGTACGAGGGCTGGAACGGGGTCCACTCAGCCTCGGGAGGTCAACTGAGTAGAGGTGGGTTCGATTCCCACCTCAGCCATCCTCGAAGTGGTTTGCCGTGGTTTCCCACTTCTCCTCCAGGCGAATGCCGGGATGGTACCTAACTTAAGGCCACGGCCGCTTCCTTCCCTCTTCCTTGCCTATCCCTTCCAATCTTCCCATCCCTCCACAAGGCCCCTGTTCAGCATAGCAGATGAGGCCGCCTGGGCGAGGTACTGGTCATGCTCCCCAGTTGTATCCCCGACCAAGAGTCATAAGCTCCAGGACACTGCCCTTGAGGCGGTAGAGGTGGGATCCCTCGCTAAGTCCGAGGGAAAAACCGAACCTGGAGGGTAAACAGATGATGATGATGATGATGATGATGGTATTCAGAGAAGCCGGAGTGCTGGAATTTAGTACCGAATGAGAATTTTTAAGTACAGGTAAATGTACTGACGCGAGACTGGCGTACTTGGGCACCTTTAAATACCAGTAAACTCGGCCGGGATCGAACACACCGACTTAGGCTGAGAAGATCAGCACTCTACCATCTGAGTAACTCGTCTTGCTCGGCTCTTTAAAAACAAAAATGTTTTCAAACTATTTTATTATTTTACAAAGGAAATAGACAGTGGTCAGTTTTGAAATGGAAGGGCAGGGAACTAGCATAATGATAACAATCCCGCGTTGATTCTCCTGGTCTTCATTTTCGACCACTTTTTCCACCGTTCCATCACTATGTTTCAGTTGTCTTACGTCCGACTCGTTGGCTGAATTGTCAGCGTACTGGCCTTCGGTTCAGAGGGTCCCGGGTTCGACTCCCGGCCGAGTCGGGGATTTTAACCTTAATTGGTTAATTCCAGCGGCCCGGGGACTGGGTGTTTGTGATGTCCCCAACATCCCTGCAACTCTCACACCACACATAACACTACCCTCCACCACAATAACACGCAGTTACCTATATATGGCAGATGCCGCCCACCCTCATCGGAGGGTCTGCCTTACAAGGGCTGCAATCATGTAGTAATAGCAACACGAAATTATTATTAGTTGTCTTACGATGTTCTTAAGCAATATCACAGTTTAACATTTTTAATCATTCATCTTATTTTCTCTCAGTCTATTTCTCCCCATTTACCAGCTATATTCCGTTCCTCTCTATTTCTCACTTCGTTTTCCTTGTCTTCTGTAACATGTTTCTCAGAAGTTTCTATTTCTGGAGCGTATTATCGATCTTCATCGCTTTTAGTCACAGACCAGGTCTCAGCTTCGTATGTCTGATTTTCTGGGATCAAGAACACACAAGACATTTTCAACAAAAAAAAAAAACAGCTATCTCGGAAGAACCGTCAGAAATTCAATAACATTTATTCACAAAATAGGTCTAAATATATTTCAACGAAATAACCCTATAATCACGAAATTCGAACTAGAAAACGTAGCCTATATTCTTGAGAACGAGTACCGAAAGCACACAAACAGTATTTTAAAATAGCCGAGCTGGGTGGTTTATAAGGTAGAGTCCAAGTTGGCTGGTTCAATTTCGGCTCAGTCCAATGGTATCTGAAGGTGCTCAGACAGACTAGCCTCATTTTGTAAGATTTACTGGCACATGAAAGAACTTCTACGAAACAGAACCGGCACCATGGTGATTCCGAAAATAGTAAAAGTAATTAGTGGGACGTAAAATGAATAGCATTATAATTATTATTAAAAATAAAGAACAACATTAATCTGTCTGTCCTCTGAGGCAGCGTCATCTGGAAAACACGATCTTACAGACAAATATGTTCTTGCTACAACGTCTTTGCATGAACCCACTAGGTCCGTCAACCACAGTACTTTTAATTGCCTTCTCTTGGAATCAATTGCAAGTGATCCTCCTGGTCATGTACAAAATGCAATGTTCTTGCAATAATCGAGAAAGGATGAGAACTGCCGTAGAAATTTAGTGGAAGTTCATCGTTCTCAATGCGATCTTATTTAGTGCAAATAAATAATACACGAGATACGTTCACTTCTGATTGTAAAAAGAACTTTATTGACACTGAATCCATTCCTTCCGAAAATGGCTTCATAGAGTAGTAAGATTAGCATAGAGTGTTGATAAGGTACCTTCAGATTGGACAAAAGCAATAATTGCACCTGTCTATAAGCAAGGGAACAGGAAGGATTGCAACAATTATCGAGGTATTTCATTGATTAGTATACCAGGCAAAGTATTCACTGGCATCTTGGTAGGGAGGGTGCGATCAGTGGTTGAGAGGAAGTTGGATGAAAACCAGTGTGGTTTCAGACCGCAGAAGGGCTGTCAGGGTCAGATTTTCAGTATGCGCCAGGTAATTGAAAAATGCTACGAGAGGAATAGGTAGTTGTGTTTATGTTTCGTAGATCTAGAGAAAGCATATGGCAGGGTAGCGTGTGAAAAGATGTTTTCCATACTGGGGGACTGTGGGATCAGGGGTAGATTATTAAAATCAATCAAAGGCATTTATGTTGACAATAGGGCTTCAGTGAGAATTGATGGTAGAATGAGTTTTTGGTTCAGGGTACTTACAGGGGTTAGACAAGGCTGTAATCTTTCACCTTTGTTGTTCGTAGTTTACATGGATCATCTGTTGAAAGGTATAAAATGGCAGGGAGGGATTCAGTTAGGTGGAAATGTAGTAAGCAGTTTGGCCTATGCTGACGACTTGGTCTTAATGGCACATTGTGCCGAAAGCCTGCAGTCTAATATCTTGGTACTTGAAAATAGGTGCAATGAGTCTGGTATGAAAATTAGCCTTTCGAAGACTAAATTGATGTCAGTGGGTAACAAATTCAGCAGAAGTGAATGTCAGATTGCTGATACAAAGCTGGAACAGGTAGATCATTTCAAGTATTTAGGATGTGTGTTCTCCCAGGATGGTAATATAGTGAATGAGATTGAATCAAGGTGTAGTAAAGCATATGCAGTGAGCTCGCAGTTGCGATCAACAAATCAACAGTATTCTGTAAGAAGGAACTCAGCTCCCGGACGAAACTATCGGCCTGTTTTCAAACCAACTTTGCATTACGGAGAAAAAGCTGGGTGGACTCGGGATATCTTATTCATAAGTTAGAAGTAATAGACATGAAAGTAGCGAGAATGATTGCTGGTACAAGCAGGTGGGAACAATGGCAGGAGGGTACTCGGAATGAGAAGATAACGGCTAACGAACGAACTCGATGGATGAAGCTGTACGCATAAACCGGCTTCGGTGGTGGGGTCACGTGGGGCGAATGGAGGAATATAAGTTACCTAGGAGAATAATGACTCTGTTATGGAGGGTAAGAGGAGTAGAAGGAGACCAAGACGACGATTGTTAGATTCCGTTTCTAACGATTTAAAGATAAGAGGTGTAGAAATAAATGAGGCCACAGCACTAGTTGCAAATAGAGGAGTGTGGCGACGTTTAGTAAATTCACACAGGCTTGCAGACTGAACGTTGAAAGGCATAACGGTCTATAATGATGATGTATGCATGTATTCTCATGAGCTTCATAACAAGCCGAATTTTTTCCAGGATGATCACCCAGTAATGAGAAAATTTTGTTTCACAAAGTTTACAACAACCTTTTTTAATAAATATCAGATGAAGTAAAAACTTGGTACACCTATCTATATATATAAAGTAGCTTGTCCTGACTGACTGACTGACTGACTGACTGACTGACTGACTGACTGACTGACTGACTGACTGACTGACTGACTGACTGACTGACTGACTGACTGACTGACTGACTGACTGACTGACTGACTGACTGATTCATCATCGCCGAGCCAAAACTACTGGACATAAAGAAAAAATAAATGAAATTTTGGGCATAGATTCATATTAAGATGTAGGTGCTCGCTAAGAGAGGATTTTTGGATATTCCGTCGCTAAGGGGGTGAAAAGGGGGGTGAAATTTTAAAATGACTGTGTCTATATCTCAAAACTTTAAAAGTTTACAGATGTAAAAATTGGTATTTAGAATCTTCTTTAAAAATAAGGAAACACGTATTTTTTTGTTTTCAGACAATCCCAATAGGAGGGGTGAAAAAGGGTGAAAAAGGGTGAAAAAGGGGTTGAATGCCTTTAATCCGATACGCTAATTATATCTCAGAAACTGAAGATATCACAGACCTCAAAATTGGTACTTTTGATCGCTGTGAAAAATAAAGAAACACATATTTTTCTGTTTTTAGAAAATCCAATTAATGCAAGGGTGAAAGTGGGGGGTGAATTTTTAAAATGAGTGCATCTATATCTCAAAAGTTTTAAAGTTTAGAGATGTAAAAATTAGTATTTAGAATCTTCATTATAAATAAAGGAACACGTATTTTTTTTGTTTTCGGAAAATCCCAATAGGAGGGGTGAAAAGGGGTGAAAAATGTGTTGAATGCCTTTAAAGAGAATACATATATCTCAGAAACTGAAGATATTACAGACCTGAAAATTGGTATTTGGGATCTACTTTAAAAATAACGAAACAGGTATTTTTTCGTTTTTGGAAAATCCAAATAATGGGGGGGTGAAAAGGGGGGTGAATTTTTAAAATGAGTGTGTCTACATCTTAAAACTTTAAACGTTTACAGATGTAAAAATTGGTGTTTAGAATCTCCCTTAAAAATAAAGGAACACGTATTTCTTTGTTTTCTCTCAATCCCAATAGGAGGGGTGTAAAAGGGTGAATAATGGGTTGAATGCCTTTAATGAGGATACATACACTGACTGACAGAGCAAATGCAACACCAAGAAGGAGTGGTTCGAAAGAGATGAAAGTTGGGGAAAAAAAAGAGACGGCACGGACGAATAATTGATGTTTATTTCAAACCGATATGCAGGTTACACAATGCGCACGGCATCGACTCAGTAGGATGTAGGACCACCGCGAGCGGCGATGCACGCAGAAACACGTCACGTCGAGGTACAGAGTCAATAAGAGTGCGGATGGTGTCCTGAGGGATGGTTCTCCATTCTCTGTCAACCATTTGCCACAGTTGGTCGTCCGTACGAGGCTGGGGCAGAGTTTGCAAACGGCGTCCAATGAGATCCCACACGTGTTCGATTGGTGAGAGATCCGGAGAGTACGCTGGCCACGGAAGCATCTGTACACCTCGTAGAGCCTGTTGGGAGATGCGAGCAGTGTGTGGGCGGGCATTATCCTGCTGAAACAGAGCATTGGGCAGCCCCTGAAGGTACGGGAGTGCCACCGGCCGCAGCACATGCTGCACGCTGCACGTAGCGGTGGGCATTTAACGTGCCTTGAATACGCACTAGAGGTGACGTGGAATCATACGCAATAGCGCCCCAAACCATGATGCCGCGTTGTCTAGCGGTAGGGCGCTCCACAGTTATTGCCGGATTTGACCTTTCTCCACGCCGACGCCACACTCGTCTGCGGTGACTATCACTGACAGAACAAAAGCGTGACTCATCGGAGAACACGACGTTCCGCCATTCCCTCATCCAAGTCGCTCTAGCCCGGCACCATGCCAGGCGTGCACGTCTATGCTGTGGAGTCAATGGTAGTCTTCTGAGCGGACGCCGGGAGTGCAGGCCTCCTTCAACCAATCGACGGGAAATTGTTCTGGTCGATATTGGAACAGCCAGGGTGTCTTGCACATGCTGAAGAATAGCGGTTGACGTGGCGTGTGGGGCTGCCACCGCTTGGCGGCGGATGCGCCGATCCTCGCGTGCTGACGTCACTCGGGCTGCGCCTGGACCCCTCACACGTGCCACATGTCCCTGCGCCAACCATCTTCGCCACAGGCGTTGCACCGTGGACACATCCCTATGGGTATCGGCTGCGATTTGACGAAGCGACCAACCTGCCCTTCTCAGCCCGTTCACCATACCCCTCGTAAAGTCGTCTGTCTGCTGGAAATGCCTCCGTTGACGGCGGCCTGGCATTCTTAGCTATACACGTGTCCTGTGGCACACGACAACACGTTCTACAATGACTGTCGGCTGAGAAATCACGGTACGAAGTGGGCATTCGCCAACGCCGTGTCCCATTTATCGTTCGCTACGTGCGCAGCACAGCGGCGCATTTCACATCATGAGCATACCTCAGTGACGTCAGTCTACCCTGCAATTGGCATAAAGTTCTGACCACTCCTTCTTGGTGTTGCATTTGCTTTGTCAGTCAGTGTATATCCCAGAAACTGAAGATATTACAGAACTGAAAATTTGTAAATGGGATCTCCTTTAAAAATATAGAAACACGTATATTTTTGCTTTTGGAAAATTCAATTAATGGCGGTTAAACAGGAGTGGCAAATTGGGGTGAATTTTTTGAAAGACTATATCTACAGACTATCTGAGAAGCGTAAAACACTTAAGGGGAACTAAAATGGGGTGAAATTTTAAAATGAGCATTTCTACAGTATATCTCAAAAAACTTAACATGTACAGAAGTGAAAAATGGTCATTTTTTATCCTATTAAAAATAAAGAAAAGTGTATTTTTAGTTTTCGGAAATACAACTTGGGTAGTGGCTGGTGGGGGGGGGGGTAAAAGTGACTGAAAATGGTGTTGAATTCTTTTAATTAGGCTACTGATATCTCAAAAATGAAGATGTTACACACGTGAAATTTTATTTTTGGAATCTGCTTTAAAAGTAAACAAACACGTATTCTCGGAAAATCCAATTAAGGGGATTTGGAGTGTTAAAGGATAGAAAAAATTAATTGACTTAATTGTATGAGAATACATACATCTAATAAAAACTAAAGTTGTTACAGACGTGAAAATTGGTATTTTGATCTCCTTTAAAAATAAAGAAAAGCGCGTTTTGGGGGGAAACAATCTTGGGGGGGGAGGGCGGGAGTGAAAAGGAGTTGAATTCCTTTCATGAGGACACATAAATCAAAAACTGAAGAGGTTAGAGTGGTGATAATTGGTATTTAGAAGATCCTTTACTATTAAAGGAACAAGTATTTTTTGCTTTAATATCACTTTGTGAGGGAGGGGGGGGGGGGAGTGTGGAAGGAAGTTAAAAACGTGAATTATTTTTAAGGGGATACTTATATCTCAAAACTGAAGGTAATAAATGTGAACCTTGGTATTTGGAATCTCCTTTAAACATAAAGAAACACGCCTTCTTTTAATTTTTTGGAGGTTGGGGGTAAATAAACTTAACGGCGGTGGGGTGTATAAGGAGGTGAGACCAATTGATTTTACTGTTCGTAATGTACTTATAAGGAGCCTCCGTTGCTCAGTCGGCAGCGCGCCTGCCTCTCACAGCCGGGTTCCGTGTTTCAAATCCCGGTCACTCCATGTGACATTCGTGCTGGACAAAATGGAGGCGGGACAGGTTTTTCTCCGGACACTCCGGCTTTCCCTGTCATCATTCATTCCAGCAACACTGTCCAATATTTCATTTCATTTGTCACTCATCGATCATTGCCCCAGAGGGGAGCTTCGGCAGCCGGCACAATTCCTATTGTCGAATGACAGGAAACAGGCTGTAGACTTGCGATGTACTTATTCTGATCATAAACCGATCATTTTTAATCTTTCCTGGGTTCTTTTTCAACAGCCATATTTTCCTTCGGAGAACGTTCTTAGATGAGAGTAGATTCTCCTGGCATATAAATAAAAATTTAAACACATTTGAAATAAACGATAGGAATGAGATTGGCCGTCAAATTGTTCACCTCTATAATAAGGTCAATAATACACGGAGGTATGTCATTCGTATCGCCAGAAATTCCGCACACTTGCCTACGTGCAACAATGGTGCTGGTCACATTGTTAGCAATGACAATGGCAGCAGATGTATTTTACCGCCAAGTAGCGGTCTTGCATATTGCTGTGTGGTCCAGAACATCAATAATAATAATAATAATAATAATAATAATAATAATAATAATAATAATAATAATAATAATAATAATAATATCCTGGACCGTCGTCAACATGTGCGGACTGTGCTGGAAACGGGTCCTGGACGGGTAATGACTACGATTGCAGTCCGGCCGCCGGTTTAGTACCGCCAAGGCACCTAAGAGGACACCACGCCGGATCTCCTCAAGGATTTGATCCACATTAAAAATGCTTATAGGAAAGCATGGCTAAGATTTAGGAACCCAACTGACCGGGTGGAATACCTGGACCTAGCCCGGGAAATACGAAATCGATTGCTGGAAAGAAAGATTGAAGAATGGGAGGAACGTTGCCGTAATCTCTCAGTAAACGAGTCAGATCACGAATATCGGCGGGTTGTATATAAAACGATAAGCATTCAATTATAAATTTCAGTATATTACCGTAGCGAAGCACGGGTATCTTGCTAGTCAACAATAAGTTACTTTAAGACGTATTAAGGTTTGGTAACGATCATATAATACTTTTAATGTTATGAATTTTCAAAGTGAGTGCTCCGTTGTAAATTAAAAAAATACCGGCACTTTTTTGTTCGACCTGCGTTAAAATTTTAACTAGGTACGATAAATATTTATACTTCACATACTTAAACGTAGAATAAAATAAGCTAAATTTTGGTATGGCTTGTTTCTATGTGCTACAAGGGATAAACCTTTTATTAACGAATTAACTCGGGTGTCTATCGCCTTTTTCCATGACAGTAGCTGTGGCCATGACACACTGGGTGAGCTATGGGTCAGACGACTATTGAATCATCCACTCGCCCAGACACGGCACAGGGAATAACCAGCAAGTCGACTGAAGCCCGGACAATTCGTACCAGGGATATTTTGTACCACCGGACATTACGTACCACTTGACCGGCTGACTACCTGCATTCTCAATATCTTCTCAATTTAGCGGTCCCTTTCTTGATTATTGTTTCATAATGCTGCTGTTTCTAAAGCTTTAAATTTCACTGGTGTTTTTTCCTTGTCACAGGCTTTTCGCCTGCACGTTATATCAGGCTTGGTTTCTCAAAAATGTTTGCTCCCGCTCCTCTCCTGACCAGTTTAGTGTGTATGGGTTTCTACAAGGATGATTTTCGACAGTGATTTCAACCTGTTTGTTATTGTTACTAAACAATATTTTGTAAACTATGAGGTCCACAACCTCACCATGTGCTACTATTGTTCATTTCCATCTGCATCATTTGTTTTTTCATTCCTTTGCTTTCTTAGGTTAACACAGTTTTTAGTTTCAATTATTATTTTAAATTAACACCTTTTCACTGAATTTTGTCGCAGTGAGTTGTTTTTTGCTCCGCATATTGATGTAAATATTGTATATTTGTGCTAATTTTGTTTCCGTCTAGGCTCTCTTTTGTTTGTTTTTCATTTGCTCCTTCATTATGTTTTTTAGCATTTTTTCAACTTATATTATTTAATTATTTCAAACTCCCCTCATTTTTCACTGAAGATGGCTCAAACGAGCCGAAACATGTTTGAATTTGTTTACTCCGTCTAATGACGGAATATTTATTGTATTGAATTAGGAGGATACTCTCATTTTTGACCTTTGTAAAGTAGTCGGTAAATGTTGCATTTACTATGGAAGAGAGTTCAGCACAGCGTAGGCCATCGACGCCAACAAGTTTCAAACTTTCTTGGGAAGAAGGGTATTTGATACTTCAAGAAAATAACCCACAAAATGTTTAATATGAAATAAAATATTGAATCACATTAAAAAATTTTATCTGCAGTGTCGTTGTTCCTTATGTCACTCCAACAAGTATGATAAATATGAAGGCCGGGAAAGCCTAGCGTTACTAGAAAAACTTTAAAATAACACATTTGAGGATGTACGTACATTTCATATTACCCTACTCAACTCTATTTATATTATAATGTTCGATAATTCCTCAGAGATGATTTCTTTATGTACAGGTATGTATTTCATTCCTGTTGTTCATATGATAACATTTCGGAGTGGCAAGTACAGTACCGCGACGGTATGCAACCCGCCTGTCCGCTGCTCTCTTGTCACGTGACTGATAGCCGTCCCGAGCGGAGCAAGTAACACCGGCTCCCTAGAGCAACTACGTGATGACGTCTGGCCAAGTCCACATGTCCGACCTAGTTCGCACCGGCGACCCGACTAAAATTGGCAGTAGAATAAGAAGAAAGAAAGGATGTATCTTTGTTCCATAGAACCGGGTGGGCAAAATAAAATTGGCCCGGAAAATATTTATCTGATGCGCAGTTGGCCCTTGTTAATGAAAAGAACTACCCATCACAGGAAACGCTGAAAACCGTGATTTCGATGCATCAATCGGCTGCTGTCATATGTCTGCGCTTCTCCCGCATGGTCTGTCCCGAGTACGTTGCTCTGTCATTGCGTGTGTGTGAGTGAGTGAGAGGGACGGACGTGTTTAGTGAACAGTTGAATGCAACACAAAATGGTGCTCACGATAAAACAGCGCGTGTTCATTGTCGAGTGTTATGCGAATTATGATTCGTGGAAAACTTATCCGGAACTGTTTGCGCAAGAGTTTAAGACTGGAAGTGTTTTGGCAGAAACTCCAGCAAAGTCTTCAATGCAAAACTTAGCGGCAAAATAGAGTGATACGGGCTCTGTATCGAATAAAAACCGTAACTATCCGAAAAGAGTTCGAACACCAGAAAACATTGCTCGAGTGAAGGAAAGCCTGGAACGAAGTCCGAGGAAATCACAACGCCGTTTACCTGTGCAAGTGGAAATTAAGAGATCGTCATGTCGAAACATGATCAACCGAGCTCGATAGCTGCAGTCGCTTAAGTGCGGCCAGTATCCAGTATTCGGGAGATAGTAGGTTCGAACTCCACTGTCGGCAGCCCTGAAAATGGTTTTCCGTGGTTTCCCATTTTCACACCAGGCAAATGCTGGGGCTGTACCTTCATTAAGGCCACGGCCGCTTCCTTCCCACTCCTAGCCCTTCCTTGTCCCATCGTCGCCATAAGACCTATCTGTGTCGGTGCGACGTAAGCAACTAGCAAAAAAAAAAAAAAAAAAAAGAAACGTGATCAAAAAGAACCTTCATCTGTATCCTTACAAATTTACTGTTGTGCATGCAGTAAAGTTGCCTTTGCTGGCAGGATGTCTTCTAGTATGGGCTAGGATAAATTATGTACTTTCACTTACCTGCCTCAATCTCATCTTTGGCTTTGACGATTTGAAAGTGACCAAGGTATGAGTGATTCTAGTAATACCGTTCCTTATGCAGCCAGTTTCTGTTATGAATGGTGTGAAAATATCACTGATAGGGTCGGTTGGTGCATGCATTTCAGTGGGCTTGCCAGACTGATATGTAATAGCAACTTCTGGCTCAGTGAGGAGGAAAGCAACGGGAAACTACCTCACTCCTCATCTCCCTAGTATGCCTCTTCAGTGACACCTAGGCTATCTATGACAGCTGTTGATGGAGTTGTAGAGGATCAAACCAGCCTTCGGGCTGAATACTCAACATGCATGCGATAAAGCGTTCAGACGAACCTTCGCGTCTTGGGTTCTGTCGGCGGTTTCTGAATGAAGTGCAGTCAGGACTTTTGGATCCTCTGTGTTTCATTTCTTCATATGAGACCTGGCTCAGCCTGTCAGGGTGTATGAACTCACACAACACGCGCCATTATGCACCAGAAAATCTGCATCAGTACGTCGATAAGCCGTTGCATAATCTCAAGATTGGTGTCCGCATCGTAACGTGATTCTTTCACCAAACTCTTAAAGCTATCCAGTATCTCCAGACACTATTTAATCCATATGTGGATCAATTCACAGAAGATGAACGACTGTATGGATATTTTCAGCAAGAGGGAGCAGGAGCACACACAGCCTTGATAACCTTGACACGAGTGTGCATGAGGTGAGAACAATCAGCAGAGGCAATTCAATAGAATGGCCATCTTAATCGCCAGATCTCTCTCCCTGCGATTTTTACCTGAAGGGTCAGGTGTACTCCTATAATCCACACACAATGGAAGAGCTACAGCAGAACACTGAAAACCCTATTGCTGCTATCCCTCAGGAAGAGCTGCCACGCGTGTCTCACAGTTTGATAAATTGAGCACGGCGCTGCATCGACATCAACAGTGGCCATTTCCAACATCTTCTGTGATGTTCCTTAACAAGGATCAATCCCGTGTCAGTCCTAATGTTGCTGGCCAGTTTTATCTGGCCCACCTTGTAGATTCCGTACTCTGTTATATAAAAACCTTCAGGTTGTAATCTGATGCTTGTTTCTATATCCAATCTTGATACCCTTCACAAAACTTCCGACATAATAGGTAATCGGCACCTAATCCTTGAACACTCAACTGGGATTAAGGAATAATTAAACATTAATCTAACGGTAGACAGTTTTTATTGCACAGATCTGCCTTCATCATCCCAAAGCTCAGGTAAAGGATATTTTATCGCAGAGGACTGGTGTACTAGCAGAGAGTTTATTTATATAATAATTCGACCATGTAGCCAGCCTCTATTTATATTTTTCTTACACAGTACTTGCTAATAAAGCATTTCTATCCATGATATTTTACTACTATAATATATACTGTTCTATGTTAATTGTGAATTAACGTGCTGAGATGAACTGATACCTGTAAGACGAACAGGAACACCTAGTCCCCGAGTAAGAAGAATTAACCACACACAGTTAAAATCCTTGGTCCGGCCGGGAATCCAATCGGATAGGACAGAGTTGTGAAAACTGTACACAAAAACGGCAACAGTTCATTGCAACCTGTGATACAAGTTGTTTCGCTCATTACATACTTCTCAGGTGACTTGATGTAAACAATATAACCAAGTGAATTGGCTGCGCGGTTTGAGTCGCGCAGCTGTGAGCTTGCATTCGGGAGATAGTGGATTCGAACCCCACGGTCAGCAGCCCTGAATATGTTTAATCGTGGTTTCCCATTTTCACACCAGGAAAATGCTGGGGCTGTACCTTAAGTAAGGCCATGGCCGCTTCCTTCCCACTCCTAGCCCTTTCCTATCCCATCGTCGCCAGAAGACCTATCTGTATCGGTGCGACGTAAACCAAATAGCAAAAAAAAAAAATCTCCATCTTAATGCACATTTAGATACGACGCTCCATACTACCCACCACCACAAAAACACGCATTAGTGAATATATCCCTCCACCTATGGTTGGCGACAGGAAGAGCATCCGGTCGTAAAACTGGGCTTTATCCTCCATATAATTGGGAAAAAGTCAGGAAGAAGATTGTGTGCCAGTCACTGGGTGATACTACGAGTTTTACTCTGGTCAGCAAAATCCACACCCAATGATACTCTGGCATCTAAATGAAGCTACAAAAGTAATTTACATAACGTACCACATATTATTACAGCGACCTAGATATAAATAAGAGAAACGTCGCAGGAAAATAAATTGCGTCTGTAATCAGGAGTGTGGAAATAATATGCCATAGAGAGATTTGTTATCTTTCTTTATTGTTCAGATTATCAGCCTGTCGACTTGTTTGATGCAGGTCTCCACGCCACCTTACCCTGTGATAACCTTTTTATCTCTACATAACTATTGACGTCCCCATTTAATTTAATGAAGCTTACCATATTCATATCTTGGCGTCCATCAACCGTTCATTCTTCCTCTTACTCCAGCTTCCCTCCTGAACCCAGTTCACGAGTTCCGGAAATCTCACGATGGAACCATCCTCTTCACAGAAATATCATTCTGACCTAACCACGCCATACCGTATTGTACCTTTCAACAACCTTCATATTGTAAAGCTAATCAGCAAACATCGGATCTTCAGATACAATTAATTATATGAGCGAAAGTAAGCAAGAAGACATCACAGACTTCACAGCTTAAATAAACAATCAAATATACTTTGATTTTGGCCAGGGCTTTACGATTTGATGCCATTCCTAATGCCACGTTACTTTTCAGATAGAAATTCCAATACGAAATAAACCAGGATTCGAACTCGGATGCTTGGTTTGAAAGCCAGCAGCTAACGCATTGCGTTAATCATGTCCTCCTCCTTTGCTCTCAAAATAAATATATTCGTAAAACTTGCCTTTAGCGTAACCCTTAAGAACCGATAAACCGTGATTTATAGTTTAATATTCATGTAAATCTACCTCTATTTAGCGGAACCTGTCTGATGTGGAAACGGAAGGAAATTTTGCTACTATAACGGAAAATGTATGTAAATTTCCTTTTCAGTACATGTGTATTCCAAATGGATCTAAAATGGCCGAGACAAGCATTTGGCCAGGAAATTTCTATGTTTGTGCTCGATGCTGCAATTTGGATCGCGGAAGTATGGTAAGTTAGTGCTTTCACAAATCCAAGTTTGTCTCACACCCTGACGAAGGAACGATAATAAACGAAAATCCTGATGTTCTACAACAACAGTGTAATTATGATAATGTCAATGCAGACGGTCTCGTGACCATTAATCTAGATGCTGAGACAGAGGCGGTGTTATAAAATATCGAAGATTTCACAACCCATCCCCTCCAAGAAAAGGAAACAGAAATGGAAATGGCGTATGGCTTTTAGTGCCGAGAGTGTCCAAGGACAGGTTCGGCTCGCCAGGTGCAGGTCTTTCAATTTGACTCCCGTAGGCGACCTGCGCGTCGTGATGAGGATGAAATGATGATGAAGACGACACATACACCCAGCCCCCTTGCCAGCGAAATTAACCAATGATAGTTAAAATTCCCGACCCTGCCGGGAATCGAACCCGGGACCCCTGTGACCAAAGGTCAGCACGCTAACCATTTAGCCATGGAGCCGGACAAGGAAACAGAAATTGATGGCGGTGAGGATGAGAACGAAGACCCGAAGAAGATAGTTTATGTAACGTGAAGTCCTGCTGACATACCCTGTCGGCCGTAAAGGACATTCAGTCTTTTTCGCTAGCGAAAAATGACGCGAAATTGTTCGACATTATTTGCCATGCCCGCATTTTAATTTAGAACCGTACTACCAGAGGTAGTTGTGTCTAGCGTACTATTCTGGATTACTGAAAGAAGTAAACGACAGTACTGTACAGCAGGGGCGGTTTCTCCGAGCATGCTACGCAATATTTTTCTAAAGCAGGCGAGTTAAAAAAAAATTACATTGTGTACCGTATCTGTAATAGATCTGCAATATACAAATCGCATGTTGCATTTATCTTGGCGAGTCCAGGGAGGCTTGCTCGTATCTTAGGAGCTTCAGCAGAGCTGTCGACACAGCGAGAAATGTATGCGCGCGCAGGTTTCTTCTCTCCAAGGCCGGTTGCAAGCTGTCACGTTTGTAATGTGTAGTTGGAAGCTCTGGTCTGAGAGCTACAGATCTAGTGTGTTGTGTCAGTGAGTAGTGTACTGTAAGTTCCTGATCATCTATTCTGAATGATTTGACGTGCTGCAATGGGTTCCGAACCGTGCATTATTGACAGCTTGTTATGAAATCTATTTTCTCGGAGGACTATCCAAGAGAAAACAGACATTATTAAGAATGGTAGGCCCTGTTCGGCGCTGCCAGATTTAAAGACACGGCATAGGGAGAAAAACAGAGAATATGTACGATCGCTCTCTGTATCTCAGCTATGTTGTCGATTGAAAAAGGATTGCTTGCAAAAATTAGATTCCAGTCCTCTTTCTATGATGAAGTTATTGATGGTTTTGTAAAGAGAAGCCGCAGAGTAGAGTTTGTTTTCAAGTAGGAAGATCTAATAAATAGTTGCAGTTTTTCTGTGTACATAGTTTGACGTTTACTTCTTTAAATTATATTATCAGTGGCTTGTCATGATTTGTTAATAATTATAAAATTTTTCTGATTGTTATTCTTTTGGCCATTCTTGAAGGTGTGACGTAACCATTTTGAATGCATGATTAAAATGTTCATGTGATTTAGCGATTTTTGGGTTTATGAATTTTATTCATTCAGAACTATGCATGTCCCACCCCACCAACTTTCACGAATGTAAGAGCAAGCCTGACTTTCATTACCAGCATTCGCCCGTGCTGTACAGTATTACTATTGGTGTTATTTCTATAAAACATGTAATATGTACTAAATAAGTGTATATACTGTACTACTGTGTGCTGTAAGGAGGTTCTAAGCAAGAACAGATTTGTGTTAGTGCTGACGAAATAGCGCATATAAGTGTGTGATTAGTGCCATTATTGTACCTACTACCGCACAAAATCATAACTTATAAAACTACTGCTGGATTATCTAACACAGGTATGTACTTATGGTTTTTATTCTGTTTTTAATTACTTTATGAAACGGAATCCTCCGTACAGCGGAAACATTCCGGTCCCTTGGGTTTCCACTGAGGATAGGTTTTACTGTATATAGAGGCCGTATTGAGATCTCTAGATCATCTTTACAAAAGATGAGGTCATTTCGTTTGTGATGATAACATAAACCTCAAACTCAGGTAAAATGTTATATCTGATCACTTGTCCAGTCAAAACCCAAAAAATGATCTAGGTGATTCCAGCGACGACAGATATATTCGAGGCAAAACGTAGCAAAATATGAATAAGTAGAAAGGACGTTTTCTTTCATTACATTGTGAACCTCTAAATAAATTCTTAACTATATATATTTCTGTGTACTTTGCATCTAAATGTCTACCGGTCTGTCCAATTAGGATATTCATTGCATTTCTGTTCGTGAAGACCAGCATTGAACAACACAGATTTTACTTGCTATTGGCCGAGACTTTTACACACTAATAGACTCCTTCCTCCTGACCTATTTCCCAATTTCTTGGTGTCATCAACTGATGTGATTTGTCCCCGTTCTACGACCGTATACCCTTCCTGCGGCCAACCCTGCGTAAAGGGATATATTCACTACTGCATGTTCCTGTTGTGTTGTGTTGTGTTGTGTTGTGTTGTGTTGTGTTGTGTTGTGTTGTGTTGTGTTGTGTTGTGTTGTGTTGTGTTGTGTGCAAATGAGGAGAAGTGTATTAAGAGGAATACAAACACCTAGTCCCGGAGCTAGATCAATTAACCATAAGTAGTGAAAATCCCATCCCCAGCCGGGAATCGAACCAGGGACCCTCTGAACCGAAGACCAAGTGGCCATAGAGCCAGATTTACATATTATTAGGAAGAAATGTAATTTTCTCAATGCTAGTCACCCAGGGACCTATATCAGAAATTATTATCAACTTAAATATTACACCAAAACATCCCACACTTAATACAAGGAGGAAATTCTACGCCAAAAGCAATTTATGCACTGAAACTAGATGTCAGTTTCCGCAACATGTTATAAAAATAATGCAAAAACATTGAAAATAAAATAGGTTTTCAAAATACGTTGCTATATAAATCTATATATATAAAATAACTTGTCCTGACTGACTGACTGATTCATCATCGCCGAGCCAAAACTACTGGACATAAAGAAATGAAATTTTGGGGATAGATTCATATTTAGATGTAGGTGCTCGCTAAGAGAGGATTTTTGGATATTCCGTCGCTAAGGGGTTGAAAAGGGGGGTGAAATTTTAAAATGAGTGTATCTATATCTCAAAACTTTAAAAGTTTACAGATGTAAAAATTGGTATTTAGAATCTTCTTTAAAAATAAGGAAACACGTATTTTTTTGTTTTCAGAAAATCCCAACAGGAGGGGTGAAAGAGGGTGTAAAAGGGGTTGAATGCCTTTAATCAGGATACCGGTACTTATATCTCAGAAACTGAAGATATTTCAGACCTGAAAATTGGTACTTTTGATCTCTTTTAAAAATAAAGAAACACGTATTTTTCTGTTTTTGGAAAATCCAATTAATGGGAGGGTGAAAAGGGGGTGAATTTAAAATGAGTGAATCTATATCTCCAAACTTTTAAAGTTTGCAGATCTAAAAATTCGTATTTAGAATCTTCATTAAAAATAAAGAAACACGTATTTCTTTGTTTTCGGAAAATCGCAATAGGAGGGGTGAAAAGGGGTGAAAAAGGAGTTGAATGCCTCAATGAGGCTACTTATATCTCAGAAACTCAAGATATTACAGACCTTAAAATTGGTGTTTGGGATCTCCTTTAAAAATAAAGAAACACGTATTTTTTTGTTTCTGGAAAATCCAATTAAGGGGGGAGGTGAAAAGGGGGTAATATTTTAAAATGAGTGTATCTATATCTCATAACTTTTAAAGGTTATAGATGTGAAAATTGGTATTTAGAATCTCCTTTAAAAATAAAGAAACACGTATATTTTGTTTTCAGAAAATCCCAATAGGAAGGGTGGAAAAGGTTGAAAAATTGGTCGAATGCCTTTAATGAGTCTACTTCTATTTCAGAACCTGAAGTTATTACAGACCTGAAAATTGGTGTTTGGGATCTCCTTTAAAAATAAAGAAGCAGGTATTTTTTGTTTTTGGAAAATCCAATTAATGGGGGTGAAAAGGGGGTGATTTTTTTAAAATGAGTGTATCTATATCTCAAAACTTTTAAAGTTTATAGATGTAAAATTTGGTATTTAGAATCTCCTTTTAAAATAAAGAAACACGTATTCTTTTGTTTTCGGAAAATCCCAATAGGAAGGATGTAAAAGGGTGAATAATGGGTTGAATGCCTTTAATGAGGCTGCTTATATTTCAGAACCTGAAGATATTACAGACCTGAAAATTGGTATTTGGGATCTACTTTAAAAGTAAAGAAACATGTATTTTTTCGTTTTTGGAAAATCCAAATATTGGGGGTGAAAAGGGGGGGTGAATTTTTTAAAATGAGTGTGTCTACATCTTAAAACTTTAAAATTTACAGATGTAAAAATTGGTAGTTAGAATCTCCTCTAAAAATAAAGGAACACGTATTTTATTGTTTCCTGTAAATCCCAATAGGAAGGGTTTAAAAGGGTGAAAAATGGGTTGAATGCCTTTAATGAGGATACATATATCTCAGAAACGGAATATATTACAGAACTGAAGATTTGTATATGGAATCTCCTTTAAAAATAAAGAAAAACGTATTTTTTAGTTTTCGTAAAATCCAATTAATGGCGGTTAAACAGGAGTGACAAATTGGGGTGAATTTTTTGAAAGACTATATCTACAGAATATCTTGGAAACATAAAATGTTTAAAGACGTAAAAAGTGGGTGTTTGGAATCCCCTGTAAATGTAAAGATACATAGGTGATTTGTTTTTGGAAACTCCACTTAAGGGGAATTCAAAAGGGGTGCATTTTAAAACGAGAATTTTTACAGTATATCTAAAAAAACTTAACATGTTACAGAAGTGAAAAATTGCATTTTTTATCTCTATTAAACATAAAGAAACGTGTATTTTTAGTTTTCGGAAATACCACTTGGATGGAGGGGGGGGGGTAAATGTGACTGAAAATGGTGTTGAATTATTCTAATAATAATAATAATAATAATAATAATAATAACAATGTTATTTGTTTTACGTCCCACTAACTACTATTTTACGGTTTTCGGAGACGCCGGAATTTCGTCCCGCAGGAGTTCTTTTACGTACCAGTAAATTTACCGACACGAGGCTGACGTATTTGAGCACCTTCAAATACCACCGGACTGAGCCAGGATCGAACCTGCCAATTTGGGGTCAGAAGGCCAGCGCCTCAACCGTCTGAGCCACTCAGCCCGGCTGAATTCTTTTAATTAGGCTACTGATATCTCAAAAATGAAGATGTTACAGACGTAAAATTTGATATTTGCAATCTGCTTTAAAAGTAAAGAAACACGTATTCTCGGAAAATCCAATGAAGGGGGGGGGGGGGTGAAAGAATTGAAAAATTAATTGACTTCATTGTATGAGAATACATACATCTAATAAAAACTAAAGTTGTTACAGACGTGAAAATTCGTATTTGGATCTCCTTTAAAAACAATGAAAAGCGCGTTTTGTGGGGGAAACAATCTTGGGGGGCGGGAGTGTGAAGGAGTTGAATTCCTTTCATAAGGACACATAAATCAAAAACTGAAGAAGTTAGAGTCGTGATAATTGGTATTTAGAAGATCCTTTACTATTAAAGAAACAAGTATTTTTTGCCGAAAATTCACTTAGGAGGGAGGGGGAGGAGTTTGAAAGGAAGTGAAAAAAGTGAATTTTTTTATGGGTATACTTATATCTCAAAACTGAAGGTAATAGACGTGACCACATTGGTGTTTGGAATCTCCTTTAAACATAAAGGAAAACGCCTTCTATTAATTTTGGGGGGGGGGGGGTGGCGGTAAATGAACTTAACGGCGGTGGGGTGTCAAAGGAGGTGAGACCAATTGATTTTACTGTTCTTAATGTACTTATAAGGATCCTCCGTTGCTCAGACGGCAGCGCGCCGGCCTCTCACAGCTGGGTTCCGTGGTTCAAATCCCGGTCACTCCATGTGACATTCGTGCTGGACAAAACTGAGGCGGGACAGGTTTTTCTCCGGAAACTCCGGTTTTCCCTGTCGTCATTCATTCCAGCAACACATAATAATAATAATAATAATAATAATAATAATAATAATAATAATGTTCCGGACCGTCGTCAAATGTGCGGACCGCGCTGGAAACAGCTCCTGGAAGGGTAATGACTAAGAATGCAGTCCGGCCGCGGGTTCAGTGCCGCCAAGGCACCCAATATGACACCACGCCGGATCTCTTGAAGGATTTTATCCATATTAAAAATGATTATAGGAAAAGGTGGCAAAGATTTACGGACCCAACTGACCGGGAGGAATACCTGAGCCTAGCCCGGGAAGTACGAAATCGATTGCTGGAAAAGAAGATTGAAAAATGGGAGGAAACGTGCCGTAATCTAATATAAAACGAGTCAGATCGGGACTTTTGGTGGATTCTCGCAGAAAACGAGTCAGATCGCGAATTTAGGCGGATGATATATCTAAAACAATAAGCATTCAATTATAAATTTCAGTATAATACCGTAGCGAAGCACGGGTATCTTGCTAGTATGATATAAATATTTGAAATGTTGCGGTCTCATTATTACATTCATATTTATCATCAATCGCATTATGTTACTGTTTGTCATTCACTAACAATCTAGAATTCATTAAAACCAACGAACGTCAAACGTCTGGGCTATTTTGTTTTCAAAATACTAACCACAATGTAATAAATTCTCTCTTCCGTTATATAGAAACGTCAGCATATGGTAAAACAAAAACTGACACTGTTCTGACAGTGCACAAAATAAGGTTCATATTCTTAAATATAGATATAAGTGGAGTGGTTTTTTCGTTTTTTAAAAGTTATGTTTTAATGTGTAATTTTTTTTTTTTTTTTTTTTTTTTGCTGGTGGCTTTACGTCGCACCGACACAGATAGGTCTTATGGCGACGATAATGTGTAATTCTGGTCTCTCTTAAATATCATTGCCGGCTGAGTGACTCAGACAGCTCAGGCGCAGGCCTTCTGACCCCAACTTGGAAGGTTCGATACTGGATCAGTCTGGTAGTATTTGAAGGTGCTCCAGTACGTCAGCCTCTTGTCGCTAGATTTACCGGCACGTGAAAGCACTCCTGCGGTTATTAGTAGATTATTAGATTATTAGTAGTAGAACATTTTTTTTTTGCTATGGGCTTTACGTCGCGCCGACACAGATAGGTCTTATGGCGACGATGGGATAGGGAAGGCCTAGGAGTTGGAAGGAAGCGGCCGTGGCCTTAATTAAGGTACAGCCCCAGCATTTGCCTGGTGTGAAAATGGGAAACGACGGAAAACCAACTTCAGGGCTGCCGATAGTGGGATTCGAACCTACTATCTCCCGGATGCAAGCTCACAGCCGCACGCCTCTACGCGCACGGCCAACTCGCCCGGTAGTAGTAGAACTAGTAGTAGTATTAGTATTAAATATTCTTGCGCCAGCAGATATCAGCGGTATCCTACCGTTCATGAAAATGAAAACCTACAACCTGTTTTCCAGTCATTGGCCGGGTCAGGGATGGAATGAATGAAGCAGATATAGGCTGTTAGTACGATGGGGTCGCCACTCCCAAAGTGATTTATTAATGACTGATAGATGCTATGAAATGAGAATGGAGAGTGTTGTTGGAATGAAAGATGACAGGGAAAACCGGAGTACCCGGAGAAAAACCTGTCCCGCCTCCGCTTTGTCCAGCACAAATCTCACATGGAGCGACCGGGATTGGAACCACGGTATCCAGCGGTGAGAGGCCGACGCGCTGCCGTCTGAGCCACAGAGGCTCTCCTACTGTTCATATTAAATTCATATTAATCAGTTTCCGAACTTTGCTTCTTAGATAATATGTTTTCACTGAATTGTAAATGTCTTGTGCATTACATCAGAAAATCTTACCGATTATGTAGGCTAGCAGGCTTCAGTATCACACCAGTCTGCTCGAAGCATTAGGTTTCTGAAGTCCCTTCGACTAATATTGGTCTTAACGCCGAATTACAGGAAATTTCCTTGAAGAGGGGTTCCTTAAACGTGCTAGTAAAGCTACTGTACACAGGCGGTCAAGGAAGCCTTTGAAGACGCTCCTGGTGGGACAAATAGTCCCCTAATTTAATTCTGAGATGTTTGATTTTTTTTTTTTTTTTTTTTTGCTAGGGGCTTTACGTCGCACCGACACAGATAGGTCTTATGGCGACGATAGGATAGGAAAGGCCTAGGGGTTGGAAGGAAGCGGCCGTGGCCTTAATTAAGGTACAGCCCCAGCATTTGCCTGGTGTGAAAATGGGAAACCACGGAAAACCATTTTCAGGGCTGCCGATAGTGGGATTCGAACCTACTATCTCCCAGATGCAAGCTCACAGCCGCGCGCCTCTACACGCATGGCCAACTCGCCCGGTATGTTTGAATTTAGGGCTGTCCGTAACACCCTTTCAGAAATGTTACCATAGAAGATTCAGTGAGATAAATCAAAGGAGAGTCTTCCGCTGAGGTTTAAATATCGGCAGGTTGGAGCCGACACTGTGTGGAGCGGATGTCGGCGACAAGAAAAGAACGGCCGAGTTCAGAAGAAGTTACCAGAGAGCAACAAATCGAGCTCTCACCTGATAATTTCAACGAATGGCTATGCAGTCAAAACTACGTGTAAAACTACTTTCGAAAGTAGAGATCGCCATTTTCAATGCATGTTACAATTTCTTAACACGTCCACGACGACGCGGGTTGTTCCAACTGCGGTAAGCCTATAGATTCGTCGATCTCCGTGGCCACCACCATGTACCTCCGATCTTATACGTTTATGTACTCTTACCTCTCTGCCTTCTGGATAGATTCCGTGACTGGGGGGGGGAGGGGGAGGAGGTCGTCTGTTCCTTATCTTCATTCATTCATGCATATGTGGTAAGAATATGTCTGGTAAGTTTTTAACTAACAATACTAGTGGCATGTTATTGCGATGTTTGCGATGGGCAGGTGCTCTCTCCCACACTTGGTGTTCTTCCGTGACTGGGAGGGAGGAGGATTGTGTTCATTATTTTCGTCCATTCACATGCAGGAGGAATACCGGGAGAGTCAGCCGCGCCTGACGTTTTATGCTGTTAGGCATCCCACCGAACGACGCTTGGTGTCCTTAAGGTCTATTTTCCTTTGCCGTATACCAAGAATCAATCGCCTTTAATCACTCACTGCATAATTGCCGTTGCAAAAACATGTACCGTATACGACAGGCATTTGCACACTGCATCAAACTGCCATACGGTTATGTAAAAAGTACGTGCCAGTTATGAGCTTTGCGCAGGGTATGAAATGAACGCTAAAAGCGATGGCATACTGATAGAAAACGTATGTGAGTTTGTGAAGCGGGACGTAGTTTTACACCAAGTAAGCTTTCTAATAAACTGGAGGCTACACCAAGTGTCAGGCCACTACACATTCAACATGCATGCTATTGGTCGAATGTGGCACGAATGGCCTCTTATTTGATCCTCAAAGTTTAAAATGTGAGTAAAAATATTTATCGTTCGTAGGATTCGCACCCACCTACCCACCCAACATGCGTCAACACGTCTGTAGTTAGTTCACTACACCGCAGTGACTGTAGCCTCCCGTTTATCAGAAAGCTTACTTGGTGTAAAACTACGTACCGCTTCACAAACTCTCACACGCTTTCTATCAGTTTGCCATCGCTTTTAGCGATAACTTCATAACCAATCGAAAGCTTACAATTGGCACGTACATTTTACATACCTGTATGGCAGTTTGATGTATTGTGTAAATATCTGTCGGATATGTGTTTTTTTTTTTTTTTTGCAAAAGTCGTGCAGTGATGACGCAGTAAGTGCTTTAAAGTCGACTGTAGCTTGGTACACGACAAAGGAAAATCGATCATCACCCCACTGACGTTCGGTGGGATGCCTAACAGCATAAAACGTCAGGTGCGGCTGACTCACCCGGTATATAAGATGAGGTATCCTAGACTCTATAACATGGTTAAGGTCTAGGGAATGCCTCAGGAGGCTAAGGTTGTAACAATGTAGTCATTTTTTTAATATTGTATATTATCAAAAAGAACAATAAATGTATACTCTCTCCCCAGTTGATGGTTATCCATGACTGTGAGAGAAGAGTATTCTATTCATTCGTTCATGCATTCATTATTCATTCGTTCATCCTTCAGGACAGATTTAATAGGGAACTGAGTTCTTGTCGAATGGCTCCAGAAGGAGTCATAGTGTATGGTGCGACTATGGATCGCGTCTGGAGGCAATAATATAGGACTGCAATGACCAGAAATAACTCCCCAAACAATCAATAATGGCGGAAACATTGACGAGTGCAGTCTTACTACGTGTGTAAAAGATGAATTACTACTGCTAGAGAGAAATGGGCTGTCATTCGAGGTAGCTTTGACGAGTAAAGGGGGCAGATCACGTATAGGCTATATTGACGGTAGTACACGAAAAACTAGACGAAAAATGCACCGAAAATACACTGTCACAGCTATTAAAAGGACACATCTTTCTCGTATCTTCCACTACAATACGAAAGACGGAAATGGTCCACTTAGGCAAGGAAGAGGAAATGTAACCTTGAACTTGGATGTGAATGTGTTTACTCGGTTCCTCTGAGCACATGGCTTGTAAGTAGAGTCCTTAATCCGTGAATTGGTCTTGAAATCAAATATCCCCGAAACCTAGGGCTTAAGTCAAATCCTGGAGATAACTTATCCAAATGTTCTGTTGCAATTTTGACTACTGTAACATGCGACGTGGATTCAGAAAATAAATTATATTCGCAAGTACCGTCACTGCATCACCGTGCCCATGCCACAATTATTAAACAATTTCGTGTTGACACATCGTTCTGTGTGTTTTAAGAAGAGAGACTGGCTCACGAGTTCGGGGTCGTGTAGGTGTTAGCTTGGGTTCAAACCCTATTGTTGGTAGCCCTGAAGAGAGTTTTCCGTGGTTTCCCATTTTCACAACAGGCAAATGCTGCCACGTACCTTAATTAAGGCCACAGTCACCTCCTTCTCCATCCTAGTTCTGTTCTAAACTATCGCCGTCACCAGACATGTCTGAGTCGGTGCGTCATAAAACCAAAAGCAATAGATTGGCTCGCAGTTTGTGAAATACTGTCTGTCATCGATCTCCAGCACAACGAATGTTATGCTAACATATACTCACCTTCAAATTAGTCAAGGTACATGCTTGCTACGGAGCGATCCTGTTAACTTGGAGGCCCGTGTTCAAATCCCACCCCTGGCGACAGTTTTTTCGATTGGTGTTCTCAAGCCGGTCTTAAGAGAGGTGCAGATTTAGGAACACCACCTCGCAAAGTTCGCCCGCGAAGTTATCTGTTTGGCTAACTTCAGCAGTTGATAAAATGAGAACGCCATGATATATGGAATTATTTCTTTCAAATTATTTATCAGCATGACCAGCACTCTATTGCTCATATATCCAGCTCACGTTGTTTCCGACCACCCTGTATATCCCCAAAACACAGCCACTTCCTTCCTACACCTATTTTCAAAATGAATTACGAGAAAACACATCTATTCTTTCTTTCTTTCTTTCTTTCTTTCTTTCTTTCTTTCTTTCTTTCTTTCTTTCTTTCTTTCTTAATCTGCTTACCTTCCAGGGTTGGTTTCTCCCTCGGACTCAGCGAGGGATCCCACATCAACCACCTCAAGGGCAGTGTCCTGGAGCGTGAGTCATTGGGTCTGGGATACAACTAGGGAGGATGACCAGTACCTCGCCCAGGCGGCCTCACCTGCTATGCTGAACAGGGGCATTGTAGGGGATGAGAAGATGGGAAGGGATAGACAAGGAAGAGGGAAGGAAGCGGCCGTGGCCTTAAGTTAGGTACCATCCCGGCATTTGCCTGGAGGAGAAGTGGGAAACCACGGAAAACCACTTCCAGGATGGATGAGGTGGGAATCGAACCCACCTCTACTCATTTGACCTCCCGAGGCTGAGTGGACCCCGTTCCAGCCCTCGTACCACTTTTCAAATTTCGTGGCAGAGCCGGCAATCGAACCCGGGCCTCCGGGGGTGGCAGCTAATCACACTAACCACTACAGCACAGAGGCGGACAACATCTATTCATAGATCACATTTATATCTTTTAGTGGTTTAACGTCGTGCTAACTCATATTGGTTTTCGGTGACGGTGGGATAGAAAAGGGCTGGACAGAGAAGGAATTCGCCGTGGCTTTAATTAAGGTACAGCCTGAGTATTTGCCTGGAGTGAAAATGGGAAATGATAGAAAACCATCTTCAAAGCTGCTGATAGTGGAATTAGAATCCAACATCTCCTGAATACAAGTTCACAACTACGCGGCTTGAACAACGCAGTCAACTCGCTCAGTCAGAGATTACAATAGTAAATCCTGTAATTATAACCTTCTTCTTCTTCTACTTCTGACGCTTTGTCCCACACTCTGTTGGGTAGCGGGTACGAACTGTGTCGCTTATACTGACTTAGACCTGTTTTAAGACCTAATGCCCTTCCCGACTCCCATTCCTTGTGGAGGGATGTATTGACCAATGGGTGTTTTCTCTGGTGGTTGCTAATGTGTTGCATAGTGTGTATAAACATATCGAAATAAACAAGAACACCCACTGCCCGAGCTACAGGACTTAACTAGACGCGGCTAAAATCCTCGGCTCGGCTGGAATTGAATCCGACACCCACTGAACCAGGAGCTTAGACGCTGACCATTCAGCCAAGGAGAAGCCTGGCTTTTACCCTCGAGCAAATAAGCTGAACTAACGATCGCGATGTCCTTAATCCCTTAACTGAAACAGCATAAGCTTTCAATATATCGGAATAAACAGCCGTTAATGGGAGTGTATTATGAAACAACAGTTCAGCTCTGTTATCTTACCTCTACTTGCATAGTATTGGGACAAGAAAAATGTCCCACAGCTAGTGTTTGTAAACTGAAGGAGTCTCTAAGTCATATTTTAGTGTCAACCTTCTAGACAGAGGCTATTTTCAACAAGTTAATGGACCAGCAGATCTTCCAACAGTGTGTCACTCTCCTTGCTCGTTTTTTCTCCAGCCTGTGTTGCCCATTTGTTGGCATCAATATTTAAACCGAGCTGTAGCGGCGATGCCTTTCTGGCAGCTAGTATGAAGGCAAGTAACACAAGATCCCATCACATGAGGGAAATTAATTCCCGACGCTTTCCTTAAGAATATAAAAGCAAGTTTGAGGTTTACATGACAGTTACCCTTAAGTTATACACCAAGAGACCTACTCCACTGGGATGACTTTCCATCGCGAGTATTAACTGGTGTTCGAATCACAGCAGCCTTTGTAATGGATGCTTAATGGCTGACGCAATGGAAAATGGGCAGATTTGTAGATGGTTTTATTTGAATTCTCCCAGCAAAATGCTGGGGCTGTGGATTAAACGAGGTCACGGTTGCTTCCTTCCCAGTCCTGCCCTGTTCTATCCTATCCCGTCGTCACCAAATAACCTGAGTCAGTGTGACGTAAAACATAAACAAGCAAGCTCATTCATCTCAGCTTTCCCAAGCATAAATACATAAAAACATTATACGTAATCATCTATTCTACATTCCTCAATCTTTGGAATGAAGTCCTTCGAATCCCCAGATCATATGTTCAAACCAGCAAGAGGTAGTTGCATCTTTAAAGGGCAGGAAGAAATCTATTCAGTACTTCACGTAGTATAATTTGAATACGTAAGAAATGTACTCGACAATATCAAACAAAAACTCAGCAAAGAATCGCCCATTAGAGCTCTCTGCCATCTGGAAGGCCTAAGGCATAACGTCGAAATGGCCCACAGACAGAATAATGCATACACCGATTATTATTATTACTATTATTATTATTATTATTATTATTATTATTATTATTATTATTATTATTCCTCCTCTGCGAACCATGTGACCTTGCCGCGGTGGGGAGGCTTGCGTGTCCCAATGATGCAGATAGCCGAGCCGCAGGTGCAACCATATCGGATGGGTATCTGTTGAGAGACCAGACTAACGAATGGTTCATCGAAAGGGGGGTAGCAGCCTTTCGGTAGTTGCAAGGGCGGCAGTCTAGATGATTGACTGATACGGCCTTGTAATAATACTCAACATGGCTTAGCTGTGTTGATACTGCTACACGGCTGAAAGCAACGGGAAACTACAGCCGTAACCACCTCCCGAGGACATGCAGCTCTCTCTGTATGAATGATGTACTGATGATGGCATCCTCCCGGGTAAAATATTCCGGAGGTAAACTAGTCCCCCATTCGGATCTCCGGGTGGGGACTACACGAGAGGGGGCGATCATCAGGAAGATGGATACTGACATTCTGCGAGTCGGAGCGTGGAATGTTAGAAGTTTGAATCGTTGTGGTAGGTTAGAGAATCTGAAACGGGAGATGGATAGGCTAAAGTTAGATGTAGTTGGTATAAGTGAAGTACGTTGGCAGGAAGAACAGGATTTTTGGTCAGGCGACTACCGAATTATCAACACGAAATCAAACAGGGGTAATGCAGGAGTTGGTTTAATAATGAATAAGAAAATAGGGCAGCGGATAAGCTACTACGACCAGCATAGTGAAAGAATTATTGTCGCCAAGATAGACACCAAACCAATGCCCACAACAATAGTGCAGGTCTATATGCCTACTAGTTCAGCGGATGATGAAGAAATTGAAAGAATATATGAGGAGATAGAAGATATGTCAAAGGTGACGAGAATCTAATTGTGATGGGAGACTGGAACGCAGTGGTAGGCCAAGGAAGAGAAGGTAGCACAGTAGGAGAATTTGGATTGGGACAAAGGAACGAAAGAGGAAGTCGGCTGGTTGAATTCTGCACTGACCATAATTTAGTCCTCGCCAATACTTGGTTCAAACACCACAAACGACGGCTGTATACGTGGACGAGACCTGGAGACACTGGAAGGTATCAAATAGACTTCATTATGATTAGGCAGAGATTCAGAAACCAGGTGTTGGATTGCAAAACTTTCCCAGGAGCAGACGTGGACTCTGACCACAACTTGTTGGTCATGAAATGCCATCTGAAGTTGAAGAAATTGAAGAAAGGAAAGAATGCAAAAAGATGGGATCTAGACAAGTTGAAATAAAAGAGTGTGATGGATTGTTTCAAGGAACATGTTGCACAAGGACTAAATGAAAAGGCCGAAGGAAACACAGTAGAGGAGGAGTGGAGAGTCATGAAAAATGAAGTCAGTAGGGCTGCTGAAGAAATGTTAGGAAGGAAGAAAAGATCAACTAAGAATCAGTGGATAACTCAGGAGATACTAGACCTGATTGATGAACGACGAAAATACAAGAATGCTAGAAATGAAGAGGGCAGAAAAGAATACAGGCGATTAAAGAATGAAGTGGATAGAAAGTGCAAGGTAGCTAAGGAAGAATGGCTGAAGGAGAAGTGCAAGGATGTCGAAGGCTGTATGGTCCTGGGAAAGGTAGATGCTGCATACAGGAAAATCAAGGAAACCCTTGGAGAAAGGAAATCTAGGTGCATGAATATTAAGAGCTCAGATGGAAAGCCACTTCTAGGGAAAGAAGACAAAGCAGAAAGATGGCAGGAGCATATCCAACAGTTGTATCAAGGTAACAATGTAGATAATTTCGTTCTGGAACATGAAGAGGCTGTTGATGCTGATGAAATGGGAGACCCAATTTTGAGGTCAGAGTTTGACAGAGCTGTGAGTGACCTAAATAGGAACAAGGCACCTGGAATTGACGATATTCCCTCTGAATTACTGACTGCCTTAGGAGAAACCAGCATGGTAAGGTTATTTCATTTAGTGTGCAAGATGTATGAGACAGGAGAAGTCCCATCCGATTTTCGGCAGAATGTTGTTATACCTATTCCCAAGAAAGCCGGTGCTGACAGGTGTGAAAACTACCGCACTATTAGTTTAGTATCTCATGCCTGCAAAATTTTAACACGTATTATTTACAGAAGAATGGAAAAACAAGTTGAAGCTGAGTTGGGGGAAGATCAATTTGGCTTCAGAAGAAATGTAGGAACACGTGAAGCAACCCTGACTTTACGTCTGATCTTAGAGGATCGAATCAAGAAGGACAAGCCCACGTACATGGCATTCGTAGATCTAGAAAAGGCATTCGATAATGTTGATTGGACCAGGCTATTTATGATTCTGAAGATGATAGGGATCAGATACCGAGAACGAAGAATTATCTACAACCTGTATAAAAATCAGTCTGCAGTGATAAGAATCGAGGGCTTTAAAAAAGAAGCAGCAATCCAGAAAGGAGTGAGGCAAGGCTGCAGTTTGTCCCCTCTCCTTTTCAATGTTTACATAGAACAGGCAGTAAAGGAAATCAAAGAGAAATTTGGAAAGGGAATCACAGTCCAAGGAGAAGAAATCAAAACCTTGAGATTTGCCGATGATATTGTTATTTTATCTGAGACTGCAGAAGATCTCGAGAAGTTGCTGAATGGTATGGATGAAGTCTTAGGTAAGGAGTACAAGATGAAAATAAATAAGTCCAAAACAAAAGTAATGGAGTGCAGTCGAACGAAGGCAGGTGATGTAGGAAATATTAGATTAGGAAACGAAGTCTTAAAGGAAGTAGATGAATATTGTTATTTGGGTAGTAAAATAACCAACGATGGCAGAAGTAAGGAGGACATAAAATGCAGACTAGCACAAGCAAGGAAGAGCTTTCTTAAGAAAAGAAATTTGCTCACTTCAAACATTGATATCGGAATTAGAAAGATGTTTTTGAAGACTTTTGTGTGGAGCGTGGCATTGTATGGAAGTGAAACATGGACGATAACTAGCTCAGAAAGAAAGAGAATAGAAGCTTTTGAAATGTGGTGTTACAGAAGAATGCTGAAGGTGAGATGGATAGATCGAATCACGAATGAAGAGATACTGAATCGAATTGGTGAGAGGAGATCGATTTGGCTACATTTGACGAGAAGAAGAGATAGAATTATAGGACACATCTTTAGACACCCAGGACTTGTTCAGTTGGTTTTTGAAGGAAGTGTAGGTGGCAAGAACGGTAGGGGTAGACCAAGGTATGAATATGACAAACAGATTAGAGTAGATGTAAGATGCAATAGTTATGTAGAAATGAAAAGGTTAGCACAGGATAGGGTGGCATGGAGGGCTGCATCAAACCAGTCTATGGACTGATGACTCAACAACAACATATTATTATTATTATTATTATTATTATTATTATTATTATTATTATTATTATTATTATTATTATTATTATTATTACAAATATATTATGGAGAGAAGAGGTGAAAGAAAGTGCGGGCATGAATGAGTGGACATACGAAAATCGAAAGATTGAATTAAAACTTTAAAATATTCAGTTTTATTTCTTTTCTTAACCTTTCCCCTTTTTTTCCTTTTTCACATTTTATACTTTGCCAATAAAATGACAAAATCAGGTACAATTTTATCTCTTGAGCTAGAAATACAATCTATAATTACCAGTTAACAATTTTACTAGCTGAGCTTGAAGCTCCCAATTACAATTTTTACCTGAGCACAACTGCTCAAGGGGACGGATCCTCCAATTTCCTTTACATCAACAGTAAGAGCATCTTTGCTCTATCAATTTACATTTAATAATTTAATTTCGAAAATTAACACTTTCAAGGCCTATCAAAGGTCAAACCGATATTTAACAAAATTAAACAGTATTCACTGCCTTAACTGCTCAACAGTCTGATACCTTTAACATGAAATAAATGGACTTAAACAGGGGCAACAAGTACCAATTTTACATGGCCTTTGGTATAAAAAAGGTTAAATCACTGCCCCAAAAACCAAAATGGTAAGCAGGCGAACTCTTGCACTCCTAACATACGTCGGTCCCAGAATCATCATTAGGATCTTCCATTCTTTCTTCTCCAGTTGTTCCAGCAATCCTCTGCTTGTTAAATCCAAGGTCTTAGCAGCGTATAGTCCTTCTGGTTTGATATTATAGTGCCTTAGTTTTGTTCTCAAACTTAATGATTTCTGGTTGTACATATCTTTCATCAACTGGTATGCTAATTCCATCTTTCTGATTCGTGCCTTGCTTGCCTCCTGTTGATCATCTCACCAAAATGTTTGAAGCTCTTGACTTTTTCCACCTACCCTCTTGCTGTGTTCATGATTTTTGAGCTGATTTGATGTTTTCATAAATTTTCTTTTTTCAAAAGAGATCTGCAAGCCCGTCTTAATAGCAATTTCACAAAGAATACTGATTCTTCTACTTGCTGATTCGACACTATTCGCAAAGATAGCCAGATCATCTGCAAAGGCAAGGCCATTGAAGTTCGTTCCTTTATTCCGTGCCCCAACCCTGAATTGTTCTTTCTCTCACTCTAAGGCTGGTAGTTGTCTTTCCCCTTCTCTAATGCCCTTTTCCAACACACAGTTGAAGAGCATTGGTGATAACATATCCCCTTGTCTAACTCCTGTCTTAATTCCGAAGCAATTTGAATTTTCCCCTCTGAACTTCATCTTCGACTCAGTGTTGTTGATAGCTCATTTAATCATGTTCCATGATTTGTCGTCCACACCAAATTCTTCCAAGATCCTCATTAAGGTTTCCCTGTCAATAGAATCATAGGCCTTCCTAAAATCTACAAATACTGTACTACTACATAATCCTTGTTCTGTATCATTTTATTCCTGATTATGTTTCTCAAGTTCAGGATCTGTTCAGCACATGATCTTGTTTTTCTGAAACCGGCCTGATATTCTCCAATTTCTTGGTCAATTCGTTGTTTAATTCTATTCTGCAGCACTTTGGATAGGACCTTGTGGGCTACGGATAGCAGTGAAATGCCTCTCTAATTATTCGCATCTGCAGCCGCGTAAGTGCGGCCAGTATCCAGTATTCGGGAGATAGTAGGTTCGAACCCCACTATCGGCAGTCCTGAAGATGGTTTTCCGTGGTTTCCGATTTTCATACCAAGCAAATGCTGGGGCTGTACCTCAATTAAGGCCACGGCCGCTTCCTTCCCACTCCTAGCCCTTTACTGTCCCATAGTCGCCATAAGACCTATCTGTGTCGGTGCGACGTAAAGCAACTAGAAACATAAAATTATTCACATCAGTCTTGTCACATTTCTTGTGTAACGGATGTATCAAGGCCATCTGCCATTCAGGTGGTATTCTCCCTTCAGACCATATTAAACAATCTCTCTAAAGCTTCAAATAACTGTTCATTTCCCACCTTTACTAACTTATTATTAGTTCCTTTAACCGGAGAAAGAACGGATCAAGTGACTTGTGTTAGAAGGGGTCTGGAATGCAATTCCTATGTTCAGTACGTCGAAAACAGGCAGAAATCATCACCTCAGTTTATTGTTATAGCATTTAGAACTTTTCAACGTTATTGCTCCTTTATTTGCATAATTTCACGAGGTCTTGCTCATTAATAACAAAAGTGTCTGGTATTCATGTTCTTGTGATGTCTATAAAACTCGTATTCCCAATTTGAAAGCAGGACCATTACTTCATTTGTAAAAGTTCATGTACAAGTAGCCATGGATTAGAATTTGTATGTTCTTTCACTTAATTCACAATTCACCACAGCATTTTGGAATAATAATAATAATAATAATAATAATAATAATAATAATAATAATAATAATGTCCGACTCCGTGGTGTATTGGTTAATGTGATTAGCTGCCACCTCCGGAGGCTCGGGTTGAATTCCCGGCTCTGCCACGAAATTTGAAAAGTGGTACGGAGACTGGAACGGAGTCCACTCAGCCTCGGGAGGTCAACTGAGTAGAGGGGATTCGATACCAACCTCAGCCGTCCTCGAAGTGGTTTTCCGTGGTTTCCCTGGTTTCTCATTTCTCCTCTAGGCAAATGCCGGGATGGTTCTTCTCCCCAGTTGTATTCCCAACACAAAGTCTCACGCTCCAGGACACTGCCCTTGAGGCGGTACAGGTGGGATCCCTCGCTGAGTCCGAGGAAAAAACCAACCCTGGGCGATAAACGGATTAAGAAAGAAAGAAAGAAAGAAAGAAAGAAAGAAAAAAGAAAGAAATAATAATAATTTTGATTTTGTTTTGTCTCTAATTGCTACTGATCGTTGGAATGCTGGAAATTTGTCTTGAAGGAGCGTCTTAAACTAATCCAAATACACGTTGACACACGTATCTCGATTCCCGCAAACATGGAGGCCAACGGCTAAGCTGCTGTGAATGAACACGCTTACTTCGAATCCTGTCTGCCACCAGGTTTTCTGCCCCGTCCCAGTGAACACCCATCTATGAAAAATCGTATGCAAACTTTCGACAGCCGCGCTGAGTGGCTCAGATGGTTGAGGCGATGGCCTTCTGACCCCAACTTGGCAGGTTCGAACCTGGTTCAGTCCGGTGGTATTTGAATGTGCTCAAATACGTCAGCCTCGTGTCGATAGATTTACTGGCACATAAAACAACTCCTGCGGGGAAAAACTTCCGGCACCTTGGTGTCTCCAAAAACCGTCAATAGTAGTTAGTGGGACATAAAGCAAATAACATTAATATTAGTAGCAGTATTATTATTATTATTATTATTATTATTATTATTATTATTATTATTATTATTATTATTATTATTATTATTATTTATTTTTATTATTTATATATTAAAAGAGTTTACCAAAAACAGCTTTAGCAAACCCGTCCGTCCGTTCTACTGGGCCGATTTGCTTCATTTCTGTTTTATTCTCTACGAAATTAACTGACGGTTAATCACGAGACATTGATAGGTCTCTAACTGTAGCCAAATTTGAGTGACCATAAAATCAAATCATTAAATGATCACTTCAATAATTGCAGGCGAAGGCTTACCCTAACCCGCAATACATTCTGTGCTTAGCAGGTTGCTAAGCGACTAACAATTTCATTAATATTCTGATATACTATTTTCATCCTTAGTAATGTCATTGCATGCAATCCTGTTTGATTATTACCTGTCAAGTCAAGCCAGTGAGTATACTCTTCCTCTGATCACGAAAGAATACTATTCTCTGCTAGATACTCTTTGATTCTCTAACCTTTCGAAGCTTTTAAATATATTGAACAGATGGAAGAGCGTTCCTAATAACGTATATGTTGCTAAAAGAAAAAAGTCTACGTACAACCAGACCCTATCATGACATACGCCTGAGACATTATCGGGGAACGCCTATCGAAGGATAATCTAGCTACACTAGAAAGAGTGAAGGGCATATACTTTTTTTTAAAAAAAAAAACACTTCTTCGAGACTAAACTATGAGCTCACAAGGCAACCGTTCGTTCGAACCCCACGATCGGCAGCCCTGAAAAGGGTTTTCCACTGTTTCCCATTTTCACACCAGACCTTAATTAAGGCCACGGTCGCTTCCTTCCCACTCCTAGAACTTTCCTATCCCATCGTCGCCGTAAGACCTATCTGTGTCGGTGCGACGTAAAGTATATTCTAGGAAAAAGGCAACCGCTCTATATAGAACTGCGATCAAAAATACCATTGCCTTCTACGACACAATACCAAGCCTTACATCAAGAACTACAGGATAAAAGGTAAGGTAAGGGTGTATTCTGCCCGAAGGCAGGTCTGAACCTCCATAGAGGAGTGCCTGAGCCCGAGTGTACGTACGGTAGGGTGGCCAGTTCCTTTCCGCTCCTCCAGTCCCTTACCCCTACCAACAGCGCGTGGCAACCCATCCAAATCTTGACCACGCCCAATGTTGCTTAACTTCGGAGATCTCTTTGGGTCCGGTGTTTCAACACGACTATGGCCGTTGGCCAGGGTAAAAAAGGGAATGTAAATGGATAGATTTTGACCAAATCAACGGCATGATGACGTCAGAATACATGAATTCTAACTACAAACTGCGGCTACTTATTAAACGTTCATAAAACCCTTAAAAAGGGCAGGCAAAACAATATGAATACGACAAGCATATGGAAACGAGTTATCTGATCTATGTATAACGAATCCTGCGGAACAGCACAGGTCCTCTAGTTATTATTATTATTATTATTATTATTATTATTATTATTATTATTATTATTATTATTATTATTATTATTACATTTTCGACACCAAGTGTTGCGAGGCCTTTCTCTTCTGTGCCCGCCTGAAGATAACTACATCAGTGTAGGTTTTTGGGATCTAATCATTACCCATCCGTAGAACATGGCCTGCAAATCCAGTCCTCTGTCGGCAAGGATTTCCTGCAAGCTACGCAGACCACAACAGTGCAGGACTTCTTCATTAGTAATGCGGTCTCGGTAGACACCGTTGATTTTTAGAAAAAAAACGTTGAGTTTGTGATCTGACTTAGCTGATATCATCCAAGTTTCACATGCATACAAAGCCATAGATATATAGGATGTTCTGAAACATGTGGGAAGTAATCGAGGGGTAGATAGTACAATACAAGAATTCCCTGTGAATATATGCCCTACGGTGGATTTTTTACGGTGATGGAGGTGATTATTGTTTTAAGAGTGCCAGGCTGAGTGGTTCAGACGGTTAAGGTGTTGGCTTTCTGAGCTCAAGTTAGCAGGTTTGATCTTGGCTCAGTTTGGTGGTATTTGAAGATGCTCAAATACGTCATCACGTAAAAGAACTCCTGTGGGTCAAAATTCCGTTACCTCGGCGTCTCTGAAAACCGCAAAAGAAGTTAGTGGGACGAAAAACAATATTATTATTAGTATTATTATTATTTTAAGAGGAAGTACTAGGCAACCATCCTCTATTAACACTAATCACAGGGAAAAGGAAAGGGATCTGACAATTCGAAAAATGAAGGTATCGGCCAAAGAAAGACTAGGGCCATGAAGGACGTGGAAATAAAAGTCTCCCTAGGCCTACCGTCGGAGTCGGAAAAGAACAAGAGTTGATCAAGGGAGGTTGGATAGTAATTAAAATAAGGTGCCTGGCACAAGTAAGTGGAAGCAATGCCAGAACTCAGCTAAGGGTCTCGTGGTCACAAACCCACGCTCCCAAGTGAAGAACATCTGGGGCCCCTCTTAGTCACCTCTTTCGACAGGCAGAGGATATCGTGGATGTATTCCACCGTCCGCACCTACAGGGGATCTAAGCCTGTTTGGAGTCAAACGTGCCGTTCCGGACATCCCAGTACTTCGCCAGCGTGTGTAACAAGGTTGCCATCGAATACGTGCAATGCCTGGAGTGTTCGAACATGTCCGGCAATCAATGAGGTGGCGTGTTCAGCCGTGCATTCAGGCGCATGGTGGATATCTTCTTGCATTAGAAAGCAGTATCCCTGCCGGTATACCAGCATGGCGACAGCTACTCGACATGGAATGTGCCAGGTAAGGTTTTTAATAATACTTCTCGTACAGAGTTCTAAAGTCTGTAGCTTGTAAACGATCGACCGTTGAGCTTATGTATATAGGGACTACTTGCGCCATTTTTGAATGTAATGTCCACCCCCGATGACTTCCCACATGCTTAGGAACACCTTGCATAGATAAGGTAATCCTCCAAAATGAGGAAATGATGAATAGGCCTACTACTAATCACATCTGATGAAAAATGAAAATGAAACTTCTCAGCCTTTTTTCAGTCATTCGACCGGGTCAGGAATGGAATGAATAAAAACCCCATCTAGCGGCGAGGATAGGAACTGTGCCGGCTGCCGAAGCCTGTCGCACTCCTCTGGGGCAATGATTAATAACTGAAAGATGAAATGAAATAATACTGGAGAGTGTTGCTGGAATGAAAGATAACAGGGAAAACCGGAGTACCCGGAGAAAAACCTGTCCCACCTCCGCTTTGTCCAGCACAAATCTCACATTGAGTGACCGGGACTTGAACTACGGGACCCGGGACCCAGCGGTGAGAGGACGGCGTGCTGTCGACTGAGCCACGGAGGCTGTTATCACATCTGATAGAGAATGTAAAATTGTATTTACGTACAAAACGTGAGTGCTAATGAGTGCAAAGAGAGATCAATGACAACTGTGAGAATATGAAGAGCCGTGCGTCAACTCAGCACAGATTTAGTTAACGAAAAGAAGCTCTTAGAGGGGGTGAATATTATACTCCTCGTAAAATTAGGGCATATTAAAAAATGACTTCAATTTATGAATCGAATTTAATATGATTTGTGGGCTCTTCGGCTGAATGGTAATGACCTTCGGTTCATAAAGCCCTAGGCTCAATTCGCGGTCGGCCACATATTTTAGCTGCGTCTCTTGATAGGCTACTTCTGGCTCGGGCACCGGGTATTCATGTTCGTCTTTATATATTCCCCTTCATATACATATAACACATCACACTACCAACCACTTACAAGACACACAATACAAAATACAGCCCTCCTCACAGGGTTGGCGTCGAAAAGGGCATCCGGGCGTAAACCGGGAATAAAACCACATGTGCTGATCCCAAATACGTGGAGAAACAGACACAAATACCCAGTCGCCGAGCCAGAGGAACTATACACAGTTAATATCCCCGACCCGGCCGGGAATTGAATGCGGAGTCTTCTAAATCGAAGGCCACTGACGCTGACCATTCCTCCAATGAATCGCACGTAAACCCAACAGAATATCATTTCTAAAATGAAGGTTGTTGATGAATACATAAACATTACTCGTAACGGGTACATTTTAAAAAGCTGCGTGTTTTTTTTTTTTTTTTTTTTTTTTTGCTAGGGGCTTTACGTCGCACCGACAAAAGCTGCGATTAATAAACTGATCGTCCGACTCCATGGCTAAATGGTTAGCGTGCTGGCCTTTGGTCCAAGGGGAACCGGATTTGATTCCCAGCCGGGTTGGGGATTTTAACCTTATTTGCTTAATTCTTCTTGCTCTTCGACTAGGTGTACGTGCCGTTTTCAACGTTAAATTTCATCATAGGCCGGGTCCCATCCTCACAGACACAAACGTCACCTGTGGGCATAAAATTGAAAGAATTGCACCAGGCTTCTTTGAAGACCATCCACTATAATAATAATAATAATAATAATAATAATAATAATAATAATAATAATAATAATAATAATAATAATAATAATAATAATAATAATAATAATAATAATAATAATAATAGTAATAATAACTACAAAAATCTATAATAATCTATACTAACTATAATAATAATAAGGCGGGTTGCCTTTTCGTCGGCAGCTAGAACTACTACCAGGTATGGCCACATAATTCCATCATTCTTGTTGTAGCAACCTCCGCAGTTTAACCCGAGGGAAAGGTACGAATCGTTAACTATACAACCTTCTCTTCTAAAAAATGTAACCTTCTGCCGGCAAATGTAAAAAACATAAATCTTTAACTGTAAATCGGAGATAGAGAGTGATGTACCCTTTCGAGCTCCCCTTCATATTGGTTTTGAGGTGACTACGTTTTGTAACTGCTTTTCTTGCTTTCCGTAAATGCATTAATTTATCCTTATACGAGTCACCTCAGTAGTTTGGGAATAGCCCCTGTTTCATCGTCCTACTGCCCTTTAGGTTTTAAGTGTTCATATCTAGGAGTGCAAGTATTCGCCTCCATTCATTTTGTGTTCGGGCCATTAATTTAACCTGTTATTCTTATCCCACGAAGGCCCAGTAGGTTGGATATTTAATACCTCTGTAAAAATAAGTTCCATTAGTAAATAGTGCCTTGAGAGGCCTGTAATTGTAAGATGAGGTTGCCTCGAGTAGGCTGGGAAAACTGAGAGTCTGTTCGCTCTTTTTTTCAAAGTTTTGTAAGATTTATGAATGCCTCTTGAAGGCTAGATATTGTAATTTTGAGAGCAAGTGCTCTTTGAATTAGGGGATTTCTGCCCTTGTATAAATTGGTGCTCTTTTGTAAATTTGAGCTAGGAGCTCAGGAAATGTAAAGTGAGGGCTTGAAGCCCAGAATTTGTTAAGACCACTAATCTTGTCTTTTCCTAGACTTGTTTATGATTATTACTGTACCTGATGTTTCATTTTTTATGATGAAAAATTCTTAAGTTTGAAATTCTGAAAATATAACCTTCAGTTTAAGTTTTAAATTAAATTTGATTTTGTAGTTAGACCCATTCCAGCCCGCACCTTCTTTAACCTCTTTCTGCTCCACGGGTAACTCCGTAACTATTATTATTATTATTATTATTATTATTATTATTATTATTATTATTATTATTATTATTATTATTATTATTATTATTGTTATTATTATTATTATAAGTTGATCCTCTTGACGGTATGTAGACTGTTCAGAATCGAAACATATTTCGTAGGAGTTAGAACTTTCCTCTGCAGTCGCTTAAGTGCGGCCAGTATCCAGTATTCGGGAGACAGTGGGTTCGAACCCCACGGTCGGCAGCCCCGAAAATGGTTTTCCGTGGTTTCTCATTTTCACACCAAGCTGTACCTTGATTAAGGCCACGGTCTCTTCCTTCCCAGTCCTAACCCCTTCCTGTCCCGTCGTCGCCATAAGACCTATCTGTGTCAGTGCGACGTAAAGCCACTTGTAAAAACAAAGGAACTTTCCTCTGCAGTCGCTTAAGTGCGGCCATTATCCAGTATTCGGGAGACATTGGGTTCGAACCCCACTGTCGGCAGCCCTGAAAATGGTTTCCCGTGGTTTCCCATTTTCACACCAGGGGCTGTACCTTTATTAAGGCCACGGTCGCTTCCTTCCCAGTTCTAGCCCCTTCGTAAGACCTATCTGTGTCGATGCGACGTAAAGCAACTTGTTAAAAAAAAGGGAAATTTCCTGGACGACGTTCAGAACTAAAGAAGAGAGAAGTACGAGACACTGTCATGAGAGGGGCCATAACCCAACCAGAACTACAGAGCCTTGCAAAAGGAATAAGAAGAAGACTTAAATATCCAACATGAAGACAAGTTTAATATCGTAACCTTCTTCGGTTCTCATGGTTCACTCTGTTTTCAGCGATTATAATTATTGTGTATATACCCTTATATCCTTCTTTTGGACAGACCTCTTTAGAGGAGTATACTCGTACCTCGAATCTCTTCTCGTCAGAATCTTGTTCACAGGATGGAGTTACGGTCTCAACGCCTGCTCTCCCAACTACCAGAAGTGACACATCTGGCAGAAGATATTACAAGCCCAACCGAGCAGAATACAGTTCTATCTTCATTTCAATATACCATTGGACCATCGCCGAGACGAAGAATGTTGCATTTAAAATTTGCACTGACAGAAATGTTTAATATCAGTCCATCCACTCAGGTCCTACATGATGCCAATGATACATTCCAGCGAGCATGAAATAAATCCCCTTTTGTTTCGCTACCAGACAACGGAAATGCTGACTGAGCAGCACGCTCGACCCCTGTGCTTGAATTATTATTTTTCTGCATCTGCTTTACGTCGCACCGACAGAGATAGGTCTTATGACGACGATGGGATAGGAAAGGGCAAGGAGGGGGAAGGAAGCGTCTGTGGCCTTAATGAAGGTACAGCCCCAGCATTTGCCTGGTGTGGAAATGGGGAAACTACGGAAAACCATTTTCAGGGCTGCCGACAGTGGGATTCGAACCCACTATCGCCCGAATACTGGATACTGGCCTCATCTCGGTGGATTGATTTCTATCATTGTTGGTTAGCATCAGCAAAGCTTAAATGTGAGAAACCTTGTGCTGTACTTGAGCAGGTACGAAACCGTAGGCTGTTCCAGGAAAATGTCTTTTTATTTAGCGTACCGGGGGGAAAGTATCGTACACACCGGTACGCCACATTCTGAATATACTTGTTCACGAGATTAGGTTCGTGAACAGTAAAATGGCTTTTTAGTTTTCAAAACACTCACTTAATGCAATTTTATTACTCTGTTCTACAACATTGTAATCTACATTGATGTCATACGAACGGATGGCAAAGTATGCAAGTGGTGTCATTTCTGTATTCTTCCCAGAGAGTATAAAGTCTTACTGTCTCATCCTCAACACGAGCTTAAGTTGGAAATATTGAATTTCAGGTACAAATGCGAATTACGGCCAGCTAGATGCATTCCGCTTCACTTTCAGCATTGTTTGAAGGTTAAACCAGTTTGGAGCGAGCGTCCATTGAGGTCAACTTTTGTTAAATTTTGATTTGTGGATTTATAATATCATAGAAACGTTATATTCTTATTATAGAGCATAATACAGTGCTCAACAATAAAGGGATCGTGTTTGGTCGATGTACGCCTCTAATTCCTATCCAGGTAAAATGACTGGTCTGGCACACCGAGACAACACCCTTCAACCTGAAGTTACGGGATTTGCTGTCACTGTGGGCGAGGGCTTTCTATTGGTGGATAATAATGTTCGTGACCAACGAGCCAGAGTGGTCAGTCAGTTCCTTGAAAGACATTTCATACAACGCATGGTGTGGCCGACATATTCTGCGGACATGAACTGCGTTGAATATGCTTGGCGTCAACTGAAGAGAGCAGTTTTCCACCGCCTTAATTCTCCTGCTAACATTCACCAACTGCCTGAAGCTGCTCTTCAACAGTGCGATAATTTTCCCCCAAACGAGTTGGATTCTTTGGTGCTGAGTATGCCTCGTCGTGTTCAAGCATGGCTCAGGGCCCGAGATTGTTATACACAGTATTGATATATCATGCAATGAACTATAATTTTGTGTTGAAAATCACATATTACCGATTTTGTGCTTTTGTTGAAATTTTCGTGCTTTTGTATAGCTTATTACATGTTGTCTTTGTATAAACACTTTGTAATGCTCAATGTACGTACATACAGGTAGTAAAATAATAAGTGCACTAAACCGGAATATGCAAAACATTTTTGAGTTATGTATTATTAAACATATCTTTATTTGTTGTTGTTGTTGTTATTGTTGTTGTTATTTTGAACAATATAGAGGATCATAGAGTAAAGCAAGTACTCAAAAAATGTATCCCAACTGAAGAGAACTGAGTTCAAAAGTCCATTTTAGAGCAAAAATCCGACATTCCACAATGTCCTAACAGTGATAGAAAGAACTTTACATAGCGCTCCATTGATATTTGGTAGCAGTGGAGGTACTACGAAAGACACCTGGAATACCTTGATTCCCCCGAAATACACTCAACAATATCATGATAGGCATTTTCTTTTCAATTAGCTTTACGTCGCACCGATACAGATGGGTCTTATGGCGACGATGGGATTGGCCTAGGAGTGGGAAGGAAGCGGCTGTGGCCTTAATTAAGGTACAGCCCCAACATTTCCCTGGTGTGAAAATGGGAAACCACGGAAAACCATCTTCAGGGCTGCCGACAGTGGGGTTCGAACCCACTATCTCCCGGATACAAGTTCACAGCTGCGCCCCCCTAACCGCACGGCCAACTCGGATAGGCATTATCAAAGACCACCAACTGTACATTCCATGATTGTCAATCTAGACACCTTTGTATGATAATTCCCTATGAAACGGTTGCACTTCCCTTCCGTGAAGTATGAGTCCAAACAGTTCTTCATTTGAGGATACGAATTATTTTTTCCAAACAGTAACATTACATCTACTAGCGTTTTTGTACAATTCAGGACCCTTGTGGTCACACACAGTGCGTGTGCTGATGTTCTTCTGAATATATATATCAGCAACAACAACAACAACAACAACCACAGAAACATCCCTCCCATATCTTTCTGGAACGTTTGAAATCAATAGTCATCATTAGTTTCCAAAAACATTTTACTGGCTTGTGTTTTCATTTATATATATATATATATATATATATATATATATATGTAATTGCAATTCAATATAAAATCTACCAGCAGATTTAATAGTTAAAAGTGGCAGTCATCGTAGTGAGAGCAGGAAGATTCGATCCATGGTAGATCCGGTATCTTTTACTCTGTAGCCGGCTCCTTGCAGACACAACCTGCTGTTCAAAGGACAGAGGAGGGAGTGTAAATAAATCTGCTGGGGCAGATTATTAGCTATACCACCTCTGTCGCCTGCTTGTGAAGACGAGGATGAGTGGAATCATAACTTGTAGGCTATATACCCTCTATTCGTACCTCTAGAACAAAGGGATACTTTCCTTACACATCTACCAGGCTCCGTGGTTAAATGGTTATCGTGCTGGCCTTTGGTGATAGGGGTCCCGGATTCGATTCCCGGCAGGGTCGGGAATTTTAACCATCACTGGTTAATTTCGCTGGCACGGGAGCTGGGTGTATGTGTCGTCTTCATCATCATTTCATCCTCATCACGACGCGCAGGTCACCTACGGGTGTCAAATCGAAAGACCCGCACCTGGCGAGCCGAACATGTCCTCGGACACTCCCGGCACTAAAAGCCATACGCTATTTCACTTTCAGTTTACTTACACAACAATCCTACAAGGACCTCGTCGACATCTCAGTGGTCCAAGTTTAATATATAGCCTCGCCCTTGGTTGCTGTTTTTGATTGACCTTGAGATATTCTATTTTAATATCTCCCACGGATACTGATTTTAATCTGGCGCAGCATATTTCCGCTGCCTCCTCTCCGGCCTTCTCCCACTTCTATCCCATTCCGTTTGTTTTTCTAGTTAACCTATCCAGACATAAATAAACATTGAAGTTGCATTCTACTTCCAAGATTTACTCTCAGGTGGAGTGAAAACTAATTACGAATAGCCTTTAATGTACCTGGACGGGCCAGACAACTACCATATTTACTAAATTCCAAATACTGACAGATGTTATACCACGGATATTCACAGGCCCGCAGGCACTCTTCATCCCTCAGGCCTGGAGATATATCAAGTGCTGGTCGATACTGAAATGAAAGGAAATATTTAGATTTAATTACTCGGGCGTGCGGCTTCTTGGTTGAATGGTCAGCATACTGAACTTCTATTCAGTGGGCCTAGGGCCCAATTCCAGGCAGGGTCGAGGATTGTAATAAAAATTAAACACACTTCACTACCAACCACCACAAAGTGCAATAACGAGTGCATCCCTCTATATAGGGCATCAGGAAGGTCAACCGGTCGTAAAAGTGAGCTAAATATCCACCAAGTGTTGGCCCCACTAATATTGGGGCAAAGTACGGGAAGAAGGGGACACAAACATCTCATAAAAGTGAATGGATTAGGACAAAAATTAAAAATATCTGATGTAGTCTAGTCCGCAATGTTAAGCCACTTCGTCTCACAGCCATCTTTTGAGAAAGAATTGTCTTCTAAGGAGTAAGGCTTTATATACCGAGCAAGTGGCTATACGGTTTGGGTCACGTAGCTATGAGCTTGCATTCGGGAGAAAACGGGTTCGAACCCCACGGTTATGTGAATGATTCTGATCCACGAAATATCACTGTAATATTTGTCACAAATGGAAGATAAACATTGATTTTACTCAAACAAAGTCTCAAATCGGAGGATGATTAAGAAATACCGTCGTTACTAGCAAGAAATATGTATACGTACTAACGGGCTGTAAACAGGACTCCATTATGTTGCATTCCGCTGCTCGCACCGTCTTTTGTTTCTTTAGTGAGGTCCAGGGCTGGCACAGATGAATGGCAGTGCTATGTCTGTGAATTCTCATTAGCTTTGCCCATTTGTCCAGCGCGAATATTTTGTTGAAAGAAAAATAGCATGATCCCTGGACCAATAAATCGTTTAATGAATCAGTTACGGCACATGAAGTGACAGCCCTTCAAATTACATCGAATGAGAAAAATCAATAAAACGACACCAAAGAACTTCAGTGAGCAAAGGCATCATACACAACAGTGTTAGACAAACAAAACACTCACGGAAGCGCTGCGACGTAGCAGAAATAGTAGTTGTAAGGCAGTAAAGTAGGTATTCTCTAAAATAAAATATTTTGTATTATTTCTTAATCAGCCTCCGATTTGAGACTTTATTTAAGTAAAAGCAATTATTTTCTTCCATTTGTGACAAATATTACAGTGATATTTCGTGGATCACAATCATTCACGTAACCGAACCACACTATCGGCAGCCCTGAAGATGGTTTCGCGCAGTTTCCCATTTTTCACACTAGGCAAATGCTGGGGCCGTACCTTACTGAAGGCCACGGTCGTTTCCTTCTCACTCCTAGCCCTTTCCTATCCCATCGTCGCCATAAGACCTAACGGTGTCGGTGCGACGTAAAAACAGACTGCAAAAAAAAAAAAAAAATGTATAGCGTAACATCTAAGAAGCAGGGCTGGATTCTGGGGTAGGCTGAGTAGGCTGCAGTCCGCATAACCAAAAAAGTATACAGACTTGAAAATATTCACAAGTTATACATGTTCAAAGTTAGTCCGCTTCCTTGGCTGAATTCCGAAGCGTTCGGTTCAGAGTGTATCGGGATTGATTCCCGAGGATTTTAATCCTCTGACTGGAGGGCTGGGTGTTTGTGTTTATCCCAGTACACTCCTCCTCAAATACACACTACACTACGAACCACCACAGTAACATGCAATAGCGAATACATCCCTCCACATAGGGTTGGCGTCAGGAAGGGCATTCGGCAGTAAAACACGACCAAATGCAATCTGTGCCATAATTCGCTCCCGTCACTCCACCAGGGTGTGGGAAAAGTGGTACAAGTAGAAGTACAAGAACAAGAAGAAGAAACATGTTCAAAGTTAACTGTAAATGTGTATAAGGGAATTAAAAAGTGAGGTAGTTTCCCGTTGCTTTTCTCTCCGATCCAGAACGCTATTTTGGAGGGCCTAACCTCACAGGGCCCAGTTTTATGGTCAGATGCCTTCCCTCTTCATCTGACCTAGTTCTACAGCTAGATGCCCTTCCCTCCCACCTGGGCCTAGTTTTACGGCTAGATGCCCTTCCCCTTCACAGATGACATTTTGGAGAGTGGCCCAGTTTTACGGTCAGATGCCCTTCCCTTATCTAACCTAGTTTTACGGCTAGATGCCCTTCCCTCCTTGTAGGGGCCTAACCTCACAGAGCGCAGTTTTACGGTTAGATGCCTTTCCCTCCTCCTCATCTGGCATAGTTTTACGGCTTGATGTCCTTCGCCCTCACAGACGGCAGTTTGGAGTGCGCTAACCACACAGAGACCAGTTATAGGGTCAGGTGCCCTCCCCTCCACCCCATCATCTTAGTAGTGTACTCCTCCTGATCTGGCCTAGTTTTACGATCAGATGCTATTCTCTCCTCATCTGACGTAGTTTTACGGCTAGATACCATTCCCACCTTATCATCCTAGTACTGTATTCCTCTTCATTTTGGCCCAGTTTTACGGTCAGATGCCCTTCCCTCCTCATCTGGTCTATTTTTAAGGCTAGATGCCTTCCCATCTGCCCATCATCCTAGTAGTGTCCTCCTCCTGATCCGGTCCAGTTTTACACTCAGATGACCTTCACCCCTCTTCATCTAGCCCAGTCTTACGGTCAGATACCCTTCCCTCCTCCTTATCTGGCCCAATTTTACAGTCAGATGCTCGTCCTTCCTTCTCCTCATCCTAGTAGTGTTCTCCTCCTGATCTGACCCAGTTTTACGGTCAGATACCCTTCCTTCTCTACGTCATCCTAGTAGTGACCTCCTGGCCCAGTTTTACGGTTAGGTGCCCTTCTCTCCTCCTCACTTGCCTCAGCCTCCGGGTATGTGGAATCATTATTTAATAAATTATTATAACATAGTATCCTTACTTGTAGCCTACTTACGTTATTGATATGTTATCAAACTGCGAAAGCCTTGAGTTCAGTGACTTATACGGATTCATAATTTTTAGTAATTAACATTACAATGTCCGCCTCTGTGGTGTAGTGGTTAGCGTGATTAGCTGCCACCCCCGGAGGTGCGGGTTCGATTCCCGGCTCTGCCACGAAATTTGAAAAGTGGTACGAGGGCTGGAACGGGGTCCACTCAGCCTCGGGAAGTCAACTGAGTAGAGGTGGGTTCGATTCCCACTTCAGCCATCCTAGAAGTGGTTTTCCGTGGTTTCCCACTTCTCCTCCAGGCAAATGCCGGGATGGTACCTAACTGAAGGCCACGGCCGCTTCCTTCCCTCTTCCTTGCCTGTCCCATCCAATCTTCCCATCCCACCGCAAGGCCCCTGTTCAGCATAGCTGGTGAGGCCGCCTGGGCGAGGTACTGGTCATCCTCCCCAGATGTATCCCCCGACCCAAAGTCTGAAGCTGCTCCAGGACACTGCCCTTGAGGCGATAGAGGTGGGATCCCACGCTTAGTCCGTGGGAAAAACCGACCCTGGAGGATAAACAGATTAAGAAGAAGAAGAACATTACAATTGGAGAACTATCTGATGGTATGTTTACGGAAATTGAACACGGGCCTCCGGGTATGCCGAATGATAATTTATATAAATTATCATTACATGTTACCTATCACCCCGTTTAGTAACAGAATTAGGCGATGAGTACAAGAAATATTCATTAAACTCATGGAAAAAAGCAGTTACCATTTTTGAATATATATTCATGACTGATATACTTACGTTATTGATATGTTATGAAGCTGGAAGGCATTGTGTCGAGGTGTCCTTTTTGTCCTTTTACCTTCTGATAAGACGAGAGCCTTGTGTTCAGTATTTAACACTTGCCTTTTTCATTTTACCCTTCTGCAAGATAAAAGAAGTGGAGGAGAGCACAGAGGATGAATGAGGAGGGTGCGGTAAGGAGGAGGAGGTAGATTTATGTATGTATACCACGATTTTTTTCGGTTCTGCATTTACATTTTATTATTTTTAAACATTCATATCATATTTAAAAAATCATAATTAGAAGGATAAAGGATGTGGAAAAAATGTAATGTTAACTATTATTCAAAAAATAAAACAATATAACTTTTTTGTATTGTTCATCATAAACAACATCAACATCATCAGAGATTTTTTAAATCATGCCATGACAAACAGATAAAAACGTAGAGAATATTATATTTTACATAATATTACATCTTCAATATAGAAATGAAAATAGAGTTGAAAAAGAATGATGATGTAGTGATATTTTATGATTTTTTGTATTTACATCCACTTTTAATATTCTTTTTAACGAAATGTAGAAAACTTTGTATTTCAGTTAATCTTATCCCTTTTACACTTATTCATCATAATTTCAACAATCAAAGTTTCTTCAATAAAAAGATAGTATAACATCGTAAACTGCAATAACTTACTGCATTCTGATTATTTATATTTTAAAAGAACATGTCATGACAACACCTATTTGTTTTTGTGCCCCCGCTCGTAAGAGAATCACGTTTCCACTGTCGTTTATTATCAAATGCAATTAATGAACACTTATTCTGTTCGATAGTAAAAACATGATGTCTGCGTGAAAGTATCCTTATCTGCCTACAAAAAAGTAACATTTTTAGATGACAGTATATTACGATAGTGGTTTTTTTTTGCTAGTCGCTTTACGTCGCACCGACACAGATAGGTCTTATGGCGACGATGGGATAGGAAAGGCCTAGGAGTTGGAAGGAAGCGGCCGTGGCCTTAATTAAGGTACAGCCCCAACATTTGCCTGGTGTGAAAATGGGAAACCACGGAAAACCATTTTCAGGGCTGCCGACAGTCGGACTCGAACCCACGATCTCTCGGATGCAAGCTCACAGCCGCGCGCCTCTACGCGCCCGGTTACGATAGTGTTCTACATGTAAATGTCTAACTACACTTGAACGCACTCCTTTTGCCTTTCGCACAGAATGTGAATTTTCTGTCTCGCATGTATACATTTTTGGTGTTAAACCAATAAACTCAGTAATAATATTCATACTACATTCATCTTTCATAAGACCTATTAATTTCTTATCAAGTGGCTTAATGTCAAATTGATTACATGGTGAAAGAGAAAAAGTATCGAAGTATTCAGAATGGTTACGCATTACATCGTGGACGTTTGTTTTTCAAATATGATAAATAAAACTATTTGTATCCATACACAACAGTGAAAGATCTGTAAACTGCTGCTTTGCACAACCACAATGAAAATCATACATTTTTAGTTTAGAGTAATCTAGTATGACCATTCCCAAATAAATTGGCTTTGCATAAACTATCTCAGTTTTTCATTTCAACAGTAATAAGGTCACGATCAATGACATTATAAAAATTATGTTTCGATATGTACTTTGCAATTGCATGCCTGTTAACAAGCGAAACAAGTCCACCGCGAATTCCGCGTTCAAAAAACAAAAGCATGTCAACATCAGTAAGAAGACCAAGTCTAACACCTGTATACTTTAACATTGCATCCCACGAAAGACCAGGAGACGTGTAGTAATAGCAAGGGTCTAATCCATAAATAGTTAAACACATTTTACAGAACTTTTCAAGCACATCACAAAGTAAAAGTCTTTATATTTTTAAATACAAGTCAGCATATTCACCTAAAGATTTGATATTAAATGTTGACCACACAGTACATGCATGCAAGTAGTCTTCATCTAAAATGGATATTGTATGTTTATCATATGATGATGTGCTGTGCTTAGTGATGGTGTACTGCTTTCATTTAATACACTTAAAAATGCAGACTGAGGAGGTAATTTTGTTTTTTCTAACGTTTCAAAGCTTTGAATATAGTCATACTGCAGAATACCTTTCCTAATACAAAGTTTAAATTTCTCAGGATCTGAAAAATACTCATGAATGTATTGAAAGTCAATTTACAAGCGTATCAAGGGAAAAGTTAATAAATTTATATAAGTCTAAAAAGCGAATGCTAATATCGCCTACACGTTGACAATGATATGAACGTTCATGATTTTGTGCAATTACATTGAACTTTGTGCATTTTAATCGTGCAAACTCGCGAACGATATAGTGCTAATCGTATCCTGACAAGTTATGAAAAAAGCAAGGAATAAAATCAGGAACACGATATAAAATGTTACATGAATGATATTCAGGTCCGCGATATTTCCCTGTAAAGTGACTGTGATCTCTAACCTTAATCTCTGGGAATGTAATAGGCTGTTTACAGATGTGGCAATCATCTGTTTCATCATGCATAATTATAATATCATCAAATGTTATTTGAACTGGAACTGGATATAAGTAAATGAACGCGATGTGCTAACATTAAAACTTCAGTACATGTCACGCAACATTAATACCATGGTTACCGCTTGCATCGCCAATATCTAAGCGCGGTATGACTGTCCTATGTTTCTTTCTCGCAGATGACTTGCAGACGACGTGATCGAGCGAAGCACAACGCTACCAACCACTCTACTTAGGAACTAGACCATCAGTGAGCATAGCCCTCAAGGGGAGGGGACTGATTGCGCATGATGTTTCGTTGCTAGGATAATCAACAAGTTACGAGATGTTGAATTATTCTTTTCGTTGCTTGCTATGGTAATCAACAAGTCTCTTTCTGGCAGCTGCTGATCTCCATTAAGGTACGTTCAATGTCGGTATGAATGTTCCTTTATTCTATATCCTTCTTTATGTGTGTGTATAAAATAATTTTTCAGTATTTCTTTTCCCTGGACCAGTATGTACCGCTACCTCTGAACCATTTAAACATATCCGGCTAGTGACAAAACCATTGGTCTGAATTCGTTAGGTCCGGCTTGTGGCGAAACCATTGGTCTGTGAAGAAGCAGACATTAGAAGCCGCTTACGGCTTCTAACCTGTTGTCAAGCCATTGGTCTGTGCACAAGCAAACGTTAGAAGCCACGAAGCGGCTTTAGGCCTCTATTTCTTATTAATATTCAATCATAAGTCGCGCAGCTTTAGGCCTCTATTTCCAATTCATATTAAAGCATAAGTAGCGCAATTTATGCCTTAAACTGTTCAGAATCGTAATTACTGCATCGCTACGTCTCTACTATTTCAACATGTTATTATTTCTCTTTGGTGTGTTCATATATTATAATCGTGGCTGGCGGTGGCACGAATGGGCTCTGCCATCGCCTGAAGATTTGCCCTATGAAACGTCACTCCCATAATTCAAGACAGCCATATATTGTTATTGTTATTCTTATTTATTTCATATGCTTATTCTTTTGCATTGCCTCATTCTCTTAGGTCTTTTCATCGCGTAAGTTGGTCATAACTTCTGGCTGTCTTGAATTATGGGAAGGACATTTCATTGGCGTAACCTTCAACCAATGGCAGAGTCCATTCGCCCACCGTCAGCCATGATTACTATGTTATAAACTTGCGTGAGTTTTACCGTCCTTACTCTTGTGATTCATTTAACAGCCATGCAGTACAATTTTCTCCACGATACATCGTAAAAATGGTAATAATGAATCGAATGAACAAACAACTTCGTATGTAACAGAAAACGGTGTGTGCTTCTGAATAGAATCAGTATATGGTTCGGTCATATCTGGTTGACAACGATGAAAAGGTGTTGTAAACCATTCAAAATCTGCATATACAGTCAACGTAACAGGTTCCTGACGATAATAATTCTCAAATTTTATTTCTACTTTTTCACTATTAGGAACAATAAGCTTTACAGCTGGGTGTGTTGTACAATCAACTAAGTGTGTAGCTAACATACTTCATCATCATCATCTGTTTACCCTCCAGGTTCGGCTTTTCCTTCGGACTCAGCGAAGGATCCCACCTCTACCGCCTCAAGGGCAGTGTCCTGGAGCTTCAGACTCTTGGTCGGGGGATACAACTGGGGAGTATGACCAGTACCTCGCCCAGGCGGCCTCACCTGCTATGGTGGACAGGGGCCTTGTAGGGGGATGGGAAGATTGGAAGGGGTAGACAAGGAAGAGGGAAGGAAGCGGCCGTGGCCTTAAGTTAGGTACCATCCCGGCATTCGCCTGGAGGTGAAGTGGGAAACCACGGAAAACCACTTCGAGGATGGCTGAGGTGGGAATCGAACCCACCTCTACTCAGTTGACCTCCCGAGGCTGAGTGGACCCCGTTCCAGCCCTCGTACCACTTTTCAAATTTCGTGGGAGAGCCGGGAATCGAACTCGGACCTCCGGGGGCGGCAGCTAATCACGCTAACCACTACACCACAGAGGCGGACAGCTAACATACTTTCTGATGAAAAGTATTGCAAACATCTGTCACATATAAACTTCTTTTCTGTATGTGATAATAATTTCGTGTGGCTATTTCTAGCCGAGTGCAGCCCTCTGTATGTGATGAAAGTAGTGAGCTTAACAAACGTGAAAGGTTTGTTATAAGACAGTATGTACGCTGCTCTCGTCAAACTAACAGCAAGTTTCCAGCAGTGTAACGTAGCGGATGTGGTTAGGCGTTCGCCTACCAATCGAAGGAATGTGACAGTGGCGGTTCGAATCCTGCATCGTTGAGGTATTTTTGCATCGGTATGATCTTTGAATACGTATACACAGGCCTATGTTTGCCACATTCAAACAGTAGAATGACGATGTTGTTCATCGTGTGCTCCGCACATACTCCGCTGGTTAGTGCCTAAATGTACTCTAATCTCTGCTGTCATTCGGCATGTTTTCCACAGAGGAATACGTTGACATGTTCCTCATTAATGGGGAGGCAAGACAAAACGCATGCGAGGCACTACGTCTGTACCAGGAACGATACCCCGATAGGCGACACCCGGCTGCTACGACATTCCACCGTGTTAAAAGACGCCTATGGACAACAGGCGCGATTTCCAACCAGCCACTAGACCGCGATAAGCCCGATACTGAACCCATGAACTACCAAGAGTTCAATACATCGGGTGAAACAGAAGAGGCCATTCTGGAGACATCTCGTAACAATCCACACATGAGCACAAGGGCGATTACGCGACAGGTGAACACCAGCCAGCCGTCCGTCTGGCGAATACTGCATGAATATAAATTTCACCCATACCATCTTGAGCAACACCAAGAGTTCCATAGGCAGGATTTCGAAGCTCGAATGGAGTTCTGTCTGTGGCTATTAGGCAGGCTGGACAATGATGCAGCACTCGTATCGCATATCTTGTTCTCCGACGAATCGCGCTTCCACAATAATGGGAACGTCAATTGCCACAACATGCACTACTGGAGTCCGAACAACCCTCACTGGGTGCGACAGGCGGCCCATCAAGTACAATGGGGAGTGAATATCTGGTGTGCCGGGCTGAGTGGCAAAGACGGTTAAGACGCTGGCCTTCTGACCCCAACTTGGCAGGTTCGAACCTGACTCAGTCCGGTGGTATTTGAAGGTGCTCAAATACGCCAGCCTCGTGTCGGTAGATTTACTGGCACGTAAAAGAACTCCGAAATCCGAAAAAGTAGTTAGTGGGACGTAAAGCCAATAACATTATTACCACTTGGTGTGGAATCTTGGGGGATCGCCTGATTGGACCGTATTTCTTTGAGGGCCATTGGACGGGCCCACGCTACCTGCACTTTCTGCGTTAGGAACTCCCACTGCTGCTGGAGGATGTGCCCTTGCACGATCGTTTGACGATGTGGTTGCAAACAAGATGGAGCTCTCCACATTCGACTTTTCCCGTTCGTAACCTTCTGAACGAGGAACTGCGAGGAAAATTGATAGGATGAGGAGGCCCTGTTTCTTGGCCCGCCAGATCACGCATTCAACGCCGTTAGACTTCTCCTTGTGGGGACATTTGAAGAACGTAGTTTACACTCAAAAACCCCAACCAGCTCCGACAACTCATCACGGACGCCTGCCGAGCAATTACACCTGGAATGCTTCAGCGCGCAAGACGATCTCTTGGACACCGGGCCCTGATGTGCATAAACCAAAACGATCATCACATCGATCATTTGCTGCTATAAAACATTGTCTTGGCAGCTGTGTTCCTATTATTTCCGGTCTGTATGTGTCGGCCTGCTAACTAATCGGCCCTTCTTAGGGTCAAAAACACATTCATTCACACACAATTTGCGTGAAAGCGGGTATTGAACTTACATTGCGCGCGGTAGGTATTAAAGAAGTATTTAAAAAATGTATAATCTTCGCCCCGGACTCAAACCTCCCACCTGACATGCAAGCCCGCTCCGTCACGTCTTTACCAACTACACTACGGTTCCGTACGGCACACTGGGCAGCTTATAGCAGGTATTAGGTTTATTACGGTCACAATATCAATTTAGTGTTTCGCGCGCGTGTCAGGTTCATGTGATCTAGAAGGCACACGCATGTCTTCCAGTTTAATATGAGTATAACATTACGGCGTCTTATCATGGTGAGGCGGTTGTGTTGTCTGAGCATACCGGCAGGGCAGATGTTTTCAGGACGGAATGGATATTGAGGGTTGCATAAAACTACATTGGAAGGGGCGGCTGGATCACGCTGTGTATGCCTTATGGTGATGAAAGATACGAAGGGGGTAGGAGTGGGAAGGAAGCGGCCAAGGCCTTAATTAAGGTGCAGCCTCAGTATTTGCCTGGTGTGAAAATGTAGCGATATTTGCTCATAATGAGGGGTTTCAGATGTAATTTTTACCACGAATATTCCATTTCAGATACTCAAGTTTCGACTTGTAGTGTAACTTGTGTTGACGCCGAACGTTCACCCTGTAGGCCTGGAAGACTGAAAATGACTTTCAATAAAGTCGAAACTTTAGTACCTGAAATGTCCGACTCGTTGGCTGAATGGTCAGCGTTCTGGCCTTCGGTTCAGAGGGTCCCGCGTTCGATTCCCGGCCGGGTCGGTGATTTTAACCTTCATTGATTAATTCCAATGGCCCGGGGACTGGGTGTTTGTGCTGTCCCCAACATCCCTGCAACTCACACACCACACATAACACTATCCCCCACCACAATAACACGCAGTTACCTACCTATGGCAGATGTCGCCCACCCTAATCGGAAGGTCTGCCTTACAAGGGCCAACTTCTCCCCTCCCTTACAAAACCAACCGCTCCCTCCCGTTGGTACAGCTTCAAACAGAACCCTATCAAGCATAACTACCACACCAAGTGAAGTTCATAACCTTCTTCAAACTCTTCGTACCAACAAAGCTACCGGTGCCGACACTATAGGTCCTCTTTTCCTAAAAAATACTGCCAGCACTCTTTGCGTCCCTCTCTCTAAATTATTTAACAGATGTTTTGCCGCGGACTATTTTCCTATTACCTGGAAACAGGCAAATATTGTTAAGCTTCTCAAATCAGGCAAAAAATTAATTGTTTCATCTTACCGACCAATCTCTATTCTCCCCACACTATCCTTTATCTTTGAAAAAATTATACACCAACGTCTCCTCGCATTCACTTTGCCGTATATCTCAACCAAGCAGCATGGTTTTCTACCAGGTGGCTCTTGTCTAACAAACCTGGTCACTCTGCATAGCATTGCATCACACGCCATTACAGCTAAATCACAGCTGGATATCTGCTACGTAGACATTTTGAAAGCTTTCGATTCTGTTGACCATACTCTGTTGCTCCATAAACTCTCCGAACGATTTAATATACATGACAGTCTTCTGACCCTTCTTGCTGGCTTCCTACATAACCGTTGGCAGAGAGTGGTAATATCAGGCACTTCATCCTCATGGTTACCAGTCACCTCCGGTGTCCCACAAGGCAGTACTCTTGGCCCCTTGCTGTTTTCTTTGTTTATGGACGATTTGCCGTCCAAACTCAACGAAACAGCGAATACCCTACTCTTTGCTGACAACTGCAAGATATTTAGGGAGATCAGGAATCCAGCAGATGCAGCCCTGCTACAGTCCTCACTTAATGCCCTCTCAAACTGGTGCCGTACTTGGAAACTTATCCCCAATCCACAAAAATGCAGCCACATGACCATAACACTGCGTAAATCTCCTCTACCGACATCATATTACCTACTCGACAAGCCCATCACCGTGGTTACGCAACAGTGTGACCTAGGTGTAATATTCGATACAAAATTGCAATTTAAGACCCATATAGAAACATATACAACCAAGGCTATGAAATTACTAGGCATTCTCTATCGCTTCACAGAAATTTCTGACCCCATTGCTCTTCGTCACTTCTTCCTCACGATCGTTCAACCTCTCTTAAACTACTGCTCTCCGATTTGGACAACAGCCGCCCCCTCCAATACTAAGCAGTTAGACAGAGCAGTGTCCTTCTTTGCTGCAATTGTAAGGAACAGAAACCCCAAGCTCAGAAATCTGTCTACGCATCAGGTATTAATGGCAATTAATGTGTCACCGCTGCACATCAGGCGACAGGTAGCTGACCTGAGTTTCCTCCACGAGATCTTAAATGGACATTACCGCTCGGAACATCTTGTTTCTCTCTTCTCTCTCCGCGTTCCTTCCCGCTCCACCAGAACCAAAGACCTTTTCCACATTCCTAGGCACTCTCTATCGCTTCACAGAAATTTCTGACCCCACTGCTCTTCGTCACTTCTTCCTCACGATCGTTCAACCTCTCTTAAACTACTGCTCTCCGATTTGGACAACAGCCGCCCCCTCCAATACTAAGCAGTTAGACAGAGCAGTGTCCTTCTTTGCTGCAATTGTAAGGAACAGAAACCCCAAGCTCAGAAATCTGTCTACGCATCAGGTATTAATGGCAATTAATGTGTCACCGCTGCACATCAGGCGACAGGTAGCTGACCTGAGTTTCCTCCACGAGATCTTAAATGGACATTACCGCTCGGAACATCTTGTTTCTCTCTTCTCTCTCCGCGTTCCTTCCCGCTCCACCAGAACCAAAGACCTTCTCCACATTCCCCACACTCAGCACTCAATACTTCAACGATCTTTCCTAATCCGCCTCCCAACACTCTTTAACAATATTAATAGGAGACAAGAGCTTGATATAGCATCAAATAAAAGTGTATTCGAGAGGTGTGTAAATAGTATCTTAAAGATAAGTTGATGTGAAGGGATTATACCGCCATCTTGACCCACGACGACTTGGCCATGAACATGGACATTCTCATGGTTTTCGATTTGGACAGTTATTAGTAGGATGTGTACCTGATCTTGTTATATTTTGTTATGTTTGTTATATTTTATTATGAAAGTTTACGTTTGTTAAATAGTCTGTTGACAGTGCAAGTGAAATTTGCTCAGTGTAGCTGTATCTTGTGCTTCGTGAATAAATAAATAAATACATAAATAAATAAATAAATAAATAAATAAATAAATAAATAAATAAATAAATAAATAAAAAATAGCCACAAGAAATTAAAATTAAAAGTACATGAAATGGAATATTCGCGGTAAAAACTACGTCTAAACCCATCACCATTATTATTATTATTATTATTATTATTATTATTATTATTATTATTATTATTATTATGTGTTTGTTGTTACCGAGCTCGATAGCTGCAGTCGCTTAAGTGCGGCCAGTATCCAGTATTCGGGAGATAGTAGGTTCGAACCCCACTGTCGGCAGCCCTGAAAATGGTTTTCCGTGGTTTCGCATTTTCACACCAGGCAAATGCTGGGGATGTACCTTAATTAAGGCCACGGCCGCTTCCTTTCCACTCCTAGCCCTTCCCTGTCCCATCGTCGCCATAAGACCTATCTGTGTCGGTGCGACGTAAAGCAACTAGCAAAAAAAAATGTGTTTGTTGTTTTGTTGTTTTTGTTATTGTTCAGTAGTTGTAAGATATTTCATCTAATCTATTTTCACGCGACAATGTGTCGTTGTCGTTAATCTGAAATGTAAAGCACCGATTTTCCTGATATTCAGGAAAGGAAGGGGATGAGTGTATGCGTTAATTGTAAAGTTCAAGGTAAGATTAAATAATATCGTCCCATTGTTGGCGCATGCAATATCTTGTTTGCAAAATAATAAAAACATCAATAACAGTCGTCGCGTTTAGATAGATAATGGCTCAATTGTGTTCAGTAAGTTGATGACGACCTCTCATCGGCACCATTATACGCCCGTAGTTCATTACAGTAATTCTACAGAGCTCGAGAAATCTGTAATTGAACTTCATAATACCGTGCCTTCAAGTACGGGTGGGGCCATTCGTCCCTGGACTAATGAGTCATGACAGAGATTCTGCAGCATCAACCTTATTAAAATTTGCATCAAACGTCTACATTCAAAATCATCCGGATTATTCTGCTGACCTACTTACATTCTGCTCCTTTTGCATGAATCAAGTATCGACATCAATGCATATAATGGTACTGATGCCAAGTCTGTCATTAACTTATTGAACACAAGTCAATATGCATATTGAAATATTCCATACTTTGTTTGGTTTTAAATATTTTAGAAGCATGACAATGCTCTAGTATATTAATTTCTACACCTCTGAGGTAAAATGCAATGAGAGTATTTGATCAGTTTGTATCTCCTTCTTTTTCGCGTTTCATCCTTTTCTCAATCCTGACGACATTTATCTGTATAATTCTCCATCTTTCACAGTTTTCTGCCAAATGAGTTACTTGTGTAGGAATGTCCTGACTGCACGTTTTATTTATATTCTCTCTTCCCAGGAATATTTCCCTGGATTATGTGTTCATATAAAAATTGAAGAAATGTACTTTGAAATAAAAATAATAATTTTCTACCTATTTTGAAAATAAATTTTATATTTCGAACTATTTTTGTGAACATGTCTGAATTATATTAAGCCCGTCTGGTGGCCATGATTGTTAAAGCGTTGAAGTATAAACGGTCTGACATAGTGGTAAGCCGGTTTGAGTCCCGTTGGTCTAAAAAAATGTTCATCATCAGAATGTCGGCCGGCAGGGTAGGAGAGGTGGTGGTATACAATTTCTAATCACTAGATTGCGTACCAAAAGCCTGGGTTAAATTCCAAACCTCTCCGCAGTACTCATATGGAATGAGGGCATATGACGCTGTTGTTGGTGATTCGTCCGTCGGATGGGGACGTTAAGCCTTGAGCAGATTCCTTGGTTGTATTCGACAGTAGTAGGCTATGTGCCGGCACCGGGCTTCACCCTCTCCCTTCCTACTATCATATATCACGTCATTCATTTCATATCATTAACTCCTCTAATGAGTTTGGCGTCAGGAAGGGCATGCGGTCATAAAAACCCGCCCCAGCAGATCCATCTCGCCTCATACCCGACCCCGTAGAGAAAAGGGACAAGGGTTGGACAAACAATGTCTGAATTCTAGTAGACTGACACCTTCCCAAAAATAAAAATAAAATTGCAGAAGTGAGCTGGAAATGGCCTAGGACTGGAAACGTAGCGGCTGTGGATTTAATTACGGTACAGCCTCAACATTCTCTTATGAAAATAGAAAAACTATCTTCAGAGTTGCCGACGGTGCAATTCGGACTTCAAACCCGCCCCCTCCTGCATACAAGCTCACATCTGCACGATGCATACCGTGGAGACAACTCGTTCGGATCTTACAGAAATTTAGTTTGCTAGTACAGCTCTCAGAAAATCTGGTCTTCAATAGATTATTGAAATGACTTGTGTAATATGGACTGAACCAGCCTATATAAATGTGCAGTTTACCGCCTACAACCTCAGCCATCCTACCGCAACAATGACTTTTTCTCAACTAATCATAAGGACATTATTTTGAACATTATATTTCCTCTTTGACGCATTAGCAGGAATAGTAGGAACATCACTTAGTTTACTAATTCTAGCAGAAGTATGGCAACCTGGATATCTATGTTGTATTTGGAGATTTATTCATGTTCTAGAGGTTATAGCCGTGAGTTTATTTTATTATGTTACAGTGACTACCATGCAAAAAATTACGCTGTTTTCCCTAAGGTAACTTTATCTTATAATCGCTAATTCATAAATCAATGTTCCAATTATAAAGAGTTACTTGTAAAGTTGAAAACATTTCCTAGCAGATAAAGCAGGGGCTCCCCATACTACAAAAAAGTAAAATTAAGCAATTTCCTCAATTGTGCCGAAAATTGAAGGGCTAAAAGGCCCGGAAAGATTTCAAATTGTGAGTCTTGGATAGCTCTATCAAACTTTATAAAAAAAAACTTCTAAAACACTTCCGGCCTAAATGCAGTTCCGGAAAAGCAGCCTAAAATCGCTTGGTTCTTAACTCGCTTTCTTTTTTTTTTTATCCAAATCCTAGCCAAACTTATTTACATAATTATTTCTGCAATGTGTTCCTTAGTTCAATACCCTTAGGCGTTTCTTTTGTTTTTGAAAATGTCCACACCGTGATTCAAATCCTAGCCAAATTAACTTTACATAATTCTTTCTGTAATGTGTTCCTTAGTTCGGTATCGTAAGTCGTTTTTTGATTTTTTAAATGTCCACACCGAATGTTGTTAGAAGGGCTTAAGTGAAACAATGCATTGACTCGCATTAACGCTCGAAGTGGTAAAGAAAGGCAAACTGCTAATCCAATCGACCGGATAACAATTATTAAAAAAGGATTGTAATTTTTAGAAATAAATAAAGAATAATTATATTCTCATACTTTATTATATTTTATTTACCTAAAATTCGTAGCCTATATCCCTAGGATATTTTCAACATTGAGTTGCTTGCCTGAAAGGCTAGAACTGTGGATTTTTATCTTTATGTCACCATTTGAGAACATTCTTTCTCAAACAATGAAGGTGAGGAAGATAATTCCAGTGAAGGAGATAGTAGACAAACTGGGTCCTTTCCTCGGAAGATTAATTACCATAAGTTCCATTCCTGTAGATGGAGGATCGAATATTACGATGATGATGATGATGCTTGTTGTTTAAAGGGGCCTAACATCCAGGTCATCGGCCTCAAGAACAAGAAGAATATTACGGACCCCCAGCCGGTCGTAACAGGCAACTTAGGGTGGGACCCTTAGAGCCTTTCAACTTGGGACCGTGCGATGATCACAAATCGCCTAGCTGAGTCTGGCATTGCATCCACTGATTTCTGCCCAGAAGCTCACTTTCATCTTTCCCATCCGACTTCTCTTGATCAACTCTTCCGATCTCGATGGTGTGAGGCCTTGATTTGTTAAGTCTTTTACGTTCACGCCCTTCGTAGGCCTTCCCTTCCCTTCCTTTCGCCGACATCTTCATTCTTCGAATAGTCGGACCTCTTCTCTTTTTCTCTTCTGAAGAGTTAAGAGCGGATGTTTGTGTGTTTATAGTTCCCCTTGAAACAATTATCACCACCTCCAGCATGCCAATTTTTTCAATTTTTTGGGAAATTATGCGTACAATTTCCCCAGTCAACGACAGGCACTATAGCTAACATTACATAAAACTGTCAAACGGTTTGGAAGAAAACGAATTAATAAAATCAGATTAAGTTTCCCTTTTCATTTCGTCAAACGCCAAATATTTACTTACTTGTCAGTAATTTCTCCAACCTTCTGTATACCGACAGTTAGCACCATATAATTCCCCCTGTCTTCTTCTTATTCTTACTATTCTTCTTCTTCTTCCTCTTCTTATTCTCTTCTTCTTCTTTCGTTTTGGCCGACAATGGACCACGTTAATTCAAATTCGGCTTCATCTATTTCTGGGCTTTAATCCTCGTCCAGTTCTCCTTCATCCTTTCACTCTGCTATCTCCTCCACGGAGCTTGCGTACGGGATCTAAGATTTCCTTGAAACCCCTTCGTGGCCTTGATCCTCGACTTGTAAGCATCCCTGTTGCTGATTTCCGTTTCTTGTATTCCCATTCCTTCCAGATCCTTCTTTACCTCCTGATACCAGCGCACCGTAGTTATACTGGTCTCCAAAAATCTTATTATATGATTGGTCAGTCTTCCCGGGTTCATACTGTAGATATGTCCGAAGAACATGTCTCTCCTCTTCCGGATGGTATCTCAGATCTTTTCTACCTTGAGAATACAATTCTTGGTTTCCTTTCTTTCTGTGTGATCCATCCTCTCTTATTTCCTGTTTTCTTTATTTATATAGCAGACTTGAATGATCGTGGCTGTTCTTAATCTACAGTATTCTGCGAATAGGATATTATTTCTGCTAGTAGATATAAACACTATCTTTTCTATATCCATTCTCTCATTATCACTTTCTTATAAAATCTATTTTTGTTTGCTATTCGTTTTACATCGCATCGACACAGAGGTCTTATGGCGACATTTGGGACAGAAATGGGAAGGAACCGACCGTGACCTTAGTTAAGGTACAACCCAGCATTTGCGTGATGTGAAAGTGGGAAACGACGGAAAACCATCTTCATGGCTGCCGACAATGGATTACGAACTGATTACCTCCCGAATGCAAGCTGACCGCTACGCGACTCAAGCCGCGTAGCCAACTCGCTCGGTGATTAGTTTTACGGCATACTCGTATACGTACTTCAACCACGAGTTTTCTTTACTCATTTTGGCTGGATTTTTTCACTGAAGTTGATATATTATTGGCTGCAAAATGTCATCATTGTCTCCCCTTTTCAGCTTTAACCAATACATGTACTTCTTCTTATTATTATTATTCTTCTTCTTCTTCTTCTTCTTCTATCGCTTTTCCCACACCTATGCGGTCGCGGATTGGACTGTAAGCGTCTGAATAAGGAGAATTGTCTCACCCCTCGCATGATAACAACTTCACGACGCCTTCTCATGTTTTTGATAAGGTGCCGCACGTTCAGTTGAGGCAGATGTCCCCACCCATCCAAAAGGGCGTCTTCAAGTTTCTAGAGTGGTAGATTTCCCACTCGGATGCATTGCTCCAGTTAATCCAAGACTTGTTCGATCGGACTCAAGTCGGGATTTCTGGACGGCCACTCCATTCGTTACATGTGGTGCCGTTGCAGGAATCTCCGAAAGGTGTTAGCATCATGCGTCCTAGCATTGCCATGAATGAATACTGCCTTTCCTCCAAGTTACCTCACATGAGGAATCACATGCGACACTAAGATCTCGTTAATGTACCGCCAAACAGTTAATGATCCATTGCAAATGTTCCAGAGATCATTTTTCGTGTCAATACTTGTGCCCATCCACAATATGACAGATTCAGCTCCATAAGTAACGGTAGACTACAGCTGTCGAATGAAATCGCTCCTCACGTCTTCTCCAGACTCGCAGACGACCATCTAAACCAGGGCCTCTCAGAGTGCATGCGCCTGGTGCATGCACTGTGCACGGTGCAAAAGACGACTTGGCTTGGTTGACCAGAGTGCAGACCCCCCACTCCTCGATTTGGAGCAATAGCGCTTACTCTCTCTTTCCTCACGCCTATCTCGCTCGCTCCCCCTGTCTCCCTCTTCCACACTTGCTACGTCGCGCTCCAAATCCGAGCTGAGTTGCGCCGAGTAGAGCCGAGCTTAGGCGAGCTCAGCCGAGTAGCCCAGAGACGAAGCGTTGGTCCGAGTCGAGCCGAGCGGGAACGATGCACAGTGCACGGAGCTCTTGCGCCTCGATTTGCACGCGTGAGATTTTTGGCGTTTGAGAGGCCCTGATCTAAACTACATAACGCGCAGCGGGATTCATCAAGCAAACTGCAGTTTTCTACCACGATGTCCTCAGCAGTAAATTGACCTCTCGAAACATGATTCTGGTGTTTGTCAAGAACTCATGCTCCAGAAGCCTGCTGTAGGTCCAACTGTAGTGTTCGTGCTGTAACTTGGTAGTTGCGGAGAACTTGTAGACGCACAAAACGATCCTGTCCTGGGATTGTTTTACTTTGGCGGCCCGTGCTAGCGCGCCTGGAAACACTCCCTCTCTTCTGGAAACGTAGATCTTTATCGTATTCTGAGCAACCCCTGGCATTCTGGCAACGTCCCTCTACGAGCAGCTTTCTTGAAGCAATTAAGTGCACGAGTAGCTTCATTCGACGACAACTTGTTTCCCCCTTGCCTACCTCTGTCAGCACGATCAGCCATGACTTGTAAACTCTGCTCTCCACCCAAACTAACTTTCGCACACACTCACATTGAGGTAATCGTACCTTCAACTGACACTGGCACCTCCTAAACACCCCGATGATAGTGGAGCCCTCTGTCATGCAAACAGGACATGTTATTGCCCTATAATAGACCAATCCCCTCTTAGTATAGTTAGGAACTTCTAAATACGTGACCAAATTTATTTTTGAGCAGTGTATCAGTGTATATGCATACATACTATATACATTTTTTTTACAATTGCCTTTTCGTCGCACCGACACACATAGGTCATATGGCAACGGTGGGATAGGAAAGGACTAGAAGTGGGAAGGAAGCAGCCGTGGCCTTAAATGAGATACAGTCCCAGCATTTTACTGGTGTGAAAATGGCAAACCACGGAAAACCATCTTCAGGACTGCCGACAGTGGGGTTCGAACTCACTGTCTCCTGAATACGGGATAATGGCCGCACTTAAGCGACTGCAGCTATCGAGCTCGTTACATACATACATACATACATACATACATACATACATACATACATACATACATACATACATACATACATACATATATTGGAAAATATTCAGCTTAAAGTATGTGTCCTAAAAGTGCAAATGGCTACGTCACGGTGAAGTGTGTCCCTGCGTGACCGTGAATCATAAAACATACTGAACAACAATACTATAATGTAAGAACCAACGAGCTAGAAAGAGGACTATAGAGTGGCTATTGGACCACCATATTTGAATCTACTTGAAAGCCACGTCCGCCATATTGTAAGCGATCAAATCGAGTGGGCTTGTGATGAAGCAAGTACAGAGGCTGCGGGAATAAATACCGTTTCACAGTTTTCTTTATTAGGGAAGCACTCAAAGATGCGCAATGTCTGTTTAAAAGGACATTAAAAATACAAGATACAGGCTACGCAGTTACATATTGTATAAAGAAAGAAAATTAGCGCATTTCCAGTAGTCCGAATTACAATACAAATCACAAGACATTGCCAAAAATTTAGACCCACTTACAGGGAATGAAAATATAGAACAGAAAACCTTGAGCAAAGTAATATAACAACATCGAGAAATAATTAATATAACTTTAATAATAATAATAATAATAATAATAATAATAATAATAATATCTTTCCATTTACCTGGAATTGGAATTTTGTATGGATTTAGCCTAATTTTACGACCGGATGCCCTTCCTGACGACGCCAAACCTAAGTGGAGTGATGTATTTACTATTGTGTGTTTCTGTAGTGGTTTGTAGTATGTTCTGTTGTGTGTAGATGAAGGTTATCCAGTCCCGGATGCAGAGTAATTAACTGTCGACTACCCGGTTAAAATCCTCAACCCGGTCGAATCCGGTGCCCTCTGAACCAAAGGCCAGCACGCTGATCATTCTCTCAAGGAGCCGACACTAAACAACTTGGCAGGTTCGATCCTGGCTCAGTACGATAGTATTTGAAGGTGCTTATATCCCTCAGAACTCCTGCAGGACAACATTCCGGCACCTCGGCTTATCCGAAAAAGTAGTTAATAGGACGTAAAACTAATAATAATTTACGAAAAATAAGTATTCTAGAGCCGTGGGGTATAAGGTTTGAAGTGAACAATGGTGTAATAAAGTATCCCTTAATAATAATAATAATAATAATAATAATAATAATAATAATAATAATAATAATAATAATAATAATAATAATAATAATAATAATAATAAAATAACAAGAATTTGTAGGATAAACAAATTGAAATAATTGTTGAAAAAGAGAACAGTTCTTCTTGTGATAATGATCTTAAATAACTTTACTGAATAATTCACTTCGATTATCTTTGGAAGAAGATTATGGTAACGCCGATTTTTATTTGCCTTATGTAGCACCCACTCAGACATGCCTTACAGCTACGATGCTAGGACTACGAAGGAAGTGTCAGTGGCATTAAGGCACAGCAGCCCCCGTATTTGCCTGATGTGAAAATGGGAACCATGGAAAACCAGCTATCAGTGCTGTCGGCAGTGGAATTAGAACTCACTATATCCCGAATGCAAGCTAAGAGCTATATACCGCGAAGCACGTAGCCAACTCGCTCAGTAGTAGTGGTGATGTAGGACTGAAAGTCCTCATATTACTCCGTATCGTTGGCAGAGGGGATGTGCTGACTAGGAAATTCTAAATATTGTAGGTGTGGCGTTGGACAGCAGGCGTCTTGTAACACCGTTGTTCACTTTATATTTATTTTCAAAATGCTGGGGAAATGTGCTCTGTAGGATACAATGTAATAATAAATAGTGGTCTTGGTTTTTCGTCGTACCGACTACTTAGTACGGTTTTCGGAGAAGCTGAAGTGCCGGAGTTTTGCCCCGGCGGAGTTCCCTTACGGGCTGGTAAATCTACTGACACAAAGGTGACCTATCTGAGCACCTTCAAATACCAAATATGGCAACTTGGGCTCAGAAAGCTAGCGCTCTACCGTCTGAGCCACTTAGTCAGGCAGGATACATTGTTATCGTGTTTGGCTGCCAGTTCCTACAAGAAAATAAAAGTAGGCCTGATGTACACGTGCTGGATTGTGCTACACAGGCAACGTAATTCTGCTAATCGCCCAAAACTGTGTACTTTAGTAAAAAAAAAAAAAAAAAAAAAAAAAAAATCTTATCTGAAATATGATATTTATTCTTCGTGTTTTCTCTACAATTTATGCAATTGCATGCCACACACGTAGAGAGCATAATTTCTTCGATCTAATCTGTTAAAAGTATCGCACCGTATGCGGAAGAAATTATATGAATGGCGCTTAAACTATAGAGTCGCTATTTCGTCTTGGCACCACCCAGAGCGCTGTAGCAGCCATGTTAGCCACTCTATAGTCCTCTTTCTAGCTCGTTGGTAAGAACCGACTGTTCTTTTGTTACATACGAAGATGCCCTACGGTACACATAGCATGTAATTGTCTGGTGTTGCGATGAAAACATGTTCGAACGAATGCCAACCTACATTTCCCACAAAGAGCGTTGAGTACCGAGTTCAAAGTTCTAACATGTCTTAAATTAAACACTTCTTCCTCCGCAAATTGCGAACGACCTATATAAGTACAGAGGCTGTTATCACAGGAGCCGACACAACCACTCAACAAATGGGTTCTCAGAAATGTTTAGACGTTCACTTTCAGGCTGGAACACTTAAAAGTAATCACGGATTGATTAGGTTTCCACAAGGATGTGAGAATTTGTACTCCATGCTCCTAGAGGATGAGCATACAACGTTTTGTGTAGAGGTCCTGCTGAGACTCTTTCCAATCGGAAAGTTCCAAATCTAACAGAATGTTACCATGTAGACGATGGGACATCCTCCCTCCTGAAGATCGTGGATAAGTTACAATGTTTTCCTTCTTTATTAGGAAATACTGTACGTTCAAATTATATTTTAACCCTTGCTTGCTTGTTATATCTGCTTTATGATTTTACAAGTATCCATTTATTTCTGCCTTGCAGACGAACACGCTTACGGGTCACTAGTGTATTAAAAAATGAACAATCTTTTATTTTATGATTTTTCTTGCTAATCAGCTGGACTGGTGTAAACTTTAAACAGTTAATGTAAAAAGGAATACAATGGTGTTTACCTCAGAGAATTCGTGAGCTAGGACATCCCCAATATTGAAGAATGGCAATAGCTACAGAAATCGTACAGCTTTGCATATACCGATGCGCATGGGCGCCCATATGACAGTTTCTAGAGGGGGGCGCAGACCTGGGGGTATGTAGTAATTTTAATATTTTGGAAGATAAATGGCGATTTGTATTCTGCGGTAGAATAACCCACGGTATCCCCTGTCTGTTGGTGGGGGTCGTTACTACCGCTTTTACGTAATACTGACTTTTAAATCATTTTCTTGAAAGGAAAACACGTGAATACACTAGATTTTTGCCTTCCCTCAGAGCTAGAGGGGGGCCGCGGCCCCACCTTGCCCCCGGGTATGGGCGCCCTTGCCGATGCGTAAAGCATTCAAAATTCTTAACATTTTGACTGATAAATTCAAAAAAATATTTATTTTGACAAAAAAAATATTTTTCTGGTAACAATCTATTATTTTTGGAATGAAAAACCACATACATACATACATACATACATACACATTATTTAAAATAAATAATAAATTGCGCATTTAAGGGTTAAAACCCCTGAAGTTCATGTCGTTCTGAATAAGGTATTTTAAAATGTTCACACATTTAAACGTAAAACCATAATCTTAAAACACTCTAACTGTCGTACGGGTCATGTTAGTGAGGTGAATATCAATTGGGTCAAAAATGGCTCTCATGTTAGACGAACTGCCTTGATGGGCCAGTGTTAAAGTGTCCGAGTCACGATACCAAGATCGCAGGTTCGATACCGTCACGCCATGTCATTGTTGTTGGTATCGTAAGATATCTGTAATTTCCTAAATATATTTCGTATTCAGTGGACCTCCATAAAATTAACCCATCCATAAGAGCCGTCCAGTATAACCTAACAATCGCTACTAGATAACAACACAATCGAAACGTCGAAATAGGTAGGCAGGTCTGCAATTGAGGATGAACGATTATTATTATTAGTAGTAGTAGTAGTAGTAGTAGTAGTAGTAACTGGAGACAATCAAATGCATATTTCTCTCAGGATCTTTTCTAGTGCTTTAACGTCACTCTAACCCATATAGCATTTCGGCGACGATGGGATGAGATGGAAGAGGGCAGTCGCAGAATTTGCCTGGTGCTAAAGTTAGAAACCATGGAAAATGATATTAAGGACTGCCGATGATGGGGTTCGAACCCAGACTTTCGAATACAAGCTTTCAGTTGCCTGGCCTGCGCCGCGCAACCAACTCACTCTCGGGAATTAAAAACTGGCATAGGGTTAATTGTTCTCCGAGAGAAGGATGTCCATACTAATTTCAATAAATAATAATTCGTGACGGTATTATTCATTCAATTATTATACAATGAGAAATTCTAAATCAGCCCTGGTCAGCTAAATTATATAAAACAGTATACATGAAATTGTAGGAAGTCCCCTAACTCTACATTATTTTCTTTTCCAGCTTTCTGAGATATTTATCTGTTTCAGAACAGCTCACGAGAATATCAGTGGCTTTAGCTTTCCTATCTGTTTATTTGCTTTCTTGTTCCACCATCACGGAGAAATGACTAAATTACGACCAAACTTCATATCTGGAGTCAACCAAGTCTAGGGGTAGGTTTAATGATACATCTTAATTTGACGTTATTTGGGTAACTTTACTTCGATCTCTTGACGTTTAATCAGCCCGTATATTTTATACTGATTTCCAGAGCAGTCTCGAGCACGTAATTTTGTACATTATTATTTATTTTTATTATTTTATTATTAACAAATACATCGCAAATTGGAAATATTCCGGTGTCAATGGTCACTTCCAGTAGTGTAATAATAAAGTAACGTTAACATAATTACCCAACAACAAACAAACAAACAAACAAACAAACAAACAAACAAACAAACAAACAACAAGAGTGCAACAAGCAATTCCATGAAAAGAAAATAGTACAAGAAATACTACCAGTTTAACTTTCTAAATCCAGCATCATCATAAACAAATTCACATGCAACTTAAGAATTTCCAGTACTTAACACTACGGCTTACAATACTATAGGCTGAGCTTACTACGAGCTTAACATTACAAGTGATAATAAAGTAAACTTAAAACATAACTACCCAACAACAACAACAACTGGAGTACAACAAGAATTCCACGAAGAAAAACAAAATATTTTACAAGAAATAGGCCTACTACTAGCTTAACATTCTAAATCCAGCATCATCGTATACAATTTCATACTTAACTATTTCCAATGCTTAACACTACGGCTTACAATACTATATGTCTAATCAAACTCCAAATTGAGTGTTATGAAGTTACGTTCTATTTATTATGAATTCTGGATACTCTCCATACTCACTATTAATCTAATCAAACTCCAAATTGAGTGTTATGAAGTTACGTTCTATTTATTATGAATTCTGGATACTCTCCATACTCACTATTAATCATTCTGAAACAAAGTAATGTGTAATTTCACAAATGTTCCTTTCTATATGCAGTAATTTTCCATTTTTGTAATGTAATTCTAATCACCGTGTTTATTGAATTACATCTACATTTCGGGGATGAATAGGCTCCTTCTAACTGTTGGACTGGATGAAAACATAAATCGTAATGGGAAACCTACTACTGATTAATCTGTTTAGTGTATTTATCGTATACTATTACTGAAACTGTGTTGTTTAAAAGTGGTGAAGACACAAATCTGTATAGTTTTTCATCTATCCCAGGTTTTATTTTTTCCGTCTTCTATCCGATTCTCTTCATTCCTCTGAGTCTTCAGTACCTATTTCGGTTCAAAGGTAGTTATAGTACAAGTTCTGTGTTTACGTACACAAGAGCTCGATTATCAATACGACTAAAGTCTCTTTTTTTAAATATAATTTTACTTTACGTCGCACCGACACAGATAGGTTTAATGGCGACGATGGGATAGGAAAGGGCTAGGAAGCGACCGTGACTTTAAAAAGGTACAGCCAGAGCATTTTCCTGGTGTGAAAATGGGAAACCACCGACAATGGGGTTCAAACCCACAATCTCCCGAATGCAAGCTGACAGCTATGCGACCCTAACCGCACGGCCAATTCGCTCGGTACCAAAAAGTCTTAAAATAACAAAATAAAAAATCAAACAAATAACAAATATCGTATAATCTGTTAAAAGATACACGTTCCCCACGAGGTTGATAGTATATGCAGGTGCTGATAGATGCCTTCCTCATGTTGGCGGATTTACTGGCACGTATGAGAACTATGTGGGACAAAACTCCCGTACCTCGATGACTCCGGAAATCGTAAAAGTTGTTAGTGGTACATAAAACCATAATAATAATAATAATAATAATAATAATAATAATAATAATAATAATAATAATAATAATAATAATAATAATAATAATAAACATTCTTGCTAACGGATACTGTTATGAAGTAGAGACTGATAGGCGGCGAATGATGATATCTATTCTTTTTCATTAGTTTGGAGGACAGAAAGTCCCTAAGTAACCTTCAAGCTGAGCGTGAGACTGTGTTTCTGTACCAGTAAAGTGAACACGTTAAAGAGAGAAAAATAATATGAAAAACCCAACGCGTTAGTCATATTTAAAAATAAAAACTAAACGTATTTATTTACTCTTCTGAACCTTCCTCAACATCATTTCAAGCTCCATTACATTATTACCAAGGAGGCTTGTTGCCCACTTTCAAGTTCAGTGGCGAGCTTTATCCAAGTTCGAGACAAGTATCTCTTTGCATGGTTCCACGAATTCTGACATACAGACCTACATACAACACAGAGATCTCTATTACGTTCTTTTTTAGGGCGATATGAGAGATCTTCTTTGATCCTCAATCTCTTCCTTTATCAGCAACATGTTTTGGGTTTTCTCCAAGCACGGAAATAACTGACACGACAAATTATTCGCACAGAAGACTTTGTGCAGATATCTTACATAAAAGAAAGATACGTCATTCAGGGGTATACAGTTCCTGAGAACGGCCTTCACGTTTATTATTCTTAAAAATAGCATTGTGTATCAAAACAACGGCAGGCTAGAAGCGATACTGTAGTTACTGGCTCCATTAATTTCATACGGGAGAAATTACACAGTACAAACAGGCATGTGGAATCTCAAAAGTTGAATAAATTTGATAACACCGTATTGGTACTGAGATTAAGTTATGGTTTTGTATTAGCACAATATGTTTTTAGTTAATAGTTGAAGAGCCTAGGGGATGAAGCTGTTAAGTTACAATGTAGTGAAACGAAGAAAATCGGCGTTTAAGTTTTCCATGTGCTCTGTTTCGTTAGTTCACTCAATCAGCGTTTTTTGTAATCTTTTGTAGTGTTTTGTAGTCTTAGTATTCAAAATGTTGAGCTTGTATTGACGTATCTGTAGTGTTTCAGATGAAGAGGAATTTATGAAACGAATCGCACATAACATCTTCATCCATTGACGTGTTTTGAGGGTATATTTTTCTATTCGTGGAAGAATCTGTTATGTGCATGTTCAAAGCCCACATTATTGGGTACATAACTTAGTTTGAAGAAATGTATACATAAGGCACTGAAATTAATTGAAGCCACCGAGCTCGATAGCTGCTGTCGCTTAAGTGCGGCCAGTATCCAGTATTCGGGAGATAGTAGGTTCGAACCCCACTGTCGGCAGCCCTGAAAATGGTTTTCCGTGGTTTCCCATTTTCACACCAGGCAAATGCTGGGGCTGTACCTTAATTAAGGCCACGGCCGCTTCCTTCCCACTCCTAGCCCTTTCCTGCCCCATCGTCGCCATAAGACCTATCTGTGTCGGTGCGACGTAAAGCAACTAGCAAAAAAAAAAAATTGAAGCCATACAGATGCAAAAGCAACATGTATTCACTACTTCTTGGGCAGAAAAATAAAGCTGTTGTGTTTCAAGTGATTTATTTGAAACAGCTTTCACACAAATTAACGCTCATTTCGGTTCCGGCATACTTTACTGTTAGTAAAATTTTATGCTTACGTGTGTCTCAAATAGAAGGACATAATGTTCTGAAGATAAAACAAGAGTATATTTATGGAACCATTAGTAAATGTATTATTATTAAAATATGGAAGCATACATATATATTTACTTGCCGCTTTATCGTACCTTTTGTTACATTTTTCGTAACATGTAGACTGTCTACCTCCTGTGAAGTTCTTTGATTTAGTTTTTTAATTAGATTCCCAAAATATTGACATTCAAGACTTAGCAGGACATAGCCCTAATTTGTTAATTACTCTTACTATTGGTCCAGGACTCATGTTTTGTGTTTGCTTGTTCGTTTGTTTGATTGTTTGTTTGTTTACAGCTACACGGCCCGAACCGCGCTGTCAACTCTTTTCACAACATAAGTCCGGAAAGAATATGGTCTCAAGTTTCGTGAAATTATCTTCAGTCCTTCCGAAATGTCGATCGCTATCCAGATAATAATCCCAACCTTCGGAAATTCATGCTAAGTCACTACGAAATATATTTTAAGAAGTAGATACTGGTAGAGGAATAACATGACTGAGTCCTTGTTCTGGCCTGAACAAGGATCCAACCTGATAATGAGATGGTTTTCACTCCTCAAAGGTTCGTCAAATCCGAGGAGGGTTAGGATAGAGATAGCCAATTTGTTACTTCCCCGAAATGCAATATTTTCCCTCTTTGTGAAGAAATGAGCCGCGTCTTTCGAGTCGGTAACGATGAGCATGCCGGGGTTATAAAATCAGAGTTACGCGAGATAGAAAGCTAAGTTTTGAGAAAAGCATAGTTTGATGTTAGTCAACAGTCATATAAGCAACATCCATGCTCTGTTTTGAAAATTACCGGTCGAATCCATGTAAATGAAACGTTTACTGTTAGTTTGAAGTATGAATTTCATTCAATTTTCCTACTTCGCAAATGTTGTCTGTGTCGTTTCGTGGATGATCAAATGATAAATTAGGTTACGACGAAAATAAGTGCTCTTCGCAGCATTCAATAGTTCATGCCTTCTATCCTGATTAACTTCAGCTAAATTGATATATATTGTTCACTGAGGGTCAATTAGACAAGCACTTCTTGTGTGGTTCTTCTGTAGTTTGTGATGTAGTCAGAGACCTCTGTACCAATCTCCTACACTTCTAACATTAAGACATATTAGTGGAAGACCACAAGGTCACTGGACAAAAAATTAGTCATCCATAGTGCGCACGCACAGATGGATCCTTAATCCTGTACAGATGGCGCAGCGAACGAGTCCCATGCTCAACCGCACGCGCACTGCCTCCACGTGAGCATAGGGCAGTAGCGCAAGCGGACAGTGTACGTCAGCATGAGTAGATGTAAGGATATGACAGAGTGGCAAAAAGGGACAATCGTGTTTGGCAGTGCCTATGGCCATATGGTGCGTGAAGTTGCTGGATTTGTAGATGTTTCGCAGCGGACTGCTCAACGTGTCTACAAGTAGTAGTGTTCTACACGTGGCCACAAAACACGACGTCAGAATTGTGGTCGGAAAAAAATCCTGACTGAGAGGGACCGGAGACTTGTGAAACAAAATTGCTTCAAAACCCGATAGGAATTGCTGTAGTCAGTGAATGAAGGTCCATCTCAACCTGTTAGCGAGAGAACATTGCGACGGAAACTGCATGCAGCGATCATTTGGAATCGCTCACCTCTCAACAGGCCATTGCTCACACTGGTACTGAAGATGCGCGTCTTCAATGGGCTACAAATCATCGAACGTCGACAGTAGCTGATTGGCGGAAAGTAATGCGGTCTGACGAATCAAGATTCTGCCCGTATTCCAATGACGCACGTCGTCGAGTGCACCGAAGGCCAAATGAAGCATTTCATCCTGGATGTGTGCAAGGTAAGGTTCAAGACGGAGGTGCGTCTGTGATGTTTTGGGGGTGATTTTCATATCATGGATTGGACCCGCTCACTGAGATGACCACTAACATGAACCAGCATGTTTATTTGTTTGTTTATTTCAGTCAACATCTGCATGATGAGTATGCTATTGATACCCCGATTTTTCAAGATGTTACCAGCAAAGTTCATCGGGCTAGACACATGTGACTGGTTTTATGAACACTCTATCATCCTATTACATCTCGATTGGCCTGCAAAATCACCTGACTTGAACCCCATTGAAAATCTGTGGGACATATTGGACCAGCGGCTAAATCGCCGACATTAGCATCCCCGCAATTCGGTGGAACTGCGCGATCAAACCCTCAGTGAGCGGCTTAACCTGGATGCGACATACCGGCACAGTCTTGTGGACTCACTTCCTAACCGAAACCAGGCGGTTATCAAGTCCAGAGGCGGATTTATACGGTGTTAAATTATGCTTGTAATCTTTTCTCCAGGGGTGACTAACTTTTTGTCCGGTGACCTTATCATGTTACTCAACACATTTCAAGTGGATGAAGACATCATGTGCCCTTGATAAGTTCTTCCTTTAACAAAACAACATCAAGCGGTGTACATACCATTTTCTTCCGCTGAAAGCAGCCTTCTTTGAACGCGTAGCGAAATCAGAAGAGTAGTAAAACACGTGCTTCCTCATGAAAATATTGATTTTTCTACAGCTGTTACTAAACATGTCCATCCACTAAGCTCTTCAGTTATAGGCGCGTTGAAACACTCCCGCCCGTGTTACACCGAACTTAAGTAATACTCGTCGGTGTAATTCTTGGCTGCGGAACCGATGCTGTTGGTTGAGCAAGAAAGGAAATATTCACTCTCCTACAAGGGAACTCCAAATCAGGAGAAGGTAAAAGACCTGAGTGTATGATACAAGTATTCTTGTTCTTGTACGATAACCAAATATTCTAAAATGAGTGAAATGTCATCTCTGTTCCCAAACTAAGTCAAGTTTTATACAGGGCAATGATAAAGCGATAAGATAAGAACTTAACCATAATACAATGTATAGTTGTCAAGCGTCTGAAGTTTCACAAGATACATACTCATTACTATGATTTATTTGCTGAACATTATAGGCTTCCGCCCAAATACATGTTCTCATACAAACCAAATAATAAAATAAAAATAAAATGAAAATCTAAATCTACTATGTGAGCACTCACATGGGCGGGAGACCGAGTCACATGCAAGCGCCACCCCTATACTATGTGGACATTCACATGGGCGGAAAACTGGGCCTCATGTCAACGCCACCCCTATAACTCTAAATATCTTAACTTAATCTTGTAAACCCTCACACAAGCGGTAATACATCCACATGTGAGACGCCACACCTATAACTACTGACCGGGCGTACTGTCCCACCCTGGTGAGGAAAAAAGGAACCACCCTCCCTGGAACAACACGTTCGGCTCTCTATACAGTTGAGAATGTTAGATCCTCATCATTCAGTTTGGCGGCAGGCCACACGAGTGCTGACGCCCAGCTCCACATGTAGCCTGCCTCTCTCCCTCTCTCTCTCCTTTCTCGACCTCTATCTATTAACATTTGCCAACCACACTAGGGATAGGACCGCCCTATCCCTCCGTCTTATGACGTTCCCGCCCCCCTCCCCTTCTTACAAAACAACAATAAAAAATTTAATAAATAAAATACAAAATATAATAAATAAAAAAGGAAAAAATATGTATACTAAGTCTACTGTGTGGTCACTCACATGGGCCTCATGTGAGCGGCACCCCTATAACTAACTAGCCTATATATTGATACCTCACACCGGCGGATACCAGTCCATGTGTGAGGTGCGACCCCTAAAACTATTGGCCATCCGTGCCGTCCCCCACAAGATACATTCTATGCAGTACTAACACTGCGTTCTCTCTGGTCCAGATAATAGTGGCTCTAGGCCTATCAGGCCATGCAACGTCACATGACGTACAGTGGTCAATAAGTGGTTAAATGCAACCGAGGGTTTTGTCAGAATGTCAAGTTTGTTTAAAAATTGTCTCAAAAGCCGTACGAGTTTGCGTTGTCAGCATGTGGCAAAAGCGCTGAGAAATGCTAGAGAAGATAGCTAACTTGCAAGGAAATAATGCGTTTGAATTCTGATACATCCGCTGTGTTCGCAAAGCGTTGAGAAATAAAGTATGTTATCCAATGTCTTCTGCAACAGTCCGTCGCCGTTCGTTGCAGTGAAACTTACGTGTTCGTCGTTCTTGCCAAAGACTACCATTAACAAACTATCACAAGACGGCCAGGCTACGATAGTACGTCGAATGGCGTGACTGGAAGGAGAAATGGCAGAATATTCTGGTTTCCCACGAATTATGCTTCTATTCAAGTGGTAGTGGCTACATCCTTGCCAGACTGATGAGAAATGTAATCAAGTATGTATTCACACAAGGCAGGACAGCAAACTACCACTAGTGCGTACCGATTCCACCATAACAAGTTCTCATCAATTCCATGTCTTCCTGAAACTAGCAGAGTAAGTATTGGGTAAGTATTCAAATATACAGCCCTTCTTCATATCCCCGCCTAAGTAACAGTATTTTATGCAACCAGAATATTCGTAATTTCCAGCACTAAAATCCATTCGACGACCACATGATATACTGTAAGCTTACAGTCTACAAAACGAGCTCTTGCACGTCAACAATTGGAAACTCAGTCTAAAGGGCCGTTCTCTTACAGAAACCTATCAATACATACACTGTAAATAGAATAAGAGGTTTCCTGTACTTTGGTCAGATTTTTTTTTAAATTGGTCAGCGTGTGCCTATCATGTCAAAAATAACAAAGACATGCATTTTAAAATTGCCGTCAAGTCCGTGTCTGTACGCACTGTACACACGTACGCGCATCACAATAAAACGGCTGCACAGAATTTAATGAAAATCAGTATTTAAGATCAGGGGGAGAAACCACTAAGTTACAATCTAGGCTATAGTAGTTTTATTCAAAAAGGGTAAAATATCGGAAGGTTTAGATATGAATTATCAAATATCTTCGTTGAAACTCGTCCTACTGATACATGTTGCATAACAAAAGTTATAGGAAATAAATTTTCCGATTTTAAGTACAGTGTAAATAGGTCATATGATGAATAATCGTCTTGCTTTCTTAATCAGTTTACCCTCCAGGTTTGGTTTTTCTCTTGGACTCAGCGACGGATCCCACCTCTACCACCTCAAGGGCAGTGTCCTGGAGCGTGAGGCTAGATTGGTAAAACTGGGGAGGAGGACAAGTGCCTCGCCCAGGCGGCCTCACCTGCTATGCTGAACAGGGGCCTTGTGCGGGGGGATGAGGAGATAGGAAGGGATAGACAAGAAAGAGGGAAGGAAGCAGCCGTGGCCTTAAGTTAGGTACAATTCCGACATTTGCCTGGAGGAGAAGTGGGAAACCACGGAAAACCACTTCGAGGATAGCTGAGGTTGGAATCGAACCCTCATCTACCCAGTTGACCTCCCGAGACTGAATGGACCCCGTTCCAGTTCTCGTACCGCTTTTCAAATGTCTTGGCGGAGCCGGGAATCGAACCCGGGCTCTCGGAGGTGGTAATTAATCACACCACCCACTACACCACAGAGACGGACACGATGAATATTAAGGGAAATATTTCTGTTTTATTCATTTCATGCGGAGGCTGCCTAGCCGAGGTGTAAGGGCGTGCTTGGATCACCCAGAATGACCAGGGTTCGATTACCTATCAGGAAGTCGAAAAATTAAAGAAAAAAGTTTCCACTTCTGAAGTGGCACGTGGCCACTGAGGTTCAGTCAGCCTACAACAAAAATGAGTACCAGGTTAATTTCAGCGGACAAAGGCGGCCGAGTATACAGCTAACCACACTATCGTACTTATTGCCAAGGTTACGAATAATGGAAGATATTCATGGCCTGTACGGAGAAGGCTTTGCCTTGCTTTAATCATTTATTGCGTCGTATAATCGCATCGAAGAATCCTCTGTAACAAAGAGAGGAGGTATAGTTAATTCTCACATTCCATGCCTCATACTTTTGTATCGTAGTAGGCAGTTTACCGGTCCGGATACTATCCCAAAGTGGACCGACCGTCTGCATGACGCGCAATCTAGAGGAGTAACCTCGCCGAATTTAACCTAGGTGAATATTGGCGGAGTGGGAGCTGGGGAATTTTATAACTTTATTTTTTATATTGCCACTCCTCTGGATCGTACTGTAAATATTGTGATAACTACTGGTCCATGACACACGGGTTCATCATAGTATTCGAACTGTTTGATCCATGCTACGGAGGTTCTAACTGGAATGGGGTGTTGACACACTGAACGGAACACACCAGATCATTCTAGCACTGGAATTTGGCATTGTCACTTCAGCCGAAAATCAGATTGCTATTCTTCATTTACCTGAGCAATCTGTAATTCCAACCCTCCGAAGACAGATACGACAGTGGTTAACAATTTCTTATAATAAATTAATCATAGCATTTTTTGTTTTATTAAAATGGACTTTCAAAACATACGGGTTAACATTTGGAAAACAGCAATAAAATAAAAAGAGGAGCAAAAGAGTAGCGTTACAAAAATGTTGTAAAGTTTGGACTGGGAAGACTTAGGAGAAAGGAGACGAGCTGCTCGACTAAGTGGTATGTTCCGAGCTGTCAGCGACGGATCTCACCTATACCACCTCAAGGGCAGTGTCCTGGAGGGTGAGGCTAGATTGATAGAACTGGGGAGGAGGACAAGTGCCTCGCCCAGCGGCTTTCTGAGACCAACTTGGCAGGTTCGATCCTGGCACAGTCCGATGGTATTTGATGCTGCTCAAATACGTGAGCCTGGTGTCGATAGGTATATCAGCACGTAAAAGTATTCTATGGGATAAAATTCAGGCATTTCGGCGTCTCCGAAAACCGTAAAAGTTGTTAGTGGAACTCAAAATCCAATAACAGTTTTAGAAACATTTCCAATTACTCGTTAAAATGATCCACTCTTCATCATCAAATCAGTAAACAAATGCAGAAGCTTCATAAATTAAAGATGGCAGTCATCTGTATTTTATATATAGTACTAACGGCAATGGATTTTGGAATGCAGTATAGTAGCATATCTGAAATACTTATTTGATACATGTTTGACTGAAGGAGCGATACCAAGTGAATGGAGAGTTGTAATAGAAGCCCTAGTGTTCAAGGGAAAGGGTTTTAAACATAAACCGGATAATTACAATCCAGTCAGCTTGACATGTGTTGTTTGTGAGCACTGGGAAGCATTCTTTGTGATTATATTAGACACAGTTACGAATTTACTAACTGGTTTGAAAGAAGGCAGTTCGGGTTTAAGAAAGGTTATTACAGAGAGGCTAAACGAGTAGGATTTCTACAAGACATAGCAGATATTTTAGATTGAAGAAGTCAACTGAACTGTATCGCTGTTGACTATCCAAGGCTTTTGATTAGGGTAGGTAATGGGAGACTACTAACAAAAATGAGGGCTATTGGACTAGACAAAAGAGTGGCTGAATGGGTGGCTACATTTTAAAAACCTACAATCTGCTTTCCAGTCAATGACCGGGTCAGGAATGGAATGAATGAAGCCCCATCTTGCGGCAAGGATAGGATTTGTGCCGGCTGCCGAAGCCTGTCGCACTACTCTGGGGCAATGATTAATGACTGACAGATAAAATGAAATGATAGTGGAGAGTATTGCTGGAATGAAAGATGACAGAAAAAACCGGAGTACCCGGAGAAACACCTATCCTGCCTCCGCTTTGTCCATACATAAAAATGTGTGTGTGTGTGTGTGTGTGTGTGTGTGTGTGTGTGTGTGTGTGTGTGTGTGTGTGTGTGTGTGTGTGTGTGTGTGTGTGTGTGTGTGTGTGTGTGTGTGTGTGTGTGTGTAAATGATACATCTACTCCTCAACCACTGAAGCAATTTCAACCAAACTTGATACACTTATGACACTATCTGGAGACGAGCACTGTGGGAGTAAGCTATCCCTAGCACCCTTAGGGGTGGGGAGTCAGGGGGTTAGGTATAAAAATAATCGAAAAAGGTGTCGAATCATCAGTTTTAGGGTTGCTGAGATGAATAGTGACACTCCGGATTTTTTTGCAGTCCAAGTTCAGCCCCCTGTTGGGTGGGGGGCGAGGAGGAGTGAAATATGAAAAATAATCGAAAATAGTGTCGAATCCATAGTTTTCGGGTTCGCTGAGGTGAATACCAACACTCCGGATTTTTTTTAAGTCCAAGCTCAACCCCCTCTTGGGTGGGGAGGGAGGGGGAGTGAGATATAAAAATAATCGAAAATAGTGTCGAATCCATAGCTTTCGGGGTCGCTGAGATGAATAGTAACCCTCCGGATATTTTTAAAGTCCATGTTCAGCCCCCTTTTGGGTGGGGGGCGAGGGAGATGAGATATACAAATAATAGAAAATAGTGTCGAATCCATAGTTTTCGTGGTCGCTGAGATGAATAGTAACAGTCCGGATTCTTTAAAAGAAAAAGTTCATCCCCCTTTTGGTAGAGGGGCGAGGGGGAGTGGGATATAAAAATAATAGAAAATAGTGTTGAATCCATAGTTTACGGTGTCGCTGAGATGAATAGTAACACGCCGGAATTTTTAAACTCCAAGTTCAGTCCCCTTTGGCATAGGGGGTGAGAAACGGTGAAAAAATAAAATGACCAAAATGACCGAGAATACTGATGTATATGTGTATTTTCCAGCAAAGCTGTCAACTAAATTTGATACAAATACGTCTATTACTATCTGTGAAAAATGCTGTGGGGGTATGACACCTCTAAAACTCCTAGGGGAGGGAGTGAAATATAAATATAACTAAAAATAATAGTGTCGAATCCATAGTTTTCAGAACTACTGGAGCGATTTGAACCAAACTTGGTACACTTATGACTTACTATCAGAAGACTAACTGCGTGGTGCTAAGATGTCCCTAGCACCCTTACGGGTGGGGATGTGAGATATAAAATTAATCGAAAACAGTGTCGAATCCATAGTGTTCGGAGTCGCTGAGATGAATAGTGACAGTCCAGATTTTTTAAAAGTCAAAGTTCAGCCCCCTTTGGTATATGGGTTGATAAAGGGTAAAAATGAAATTGTCCAAAATGACCGAGAAAATGGACGTATGTATGTTCCAGCGTAGCTATCAAACCATAACTGATACAAGTATGACTTACTATCTGGAAAATATTCTGTTAGGGTAATACACCCCTAAAACCACTAGGGGAGGGGTGAAATATAAATATAACTAAAAACAACCAATAATAGTGTCGATTCCATAGTTTATTGGGACTACTGGAGCGATTTCAACCAAACTTAGTACACTTATGACTTACTATCAGGAGTTAAACCGCGTGGGGTATGAGATAAAAAATCTAAAATAGTACCAAATGTATTGTTTTCGGTGTCACTGAAATTAATAGTGACACTCCGGATGTCGTTTAAGTCCAAGTTGAGCCCCAGTCGACAAGGGGTAAGAAGGTGTGAAGAAAATAATGTGTCCAAAGTGACCGAGATTATGGATGTTTGTGTGTATGTTCCAGCATAGCTGTCAACGAAACTTTGTATAAATATTACCTACCATCTGTAAACAATGCTGTGAAGGCAAGACACCCCTAGAACTAAAAAAGACCTATATTAGTGCTGAATCCATAGTTTTCGGGACTACGGGAGTGATTTCAATCAAGGTAAACTTAAGACTTACTATCAGGAGACAAACTGAATGAAGGTATGGCAACCCTAGCACCCCTAAGGGTAGGGATGGAAGGGATGAGGTGTAAAAATAATCGAAATGTCTAATCCGTTCTTTTCGGGATCGCTGAGATGAATAGTGACACTTCGGATGTTTTTAAAGTCCAAGTTCAGCACCTTTTGCATAGGGGTGAGAAATGGTAAAAAAGAAATTCCCAAAATGATCGGGATAATGGACGTATGTGTGTATGTTCCAGAATAGCTCTCAACCAAAACTGATACAAATTTGACTTACTATCTGGAAAAAATACTGTGGGGGGTAAGAGACCCCGAGCCCCCTAGGGTAGGAGTGACATGTAAAAATAATTGTAAACAACCGATATTTGAATCAAATTCATAGTTTTCAGGGTTGCTGAGATGAAATGTGGCTCTCTGGATGCCGTTTAAGACAAAGTTCAGTCCCATTCGTCAGGGGGTGAGAACGGGTGAAGAAAATAAAATATCCGAAGTGACCGAGTTTATAGAAGTATGTAAGTATGTTCCAGCATTCCTCTCAACCAAACTTGGCACACATATGACTTATTATCCGTAATAAATTACTGTGGGGTTAAGATACCGCTAATACTTATAGAGGCGGGGTTGAATTACGAAAAATACGGAAAGAGGGCTGAAATATAAAAATAATAGACAACGACAAATGTTAATAGTTTAATAGTCCATAGTTTTCGGGGTCGCTGAAGTGAATAATGGTACTCTGGATGTCGTTGAAGTCCATGTTCATCCCCCATCGGCATGGGTATGCGAAGGGGTGAAGAGGAAAACGTCTAACATGACCGAAATTACGCATAGCCCTCATACAGTAGTCTATTGGTACACATACCATATGACTTAGTATCTGACTGTTGGGGGAGCACTCGTAGGTAGGGGACGAAATATAAAAATAAACGTAACGACTGATACGTCGAATCCATATTTACGAGGTCCGTGAGTTGAACTGTGACACTCTGGATGCTGGTTATGTCATACTTCAGCTGCAATCAGAATGGAGGTTGAGAAGGGGTGAAAATGAATGTAAAAATTACCGAGGTTGTGGATGGATGTGAGTATGTCCCAGAATAGCTCCCAACGAAACTTGGTACACACATGACTTACCATAACAAAAATAAAAACCAGTTACTATGTAGATGAAACATCCCAACCCCCGGTGGGGGTGAGGAATGGGAGGGGATGACATGTAAAAATAATGGAAAATAACCTACATTCAAATCAGATCCGTTTTTTATGTGTAGCTGAGGTGAATTGTGACGCTTTGGATACGGTTTAGTCCAGGTTCAGCCTCCACTGAGACGGGGACCTGAGATGGATTTAATAGTAAATAGTATAAAATAACCGAGATTAGTGTTGAATCCACTGCTTTTGGGGTCGCAAAGCTGATTGGTGGCAGTCTTAAGGACAGTTAAAATCGTGTACATCTACATGGTATATATATACATAATAAGAGTTTTGTTTGTACATTGTTCAGAATTTAAAAAGAATGGTATTTCTGTATCGGTCGTGTCCACAGTAAAAAGGAAATGCACCTTTTAATTTTCCGTAATGTCTGTCTGTCTGTCTGTCTGTCTGTCTGTCTGTCTGTCTGGCTGGCTGGCTGGCTGGCTGGCTGGCTGGCTGGCTGGCTGCACGCGCATCACGAGAAAACGGCTGAAGGGAATTAAATGAAAATCGGATGTAAAGTCGGGGAATAAGTCGCTACAATCTAGGTCATAAATAATTGTATTCACGCTGAGTGAAATGGTAGTTTAGGGGAAGGCCTAAAACTCAATTCTCAAATATTTATGACAGTGGTCCTGTCGATAAATACTACATAACTGAAGTTATATAGTATTAAATTTCCGATAATTTATGTCTTATACATTTTTAATAATAATAACGTTATTTAACACGGTGCCGGAACTTCGTCCCGCAATAATTCTTTTACGTGCCAGTAAATCTACCGACACGAGGCTGACGTATTTGAGCACCTTCAAATACCACCGGACTGAGCCAGGATCGAACCTGCCAAGTTGGGGTCAACACGCGAGCGCCTCAACCGTCTGAGCCACTCAGCCCGGCTTATACATATTTACTGTACCGGCTATGATAAGATTGGTGGTGATGGTGATTATTGTTTTAAGAGGACGGGAGTACAATTAGGCAACCATTTTCTATATAACGCTAATCAGAGAGATTGCAAGGGGTCAGACACTTCGAAGAATGAAGATATCGGCCTAAGACAGACAAGGGCCACGAAGGGCGTGAAAATGAAAGACTCGGGATCAGAAAAGGACAAGAGTTGACCAAGGGAGGTCGGATATGAAAGATGGCGCAAGTAAGTAGAAACAATGCCAGGATTCAGCTAGCCGGGCTGAGTGGCTCAGACGGTTAAGGCGCTGGCCTTCTAACCGCAACTTGACAGGTTCGATCCTGGCTCAGGCCGGTGGTATTTGAAGGTGCTCAAATACGACAGCCTCGTGTCGGTAGATTTACTGGCACGTAAAAGAACTCCTGCGGGACTAAATTCCGGCACCTCGGCGTCTCCGAAGACCGTAAAAGTAGTTAGTGAGACGTAAAACAAATAACATTATTATTATTAGGATTCAGCTAAGCGTCCCGTGTTTGCCGACCCACCCTCCCAAGTTCAGAGCCTGTGGGGCCACATTTACTCGCCTCACACAACAGACAGGGGTATCGTGGGTGTTATTTTACCGCCTCCACTCACAGGGGGACGACTATAATAAGATAATTTATGAATTTAGATGAATTTAGACTTTTGTTACTTAGTCCATATTAACGTCGAGCATTGCTCACATGGAAATATTCTTCAATCGTGTTAACTGGCGATGATTTTGTCATGATTGTCTTAAGGCGTAAAAACGCATGTTCATCAGTCCATATCGGCAAGAGAAATTGTGAATATAAACATGAGAAAAAATCATGAAGGAACGGTCGCTTGAATAATAAAAAAGAAAGGACGACTCACTTTACTTGCCCTAATATCACAGAGTAGGAAGAAAACTAAATGTGAAGGCCTACAATATCCAAAGCTCATAAAATTGATCAATAATAACATTTACATTGACCATTGTTTGTTGTGATGTGCTTTGTGTCTTCTGCTGCCACTCATCTCCGATGGGATTGCTGCTGCGTACCGAATATAACAGCCTCTCTTCTTTAACATGCAATTCCTATGGTTCATAAATTTTCTGATACTTCTGGTACGAAACACTCTGGTTCATCACAGCATACCAGCTATTCAATCACTACTCTGAGGCACTGATTGGAATGAGCAGTGTTCACATTTAACGGAATAATGGCAGAGGAGTGTTCGCTGCTGTCTGCGGCCTGGTCATTCCAGCTCTGGAACTTTGGACTGTTAGGTCGGCAGCGTAGTACTCTTCGTTAAAAATGAGAAAATGTGCGGGTTCTGTTTGATCGGGTATTTTAAATGATGACAATAATAATACATTTATTTCTCTATCTGAGATCCTATCCCATCCTCATACTACTACTACTACTACTACTACTACTACTACTACAGTTTTCCCTACACCTGTGAGGTCGCGGGTGAAAACTGCATCGCACAGGTAGATGTAGCCCTGTTTTACGGCCGGATGCCCTTCTGACGCCACCTCTATATGCAGGGATGTAATCACTATTGCGTGTTTCTCTGGTGGTTGGTAGTGTGGTGTGTTGTCTGAATATGAAGAAGATAGTGTTGGGACAGACACAATCACCCAGTCCCCGAGCCGGAAGAATTAGTCAGAAGCGATTAAAATCCCCGACCCGGCTGGGAGACGAACCGGGGACCCTCTGAGCAAAAGGGCAGTACGCTGACTATTCAACAGAGGAGTCGGACTCGCAATCTCCTTACTGCATATCTAAAATTACGAATACATGTGATGTACTAGTAATAAACGATAAAAGAAATTACCAGTTTTGCATGGAGTTGTTCGAGAAAAACTAAAGAAACGTCCGGTATCGCTCAGAGAAGAGAATTCAGCATTTTGTCGGAGATTTTTCAAAATTTTAGGATGTCTATGTTGACATTTTGGGCACTGTTACAACGGAAATGAAAGTCAAATATCAGGATTTTTTTAAATTTTTATTTTAGAAGTTTAACGTCATTCTTCAGGTTTTCGGCGACGATGGGATAGGAAAGAGCTAGGAATGGGGTGGAAGTAGCCGTGGCCTTAAAAATTTCCAATTGCTTATCCTTACTGGTACTGAAAAATCTGATATGCGTGCAATAAGTTTGGTCTCCAGAGCACTTGAAATTTAGAGCATTGGTATCCAGATATTTGTCATAGTACTGACCGCTCGAAAACGAGCTTGGTCTTCTGCATGCCGATGAAATGTGTTACGGGGAAACCGTGGTTTACAGAGGTGACAGAAGGTGCGGACATGAATGGGTGGATGTAGAAAAGTCAGAAGTTAATTTAAAACTTCAAAATTGGAGCTATATTTTTCTCTTCTTTTTTTTTTTTTTTCTATTTTAAACTTTACACTTTGCTAAGCAGATAACAAATCAGGTACAGAACTAGCTCGTGAGCTGGGATAACAATGTTAGAAAAAACAATCAAGTAATAACCAATTAACAACCTGAGCTTGAAGCTCCCTAATTACAAATTTTACATGAGCGCTATTACTCCTTTCAACCAACAGTTAAGGAGATGGATCTCCCTAATTTTACATCAGTGGAAGAGCATCTTTGCTCTTAAATTTATACTTTCCAGGCCTATCGAAGGCACAACTTACATTTAACAGAATTAAACAGTATTCACTGTCTTAACGGCTCAACAGTCTGGTTGCTTTAAAATGAAATGAATAAGGTTCACTGTAACAGGGGTAACAAGTACCCATTCTACCTGGTCGAAAATCAAAATGGTAAGGAGGCGAACTCTTGCGCTCCTTAAAATTTACAAGAAATACTTAAAACCCTATTTGGACATATGGTCCGACGTTACAGAGGCTAAGCCTATACTACGGAGGTGGCTAGATGGAGAAAACGTATTGAAGTTACAGAAATTACTAGATAGATTTTAAAGATTACAAAATCGTAGTCACCTCGACACCAAGTTGAAGGGGAATACAAGAGGGTATCACTCTTTATTCCTTGTTTCGAGTAAGTTCTTTAGACTTAAGTGAGAAATTTACATTAAGATATAAAAGGTACATTGCGAAGAAATTTGAAACCTTCTCCTCGAGTTAGCTTTCAAAGATTATCATATAGAATCTGCCATTACCTTGAGCTGGTGGACCTCCCGAAGATGGACGAGGGAGCCCTTTTCCCCTGCCTCTGTTACGTACACACTCTAGACTGGAGCGATCACAAAGACAACTTGGCCCGAAATGTGCCAGCTTTTATAGCGGAGAGGAAGGTTTCAGATTCCTCTGGGTCGAAACCCTGACACACCCACAATTTTCATTAGACAGTCAAATAAATATCATAAACAGTGATTGGTTACTTAAATAAATGTACACAATTTCTAATTGTCTAACGAATGAAGTTGGCGCGAAGAGACAGAAGTGTTGATAACTTTCGAATACCAAAAACAATCAATAAACAATTCAGTTTAGGTAATCTTGACATACAAACTTACTTTAAAAATTAATAGTCATCTTCACCCCAGAGGGCGCAACATAAGTCGATAGTAGCGACATCTGTCGAGAAATGTTCAAACTATTTCCAAAATGAGTTTCCGATTTCCTGATCTAGATGGCCTGCTCCAAGGCGCTAGTTTTAAATGCACGGGGCGGGTATACCTCCGGTACAAAATATATATAACAATTTCTACAATTGAATGTTTCATACTGAATCAAGAAAATAAGAATGTACTTGAGGAATCGCGTAACATTTACTTTTTGTTTTAGTTTTAACGATGCCGTCTACACGTTACCAGAAGAAAAACGTTTCTCACACATTGCAATAAAATTAAACATTTCACAATGAACACGATTTTACACACGGTAGGCTCTCACATTAGCTAATATGCATTCCATCCAGGAGCAACTTTAATGTGAAACAGACATTTTATGAGGATATTACGGATAGATTTCCTGCTCTTAAAAACAGGGGAATTGGCCTAATACATAAACAACAGGTGAGTTTCGTATGTTCAGGTGGTCACAGATTCGATTCAGTTTTACGTGCAACTTTCCTTACTGCAACATGTTGGTCTGCGACGGAGTTCGCTCAACATTATGAGATCAGTTTTCTGATATGAGAGGTAGCGACCATAACTATAAGAGAGAACTACCATTAGTGTCGAATACTATCGAAAATAGGGTAGCCACTACGCAGTACGTCAAGATCACGAGGGCTGAAATGATACTGTTTCGTTTATTTTAATTTTCCTTGATTGTGGAGATTACACTAACCCCCGGATACCCTTCACTAGAGTTTCGTTTTATAGCGTAAGAAGACCGTCCAGGATTTATTTATTTATTTCGTGTCAGAGTGTTGAGAAACTTAAAAATACAAATAAGGTATTATATACAAATAAAACAGAATACATTTTATGTCAGTCCTACCCTGTTCGTTTTACACTTCAAGACTTGATTCAAGCCACTGAAGAGGGAATTTCTGTTGCCCATTTCTGGGCAGACATTGTGTGAAACCGTCCAGGATGAAAAGATGTAAGTCCGCGATATATCATTGTAGTTATTTAGAAGTTTTGAAAGTCAGGTTCACGTCGTTTAAATTCTGAATTGTTCAAAATTGTTCCCGAACATAGTACGAAGCTAGAGGAGATTTCTCTCATGTCTGTTCAACACAAGGAATAAATAGAATTTCCATATGAAATCAGTGAACACCAGTAATTAGCCTACAGACAAGGACCCCTCACCTCTGTAATTTCCCCTGTGGGTAGGGGCAGTAGAATACATCCACGGTAACCCCTGCCTGCCGTAATAGGCGAATAAAGGGGTAGGGAAGGAGGAGCTCTTGATTTTGGAGGTTGGTTGGCAACCACTGTTCCTCTAGCTGAGTCTGGCACTGCTTCCACTTAATTGTGTCAGGCTCCTCACTTTCATATTTCCTAACTGATCTCCTTTCGTCAACTCTTGTTCCTTTTCCGACCTCTACGGTATAAGTATTCCGCGGCATAGAGAGACTTTAATTTTCCCTCCCTTCGCGGCCTTTGTTTTTCTTTGACTGATACCTTCATTTTTCAAACTGTCGGACCTCTTCCCTTTTCCCCCTCTGATTAGTATTATTAGAGGATGGCTGCCCAGTTGTACTTCCTCTTAAAATAATAATTACCACCACCACATCAACTCTTGAATTAGAATATTCAACAAATTACCTGCTGCTGCTGCTGCTGCTGCAATGTTTACATTATTTTTCCGAAGGGGCAGGCGGACGTCTTAGACGGTGACGCCGTCTCTCGGACCACAAATTACCTAATAAAATAAAACAAATTGAAAGTTGAGTTCATTAAAAGGGTGCAATGAAGAAGTGGGCATCTTTGATGGAACACTGTTTCTACATAGCGGACAGTGCCGGATTAAGGTGTTTGGGAGCCCTGGGCTATTTAAAAATGTGAGGCCCCTCCTTCGTAACATCACGTAAGACTAGCCTACTGAAGTCGTTATAGAACTACTCCCACTTAAATTGATGAATAGGTAACTGTTGAAATAGACTACAATTTTTCTCCATTTTTCTGTTAATATTTCATAATGCCAAAACATATTTTACATTTGTCTCATCATCACTATCAAATCGACATACAAAACAGAACTTACATTTTTTGGCCCTACTAGGATATTTTCTATCCATTTTACAAGAACATTACAGTTGTAACTTACGAATGGTTCAATAATCAGAGGTGAACTGGAAGTTATCTTCCTGATGCAAACATATAGTATAGACTCCGTGCGCTGATGGAAGAAATGCACCGCTGCGCTGCGAGTGGCGAACATTGTAAATTAATGCGTTTCACCGCGCACATATTCGCTGTCGTCTCACCGCGTGCTGCCATGGCCGATTAAATAATAACAGTGGGATTTCAGAGTGTTTTATCCAACAACAACTAGCCACGTTATTCTAAACTTGCAGAAAGTGGTCATGTAATAAATTTACAAGAACAACAGTTAGCAGGAAATAGCAACTGAGCAATAACTGCAAATGTGATCAGAAAGAAACATTGGTTCACTAGATACCCTATCATTTCACGATAGAGCCAACGTACTAATTTATGTATTAGTAGTGGTGATGGCGAGATTAGTGTTCATATACACATTCAACAATGCTGTCTTCAGAAAAATATCCTTGGTCTATTTCTAATACGATATCATGTAAGCATAGGTTAATAATGCTAGGGAGGCGATTAATTTTAAATTTAAATTTTAATTAATTTTAAACATAACCATGTTTTCTAAGGAAGGCCTTGGTAACAATCGTTATTATTTCATGAAGGCGAATAATTGTTCCCTTGAAATGTAAGCATATTTCAGCTGTTGTTTATGCAGTTTGCTCAGAACATGTCACCTCGCCTACTGATCGACCGTGTAAATGGTCTCGACCTCGCATCTCAGACATAGGGAAAGAGAACTACAACAGGGGGCAGAGAGTAGAGGAACTTTTTCTGAATAAAAGGCACAGGCTTGATGCTGGACCTATTGAAATTCCTGATATTGAAACCACATATACATTATCAAAAAAAGTTGCCAATAAGCGATTATTTATATTGTGTGTCTGTATTTATAATATGATCCAAGTCCACCTCTGTAATACAGTATAACGGTCGGTGCCACTAGCTGCCTTTCTCGAGTTTGAACCCTGACACTGCCAGAAACTTAAGATTGGCATCAGGGTTGGTCTGTGGTTAAAACGGTGCATGCAGCTCATTGCCATTAGAGGTGAATGTATAGATGCAAAGTATGGTATTTCTGTGAGCTATTGATATTGCACAATTGAGGCCTATTTGTGTAATTTTATTTGTCTACTGTTTTTACAAATCCATTTCGTTAGGTTGCAACGAAATACTATAAAATCTTACAATTTGGTCTATAGTACAGTACGGTATAGGCCTATTTATTATTATTATTATTATTATTATTATTATTATTATTATTATTATTATTATTATTATTATTATTACTCAACTAGCTATAATTAAAATTGTGGCAAAACAATACAATGTGTATCTAATATGATGTGTGCTCTAAAATGATGGCCTACTGCAGTTTGCTTTGCAAATATAATATTGCTGTAATAATTTGTTTCTAATTGTTAACCTATTTGTAAAATGGTTAAAATACACGTTGTAAAGAGTTATTTTGTATTAATTAAAATGTATAAATCCCGAATTACTTCTTGCGATTTACGGTTATGATCCACCGTCTTTTCAAACGCATTTCATGAGGTCGTAAAGAAAACCTTTTTATTTCACAGTATCTATTAATGCAGCCAACAACAAGCACATAGTTCTGCCCGAAAATTATGGCATTAAAAATATTCAACTGAAGACAGCATTGTAAAATGATTCTTCTTCTTCTTCTGATTCTGCTTTTTTAAAATTTATTTATTGGGTAACGGTTTCGCGTTATACCCAGCCACTAGTCGTTTTATAGAGTAAAGCCAAAACTATGAAGGATGATATAATAATTGTAAAAGGGGGGAAGATAAGAAATTAGCTGAAAAAACATACGTAGATATCATATACTATGTCAAAAACAAAACTTGGGATAGTGAATGTACAGGGACACAAGTTCACGCCAGTGTGATCCATCACGGCGGCTATCTACATCACAAACATGACCGGGGAATGTGGTCTTAGATTCTAATAATACAAGGTCTGTCTAGGGAGGTCAAGTCACGAATGCTTCTTATGGAGCCGCCATATTGGGTCTGTAAGCGAGCGTAACCAAAGGCAAGTGTATTCGAATTTAGAGGATTTCGATGCCGTACATTGAAATAAAAACAAAATACGAACTATTTTTCATAAAGAATTTAATTGGGCATCTACTGGTCATGTATATACACTGACTGACAGAGCAAATGCAACACCAAGAAGGAGTGGTCAGAACTTTATGCCAATTGCAGGGTAGACTGACGTCACTGAGGTATGCTCATGATGTGAAATGCGCCGCGCACGTAGCGAACGATAAATGGGACACGGCGTTGGCGAATGGCCCACTTCGTACCGTGATTTCTCAGCCGACAGTCATTGTAGAACGTGTTGTCGTGTGCCACAGGACACGTGTATAGCTAAGAATGCCAGGCCGCCGTCAACGGAGGCATTTCCAGCAGACAGACGACTTTACGAGGGGTATGGTGATCGGGCTGAGAAGGGCAGGTTGATCGCTTCGTCAAATCGCAGCCGATACCCATAGGAATGTGTCCACGGTGCAGCGCCTGTGGCGAAGATGGTTGGCGCAGGGACATGTGGCACGTGCGAGGGGTCCAGGCGCAGCCCGAGTGACGTCAGCACGCGAGGATCGGCGCATCCGCCGCCAAGCTGTGGCAGCCCCGCACGCCACGTCAACCGCCATTCTTCAGCACGTGCAAGACACCCTGGCTGTTCCAATATCGACCAGAACAATTTCCCGTCGATTGGTTGAAGGAGGCCTGCACTCCCGGCGTCCGCTCAGAAGGCTACCATTGACTCCACAGCATAGACGTGCACGCCTGGCATGGTGCCGGGCTAGAGCGACTTGGATGAGGGAATGGCGGAACGTCGTGTTCTCCGATGAGTCACGCTTCTGTTCTGTCAGTGATAGTCACCGCAGACGAGTGTGGCGTCGGCGTGGAGAAAGGTCAAATCCGGCAGTAACTGTGGAGCACCCTACCGCTAGACAACGCGGCATCATGGTTTGGGGCGCTATTGAGTATGATTCCACGTCACCTCTAGTGCGTATTCAAGGCACGTTAAATGCCCACCGCTACGTGCAGCATGTGCTGCGGCCGGTGGCACTCCCGTACCTTCAGGGGCTGCCCAATGCTCTGTTTCAGCAGGATAATGCCCGCCCACACACTGCTCGCATCTCCCAACAGGCTCTACGAGGTGTACAGATGCTTCCGTGGCCAGCGTACTCTCCGGATCTCTCACCATTCGAACACGTGTGGGATCTCATTGGACGCCGTTTGCAAACTCTGCCCCAGCCTCGTACGGACGACCGACTGTGGCAAATGGTTGACAGAGAATGGAGAACCATCCCTCAGGACACCATCCGCACTCTTATTGACTCTGTACCTCGACGTGTTTCAGCGTGCATCGCCGCTCGCGGTGGTCCTACATCCTACTGAGTCGATGCCGTGCGCATTGTGTAACTTGCATATCGGTTTGAAATAAACATCAATTATTCGTCCGAGCCGTCTCTGTTTTTTCCCCAACTTTCATCCCTTTAGAACCACTCCTTCTTGGTGTTGCATTTGCTCTGTCAGTCAGTGTATAACCGTATAACGCTCACATGATATGAATACATTCACAGCTATTTGAATAGGAAGATAATTAACAGAGCCTGAATGAGAAACAAGAATCAACAGAAAAGCTCATGTCCTACTCTTTTACTTCCTTACAACTTTGTCTTACTGTGTTTCTTATTAATATCATCTGTCAAATACGTAATCTTATTGACAGAAACATAGAAATATGTACAGTACCTCTGTCATATTATGATCACCGGTACATGAAATACTGAACTTGAAGTACTGTACTTAAAATAATAAAAGACAGTTGTAATAAATTACCTTCAGGGTTTTCTTTATTAAGAAAGTAATTACCGATACTGCGTTTCTAAAAGGTTACTCCAGTATGTTGACAAGCACTGAATGCCTCTTGAGTTGAGTGCATTAAATTATGTATGGTAACTGTTGTTATCCATTCTTGTGGTATTTCTTTGGGTTCTAAGGCAAAAATACTCTGCACATGTGCAACAAGAGTGATGTTCTTAGCTACTCTTAACTAGTTTATTGATAACCCATGCAGCTATATAGTACAAAGTGGTGGTGGTGATTATTGTTTCAAGAGGAAGTACAACTGGGCAACCATCCTCTATAAACACTAATCAGAAGAAAACAAATGGAAGGGGTCCAACACTTCGAAAAATGAAGGTATCGGCAAAAGAAAGATGAAGGCCACAATGCGTGGAAATGAAAAACTTCCTAGGCCTCGAATGCGCTAATGCCGTCGCGGTCGGATAAGAACAAGTGTTGACCAGAGGAGGTCGGATGGGCTAGAATAGGTGAGAGCTGACACAAGTAAGTGAAAGCAATGTAAAGACTCAGCTAAGGGCCTCGTAGTCACAACCCAAATTGATTTCCCCCTGTGGGCGGAGGCAATAGAATAACACCCACGGTATCCCCTGCCTGTCATAAGGTGTGACTGAAAGGGGCGTCAGGAGCTTCTAACCAGGGAGCGTGGGTTGGCGACCACGGGGCTCTTAACTGAGTCCTAACATTCATGCATATAATAATAATAATAATAATAATAATAATAATAATAATAATAATAATAATAATAACAATGAAAATGAAAACCTACAACCTGTTTTCCAGTCATTGACCGGGTCAGGGATGGAATGAATGAAGCATATATAGGCTATTAGTACGATGGGGTCGCCTCTCCCAAAGTGATTTATTAATGACTGATAGATGCTATGAAATGAGAATGGAGAGTGTTGCTGGAATGGAAGATGACAGGAAAAACCGGAGTACCCGGAGAAAAACCTGTCCCGCCTCCGCTTTGTCCAGCACAAATCTTACATGGAACGACAGGGATTTGAACCACGGTATCCAGCGGTGAGAGGCCGACGCGCTGCCGTCTGAGCCACGGAGGCTAATAATAATAATAATAATAATAATAATAATAATAATAATAATAATAATAATAGGATTCAAGAAGTCAAGAAAGACCTGGAAAGGAACAACATACGAGAAGAAGAATTATTGGAAAGAAAGATTTTTAGGAAGAAAGTCTTACAAATGGAAGGATTCCAAGGGAGGAAGGAAAAGAAAACAGGCACAAAGTGGACTGAAGACAGGAAAAAGAAACACAGTGAAACAATGAAAGAATACTGGAAGAAAAGGAAAGAACAACTAAGGAGGAACAATTGAAATTGTAACGTGGTCCTTAGAAGGCCGGAACGCAAGAATAATAATAATAATAATAATAATAATAATAATAATAATAATAATAATAATAATAATAATAATAATAATAATAATGGTTAAGAAAATTAAAGCCGTTGGTAGACAAGATTCCATAAGAAATAGAAATTCAGTCACTATTGAGTTAACCTAGGTTAGGCTATTTTTGGGATTACATTAGGATATTATGTTAGGCTACGGTACGTTAAATTACATTAGTTGGTTAGTGCGAGTGTTATGATATAATATAATAAGCCATATAATGTACTCCATAGAGCATTTAAGATGAATGAAATATAGCTGTAAATAATAACTACAGTACCGTATAAGTCTGCTATTAACAATTGTTGTTGTAATGATGGCAAGCTGGACACAAATTGTTGTTTTGAAGTGATAGGCCAGCGAAATTAACCAATTACGGTTAAAATTCCTGACCTTGCCGGGAATCGAACCCGGAACCCCTGTGCCAGCACGCTAACCATTTAGCCATGGAGCCGGACACAAGAAAAGAAAATGTTCATAAACATCAATACTACTATTACACATTTCCTGATACGTTTCTTGCTTGTTTTGAAAGACAATTCTCTTTCTTTGGGAGGTTTCCTATTATATGTCAAAGACTTGGGTGGATTAGGGACGTTGAAAATTGATGGGATGGAATTCCACTTGAGTAGTTTACGTCCATCTGCCTTCTTTAGTTCAAATTGCGATTCTTCAAAATTATGCTAGAAGAAAGTACATATAAAACATCGTTCATATAAACATATTATTATTCAGGAATACTGCAATACGAATGTATAACTTCACTAACCGCGCACAAGAAGGAATTATCTGTAGATTGCTATTTGCCACGCCTACAGTTTTGTACCCACTGAGCTCTCCTGATTCGTGTTTCCGGACGGTAATTGATTCTAGCAGTGATGAAATACAAACGCGGACAACTGATAAGAAGGAAGGAAGAGTGCGTGTTCGATATTTTGCGAGCGTAAATATTCATTTACATGCACGGAGTTGGAGCAGCAAGCCTTTTTATACAATTTTAGGTTCGGTCAAAGGCCGGGGCCCCTTGGCACGCGGGGCCCGGGGCAGCAGCCCCTCTAGCCCCTACCCCCTTAATCCGGCCCTGATAGCGGATTAATATCTTTGTATGCAAAAGAGACTGTTTAATATAAAGTACATGTTAAGTATGAATGAAAAGCCTGTAGCGACGAAAGTAGGACCAGTAAATACAGTATAACCCCGCTTAACCGAACTTCGCTTAACCGAAACCCGGCTTAACCGAAATGCTCTGGCAATGTTGTACTTCAATAGTTTGTTTTTACCCTCTCGTTCTTAGCCGTCGATATTAGTAATTCTCTTGCTATATGTGCTGAGAGCTACTAGGCAAACCCTACTTCTATATTATGACTTATGCCAGAATGCACGTGTAGCATAAAACAAAACAGTTTATTACCCTCTAGTTCGTTCCATGACGCAATTTTTCTTGAACGAGCAGGAATTATTATTATTATTATTATTATTATTATTATTATTATTATTATTATTATTATTGTTGTTGTTGTTGTTGTTGTTGTTGTTGTTGTTGTTGTTGTTGTTGTTGTATTCGTCATGAAGATTATGCAGACGACTCCGAACTTGACAATAGCAGTTCTGAGAATCGAGTTACAGCAGATGATGGATTTAATGCATTGGAGGTAAGATTGATTTCGAATTTTTATTAAAATACAGTACCACACGCTTTAATTACAGTTCTCTAATAAAATTACCGTATACAGTATTCAGTTCAGTAGTAACCAAAAAAGTGTTTAATTATCTCAGATTGCTTTGCGCTTTGTTGAAAAAAGCAATGAACCTACACCAGCTGATGTATTAAACAGTGGCGCGACATAGCTGCACGACAGCGCTGCACCAAGAAAATTCAGAAGAAAATCACTGATTTTATACAATGAGTGACATTATGTAAACATTCTAATGTTAATGTACAGTGTGCAGCATTGCTTAACAGAGTTTATGCATTTTTATTTCGACATTTAACTTCCGAAAATATTTACCATCTGTCATCCGTAAAAACGCGTCAACTGAAGTGGCTCCGCCCCCCTTTATTTCGGATAAACGGGGTTCTACGTAGGCCTATAGCATGTAATTGTATAGTCTTGCATTTGTAAATAAGACAATACTGGTCTCATGGTACAGTTTATAATTCATGGATAAAGTAATGATAACTGTCATCTCAATAGTTTGTTTTTACCCTCTCGTTCTTAGCCGTCGATATTAGTAATTCTCTTGCTATATGTGCTGAGAGCTACTAGGCAAACCCTACTCCTATATTATGACTTATGCCAGAATGCACGTGTAGCATAAAACAAAACAGTTTATTACCCTCTATTGTTGGTTACAAGGATGATGTTGAGATAGAGGAGGAGACTAAGGCCAAGGAAGTAATAAAATTTACATATGATAACAATAACATTTACAATAAGATACAAAAGTTGAAAACTAGAAAAGCGGCTGGAATTGATCAGATTTCTGGGGATATACTAAAGACAATGGGTTGGGATATAGTACCATATCTGAAGTAATTATTTGATTATTGTTTGGTCGGAGGAGCTATACCAGATGAATGGAGAGTTGCTATAGTAGCCCCTGTATATAAAGGAAAGGGTGATAGACATAAAGCTGAAAATTACAGGCCAGTAAGTTTGACATGCATTGTATGTAAGCTTTGGGAAGGCATTCTTTCTGATTATATTAGACATGTTTGTGAAATTAATAACTGGTTCGATAGAAGGCAATTCGGTTTTAGGAAAGGTTATTCCACTGAAGCTCAACTTGTAGGATTCCAGCAAGATATAGCAGATATCTTGGATTCTGGAGGTCAAATGGACTGTATCGCGATTGACCTGTCTAAAGCATTTGATAGGGTGGATCATGGGAGACTACTGGCAAAATTGAGTGCAATTGGACTAGACAAAAGAGTGACTGAAAGGGTTGCTATATTTCTAGAAAATAGATCTTAGAGAATTAGAGTAGGTGAAGCTTTATCTGACCCTGTAATAATTAAGAGGGGAATTCCTCAAGGCAGTATTATCGGACCTTTATGTTTTCTTATATATATAAATGATATGAGTAAAGGAGTGGAATCGGAGGTAAGGCTTTTTGCGGATGATGTTATTCTCTATAGAGTGATAAATAAGTTACAAGATTGTGAGCAACTGCAACGTGACCTCGAAAATGTTGTGAGATGGACAGCAGGCAATGGTATGTTGATAAACGGGGTTAAAAGTCAGGTTGTGAGTTTCACAAATAGGAAAAGTCCTCTCAGTTTTAATTACTGCGTTGATGGGGTGAAAGTTCCTTTTGGGGATCATTGTAAGTATCTAGGTGTTAATATAAGGAAAGATCTTCATTGGGGTAATCACATAAATGGGATTGTAAATAAAGGGTACAGATCTCTGCACATGGTTATGACGGTGTTTAGGGGTTGTAGTAAGGATGTCTCTGGTAAGACCCCAACTAGAGTATGGTTCCAGTGTATGGGACCCTCACCAGGATTACCTGATTCAAGAACTGGAAAAAATCCAAAGAAAAGCAGCTCGATTTGTTCTGGGTGATTTCCGACAAAAGAGTAGCGTTACAAAAATGTTGCAATGTTTGGGTTGGGAAGAATTGAGAGAAAGAAGAAGAGCTGCTCGACTAAGTGGTATGTTCCGAGCTGTCAGCGGAGAGATGGCGTGGAATGACATTAGTAGACGAATAAGTTTGAATGGCGTTTATAAAAGTAGGAAAGATCACAGTATGAAGATAAAGTTGGAATTCAAGAGGACAAACTGGGGCAAATATTCATTTATAGGAAGGGGAGTTAGGGATTGGAATAACTTACCAAGGGAGATGTTCAATAAATTTCCAATTTCTTTGAAATCATTTAGAAAAAGGCTAGGAAAGCAACAGATAGGGAATCTGCCACCTGGGCGACTGCCCTAAATGCAGATCAGTATTGATTGATTGATTGATTGATTGATTGATTGATTGATTGATTGATTGATTGATTGATTGAACATTAGAATATAGGTTACTATTATAGCTGGTTTACCCGTGCTTCGCTACGGAATTCTACATTGTACTGTATGCAGAATTCTAGATGAAGTCGTGTACACGTTGCGAATAAGATTGTATTAAATTCCATAATTACATACCTAGGCATTTAAAAAATACATTTTAGGCGCCTTCCCCTTAACTACCATTTCATCCAGCTTGAATATAGTTACAGTATTTATAACCTATACTGTAGTTCTTTATTCCCCGTATTTACATTACGATTTTCTTTCAATTCTGTCACAGATTTTCTCCTGACTCGGCATTAATATGGATCTAAGAACAAAAAGCGAAATTCATGAATATCTGTTATCATAGCCGGTACGGCAAAAATATATAAGATAAATTATCGGAAATGTAATTCAATACAACTTTTGTTATGCAGTATTTATCGATAGCACCACTAATAAGATACATTTTTAGAATGAAATTTTAGGCCTTCCCTTAAACTACCATTTCACTCAACGTGAATAAAATTATGTATAGCCTAGATTGTATTTCCGTATTCCCCGACTGTACATACCGATTTTCATTAAATTCTCTTCAGCCATTTTCTCGTGATGCGCGTACATAGGCCTACATGTACACACACACACGGACATGACGGAAAATTAAAAAGTGCATTGCTTTGTTGCTGGGGACACCCCCTGTGGGTGGGGGCGGTAGAATAACACCCACGGTATCCCATGCCTGTCGTAAGAGGAGACTAAAGAGGGCCCCAGGGGCTCTGAACTCAAGAGCGTGGGTTGGTGACCACGGGGCCCTCAGCTGAGTCCTGGCATTACTTCCACTTACTTGTGCCGGGCTCCTCACTTTCATCTATCCTATCCGACCTTCCTTGGTCAACTCTTGTTCTTTTCCGACCCCGACGCTGTTAGGTTTGCGAGGGCTAGGCAGTCTTTCATTTTCATGCCCTTCGTGGCCCTTGCCTTTCTTTGGCCGATTCCTTCATTTCTCGAAGTGTCGGATTCCTTCCATTTTTTCTCTCTGATTAGTGTTATATAGTGGATGGTTGCCTAGTTGCACTTCATCTTAAAACAGTAATCACCACCACCACCGCCACCTCTTACTGGGGACACGACCGATACAGAAATGCTTTTTTTTTTTTTTTAATTCTAAGCTTTGTAAAGACAAAACTCTTATTTTGTATACATAATTACACTTGCACTTAGAAACTCGTAATATAAAATAACGAACGATTACTCATTTAAAGAGCAGAAAGTACTTGAATTTCCTTTTAAATTTATTCCATTAACATATGAAGTGAGAAAAAAGTGCCTACCGTGACAGTGTTTTACCACTGCCGTGACCAGGATTCGAACCTGGGTTATTGCGGCCACAACGCAATGTCCTAACCACTAGACGATCACGGCTATTTAGGCACATGATTTTCGATGCTCTAAACCAACTTCTGAAGTAAACATTACTGGATTGAAGAATACGTACGAGTTTTATATTAAACTGCAGATATTCGTTTATTTGGCCTACTCTGCTTTTATCCAGCACACTTAACATTTTTAAGAAATGAAAGTGCATGACATTATTACTGTAATAAGTAATTCCATTTTTTCAATGCTCGTTATCAACAACTTATAACATTTTTTTCAAGAGAATGATGTTACTGATTTTTTTGTTTCCTTTCCTGCATTGAACAATAAGTACTATAATATTTGCGTTACGCTGTCTTTATTTCATACACCAGAATTACAAAGAATAGGGAGTATTAGCACTCTAGCAGAGACTACAAACACTAAATGAACATTTAGCTTACCAACATTGTATCAATCTTATAACTTTTATAACTATAATTGAATATTCGTGTCAAGAATATTTCAGTACAATAATTTAAGATTATATGTTACGTTAGGTGCTTGTATTGATGGTTTATTATCTATTATTATCCAAAAGAACACCGCATTCTTTTTCTCTTAATGTACATTTGCATTTGTTACGTTGGCGGAAAGGGGTTGAGAAAGCTTTCAAGTATGGTCACCAACTTTGTATAGTGCTATTTCCTTGCTTACTACCTAAAGAGTGGAAAGGTAAACAAAGTAGTTGAGTTATTGGTACTACACTTACATAAACATAACCTGACATAATCAGCTGGTATAAAATAAGCATAAACAAGAATCAGCTATAATGAGTAAGAAAGAAGAATCTTTAGGGCTTGAGCCGGAATTTGACTGGTTACAACTCAAGCAAGACATTGACAGCCGAGTAAATCAAGAAACAACCAGAGAAAAATTTGTGCGTAAATTCAAAGAAAATCCACTCGTTCCTATTGGTAAGTTCTACTTGTTTGGTTTTTCAACTTTGTACTTTTACACCGGTAATATCTTCACGTTGTTGTTACGTTTTGAAGGTTAATAATCCCGCCCTGTTGCCTCTTAAAATAACACCACCACAATTTTCTTCGAAACGTTGGGGTTGGGTCGGTCACAACACACTTCTTTGTGGTTTGTATTGTCACACTACGTGAAATATTTTCCGTTAATGGAGATTTATTTTAGGATTTATGAGACACTAATATACATCAGAGCAATAAGTTATGCCTAAATTCTAGTTAGAGAGGTTTTTTTTTTTTTTTTTTTTTTTTTTTTTTTTAGAATGTGTAATCATAGGGAGCAATATTGTATGTTTCAAGTATTAGTGAATTTAACTGGCATTTCCTTTTCTCTGTAATCGTGAGCTTGTCCATAGGATCATAACTGAAATATACAGTTATTGAAAGTTCTGAAGAATGTTATGTATACATTGCAGCTAATAGCCATCGATCCAAAACAATTTCAATGATAAACTTACATATATTAATGCTAATAATTCATACTGGTCAAATGATTTAAGAAATTTTGCTTCCCCTTTCTCTCTTGCACATAGCTTGCAGTTTTATATAGGCCTACTGCTTTTCTCTTTCACATATCAATGATAGCTGTGACTAATTGACCATATGGTTCCTTTTGAAATACATTTTCAGATTTTATTATTATTATTATTATTATTATTATTATTATTATTATTATTTTACATTTCAAAACATCATGTTTGAAGTCATCATTTAGAAATAAACCTAAGTATGTAATAACCTGTGAGCTAAGAAGGCTTAACTGAAATATACCTTGAATGTGAAGTACAGAGCAGTTTTATACTATTTAGTACACTCTGTACTAGATTCACAGTGACTCATAACTAGTGATAATGGAATATGTTATCCCAAGTAATACCTAAATTGTGCTTATATATCTCTTTAACCCACAAGCTGGAATGAATGGTAAAAGTGTTTTTCTTCCTGTCATGTTAATTTTCTTGTCCTGATCCTCTCATTTCAGTAGTTTTAAGATAGGGCATACAGAATTACCGGTAATTCTTTCAGTATAGGTTAAATTTATCATTTTCAATCAAATATTAGGAGCTCCATCAAAATATAAAGTACTGGGCAAGTTGTTCATGTGGTTAGGGGCATGCAGCTGTGAGCTTGCATCTGGGAGATAGTGGGTTCGAACCCCACTGTCGGCAGCCCTGAAGATGGTTTTCAGTGGTTTCCCATTTTCACACCAGGCAAATGTTGGGGTTGTACCTTAATTAAGGCCACGGCCAATTCCTTCCCACTCATAGGCCTTTCCTGTCCCATCATCGCCATAAGACCAATGTGTGTGTCGGTGCGACGTGAAGCAAATTCTTTTAAAAAATATTTATTTATAAAGTAGGATGTTCCCTAATCCCTATAACATTAACAATTTAAGTGAAATATAATGTAATTTATCATCACATTATTTTCTTTCTTGTGCTTTAAGAGTCCTAAATTGGTACTTTGTTTCAGGTTGCATGGCAACACTTGGTGCTTTATCCTATGGGCTGTGGAGCTTTAGGCAAGGACGGAGACAAATGTCTCAGTACATGATGCGATTGCGTATTGCAGCCCAAGGATTTACTATTCTTGCTCTTATTGTGGGCATTGGGTTGAGTGCAACCAAAAAGTGAATATGATGATACCGTAGTAAGGAGTTATTTCTTTAAAAGAAATATCTATTTTTGAAAGTACTGTGTACACAGAGTTTCACTCTTGAAATATGTTATTTGTTATGCTGCAGTGTTGTTCTACAAACACTCTCATGAACTGTGTATAATTCATTGTACAAAACAGCTGTGCACTAATATCAATACCTTTTGTAAAGAGACTATACATGTGCTTTAAAAAGTTATTTTGTGAGTTATTATTTGTTCTGGTTCCTAAATCACAATCATATTAGATTGCATGTGTATGCTAGGAATCTGACAAAGATCTTGATATTGTTTATATTTTGTAAGTTATTTACTGAGCCTAGTTTTGTAAAGCTTTCAAAGTACAAAGGAAATGCAGGTTCACAATTCAAGTTTGTTGAAGTAGGCTATGTGATGGTTAAAGAAACAGTTATTCCTTTTTTCTTATGTACCGGTATTTTTTCAAATGCACAGAACTTTATTTTAATTTTGAAATTAAAACTTATAGCTTATAAGGAACATTCATCAAGTGCGTGACTGATAATGCTAAGGTTAACTGTGATCAGTTAGTATTCTATCTATTTTAGTTGTCCATAGCAGTAATTGTGCATGTATATGAGCCTAGATAGATATTGGTATACTCAGCTATAGGCCTAAATAATTACTAGCTAATGTACCCCTGCTTCGCAACAGAATTCTACACTGATACAGAATTCTAAGTAGTGTACACATTGTGAGTAAAACTGTATTAAATTGCAAAATAAAAATCCAAATACATTAATATCACTGTTACCATAGCCGGTACGGTAAAAATGTATAAGACATAAATGATCGGAAATTTAATACTAAATAACTATAGATAGGACTACTAATAACATAAATATTTGAGAATTAAATTTTAGGCCTTTCCCTAAACTACCATTTCACTCAGCATGAATAAAATTATTTACAGGCTAGACTGTGGTGACTTATTCCCTGGCTTTACATACCAATTTTCATTAAATGCTCTTCAGCCGTTCTCTTGCGATGCACGTACATACAGACAGACAGACATTATGGAAAAGTAAAAAAGTGCATTTCCCTGTTACTGTGTACACGATCAATACAGAAATACCATTCTTTTTTCAAATCTGAGCATTGTACAGACAAAACTCTTATTTTATATTATCTTTTATCTTATTTTTTTTTGCTACCCTTGCTGTAGAAATCTGTTACCAAACATAAATGACAATAAGCACAGTAGATGAATGATGCTGCATTTGTGCATTTGGGAGCAGAGCAACTTAAATCCTCAATGTCCCAGATAATATTATTAGGCGTATCGAAGGAATCACGTTCAACTGTAAATTTACAGTAACATTTTTTCAGGCATGGTTGATCATGTTATTGAATATGGATAAGCGCATGAGGAGTATTGATAGCATTACGACCTTGGAGATCAATATTTATCAACATTGTAAAGTAAAACTCTATCACGTAAACATTTGACGAACTTATTCCATTGACGAATAAAAGTAGACATCCAAAAGTTGAATGAGGGAATTTGCACCACACAAGGCAAATGCTGGGACTGTATCTTAATTAAGGCCATGGCCACTTCCTCCCCACTCCTATCCCTTTCCTATCCCATTGTCGCCATAAGACCTATCTGAGTCGGTGCAACATAAAGCAAATTGTAAAAATTTTAAAAAATTAAAAAGTAGGCTATACAAATTCAATATTTCAGAAGCTAACTTCACTCTGACAATCAATGTGTCTTTCAGCGATGCTAGATAACATGTGGTCTCTGTCAATTTCATAATTAAATCTAGATTGGTTGGTATTCAGAATTTCAGCTGGTGAATAATTAGGAATGATTTTTGTCAGTGAATTCAATACCAAATGTACCAAGTGAGTTGGCCGTACAGTTAGGAGCACACAGGTGAGTTTTGCATTCGGGAGATAGTGGGTTCAAACCCCACTATCGCCAGCCCTGAAGATTATTTTTCTTGGTTTCCCATCTTCACACCAGACAAATGCTGGGGCTGTACCTTAATTAAGGCCACGGCTGCTTCCTTCCATGAGCGCCCATATGGCAGTTGACCTGGGGGTATGTATTATTTTTCATATTTTGGAAAATGAATGGCGACTTGTATTCCACGGTAGAATAACACCCACGGTATCCCCAGTATCCACCAATAGTCCCCGGTCTATTGGTGGGGGGCTGTACTACGACTTCTACATAATACTGACTTCTAAATCATTTTTTGAAAGAAAAACACCTGACTACATCAGATTTTTTCTTTTCCCTGAGAACCCGGGCATGGGTGCCCTTGCTTTCTTCCCACTCCTAACCCTTTTCTGTCACATCGTCACCATAAGATCTTTCTGTGTAGGTGTGACGTAAAACAAGTTGTTAAAAAGAATTTAAATAGTGTACCAAATGACTTCTCAGTCTCTTCTTGCGATTGAGCCTGTTTTTTGTTTTCTTTTTTCTTTATGTCGCATCGACACAGATAGGTCTTATGGCGACAATGGGAGAGGAAAGACCTGGGAATCGGAAGGAAGTAGCCGTGGCCTTAATATTCAGCCCCAGCTTTTGGCTGGTGTGAAAATGGGAAACCACGGAAAACAATCTTCAGGGCTGTCGACAGTGGGGTTTGAACCCACTATCTCCCGGGTGCAAGCTTACAGCCGCGAGCAAGCCTGTTTGTAAGTTATGAAGTGTGCAACTAGCCATCTTGTGAACTGCCTGAAATTCCAAACCCACTTCAATCCAGCTTTGAAATCGGTCAGTCCAAGCGCTCTAGCTTTTGTGCACACCCATTGCCTTATATCAATATCATGCATAGCCATTAGATTAGCCAAGGAAGGGGAATTGCAGGAGTGATTAACGACGAGAATATAGCAGCAACCGGAGAAATATATCCAGGAGCTTCTATCAGCAGTGCTGTGGAAAACGTAGAAGAAGCAACTAGGAACTTCGGGAGCGGCGATTCAGTGCTTATCATCGGTGGGACGAACGACATAGCTCACGACGATGCCAAGAATGTAAGATCACAACTTAAACATACACTAGGGAAGGACCCACACTAACGTTTTTGTAGTGAACGTGCCCCACAGGCATGATTTGAGTAGAGACTCATATGTGGACATTGAAGTGGACAAGGTCAATACAGATATTGTTAAAATTTGTAAACATTTTTGGAATACTCAGGTTATTGAATGCAGCAGTTTTGAGAGATACTGTTATACAAAACATGGCCTCCATCTAAACAATTCAGGTAAACGAAAGATAGCAAATATTGTTCTAGATTTTATTAATCTTAAGATATGTACTGTAAAACAGGCAACTCCCATGAGTTATAATACTGACCAGGAAAACTAGTAGAAAGAGCCAGCTGTACTTCAAGCTGGCTCAGTCAACTAGAAAAAGAAACTCAGGATAGTAAGGAATTTCAAGTTACCCAATTGCAACAGTCAAGTTTTAGGGAGGAAGGGGGTCCGAGATTGCTCTTGGTAAACTGTCAAAGTGTAGTAAATAAACAATTAAAATTCGGTACATTGATGGAATCTTATGAAACTGATGTGGTGATAGGAGTGGAATCGTGGTTGAAAGAAGGGATGGGTAATAGAGAAGTATTTCCAGAAGGGTACACAGTCTATCGTAGAGACCGAGGAGATAAAAAGGGAGGGGGAGGGTGTTTATTCTGGTGAAGGAAACTTACTGTTCACATGAATGGTTTACCGATGAAAGGGATGAAATATTAGGGATAAAATTAGTTTGTGACAATATGAAGGAGGTGGGAATTATAGGAACATACAGGCCTGGAAGAGAGGAAAGAGACATGGAAATCTTTGAGAAAATAATAGATTATACTCGTAAAAACAATAATAATGATATGGTAATAATTGGGGAAGATCTAAATTTGCCTGAAGTTGAATGGAATGGAGCTGCAAGTGAAGCCCATGAACAGAAACTGGCAAATAAGTTAATTTGGGAGGGAGGATTTACACAAGTAGTACAAGAACTGACTCGTCTCAATAACTTACTAGATGTATTCTTGGTTAAACCACGGGAAGTTGTTGATAAAACTGAGGTAATTGAGGGAATAGGAGACCATAAGGCTGTAATAATGGATGTAGGACTCGTACCAAAAAGGCTTAATAAGAGGGTTACACAAGACAAGAAATTGTACAGAAAAACTGAAGTTGATGAATTTGGGACTTACCTTAAATCACAATTCAGTTGTTGGATAAGTGAAGGGAGTAATGTGGATACACTTTGGGCTAAATTTAAAGGTCGTCGCCATAAGACCTATCTGTGTCGGTGCGACGTAAAGCCCATAGCAAAAAAAAAAAAAAAAAAAAAAAAAAAATTAAAGGAATCATTTGGGAAGGAGAGAAGAGATTTGTACCTGTTAAGAAGGGTAAAATGACTTCAGATCCTGTTTATTATACATGGGAAATAAGAAAATTAAAAAGAAAATGTAGAATAGTAAACAGGAAAATCAAAGAGGGTAGGGAGAGTAGAGAAACTAGTAAACAGCTAATGAGGGAACTGAATAGAGTGAAAAAGGAAGCAAAAGAGAATTATATGAATGGCATACTTCAAGAGGGTAATGTCCACAAAGGGAAATGGAAAAAGCTGTATTCATATATCAGGAATCAAAAAGGAAAAGGAATCCAAATTCCTACAATGGTGGGAGAAGGGGGTGAACACTATTTAACAGATACTGAGAAAGCAAACCTATTTAGTAGGGAATTCAGAGATTCAGTAGATGATTGTCAAGAGTTGGAAACCAAAACAGAAGATATAGAGGGAGAGAGACAGAGGGAAACAAGAAGCTTCTCATTCACAAACAAAGATATTTTCAGAGAAATCCAACTGCTTCAGCAAGGAAAAGCAGCAGGAAGTGATCAGATTACTGGGGAGGTATTAAAGACAATGGGGTGGTACATAGTGCCTTATTTAAAATTTCTCTTTGACTATGTCATAAATAATAGTGTAATACCAAAGGAATGGAAGGAATCTATAATAATACCAATTTATAAAGGAAAAGGTGATAAAAGGAAACCAGAGAACTACAGACCAATCAGCCTGACCAGTATAGTTTGTAAAATACTGGAGAGTTTAATATCGAAGTACATCAGAGGGATATGTGATGATAAAAATTGGTTCATGAGCAGCCAGTATGGATTTAGAAAGAAATTTTCTTGTGAGGCACAACTGGTGGGATTTCAGCAGGACATATCAGATCAGTTGGATTCAGGAGGTCAGTTAGATTGCATAGCCATAGATCTTTCCAAAGCTTTTGATAGAGTGGAACATGGAATATTATTAAAGAAATTGGAGGGAATAGGATTGGACATAAGGGTTACACGTTGGATAAAAACATTTCTAAATTCAAGGGTTCAGAAAGTCAAAGTAGGAAATAATGTATCTCAGGAAGAGAAAGTTTGGAAGGGAATTGCACAGGGTAGTATAATTGGTCCGTTACTTTTCTTAAGTAAGAAACATCAAAAATAAGATTGTATGCAGATGACATAATTGTTTATAGGGAAATAAACAACATTGAGGATTGTTCAGAATTACAAAGGGACCTTGAAAGTATCCAACAATGGGTTGAAGAAAATAATATGAAGGTTAATGGAGGCAAATCAACTGTTACAACTTTTACAAACAGGAGCTTTAAAACTGAATTTGAATATACTTTGGATGAGGTAGTTATCCCAAAAGATGGCAAGTGCAAATACTTAGGTGTGAGATTTGAAAGTAATTTGCACTGGAAGGGTCATATTGATGACATTGTTGGAAAAGCATACAGATCATTACATGTCATAATGAGGCTACTTAAAGGATGCAACAAAGAATTAAAAGAAAAAGTTACTTGAGTATGGTTCGTCCATTATTGGAATATGCAAACAGTGTTTGGGATCCTCACCAAGAATACCTAATAAAAGAAATAGATAGTGTGCAGAGGAAAGCAGCAAGATTTGTAACAGGGGATTTCAGGAGAAAGAGTAGTGTATCAGAAATGTTAAAGGAACTTGGGTGGGAAACTTTAAGTAAGAGAAGGGAGAAAACTAGACTTACAGGATTATATAGAGCCTATACAGGAGAAGAAGCATGGGGAGATATCCATGAGAGGCTTCAGTTGGAAAATAATTATATCGGCAGGACTGACCACAAATATAAAATTAGAAGGAATTTTAGCAGAAGCGATTGGGGTAAATTTTCATTCATTGGGAAGGGTGTGAAGGAGTGGAACAGTTTACCAGGGGTAGTGTTTGATCCTTTTCCAAAATCTGTACAGATATTCAAGAAGAGAATAAACAGCAACAGAGAAAATAAATGAAGTGTTAGAGGGCATTCGACCAGTACAGGTTATTGTAAATAAAAAAATGTGTGTGAATAAATTAATTCTATCCCCTGGTCTAAGGAGTTTGGACAGCCAAAGTAGGGGACTGCCTGTAGGGGTGAAGTACAGTGGGGACTTCGAGGGCCCTGGGACCGCTACGGTAGCTGTGAAGGCCCTTCGGGAACTCTGAAAAGTGGTGGCAAAAGGGGCTCTGGTTAAGACGCAGCAGGTCGTTATGCTACTTAGGATCCAGAACGGGTTAAAAAAAAATAAAAATTAGTAAGTAAATAAATAAATGCAATGTAAATATTAATCTTATGCCAGTTGTATAGTATCATTTGAAGTAATTCCACATATTGTATATCAGTTGATTATATTTGTAAGTAGTACAGGAGATATTATAAGTAGAATTTTGTAAACAATATAAATTTATTAAGGATGAGCTGTGTGTTTAATAGAAAACATTGTTAGCGTAAATTGTATAATATTGTATTATAGGAAAATTTTCTTCTCTTGTTAATTTAATATTTAGTGTTTGACAATAATGTATTTTAGTGTACCATTTGCCACCGAGGTAGACACCTCATTTGCAAATAAAGAGATTTTGATTTTTGATTTTGATTTTTCATTAGCCCTTGCCTCTTGAAAATTGGACAACACGTACTCCGATATGAAGAGTTTCTCACGTTTTGTTCCTTGTTTGTAATATCTCTCGTAACAAGTGATGCACGATTGTTTTCTACGACCATCTTTGTTTTGAGCTTCAATTTCCTTCTTAACATAATCAAAAGGAACATAATCGTTATCTACATCATCATCAACGGCATATAAACAGACTCGACGTAAGTAGTTTCTCGAAAGGCTTTTGCACCAGGTTTTCATCCACCAGGATTTCAGTGCTATAATAGTGGCACCTTTAGGTTTCTTCATCAAACTGAAAATAGTGTTTACAATGTCTCTTTCCTCCTCATGTAGCCTACTCGTGATGATGGTAATTCAGTCTGGTGTAAAACCTCCTAACACCTCATTTGCATCAATTCCCTTTGTGCAGGATATAAACACATACACAAACTCACAGTATACCCTCACAAATGCAAACCACTTTGGAATCATAATAGCATTCTAATGCACTGCCACAGAATTATGCTGCTGCATACGCAGATTACCTCTAACTGCTTATCTGTAGCGAGAGAGTCAGTATGGGCAGCTAGAACTTGCATTGTTGAGGTCTAGTGGATCATTTATGCTTATTTACAAAAGATGAGATAAAACCCCACCAGGCATTTCGTGAAGCATTCCTTGTTAGATATAATGCTAAAAGAAGTAAACAGTTGTATGGCCTCAGCTAGTGTGTTGAGGCATTTTGGTTTGAGGCCATTTGGCTGCCTGCTTGTCTATTTTTACATTTCATTGTACTTTACCAGATGGCAGATAAATGGATATCTGTTCTGCAATCTATGACTGAGCTGTTCATTTTGTCAGGTGAACCCAAATTTCACCAGAGAGGTTTTATATGCCAACATCATACAAGATGGAGTGCCAAATGGATATCTTTCCCCTCTTCAAAAATCCAGCTGCCTCTGCCAGGTTAGAACCCACGATCTTGGTATCCAGAGGCAGACACTCTATTGCTGATCCACAGAGGAAGATGATGATTTACTAATCATTATATTCTTAAAAAAAGGAAATTTGTGCAGAACATGAAAATAATTCTTTAATTCATGTATTCCTATATAGCCTGTGTCAAATGGGAAACGTTTTGGCCTTGAAAGGTTACTCGGGGAGGCTGTTATGTTGTTTTATATCACCTGCTGAGTGCTTTGTAGCCCACAGAAAATTTCACTGTTAAATATTGCTTGCTCCATATCAAAATATTTTTACTTACTAAAAGCAACCACAACTGAAACAGCTTCCTATTAGAAATGGACTGTAGGAAGGACAAATGCTGACAAACATTATGACGATTCATTTTTGAAATGTGTTGGTGTAATATTTATCTTTGTTCTGGTTTTTTAGTATCTTGAGAACTTTGAATCAAAACACAGAAAATGCTCAAAACTATTGTGATAGGAGACCACTCCAGCTTAAATTGAGTCAAGATGGTTAACAGATTATATCAAATCATCATCAGTCATTCACGACTGATGTGTCTTTATTGCTATCGCCCAGGAGGAAGATTACCTGTCAGTTGTTTCACTGATTTTAATGAAGCTGAAAGTGTCTTTGTAAATTATTTCAATACCTAATACATCTTCCTATAACTTAATATTCACCCCAATTCAACCACTTGAATTTCATCTCTTATCTTCATATTATCTTCCCTACTTTTAAAAATCCATTCAGGCTTGTTAGTATATTCCAGGCTTTCTCTCTAGTTTCAGCTCCGAGCATACTGCTTAGTTGAGCAACTAGTCTCCTTACTCTAGAGTCTTCCCAGCCCAAATTTTGCAACATTTTTGTAACAATATTCATTAAATAATAGAGTTCCCCCTTACTGCCATTGTTACCACCTGTTTGTACCAGCAATCATTCTTGCTACTTTCATTTGTTACTTCTAACTTATAAATAAGATATCACGAGTCCACCCAGCTTTTGCTCCTGTAAAGCAACGGTGGTCCGAAATCAGACCGATAGTTTTGTCATACAAACCAGTACCGTACACCTCTATATATTATTAAAACATCAGTGAACAAATGCGCATTAGGTGTAGCATGCCTCTTACCTGGAAGCCCAGGGTTCGATTATCGGCCAGTTCAGGGACTTTTAACTGGGTCTGAGGCCTGGTTCAAGGTCCACTCAGCCTGCGTGATTACATTTGAGGAGCTAGCTGACGGTGAGATACCGGCCTCAGTCTAGAAAGCCAAGATGCAGCCGAGAAGATACATCGCACTGACCACGCGTCATCTCATAACCTGCAGATCAGCGGTTGGTTGAAAGGGCAAGTTCAATCAGGGCTGATGTGTCATGGTGGGGAGGGTGTGAACAAACGATAATAGGTCTACATAGGTGAAGTAATTATAATATATACTACTCCTTTAAACAAATAAGTAAATAAATAAAATATCTATAGCAAAGCGAAGTCATCTCCGTACAGGCCATGAAGGCCCTTGGAGGGGTGGAAGGTAAAGGCTTCCACCATTCGTAACCTCGGCATGTGATGGTGTGGAGTGGTTAGCTCTATGCCCGGCTGTCTTTGCCCCCAGGAATTAACCTGGTACTCATTTTTGGTGTAGGCTGAGTGAACCTCAGGGCCATATGCACCTCCAGAAGTGGAAATCTCGTTTCTTAAATTTTATGACTTCCTGACAGGAATTCGAACCCACATCCTTCCGGGCGAACCGAGCACACCTTTACTGCCTCGGCCAGGCAGCCCCTATAAAATATCTATACAAACTCAATTTATGAACTTAAACATACACATCATTATAGACTGTTTTGGCCTTTCAGTGTTCAGTCTGCCAGCCTCTGTAAATTTACTAAATGTCGCCATAATCCTCTGTTTGCAACTAGTGCTGTGGCCTCATTTAGTTCTATACCTCTATATTTAAATCGTTAGAAACTGAGTCTAACCATCATCTTGGTCTCCCTCTACTTTTCTTACCCTCCATAACAGAGTCCATTATTCTCCTAAATAACCTGTCCTCCTCCATTCACCTCACATGACCCTACCACCGAAGCCGCTTTATGCGTACAGCTTCATCCATCGAGTTCATTCCTAACAGCCTTTATCTCCTCATTTCGAGTACCCTCATGCCATTGTTACCGCCTGTTTGTACTAGCAATCATTCTTGCTACTTTCATGTCTGTTACTTCTAAGTTATAAATAAGATATCATGGCTCCACCCAGCTTTTGCTCCCGTAAAGCGAAGTTGGTCCGAAAACAGACCGATAGTTTTGTCCGGGGGCTGACTTCCGTCTTACAGAATACTGTTGATCGCAACTGCGAGCTCACTGCATTGGCTTTACTGCACCTTGATTCAATCTCACTCACTATATTACCATCCTGGGAGAACACACATCCTAAATACTAGAAATTATCTCTACCTGTTCCAGCTTTGTATCACCAGTTTGACATTCAGTTCTGTTGAATTACTTACCTACTCACATACATTTAGTCTTCGAAAGACTAATTTTCATACCATACTCATTGCACCTATTTTCAAGTTCCAAGATATTACACTGCAAGCTTTCGGCACAATCTGCCATTAAGACAAAGTCATCAGCATAGGCCAGACTGCTTACTACATTTCCACCTACCTGAAGCCCTCCCTGCCTCTTTATACCTTTCAGCAGATGATCCACGTAAACTACAAACAACAAAGGTGAAAGATTACAGCCTTGTATGTACCCCGAACCAAGAACTCGTGTATTATTTTAAGACCACGTTTTATTCAAAATCTAAGACATATAGGAGGAACCATCATGCGAAATTTCAACCTCGTATGTCAAACTGTTTCAGAGAAATGAATATTTTTGTTTATGGATATTAATCCCCACTCAACCCTTAAGGGCTCAGTTTCGTTTCTATAATAAACTTGTGTTACTTAACATCTAGCTCATAAAGGAAATTTCAATTATGTTTAGTGAACAGTTTCGGAGTAATAAATATTTTGGTTTTCAGGGTTTTATCTCTGTGTCAACCCCTTAAGAGGTGGAATTTTTTGAAACTCTTCCTTAATGGGTGCCCAAAATGTTATTTGTTTATGTCAAGTAGTTATGGGGCATTGATTGACCATCAGTCAAGACATTGCCTTTTTTTATATAGATAGATAAAAAGACTTCAATCTCTCTTCACGCCCCCAAAGGTGAATTTTCTGAAAACAAAACGTTAATGTTTCTTTATTTTTAAAGGAGATTGATTCCAAATGCCAATTTTCACATCTCGAACATCTTCAGTTTTGAGATATAAGTATCCTCATAAAAAGAATTCAACCCCTTTATCACTTCTTTTCACCCCCCACCCCCAAGTGGATTTTCTGAAAACAAAAGAATATGTTTCTTTATTTTTAAAACGGATTCAAAATACCAATTTTCATGTCTGTAACATGTTAAGTTTATGGGATATTTTGTAGATATACTCATTTTAAAAATTCACCCCTTTTCACTTCTGTTCACCCTCCCTTCCCCGCCTTTAAATGGATTTTCCAAGTACAAAAAAAGTGTGTTTCTTTACTTTAACCCCCTTAATTCATATTATTACCCAGGTAAAATTGAAATGTATATTTAAATTATTTCTAATAGTGGTGATGGTGATTTTTGTTTTAACTGTATGCTCTTCCGGTCTCCTATCTCAGTACCTTTCAGGTGAACCCTTCCAAATGCCTAGACTTTGAATCAGCTGCGCGGCTTTGTTAGTTCTGCTCATAGTGTAACAGAAACTTTGACTGGGTAAATTTCACCCATGCATGTGCTCATACATTTCAGAATGCCATTCTTGTTTATTGTTAACTACTTTGTTTTTACAGACGAACAGTGCAGTAATATTATTATTAGAAGTGTACTTTATAGAATTTTTTTTTTGCAAATTTACATGAAATTTAGTGAATTTTAGGAACTGAATTTGTATCACTCTATGGCGCAGAATGAAATGGTAAACCTGTTGTTCCCATGGAAGACAGCATCATAGTGGATAGTGATGACAAGAATTGACAATGTCAAAGAAAGTGATCAGACACGTGCCTAATATGTTTATATCCTCTATAGGAATTAGTAATTGACAATTGTATCCTATTTCAAATGCTCAAGTCATTTATAAAGCAAACAAACTCAACTCTGAACCTACATTCCGTCAAAATTGCTTGAAAATGCTGTCCTCGGATCTCACAAAGGAACATTTGGCATCGAGAAGTAAAGTACTGACTCCACCAACAAATCTCCGAAGTTGTGTTCAGTGGCTTTCTGGGAAATCTGAGGAAAGGAAAAGCACAGTCCTCAAAAAGCATCAAACAGGAAGATGTGGAGACCGTGCAAGTAAAAAGGACAGAAAAACCACAAGATGTTGTGAAATGTGCAAAAAACTAATTTGCTGGGAACATGTGAAGCCAGTGTTTGGAGAATGTGTGGAACAAATGAATGAACAACAGGAAGTATGGACCAGGAGTGAAGTGTAATCAACTCTGAACTTTGAACATTTTCTACAGTTCTTACCCTCTGCTCTTCCCTCTGTACCCAACAGGTGTTTATCATATGTGACTCTTTTGATACAGAAAATGTGTGTCCAGTATAAACAACTGAGAGATGCCAGTTTATGTGTAAGTGCTATGAGAACATCAATATTTCAATATCCATTCATATTATCACAAGTTGCACATTGCCATAATTACTCCAAAACTATTACAATTGATTTACTACATAAATGTATCATCATTTTCATTACAAGATATTAGAATCATTCCGTATTGACGGTTTTCACTTTACAATGGCGAAAAATGATAGGAGGATACTCTCATTTTTCGCCATTGTAAAGTCATCATTTTCATGGTGTACAATAATTACAATTTTGAAATAAGGAGGAATTTTGCTTGTGGGTAATTTTCACCCATCGTATGTCCTTGCGTCTCGACAGAGCGCGCACGTCCTGCCGGGTTAAAGGAGATTCCAAATACCAATTATAACATCTTCAGTTTTTGACGTATAAGTATCCTCATAAAAACAATTCAGCACCTTTTTCAGTTCTTTTCACCACCTCTTAATGGGATTTTTCAAAAACAAAAATTGTCTGTTTCCTTGGGTTTTTTTTTAACGCATGGCGCAACACCCCCGAAGGTCCATGGCCTACCAAGCAACCGCTGCTGCTCAACCTGAAGCTCTGCAGATTACGAAGTGTCGTGTGGTCAGCACGACGAATCCTCTGGGCCTTTATTCTTGGCTTTCTAGATCGGGGCCGCCATCTCACTATCAAATAGCTCCTCAATTGTTATCATGTAGGCTGAGTGGACCTCGAACCAGCCCTCAGGTACAGGTAAAAATCTCTGACTTGGCCCTTAATCAAACCCGGGGCCTCCGGGTAGGAGGCAGGCACTCTACCCCTACACCGCTGGGCCGGCCCTTGTTTTTAAAGGAGATTCCAAATACCAATTTTAACGTCTGTAACATCTTCAGTTTTTGAGATATAAGTATCCTCATAAAAAGAATTCAACCCCTTTGTCAGCCCTTTTTAACCTCCCTCCCCCCACCACCCAAGTGAATTTTCTGAAAACAAAAAAGTATGTGTTTCTTTACTTTTAAAGGAGATTCCAAATACCATTTTTCATATCTTCAACATATTCAGTTTTTGAGATGTAGCCTAATTTAAGTATCCTCATAAAAATAATTCACAACCCTTATCACTTCTTTTCACGCCCCCAACCCGCTCTCTTACGTGGATTTCCTGAAAACAAGAAATGTGTGTTTCTTTACTTTTCAAGGAGATTCCCAATACCAATTTTGAGATATACTGTAGATATACCTTTTTTAAATTTGCTCCCTTTTTCATTTTTTATACCCCCTTCCCACAAAGTGGATTTTCCAACAAAAATTAGATGTGTGTTTCTTTACTTTTAAAAGAGATTCCAAATACCAATTGCCACGAACCTACTACGCTGGCATAGCAGGGGAGGTGATACTCCCACGTGGCGCATCCCAGGTGGTGGATGGGTGGGTCCTCCTAACCGGCTTGCTGGTGGACTTGAGCGAAATAAAATAGCTCTCTTGGACCAAACGTACTACTCCCTGTGGGTGGGGGACGCAGACGAAGAATACACCCACGGTATCCCCTGCCTATTGTAAGAGGCGACTAAAAGGAGCGACCAAGGTATGATCGCATTAGAACCATGAGACTACTTGTAATTAGTACCACCACGCAAGGAACACCTTGGGTCACGTTTACTTGCGCTTAGTACCACTATGTTAGGTACACAGTAGGTTTGTGATTAGTAGCGACAATGTGTGTGCTTCCGGCTGGGTTTTACAGTACCTGTGATTCGTACCACTATATGAGCGACTCCATGGTTCTGCCTTGCCTATGATTAGTACCCACTATGTGAGAAACACCACGGGATAGTACGAGTCCCTGCGGTTAGTACACTTATGTCAGGAACACCATAGGTTTCCGTTGCCTGTAAATGGTGCCGTAATGTGAGAAACACCATAGGTCTGTGTTACATGTGCACATTACATTACCTGTGAGTAGTACCATAATGTGTGGAATACTACAAGTCTACGCTATGTTTTATTAGTACCGCAACATGACAAATACCATGGTTCCACTTTCCTAGCGATAAGTACCATTATGAGGGGCCGATGACCTGGATTTTGGACCTTTCTAGACTACAAGCATCATCTATTTAGTATTGTGCTTTAGAAGCAGTCCCTTGGTTAGTAATACTATTGTTTAATGCCCTAGTTTCTGGGAATGTGGGGCACTGCAGGTCGAATCCACTGATTGTTTTAAATTATTATTCATCCATTCATTCTTCATCATCACGTTTTTGGAATTCTGATCAGTGGATGAATTTTGTATTTTTAAATTGCCATTGCATTTTGTCTCATTTCGTACCATTAGAGGCTGATGACTAAGATGTTAGGCCCCTTTAAACTAAAAGCAAATACAAATACAAATTGTCACATTTGTAACATCTTCAGTTTTTGAGATGTAAGTGTTCTCATAAAAAGAGTTCAACTCCTTCTTCACTTCTTTTTACCTTCTGCCCCCTCCACAAGTGGATTATCCAAAAACAAAAACAAAATTGTGTTTCTTTATTTAAATTTTTTTTTTTCTATTTGTTTTACGTCGCACCGACACAGATAGGTCTTATGGCGATGATGGGATAGGATAGGCCTAGGAATGGGAAGGAAGCAGCCGTGGCCTTAATTAATGTACAGCCCCAGCATTTGCCTGGTGTGAAAATGGGAAACCACGGAAAACCATCTTCATGGCTGCCGACAGTGGGGTTCGAACCCACTATCTCCCGATTACTGGATACTGGCCGCACTTAAGCGACTGCAGCTATCGAGTTCGATTTTATTTTTAAAGGAGATTCCAAAATGCCAATTTTTATGTCTGTTAACTGGTAAGTTTTTGAGATATATGTAGATATACTCGGTGAAGCAATTCACCCGCCTTTTCATTCCTTTATTGATGGAATATCCAAAATTCCTCCATTAGTGAGCATCTATGCTGTAATATAAATGTATCCCCTAAATTTCATTTCTTTATGTCCAGTAGTTTTGGCTGTGCTTTGATTGACAATCAGTCAGGGCATTGCCATTTATACACAGTAGAAACCTGGAAAACCCACCAATAGACCTGAAAGTTATCAACTGATAGCTCTTCTCAGCTGCTGCTACAAACTGTTTGAGAGGCTTTTCTTTAATAGAATTAACCCCACAATCTTAGCACACATTCCTGCAGATCAGGCAGGTTTTAGACCAAGTCGCAGCTGTTGTGATCAAGTACTATTACTCGCATCGTATATTAAGGCAGGATTCCAAAATAAGCTTAAAACATCTGTTGCATTAATAGACCTCACTGCTGCCTTTGATACTGTCTGGAGAGAAGGTATAATTTACAAGCTCCTCAAAGCCATACCCTGCAGAACCACCATTCAAGTTATCAACAACATGCTAAGTGACAGGAGATTCCGGGTGTGCTCAGGCAACAGTAAGAGCACAGAGGGAAAACTCGAGAATGGCTTACCCCAAGGATCAGTTCTGTCCCCTCTGCTGTTAAATCTACATCTCTGATCTTTCTGAGTCAAATTGCAGGAAATTCTGTTATGCTGACAATATTGCACTAGTCACACAACACTGAGATCTCAAGAAAACTGAGTAAATCCAAACAAGGGACCTGTCCACTCTAGAGGTCTATTTCAAGAAATAGAGACTTAGCCCTAGTGCAAGTGACACAGAAGTGTCATGCTTCCATTTAAATAACCAACTGGCTAACATAAAATTGAACATAAGCTTCTGCAATCAAGTTCTTCGTCATAACTGGTTTTGTAAATATCTAGGCATAACCTTGGATCGCACTTTATCATTCAAGCAAAATCTATTGAACTTGTCTAAGAAACGGAAAAATCAAAACAATATTCTTCAGAAACTGTGCGGGACGTGAGGATCTACTGCAAGCACTGTGACATTTTGCTCTTGGTCTGGTTGATTCCAATCCGGAGTACTGTTCTCCTGTATGGCCATATACCCAATATGTTGATACACAGCTGAACAGCAGCATGTGCCTTATTTCGGGCACGGTCAGATCCACGCCAATCTATTGGCTCCCACTGCTCACAGGAATAACGCCACCTGATCTGCGCAGATCAAATGCCCTCTTAATAGAGTACCGTAAAATCTACAAAACCCCCAACCACCAGTACAAGAAGACATCCTTGCACTCAATTTTCAAAGGTCTTCTGTAATGCTGCTGACATGGCCCGCAACAGTTTAAATGCTGGGAAAGTTTGGAAAGACCTCTGGGAATCTTTGACAGACTTGTTCCTTTACAACATGTTTTCTGGTGTGCAAATTATTAGCAGATTTCATCTATCGTATAGGCAGTGGGTCACTCTTAACAGAGTTAAGACAGGCCGTGGAAGATGCAGGGACTCGCTCTACAAGTGGAACTGCACAACGTCGCCGAAATGCGACTGTGTGCCCCATGGCAAACCATCGCTCACATCGTTTGCAGATGCAAGCTACGTGCTTACTCGGGCAGCTGGGCTGATTTTTTATTCCATCAGAGACAGTGTTGGAGTGGATGGAAGGGCTGGACATCCTGATATGAAATTGTTTTCTTGTTATTATAATATATTCAATTGTATATATGCAAATTTTATTGTATATGCTAAACAGATAATGTAACATGGCCTCTCGTTACTAGAACAGTTCACTTCTTGTAATGAAGACCATCTTCTTGCAGACGCACTGACTCATGAAAATCTAGTAACTCACTTGCGTTCACTCCCGATTGACCCAAAACTGACTCACTATCGCTAGCTCTGCTCTTTGTATAAGCCAGTGGAACATTCTTGTAGTTTCCACTTCTAGATCATTCTGGGCACATTCTACATTGCTAGTCAGCTTTCAGCTTCTTCTAAGGAACTACCTTAATCTAAGACTCGACAATTTGCCTGGGCTACTTTTTTACTTGCCAGTGGCAAATGGTAGATTTTGATTTCCTTTATCAGCTTACTGGAAAGAGTGATGGCCCGCCACTCCTCCTCCCTGTGAAACATTAGCAAATGCCTCAGCTAAAATGTATATTGCTAGTTGGGACCTTACAAGGCAGCAGGGGCGGTATCATTTCTTTTTTTTTTTTTTTTTTTTTTGCAGCCTTATCAACTAACTTGTTTTCCACTGTAAACATGTCCAACTGATTATGTCTGTGATGGTGGGTAGTCCTAAAAATGATTTTCCATTGTTTTCCATTTTTACACCAGGCAAATCCTAGGGCTGTACCTTAATTAAGGCCACAGCCACTTCATCTTACCAAAGAGACAAATGTAATTCTGATGCTCACTTTTCACAACGCAACCAGCAGATCATGGATACATTGCACCAGGGAGCTGTGCTTCGATTGACTGCAACTAGCTCAGAAAGTTCGTACGTGACAGGAAATGCTGATGTTCGTTGGACAGTGCATACTGCAGAGTTTCCAAGATGGCATAGAGCTCTTCTGTGTACATGCTGCAGATTTTAGATTTCACAATGAATGATCAGCCCACCTTCCCCTTTACTCTTGAGCCATCGTCGTGTAGTAGGTTTGATCCTGGATTGTCAGCTTACACTGAACCTGAAAAGCCCCCAATTGTATTGATTGTGGTACCTCTTCAGTCTATTCAATGGCTACTTTCAACTGTTTAAATAGATGAAACTCGTGTTCTGACCAATGGAGTGAGCCAGTTGGCCATGGTACGGATCATGAGCGTACATTTGACACATGATGTGTTCGAACCCCACTGTCAGCAATCCTAAAGAAGATTTTACATGGTTCCCATTTTTACACCATGCATATCCGGGGGCTATACCTTAATTAAGGCCACAGCTGCTTACTCTTGCCTTAAAGTGCGCCCACACCAAGATGTTTTCATCAGTTTCATTAATAAACACAGTTAACCAACAATGTTCATGAACATTTTCTACTGTTAATAAACAAAATAGCGTGTTCGTACTTTTCGGCCATGTTTATAAATAAGTTTCTTTAACTTTTGCGAGTGAAACTTTTCATTAACTTTTCATGCCTCTGCTAACATTTGGATTCGCACATGTGCAAAGACACAATTAGAGCATGCAAATTTTTAGCATGGAATACAATGCTTTTTAATTTCTTCTAAAAACTGACTATCAAATTGCAAGCGAAAGTTCTTCTTTACCGTATTTTTAATTCTGTCTTATATTCTTTTAACCATGTTCTAATATAGATTCATATCCATCTTTGCTCCTCGCTAAATAACTTAACCTACCCTAATCACTTGTGTATCATCAAAATATACTACCCTAACTAGGTTAAATGAAGATTTTCTTTATTTCATACCTTTACCAATTCCTCGATTGTCATGTAAAGCTTCACACACCTCAGGCACATTAACTGAAATTGCTTGTTTTGATACACCAGACAAATAAGTAAGTGAAATTAGGAGTCGCCAATTGCTAGGAATCTTAAAAGTTATACTTAGCCTGTCATTAATGGAGGTGACTTTCCGATAATCTTAATCCTTTCTGGCAATTTCAGGCCAAATTACTGTCAATAAGAACTGAAATTCAATGGGGAGAATTCTCAAGAACATTTTGAAAGCCTGGATCATGAATTAAAATCTCTGACATAAGTGTTCTCTCCAAACTTAATTCTAAATGCCTTTCCGATATTTTTCTTTGGCACACTTTGTGCCTGCACTTTTGTCTAATTGTACTCACTACAATAATGAACACTGCAGCTGTAAGTATTTTCTTCTTCCTGACCCTGTGCAATCTATCCTCACAAAAATGTTTTCAGTTTCAAAAAAATTACATTAGATCGACAATGCTGTGTTATTAGTAATTCTAATCATTTGTCCTAATTTCACTAAAAAATAACTCTGTAGGGCAGTTATTAATAGGTATTTTAAATATCATGTAGCTAATGTTTACTTCAATCAAGTATGGTATGTCAAAAATATTCAAGTGAACAGCTTAAAAACACACAAAACATTTCTAATATTGTGTAAGTGCAATATCAAGAAAGGTCCCAACAATGAAATTATTTATTCAAAAACAAATTATGTGGAAACCAGCAGATCTTACATTTTAGGTACTGGTACTTCTGAAAATTTCCCATAGCTATTCATGCAAACACTTGAAAAATTAAAATATATCCTACCAGTAATACCAAAATGAAATGTATAAATCTGTTCTTTCCCCATTCACCTCAGTCGAAAGCTAAAACGTAGTTTAATTTGAAGTTCATCTATAAGTCTCAACTTGAGCTGTGGTCACTTTATATGCAACCAGTATTGTCACTGCCAGAATCCTCTATGCCACTAGTGCATTCATCCAATATCGCTAACACATCTTCAAAAGCAACACTGCCAATACACAACTATGATGATCTGGTTTTAGCCATAAACTATTTTTGGACAATAATAAAGAAAGTCACACCAGAACAGAAAATTTACGTAATCAGCGTTATGAGGTCCAGTGGACCACTTGAGTTATGTAGTTAGAACAACAGAACACATTCTGATGTTATTACAACAGTTTCCTGAAGCTGAGTAAATTGAAGGTACTGGGAATGCCAAGATAATTGCGCAAAAGAAACGGCATAGAGGAAATAAAGAAAACGGCAGGAGGCCCCAGGGACCTCATGACGCTTATTGAGAATTAACAAAAGTTTATTACTATGTTTTCATTAACATTGTTTATTTACTTTTTTGTATTAACACTGTTTAACTTTGGTATGGACTAGCCATAATGCTTTCCTTCTTTCCCATCCCTGCATTACCGAAAACCTAAATGTGTTATTAAGACATTAAACTGCTAGCAAAAAATAACTGCGTTCAGTTTTATGAACATCTGTTAGAAACTTTAAAAAAACTAAGGAAAGATTTTCTTCTTCTGGAAGATATATCTGTAAGAAGACTGAAAATGATGGTGGTGAAGTATTCTCAAGGGAGACGAAGACCTTTAAAGTACTGAAACATGATAATTACCATCATTGAAACATTGTTTTGAGTGCTTTTCTAGAAAGGCATTATGTTGATGCAGACAATGATTCTTTTGGCCATATTTTGGCTAGTAAATATAGTACCTACTTTTATCAATCAAAAGTTTCCTCTTTTTTCAGGAAAGTATCATAATTTTGCATGGCAGTCATATGGCAACTATAGTTGCTACCCGATGCATCCCAAATCTTTTTCCCATGAATAAAAGTTCAAGTTTCTATTGAAATAATACCTACGCTACTGTTCTTTCAATGGCAGGCCCTGCATGGATTTGTATTTAAGGCAAAATCCATACATGAGAATAATTATTGTTGCATGCCAGCCTGCACTATTTCCTGGAAAGGATTAATGAATCAGACCAGTGCCCTCCCAGCTGGCCTGGAGGACATGGCTGGCCTTTCCCTGAATTTCCTGGAAAGGATTAATGAATCAGACCAGTGCCCTCCCAGCTGGCCTGGAGGACATGGCTGGCCTTTCCCTGAATTGTTCTCTTTGTGTGGTTCCCCCATGTGCTCTCTGGAATGGGAAACAAGGAAGTTCCCTCTCCAACCACATTGCAAATATTCCGGTACTCATTGCCCGAGCTATAAAAAAAAAGGAGGCTATCCACGAACAGTTGGTCAGTCAGTCAGTGTTGGAGTTTGGTAGCTGAACTGGGGCAGCAGTGCTGGCTTCTATCAGTGTCCCGCAAGTGTTAGAGAGTATTGTCTCGTTGCAGTACAGAGTACGGAGCAATGTATGTGTACTGCCTTGGAATACCGTGTGCATACTACCGTGGACTACATACCGTGTGCGGAACAGCTGTCGTCAGTAGACTTGGAGCAGTATTAACTGTCATTGCTGTGAGGAGTATTCTAGTTCTGGCTATTACTGTTGAGCTGCTGCTGTTATGTGGCCACTGTTTAGTTGTCAATGTTAAGTAGTTCAATGTGTGAAGTAGCCATGTGAGCTACTGTGTCGACTGTATGAATTACTGGGCTTTCTCTGGAGTTGAACCGAGGAACAGTCATTGTGTATTGTGGAGGTCAGCAGCCCTGTGTGCGTGCAGCTGTGTTTGTGTGAAGAGACTGAGCTTGAAGGAGTGAAGTGAAAGGCCTGTCAATCAGGATTATAGCACATCCAAGTAGGCCACCTAAATGGCTGCTCACTGTGAGCAGGGGAGAGAGATTTGTAAATAGACAGCAGTTAGTGGAGTCTGGTCATTCATAGTTGAATAGAATTGTGTGTGTGTATTTTTTCGTCATTTTATTGGGTCATCCTGGATTAAATTAGAGTGTTAAAACAGACAGTGTGTAATTATTAACATGATTTTAAATTGAATTGATCTACCTGATTTTTAAACAAATTTCCAGATATGCATATCCAACTTATACCATCTCACTTCCTTGATTATGTTCTTGTTACAGCTCACCACTATACACTGGCAGAAAAAAAATATCCAAACACCAAGAAGGGGTTGTGCTAGATTAACAAATGTTGGTAGGCATGTTTATACATCTGAAAGATGATGATTCAAATGTCCCACAAATCACATTAGCATGGCACTAGTAGCGGCCCCATGACATTGCACATCAGGCTTGCTTTAAATACGGGCCCTGTACTGTGCAAGAGTATTAGTTACCTGTGAGATTGGGCGGAGTGACTGTGAGTACTGTGTGCATACTACCTTGGACTACGGACTGTCTTGGAGTCCATGTCCGGAGCGGCTGTCGTCAGTAGACTTGGAGCAGTATTAATTGTTGTTGCCTTTACAATGACGAAGATGCCAGTATCAACAGTTCACTGCGGTTGAACGAGGCCGTAATAGGGCTACGTGAAGGTGGATTTTCCTTCTGCACTATTGCAGAACGACTTGGCAGGAATGTCTTCAATGTGCATGTGTGCTGGCAGCAGTGGTCAGTTGGTCACGAGAAGGTACACTCGCAAAAAGACCAGGCTTCGGACGTCCCCGTGGCACCACCGAGAGGGAGGACTTCTGTATTCGGCGTATGGCTGTAGTGCAGCGGACTGCGTCTGCAGCAACAGTTCAAGTGGCATTTGGCACCACAGTGACGCAACGAACTGTTCGAAATCGGTTGCTTGAAGGACACCTCCGAGCCAGATGCCCTGCGTTGTGCATTGCACTTACCCCAAAACAACGCCGTCTGCAACTTCAGTGGTGTCAAGCGAGAGCTCATTGGAGGATGGAGTAGAGGTCCATTGTGTTTTCCAATAAAAGCCGATTCCACCTTGGTGCCAGTGAAGGCCTTGTGTTCGTTAGAAGGAAGCCAGGTGAGCGCCTACATTCCGCCTGTCTGCAGCGTCGATACATTGGACCTACACCGGGAGTTCTGGTCTGGGGAGCAATTTCCTATGACAGCAAGAACACTCTCATAGTTAACCTACGCAGATGTGTACGTCCGTCTGGTGATTCGACTTGTTGTGCTGCCATTCATGAATAGCATTCCCGGGGATGTTTTCCAACAGGATAATGCACGCCCTCATGCAGCTATTTTAACTCAATATGCTCTACAGAGTGTCGACATGTTGCCTTGGCCTGCTCGATCCCCCGATCTGTCCCCAATCGAGCACGTATGGGACATCACTGGACAACAACTCCAGCGTCATCCACAACTGGCATTAACCATCTCTGTATTGACTGACCAAGTGCAACAGGCGTGAAACTCCATCCCACAAGCTGACACCCAGCACCTGTACAACACAATGCATGCACGTTTGCATGCCTCCATTCAACAGTCAGGCAATAATACCCTTTATTAATGGACCAGCATGGCACGTTTGCGGTGGCTTTTCTCGTGCGGATAAATTATTTCAACATACCATGATAAACTAATGAGCAATTGAAGTATTGAAAAGGAACACACAAGTGTCAAATCAAGTCATAGATAGATATACGACTTAACTAGCATATGTACCCGTTCTTCGCACTGGAATTGGTAATTGATTTCTCGATTCCCTCGTGAATTTATGTGGAGTTACATGCCTATATTCAAATGTTTAATATGGCATGTTAAACTGATATTCTTCTACAAAAGCACATGAACGTAACGTGAAGTACGATAAAACTGAAAAAATGGAGAAGGTCACAGAGTTTATTGAGCGGTACATTTCCCGGCCCTATGGTGTGCATAATATAATTCTACCTACTTCTCAGTTACATATTGTTGTTCGTCTGAAACAGGGAGTGGCACTGGGGCTGAAGACTCATAAAACCAATCGTTGACGATAACCTCTCTTATTATCCGTTCTATCGAAAAGACTAAAATGGCTCTTTAGCTAAACCCTTTTACCCAACTTGAAATGACATGACAGCCTGTAAAACAGTTCATTAATATCATCTCCCTTGTTATCCTCCTATCCAAAAGATGCACATGAGAAAAACATCTTTAGAAATAATTGATTTCCATTAAGGCTGGTAGTTTTCCATTTAGGTTGGTCATGTATATTTTGTGGGAGGGTAAAGTCACTGTGTTGACTTCCTACAAACCCCAAACCAATCTGTGATTTAGAAATAATATTGACCCTAATACCTACCCAAGGACAGATATAAAGTTTGGTAGAAATATATAGTTTCCCAGATATAAGAACTCAACAAACGAGCGAACAGACAAATTGAAGTCTGCTCAAATTTAGGCTGAAAAACAGTTCATTAATGATATCTCCCTTATTAATCCTCGTATCAAAATTATGCACATGAGAAAAATGTTTTAGAAATTGATTCTCAGGCAGGTAGATTTCCATTAAATTTGGTTGTGTATGTTTTGTGGGAGTGCAAAATCACAGTTTCAGTTTTGTATAAACCCCCCAGTGAATTCAGGAATTTAGAAACAATATTGACCCTAAAACCTACCCAAGAACAGGTCGATTCTAAATATGAAGTTTGGTAGAAATATATACAGTAGTTTTCAAGTTATAAGAACTCAGACAAACAAATAGACACCAAAGGTAAAAAAATATGCAGGTGGTCATTATTACACCTGAAATGGATAACTGAATGAAAAATTGTCAATGTACAGGCACAATTTTAATTATATAGATAAGTAATTAAGGGTATCTCGCTAGTATCACCTAACATCCATTTTCATCTTGATGGCAGCGGGAGTGTAGTGTGGTATGGACTCCACCATTCGCAGGAAACATAGGAGAACCAAAGTGATTGGTGACCATTGGACAGCCTCCCATAATGCACGTAGATTGATCAGGTAGAGTTCAGGGTAGGCAAATCCTTAATAGCATACCAGATGTGTTCAACAGGATTGTGTTTTGGCAACCTTCAGAGCCAGGCAAGCATCCTCATATTATGTGTGGAGTGTTCATTAAACCAATCAGCTACAGTTCGGGAGCAATGGGCTGGTGCATAGTCTTGCTGTAGGCACAAGTCTCCTGCAGGGAGATGGAACTGAAAAAATGAGTGGGCATGTTCTGACAGCAAGTTCCTTATCATTCATTGGTGAGGGACATTGGCAGATGTATCAGTGGTCCCATGAATATCTCCCATACTACCACCACCGGCCTGAACTGTACCCTGCCGACAAGAGGGATGCTTTGCCTCGTGCTTAATGATGCACTCTTACCCTGCCATCGGCATGTACCAACTGGTACATCAGCTCGTCTGTTCAGATAACCTTTTCCCCACGCCTGTTCCTAGTTCAAATCTGAAAGGATTATTTATTTATTTTTTAAATTTTTTTTTATAGGTTGGTTTCACATCACACCGATACATGCAGGTCCTCTGGCGACTATGGTATACGAGAAGGCTAAAACTGGGAAAGAAGTGAGCATGGCCTGGAGTGAAAATGAGGAAAACATGGAAAACCGTCTTCATGGCTGCCAACAGTACGGTTCAATTCCACATCCCCCGGTCATTGTGTTTATCCTGTTATGTGTTCCTTTCCATTATCTACAACACTAGACAGATGACCCAGAACACCGAGAGTTAGAATTTTGTTACTTGGACACTATTTACAAGCCGTTATGAAAGATATATTTTCTGTTTTGAAACATCCACTGACTTTGGCCAGACCTGAACTCTTGATTTTGGGCATATCTATCAACCATCAACACCAGTTTAAAAACACTCCAGCCTGAACAACCATCATCACATTCATCACTCCTTGTCTTACTTAGTAGTAGGGTCCACTATATGGCTTTGTTTCATTTGGCCATGGCCCAGATTGGAGTGTAATGTAACACATTAGTTCATCACTTTTTAAGTTTTCTCTTGGATCACTTTTCAATGACTTCCAGTATGTAAACCGTCTTCGCAATCATACCTACTTCTGCTTGCAGCACGTGTCCAAATCATTGTAGTTGATTCTCACAAATTCTTCCCTGGATCGGCACAAAAGCCAAATTATTTTCTTCTGTCTGCATTGGAAACATAATCCAATCAAGTAGTGATGGCTATCTGTATGAGCATCTTTGTATCCATGCCTCTTTCATAGCTATACTGAGAGTCAACTCCAGACCTAAGCAGTCCTTTTGATGTTAGCCAGACTTCTGGTGAGTGAAGAGGCTTCCACAGCGGTAAATAGTTCCTAGGTTTGTTGCTTGTTTCTGAAGTCAGAAGCTTCCCTGAGTTTGGTTAGATATTCTGGTGAACTGAGTTGACCAATTAGAAATTTTTGCCCTGTAAAATATGGAAAATATTTCACAAGTTGTATGTTATTTGGGTTCTTTACCAACTTTTGTCTTTCATAAGCAGATGGCTATGAAAAGTCATTGTTCTCGATGGTAATTGTAGCAAAATATATATTTAACATGAGCTTGATCTTTTTGCATTGTGTACTTACTAAGCTTTGTTCGAGTTCATTTCATTGCTGTTTTCTTCACATAATTTTTACGATGTGAAGATGGATCCAAGAGAACTGTTGGCAATACTGGCTGTAGCAGCATGCTCAGTATTCATAATGGCTGCCAGCCGTGAGCAGCACGTGGTTGATGCTGTGATGCTTGAGTCACCAATTAAATACTTTAAAGCTAATACAAGTGGGGAGGAAATTAATTAAGAAGTCTAAACAAATTGTTCTGAATGTTTACAGTAGCCTATGAGATGAGAATCTACTGTGGGCTGTAGAATTAGTGGTGAAAAAAACGTGCAGCTGACCGGTGTTTCTACATACAATGTTTACACGGCTTACGCGAAATTTAAAGGAATTCGTATGTTTTCTTGTGGTACTATATCGTATGTGCTGCCCTGTGGTTGTTTACAGATGTCGTGAGTGTTTCTGACGACACATCTCCCTAAAGTCACTGAAAATTTAGTATTAGTTATAAGAAAGTGTCTGAATTATGTAAACAAGCAATCAAGATGATAAGGGAAGTAAAACAAAATGTAACGCAACTAAGCTACATGCCAGATTTATGTGACAGAAAACGTTTGTTCGCTTGGCTGTTCGTCAATAGGCATATGTGCCAGCTCAGTTCGATCTATGCTCTTGCCGTAAGTAAAGCAGGGAGGACCTAAACATGGTAGAAGTATAGGATTATTAGCGCATTCGAAATAACAATAATAATAATAATAATAATAATAATAAAAAGTCATTTGTACCCTACTTTATATTCGTAACTGTCCTCTAACTGCAGAAATGTTATCATGAGGAGATCTTGAGTTCGTTTTTACCTTCTGAATGATGAGACAATATTTACAACATTCCTGGAAACACTGTATTTTGCATTCCCACTTGCAGGTGGGTTTTCAGCTTGTTGAACCATGAGAAACTGCCACTGACAGTCGTTGCACGAGAGCGGAATCTTATACTTATTTTGTCATACTTTTCGTTATAAATCCCCATGTGCTTCACACAAATTCCATTGAAATAAAAACAAACCTTGCTTCTCTTGCATGAGTATTCATCAGTAATGTGTAGGTTGTACATGATCAATAAAGAAACAAATAGGTACAGTACGTAATCAAAGTACAGCGATGTGGAAGGAAGTAATTTCTTTTGATGCTACACTATTTGAGAATGAAGTGTTTCTCAGATAGATGCTCGACGTTAATAAGCTGGTTGTGATGGAGAAAGAGAACCGAGACTGAAGGGAAAACGGAAAGTGCTCACACGTGGAAGGATACTTTTCCTCAGCTCTTGAGTTGACTTTCACCATAGCCAATATTTGGTTCCAGATATTATGACAGAACAGAGGTTGGTGTGATTACAATTATCACTCAATTGGTCCAGAGTGAAATGTCCAATATAAGTCCTGTTACTTTGATGCCCAGAACAAAAATGTCCACTGTTAATAAATATCCAGTAGCAAACATGTCCTTCATGAAATATCATAGTCATTATATTGTATTTTTGGGAAAAGTGGCCGTGGTTAATACATAAATCTGCATTAATATGAAGTGTTTGTTGTATGTCAGAGTGAATTCAGAATATTACAAAATTTTACAGAATTTAATTCAATTTTCTAATTTCTTCTGCATCAGGATCAGCATGCATCTTCATATGGTAGGAAAGTGCTCAAAGATTTTGCTTTACATTGCTGTTATCTTTATACTCGTATCGGCGTACAATCTGTTCAATTTGCCTTTGACCCTTACGTACTTTTATTTACTGGATGCCTCATGTTTATAGGATCATTTCCATTTGAATTATTGTATTCTCTGTTTTATTATGTTCCTTTCTGACATTATCTAAAAATCCCCGAATACTTGCATGATGTCCGGAAATCATCCATTTAAATTTTCATCAGAAATCTTCAACAACATTGTTGGTTCTGTGGCTTTCTTGTAATGTTGTATCATAAGAATTCCACAAAGATGGTGTGTATTGTGGTGGAGTGGCTCTGCGACGCCCTTGTGCTCAGCGACCGGCCACATAGGTATGGGCAATGAAGTCGATAAAATCCACAGATCCTCATAGATTTCATTATACAAATATTGAAATGCCCTTTCAAACTCGCCCATTGGGATGAAAGGCAGAGCTAAAAATTCTTGAATTTGTAGCCTCTTCATTGGATCTACAATATTTACATAATATTTTCTCAACAGACAAACATTGATACTGCTGTTAGGGATATGGTGGCTGTGCTTGACCGTCAACAGCATGTGCTTACTCTGCGTTTGCCAGTACAGTGCCAGCTGTCACGGAGCTACTACTCGAAAGCATGTCTGCTTGTGAACTCCGTTCTGTTATTAGCCGTTTCATTTTTCGCTGTGAAAAAGCAATCAATATTCATCGCTATTTAGTGTGTTTATGGTGAATGATGCATGAGCATTCAAATGGTTCGCCGCTGGTGCTCATGGTCCTTGGAAGGGTGGCAAAATGTGCATGATGGCGAGTGCAGTGGCAGGCTTGTTACCATTACAGGCAGTGCAGCGGCTGTTGCAGTTCGGAATGTAGTGGACGAAGATCCATGCGTCAGCATTGATGAGATAATAAATTGACTGTCTCCTGCTATGGAAATTGGACGCTCCTCTATTGCGACGATCATGTCAGATGTCTTGCAGTGTCGAAAAGCCTTTGCAAGATGGGTCCCATATTTGCTTACTAATGCTCACAAGCAACAACGGATCGAGGTGGCCTGAGCTTTCCTGCAAATGCATCAAAGAGAGGGTGATCAACTGTTTTCCCGCATTGCCACTGGAGATGAACACTGGGTGCATCATTCAACTCCAGAAACAAAACGACAAACCACGGAAGAAACCTGGTGAACGTGCACAAAAAAAAGGCCAAGACCTCAGCCTCTCCGTGCAAAGTTACGGCTCATTATTAATTATTTATTTACCATAAACCTTTACAGTATCTATGGAAGGCCAGGGGAAAAGGACAAGCCCCCCTACTGTCTTTTGGGACTATAATGGTGTTCTACTGGTTGACTACCTGCCCCGACGCACTATGGTCACAGCTGAGAGGTACTGCACGGTTGTTATGAACCTCAGAGCTGCAATCATATGAAAACGTTCTGGTCTTCTGTCTCGGAAAGTGTTGCTCTTTCATGACAACACGCGCCCCCATTCAGCTCAAAGGACCCACGATTTGCTGCGGAACTTCAAATGGGACCTTTTTCCCCATCCACCTTATTCTCCAGATCTTTCCCTGAGTGATTTCCATCTCTTTTCACAACTCAAGTTGCACCTTGGAGGCAAGCGGTTTGCGACTGATGAAGAGGTGGAAGCAGAGGTGAACCCCTGGCTACGGAGATAAGACCCAACCTGGTATGACAAAGGTATCAAAAAACTGCTGTCAAGATACCAAAAGTGTTTGGACAGAAGTGGTGATTATGTAGAGAAGTAATGTACAAGTTGTAGAATGAAAATAAAATATTTCATAGGTGTAAATAACCCAATTGTATTTTTTGTAACTTGTAACGTGCAAAATGCAGCATTTAAATTGGTTGATTCAAAATCCTTCATTACAGAGTTAGATTGCATGACATCTATATACAGTATTTAAAAATGAGTTTGACCAAGCTCGATAGCTGCAGCCGCTTAAGTGCGGCTAGTATCCAGTAATCGGGAGATAGTGGCTTCGAGCCCCACTGTCAGCAGCCCTGAAGATGGTTTTCCGTGGTTTCCCATTTTCACACCAGGCAAATGCCGGGGCTGTACCTTAATTAAGGCCACAGCCGCTTCCTTCCACTTCCTAAGTCTTTCCTCTCCCATCGTCACCATAAGACATATCTGTGTCAGTGCGGCGTAAAGCAAAATAGCAAAACAAAAATGAGTTGGAGAGAACAGCTGAACTGATTGACATCATAAAGTATTCTAACGTAAGTTCTTGGCTTGTAGATTTGCAGTGTGTTTTTAAGAGCATAAAAGTTTCTTGCCATATATTTTGAAATTATTAAAGCAAAATGTAGCATTCTGATTGACCAAAGCGCTTGCCAGTACCCTCAAGGCCACTTGGACTGTGGGAGCGCTGAGCCTTGAGACATATGAGAGGGGAGGTAGAAGGAGGCAAGCACACATGTGCAGTTGAACGTCTTCCTGGTCAACTATTCCAGTCTGTATTGTGTTGCAGAAAGTCGCTTAGCTCTGTTGCCAATTCAGCGGTTTTCCTGCTAGATCTGGAGATCTGTAATGTTAAGTTAGCGAGTGAAAATCAACGACAGCAGCTAGCAGGTTTTCTGGCATGATCTGGAATCTAGCCAGAAATATCTTTGCTATTAAATATGATTTTATTTATTAATAATAATAATGTGTTACTGGCTTTACATCTCACTAACTACTTTTACGGTTTTCAGAGATGCAGAGGTTCCGGAATTTAGTCCCGTAGGAGTTCTTTTACGTGCCAGTAAATCTACCGACATGAGGCTGACGTATTTGAGCACCTTCAAATACCACCGGACTGAGCCACGATCGAATCTGTCATGTTGGGGGCAGAAGGCCAGCGCCTCAACCTTCTGAGCCACTCAGCCCAACGATTTTTTTAATTTATTAGTATAACAACTCTAAATATATTGTAGTAATTGAGACTGTGTATGTTAGAACTAAGAAAAAGTCTGCATAATGATGCATCATGGCTTTAGTTCTCATTTTGCTGAAAATAGGAAATTGGAATCTTTTCGATATAATCGTCTGTCTAGCTCTTTACGGCTGTACTTCATATGAAAGGGGAGTCACTGTGTCTCGTTGACCTGTTGACAGCATTCCCCTTGTCAGTGTACAGTACTGTAGTCTATGGTATGTTAAAGCGTCTGAAAGTGTGGAATGATTGCCGATTTTGCATGTTCTTCTTTTCTTTATCGAACCACCCATCAGACTCAACAATGCATTACACATCAGTAACAATTCAGGTTTCTGTGAGAGCTGACAAGCTATCCAAATCCTGTAACAGTTGCAGTGTAAGTACAGTATTACATTGTGTATATACTGTTCTGAGAACATGCCAAAACCAAGTTACCAACAGTGTTTTCTAAAGGAGTGGTTATCGGACGTGAAGTTTAAGGACTGGTTGTTTGAGATATCTGGTGAATTTTTCTATGTTGTGTATTTTCTAATCTATAAGCCTGCATTAATGATCATACCAGTTTCAAATTTGAAGAGACCTTTGTGCTGGCATGCAACGAGGCTGAGGAGTTAATATTATTATACTTCAATGGCATCTTGGTAAGTTTATATAGTTCACATGCCTATAACTTTTCTCTCTTTTTGTTGTACAATTTGGAAATGAATATAAACTGTGATATATTGGTAGTCATCTCATTTAATACATACCATTTGTATTCAACCAAGCCCCATTTCCAATAAATACACAGTAATAGCTTGAAATTATTGCTGGATTTGAAAAAAAATGTGCGTGTTTTTAAGAACCACCTAGCGGGACTGTGCCAAACGCAGTTGGCAACTCTGTCGCTTAGTCGAGAAGAAGCTATTCAGTGCAGTGTTACCGTCTCCTTCTAGCCCTCCCTGTATTTGCTAGCTTCAAGTGATGTCCGAGAAATGCAAGTCCTTTTCTCTGGGTCATAATTTTAACACTAAGGCTGTGAACTTCTTCCACTCCGATAGTTAGGAAAGCGAGTTGATCCTCCGTGTCATAATTTACTGTCATGGAAACTCGAAGCATTGTACCATTACTACGAGCAAACTGCTAATGTGCAAATCTTCAATTCCGATTTAGCCGACATTGTGGTCATAGCAGACCAGGAGCCCAGTGCACTGTCCATTCAAAATAGGCGAGAGCTATAATCCCTCAAAATGATTTAACTCCATCACATAAAAACTTCCATTTTCTTTTAAGTGGCACCAATTTCCAATTCGCTTGGCATTTTGTATCACAATCAATAAAGCTGAAGGGGAAACACTGGAACATGAAGGTTTCAATTTACCTCAGCCAGTTGTCAGTCATGGAATATGTTGCAATGTAAAGTGCAAACTTTGGACATCCTTAAAGTTACAATATTGCTAGAAAGTAATTGTACAAAGAATGTCTCATATATGGAAATCCTTCACTAAATATCTACCCCCATTGACAGTCATGTTTTGACAGGTTTTGATTAGTTAGTCTTTAAGATCTCAAAGATGAGGTTGTAAGTATGTTCCGTTTTCCCGGTGGTAACAGCAAATATGAGTGGAAATTCAACATTGTCTACTAAGCTGTATGTTACTATATAGTTACATGAACTGGGGAGGAACTACCTTAAAGGTACCATCTGTATAAGTGCACTCTGAATTGTAAGTATGTGTAATGTTCCTGACTGTTGAGAATACAGTCAGTCTTCATCATCCTGACCATAATCAAACATCAGAAACCTTTCTTCCCATTGTGTTAGTCATATGGTGGACATATTTCAACTTCTCCAACATTTCTTTAGGATGGAAGTGGTTCTGTTCTCTGTTTGCTGTTCTTACTATTATTCCATTCAGGCAGGCTTGCGAGAACCTCTTCTTTTCTTATGTCTCTTGTTATTTCTCCTACTAAATGAAATGGATTTCCATTTGGCTGATTCATTACTCTTTCACTTATAAAACCAGGGGTAATTTTGGCTTTGCAGCTGCATTAGTGCCGTGTGCATGTTCCCTTGTACATTTTTTTTTTTTTTTTCAATTATAATGTTATCTACATTGTTGTTGGTTATACAATGAACTTTCTGCCTTTCTTGGCATCACCAGTCAATTTTTTTACAATTTTTGTTTTTAGAATGATAATGATACATAAAGGAATCACTCACCACTTTTATTTTTTCTAATAATTTATAAGAAATGTTATTACCATGACAACACAAACCAAATGTATAATCATGAAATATAATGATGTAATTGTTACAGAAATTAATTTCACTTTTATATATATTTTTTTAACTTGTGGACTTTTTGTATGTTAGTCTCTTTTGTACATTGGACTTTCTGACTTACAACCTTCATTGATTAGACACTTTTGTTATGGACTCCATATGCCTTGGACATTATGATCTGGACCAAATGACCTGGAATGGTGATTACAGACGAACCTGCCACCATTCACTTCATCCAAGCCGCATTAATCCTTGTTTTCACCTCTTCCATAAGCTGACCATCATCAGCAATTGTAGACCCATGATATTTAAACTTTCTTACTTGCAACAGATTGTCATCAACCTAGACTAATTGTGAATTTTTGTGGGTCTGACATCATAAATTCAGTTCTCTTCTTGTTGAGTGGCTGGCTGCCCAAATTGTGGGCATTGTAGCATTATAAATCAAACTAATCATGGCTAACGTAGCGTGTAGAGAAAGTTCCAGGGTAACGGTCAGTGCAAATTTGTTGTAACAGTAACCATAACAAGGGTGTATAGCCACTCAAAAAATGAATGAACGCATGGTATTGTACATTCCTTGCATTTAATATTTCATCAGACTTTATTTTAAATATTATCAAAATATAATTCACTTCCCATATACAGAGCAATCCATATAAACCTGAACTTCTTTAATGAGTCATAACATTTAAATCAATAATAGGACACATGTGCAACTTTCGAAGATGATAATACACAATTGGGAGATTACATACATACATAAGATAAAGTTCAGTGACCCGAGGGGAGGAGGAGGGGGAGCACAATTTTTTTGAGATTATTAGGTCAGCAAAGAAACTGGTTACAATACTTTGTTGGGAGATTCCTCTCAGCAAATGTTGGAAGTGCCCTCCACCAGCATCCATACACAACTGTACTCGTTTCACCATATTCTGTGATGTTCTGCGAAGTGTATCCTTGCCAATGTTGCTTATTTTGTGTCTAATGGCCTTACTGAGTTCAGCAGTTGTCTGAGGTCTACTCTTGTACACTCTGCATTTAAGATACCCCCATAAGAAAAAGTCCAGCGAGGGGGCACAAAATTTTGGAGATTATTCCATCATCAAAGAAATTGGTTACAAGTTGCATGGAAACGTTAGACTATGACACGTTGCTTCATCTTGTTGGAAATAACCTTCTGTCCGTTTGACATCATCCAGCTGCTCCACAAATGCAATGAAGATTTTTGTAGCCTACAAACTGCAGTGTCTACATTCGTTTCAAAGAAAATGCGGCCAACAATCCTGGAAGCAGACACCGCGCTCCATACTCCAACTTTTCCATCATGCAGTCAGTGGTGTTTGGTGGATGATATGGGAGTTGTGTGTTGATGTAACCTGACAGATGAAACCATGCCTATCTGTAAACCAAGTTACGGAGAGAATTTCTGGACGTTGACTAATAAACCCCTGAAACCATTGACAATAACGCATCTGTTTCTCATGATTTGCTTCTTTCACCTTCCATGTACAGAGAGATCCGTATTCACTCTATCGTTACAAGCCCAATTTCTTCACAGCTCTTTGATACTGCCATATGAAATGTCTGTCTCCTGGCTCAATCGACGCAATGATTTCTTGGGAGAGTTCTCAAAGAGTCTTCGAACATTATCAAGATAAGACTAAACACACTATATCTGGAGAACCGAAAAATTATTTCCAATATAATCAAAATTGGTTGGAAATTAACAGAGACATGGTATCATAAAACAGTTTGGTGCAGAGGTATGCTAGCCTTTAAATGCCAAGTGAAAGCTCCCTCCACATCCAGTGAAGGCTAGATTGTTAACCTAACAACGGGCGTGTGGTGAGGGAATTTCTCACTCCTTGATTTTGTCACATCCCACTGCACAATGGTTTTGCACACGAGTATCTCCTAGGTATTCCAAGTTCATTGTTTTCCACATAAGCCTGCAACTGTTGCTTGTTGGTGAAGGTTTGTTGTTTTCATTTGCAGTGTATTGTTGTAATCCTTGCAGTTAAGTGAGATTTTCCCTCACCTTCGCCCTTTCAGACCTGAAAAAGAAACTGGCGGTCTGAATTTTTGTTTATACATCAAAAACTGACTAAAATGCTCTTAAATACATATATTTTTAGTTTAGACTACGAAATGAAAATTAACATCTGAGAAAAATCACCCACACAATTGTGCATGTCAGGACTTAATTCACTACTTACAAAAATGAAAAAATTTAAAAAATTCAGCTCAGCACCTGTGAATATACACATGTACATGATCAGATGTTCTATTTTACAGTGTGGAACGATTTAAAACAATTAAAATCTTATACATTACATTTCTCACGTAGAATACGAATTGTACTTTCACAGTGCTTTTTGTGGCAGCACCCAGCACTCCCGCATGCATTGCCTGTAGGAAAACCTAGCCCGCACAATTTTGCATATCAACATTCAAAACCTCATGATATTACGTACGATGTTACAATTCACAATTTTACGTTTGCTAAACAATTTACACACTTCATAGATTACATTCTGATATTCAGTGAAGCTTCTAGATTAATATGAATGCAATAAAAAAATATTTACTTTAGGCTTTACTACTTCCCGCCACCTTGCCAATGTACTGCAGTCCGGTCTAGCGCCAAGAAAACATCAAACAAGCTCAGACATAAATAAAATACGAACCCGCACAATTGTGCGTACATGGTCTGAAATGGTTAGGCCCTGTTACATTTCTATTTCTGGCATTGTTCAGCAAGGTGGAATATTCTACATTTGTAACTATAATATTGTAAAATACAATAATTCTTATGAAAATAAATACAGAAAGATTTAAATCACCAATTTAATCTAAATATGTACTATAAAGATGATTTTCTTCATTCATATCACGGGTGAGAGAAAATCTCACCACGTGCCTACTCCCGTTCCAACTCACCACGCGCTTGTTGCCGAGTTAAATGCTCCCGCTCAGAAGGGTTAACTGACATCTGTCTACAATGGCTACTAGTTCTGATGTTATAAAACACTTTCATCCAAGTTGCTTTTCCTTTCATTTTCATCACAACCAGAAATTGAAGTTGAACTTGTTGAGGGTTCTGTAAAAATATTACCATCAGAATCACTTCAGTTGATTCATCAGGCGAATCACTACTAATCTCCAGAAACTGTTATCACCCCTTCATCTTCCTTTCCTCTTTCATAACTCTAATACTTGCCCTTTCCTCTTTCGCTTGCCAACTTCTGGTCAACCCCTCCAAGATAACCTCTATGGCCGAGCTCTCTTTGATGTAATAAACTTTCTTCCTCTTTTATCTTAATCATGTTCAGAGCATTAGCATGGGCAACATCGAAAAGATTATATTTGCAAAAAATGTACGCTCTCGTTCTTTATGAGTATTCGTTTTTCTACGGGCACTTTTTTGCAGATTGTGCCATTCTGAATGCAGATCTATAGTTCTTTTTATACAATGAGGTGAAGCTCTTGTGGGAATCCTAGCCTTCTCAAAAAATATTACACATTTACGCCCAACTTAATTAGCACTTACAGTGATACTCAATTTCACTTTGCATATATATAAAACACAAGACTGACAAAACTTATCGATTAGATGGTATTTCATGTCCACTGATCTAATGTTTAATTTCACCAACTAAATAAATATCTGTCACTACTTCGGAAACTACTCGCCATGATGTTAATAAGCCTTCACAACATTCCCAGATGGAAGCTGTCACTCAACTGAACGTGACAGTAGTTGAGCACACGCATATTATGCAGGAATAAGCAAATAGGACGCAAATTCCCAGCCATTGTGTTACGGGTTCCTCCTCTTTAATTTCAACAAAATAGGTATTGAAAATCTTCTTATAACCAAAGCAAAGAAACTGAAGGTGTGCACGAAGAAATTTGAAAGTTGAAAAGTAAGGGCCACCCTTGGGTACACTGCTGTTCTGCTTCCAGTAGGTTGTTCAGTATTAACCCCCTTTTAGCAGTTGGGTTGAACAGGATTGTTTAACTAGCTGGTTGCATCCCCTTTTTGTGAGCATCACGCATCTGCTGCAAAGTAATGTGGCACACTAGCTCTTCTTCGATTTGTTTGCTTCAAAGTAGTCTCCGCTTCTGCAGTGTGAATTTGTTCAATGAGTCCTTCGACAACACTGGTGTTTAGGATTGCTGGGTGGGGGAATTTTTCAGTTGAGATCTTTTCTTCACCAGTAAATTGCCAGTTACATCACTGATGATATAGAAATGTTGGGTGTCTCAATTTTGAGATGTCCTGATCTAACGAGTCAATAGATGTTACGTTGGGCTTCACAAAACAAACACATTCTAAAATTATGCAAGCTTCTTTTAAGCCTGAATTCACATTACAAAAACAGATGTCAGTTGCTAGCAAATTTCTTGCTAACAAATGTAAGCAAAGACTATCAGTCACTTGGTGAGAGACAGCATATATGTGCATATTTCTATTTTTTTCCTCTCGGGTCTCTGCAAGAAATGACAATGGTCCCATCTGGGTCTGCATGCTTCAAGCAATTGTCCTTTAATGTCTGTCTCTGGAATTTAAAAAGAAGGAAGTGAAAAAGGAAACAAAGAGATAACTGTAAAACTACATTTTTTTAAAAATCAACAAGAGACAAGAAATTTGCCCATTATCAATATCTCTTTGAAATTTTAAAATCTCTATGAATATATATCCTCCTGCAAATCAAGTCTGATAAACTCAGTCGCTCTTAAATTAAAGCTAAGAAAATATGAAAACTTCACATTCTGAAATCATTGCATGAAATCATAATGATCACATGTCGTTATGAAGTTTAGAATAAATAATTCATTTTATGTAAGAAATCTGATTAGTATGAAAATGATGATACCATTCTAATGACATTCAGAACACATTTAGTGAATCTGGATGTTGTGAAAGGTGCATGCTACTCATAGAGCCAGTCATGCTGTAGTCTGCACCCAAGTTGACAAGTTTGATTCCAGCTCAGTCTGGTAGTATTTGAAGGTACTGGAACATGTTAGCCTCATGCCAGTAGATTTATTGACATGTAAAAGAACTCCTGCGGGACAGTTCTGGTACCTCAGTGTATCAGAGAAACATAACAATAGTTAGTGGGACATAAAATCTGTTGATGGATATAGTATTCTTTTGCATCAGTCTCTTGGCAGAGGGCCAGAGCAAAGTGAGCTTCCATTGAAGTCTGTCTCATTTATGTCTCTGACAACACGGTAGCTGGTGAGGAATGGGTGGTGCCGAGTAATAACTTTCAGAACACATTTAGTGAATCTGGATATGGTGAAAGGTACCGTACTACACATATGGCCAGTCGTGCTGCAATTGCCCTTCTGGCCTAGTGAGGAAAGCAATGGCAAACTACATCATTCCTCATCATGCCTTGTATGCCCTTCTGTGGCACCTCCATCAATTTTTGCAGTATTCCTATAACGGCATAACCTTTGGTGGTGCTGTTTGAGGATCCAACCAGCATTCAGGCTGAAGACTTAACAGACAGAGTAATTACATTATTATTGTTGTTGTTAAAAGGTAGCACACCACGGCAACAAATTAAAGGAGGAGTAAATTTTATAACATGGAATACACTTTCAATTTCACAATAGTAATGGGTTAAAAATTTGGGCAATTCTCGAGAAGTCCACAGTCGTAGTGTCTTTAGTGCAATTGAATATGTGTACTATTATTATTAAGCATGTGGCATATGTCGACGTATGATAAGAGCATAAAAAGTATTAAAATGTATACAAAGAATTAATTCAAGAGTCGGGGTCGGGAAGTTTCCATTGCAATTGTGGTTTGGACACACTTTCACAATGTATTGAATTGTTTGTCTTTCAGAACCACAGTTTAGTTTTAGTGACAATGTTTTTCTTCCCATTTATGGAGAGCATCCACCAGGGGCGGTTATTCCATAGATTGAAGGGAATGAGTCATTCCCTTAAAAATTATTACACAAAGAAAAAAATATATTTAAGCACGTTATTGCAGCCAGTATTTATTTTAAGTTTTGTGTCATTTTATATCATATATAATTAACTTTATTTTAATGTGACAGTGATGCATGGAGAGTTGCAAACATACGTCTGTCTCCATGAGCTACGCAAGGATGTGCTATCAAAGCCGCTCGTCAGGCAAGTGGCTTGTCAGACTCGATCTCAGTTTCACTCTGGTCCCTTCGTAATTATTCGTTTGGGTTCGGGAAGCTTCGAGGTGTAAGCTAAGGAAACGCATCTGACTACTCATTCCGTTCGAGAGTATTTGTATGTGACAATTGTGACAAAACTTGTGAGAAAAAAGTTTAATTGTGCTTGTGTTTCCAACTGAAGTAAAATATCGTACAGTGAGTTGTACCATTTAATTTACTTTGTGTTATTTGTGAAAATCACACCAAATTTACGTGCACATACACATAAATTAAAGGAACTACTGCGATTCTGCCGGCTTAAAAGGGAATGCATTGACTGTGCTCATTCCCCGCTTTGAGTCTCTGAAGCATGGCAACTGTCGACGCAAGTGAGGAGAGCGGAGAGGAATGTGGATGCGTATTAGAATCTCTCTCAATCCAGGCCATGAATTCGAGGGCTTTTCAAGAGAAGAGTAATATAATTTCCCGTGGCAGACCAATCCCTGATTTACTGGGTGTAAAAACTAAAACAAAATGTTGTGTTCGACACTTAATACAGAGCAGTATGGAAAAATAGGCTGGGTATGTGGTTGTCAAAAAACATGTAGTGCTTGAAAATAAATCTCGAGTGGTTTTTATGGAGGACGATTCTGCAGGATCAAAAGACTTCACGATCTTCTCCACGACATCTAAGTTGTTGCAATAGTAGACTGCGGCATCAAGCCAAGTCCCCCATCGCGTTATAACTGGCTTGGGAAGTAGGGGTAGTGAAGGTGCTTCTTCTTGAAATTTCTGAACGCGAAGCGGAGCTTTGACAAACACTTTCTTACAGTTCGATATTAATTTATCAACTTCAGGGTAGCTACTTCTAACTTCTTCAGCTGCCCTATGCAAGGCATGTGCAAGACATGTCACATGTATCATTTTCGGGTATAGCATTTTAAGTCCCTTGGCTGCCTTCACCATATACGGAGCAGGGTCAGTTACAAATAGAAAAATGTGCTCTCTCTTTGCCCCGTTTGGCCACAACAGATTCATTGAATTGTCGAAGAGAACTGCAATGGTGGAATGGTTTGTCTTCTCTAGCACTTCACATGTCAGGAGGAATGTATCTCCAGGCCGGTCTTCCTTCAGCGTGCCAACGATCACATTTGCTACATATCTTCCATCCACATCTGTGGTCTCGTCTATTGAAACCCATATCTTACTGTCTCCCACGCCACGCCTTATTATATCCAACATCTCTTCATAACAAGGGGTCAGATAGTCCTTCCTGAGAGTAGATTCGTTGGGAACAGGATGCTCTGTATATTTTTCAAGAAACTGTCTGAAGCTTCGGCTGTTAAGTTTCTTTAAAGGGATATTAGACGAAACCATCATCTTGCAGAGATCTTGTGAAAATTGTGAACTCTGAGAACTTGATGTTGGGGTTTCGAATAGCAGACGTTGCCTATTTTCGAGTGCAGAATATCTAGTTACACAATTCTTATGTTTTACAGTATTACAGTGTTGTTGCACAGAGAAGCGTTTTTCGGCAGTAACTTTTACCTCACACAATTTACAGAATAATATCACTCCATCCGTACTGAATATGTTTTCACCGAACTCGCGAACAAAACTTCGCAACTTTCCACAAATTGAGACTTTTGTTTTAGGCATATTGAAAGGAAATGAATGACTGAAGCTCCCTAATGACCAAGGTCATTCAGTGTGTTGAAGGTGGAAGAGGGAAGGGGAAGGGGAAGGGGAGGGATAAGAACAATGACAAATAACTGCAGAATTACTTCTGCTTCCGTGTAAACGATTGCCCGGTTTCCAGGAATTGACCCAGCTAGCAAACAATAGCTCCTACCTGTTAGAAACATTCCATGTACACTACTTTATAATAGTTCTTCAGTAGTATATTCCAATCTATCCCGAAAAATAATTTCTAGAGCTTATTCTGATTTTTATAATACGAAATTAAAATGAAAATTACCAAAATATGCCGTTATAATGATATTTTGTAGAAAATATGCCATACAACTTAAGAAAGCCTAAATATGCATTTATATGCCCAATAAAACATGTTTAATTTTGATTATCATGCTTGGAAACATGTTGAAAATGCAAGACTATAAGATATAATGTTAAGGGAAAAAATATGACTGGTCATAGAAATCCGCCCCCTACTTATAACGCTGCTGAGCAAGTATGATGACATACTGGCAAATCATTTGCAGAAAGCAACTGTGTTCACAGGTCTTCCACATCAAATCGCAGTGCTCCTGCTCTTGCAGATCACGTGTTCCACATAATGGACGAGTTCAACTGTGGTTCTAAACTAGTTGCTCAGTGTTACGATGGAGCCGCAGTGATGTCAGGAGACCTCACAGAAAAGAGTGAAAGACAAATACCCCAACACTATATTCATACATTGTTTTGCTCACAGACTGAACCTTGTCCTTACACAGACAACTTCTAATATAAAGGAATGTAAAATATTCTTCATGGCTCTGAGTAGCTTGGCCTCTTTCTTTTCTATTTCGATGAAGAGAACTGCTGCATTAGATAAAGAAGTCAAGAGACGATATCCTAAAGTATGCCCAACACGATAGAATTACAACGGAAGACTTGTTGAAACAGTTTGTGAACAAAAAGAATTAGTTCAGTTGTTCGAGAATATCCTTGATAATCCAGAGCAATGGCACAGTCAAACGTATCACAAAGTTCGAAGTTTTAACAGTGTTCTCTCAGAATTCCAGTTCAATTTCATTTTATTAGTTTTCAGTGAGATATTTTGCTTAGCCGATTCTCTCTTTGAAATTCTTCAAATGAAAGCAGTGGATGTAAATTTCTGTATTGCCAAAGTAGGGGAAACAAAAAGTATCATTCATGGAGAAAGAAATGAATTTGAAAGAGTATGGAACAAATGTCAAGAGAGCTACAAGCGGCCAAAGAAGAGGCTACGTCAAAATGAAACCTGCGACATAAATTCACACTACCGTTGCATATATTGCGAGGTATATGACAGTATACATACCCAACTAGAAGTCTGCTTCCAAGCACTCGAGAAATTAACATTTTTACAGTTAGTTGATCAAAGGAACACGAAGCAGCATTCTGTTCTTTGAAACAAAGTTACGGTCAGCATTTTGACTTTGCCTCTCTCAGAAGCGAGCTCAGCGTAGCATATTCCTCCGATGAGTATCTTACGATGGGAGTTCTAAAACTTTTGTTTTATTTAAAAAGCAGTGGATTGTCATCTTCTGCCTTTTCTGAACTGTTTAAGTTATGTGCATTGATTTCAACTATCCCAGTGTCCAGTGCTAGTGCCGAACGTTCATTTTTGGCACTTCAGAGAATCCACACCTACTGCAAAAACACACAGGGACAAGAGACTCTCGAACTTGTCTCTACTGTAGATTGAGAAGACGTTACTAAAATTGAAGTCATCAAAGAATGAAGAATTCTACAGCCTTGTCATAGAAGAATTCGTCAAGAAGGAGAGGCGGATGGAATTAACATTCAAATAGCACAAGATAATGCGAGTGATTATATTTATTTTACTTTGTGTGCTTCCCTTACTGTAAAAGTCACGCGCCGCCACTGGCATCCAGTGATCAGTTCAATTGTGATTGAGGGCAATTCATATTGCAGGAGGCTGTTCAAATCCAGAGGAACAAAGACTGTTAGCATCTGTGGCATTCTTCAAGCTATATATGTCCCCTAAACAACAGTAATTTTGAGGAAAACACCAAAATCCTACACGTTCTTTTTACACTGAACCAACATAGATCTTATGGCGACGATAGGAAAGGACTACGAGTGAGAAGGAAAAAGACTGTAATTAAGGTTCAGCCCCAGCATTTTCCTGCTGTGAAAATGGGAAACCACGGTAAACCATCTTCAGGGCTACAGACAGTAGGGTTCGAAATCTTCCAAATGCAAGTTGATAGCTACATGACCCAAACCGTGCGGCCACTAAAAATGCAAATAAAACAAGCAAAAACACTGTTCTTTAAATGTGTGGGAACTTGTGAAACTAGTTTTCCATTATTACTGGTCTTCATAACTAGTTCTAATAGTATTTCTTTAATATTTTCTTTCCATAGAATTGCTTGTTTTACTCTTGTTGTTGTTGTTGTTGTTGTTGGGTAATTATGTTTTAACTGTACTTTATTATCACTAGAACTCAGAAGTTAAGGAAAAATCCCTTTTTCTTGAGTGTCCAAAGACGAGGCCCAATATAATACGATGTTAATTCTGGGTCATTATAGGCCAGAAAATGGTGGGTTTTATTTTGTGTCCTTATTTGCCTTTTTTGGTGTTTTCTTGGATTATAGGTCCTTTTTAGCATTTTTTTAGGTCTTAACGGCTTCTTTTGTAACTTCATCTTCTTTTGACTACATTTCTACTGCCCATTCTCAATTCGAATCATCATCAGTTCATCCATCACCTTTTAAACATATTTTCTGTAGTAAGAGAGAAAACGAAATGAAAATGCAATGATAAATGAAACTAATGATTGAAAAATCGAGTATGTGCAAGGTAAGTGAAATATTGAAAGGAGAAAATTTTGATGTGTGTTTTTGAAGAGGAAGATCTCATATGCTTTGAGCGTGAACCCTTAACATTTGTTGAAGTTTCGCAGCGTGCTGTCTGAAAACCGTTGATCTTTTACACGTAAGAACCTGGAGATGACTATTGTGATATACTTCAAAGCTAACCTAGGTAAGGTTTCCAAACTCCTATTTCTGTAACCTTACTGTGGTTAAGCCAAATATGATGCCAGTTATACTAATTACAATTTCTTTTTCCAGGATGTCTGTTGCAGGTTTGCTGAATTCATTCTATATGGAAAAAACATTTCATTCTAAATTCTGCAAGTACTTTTTTTCACAAACACAAAATCCCTTTCTTTAAATTATGTTAATCTAAAAATATATAATGTCTGAAAGAAGTAGTAATTTCACTCATACATTTTTGCACTGTATGTTGCATACCACCACAATTTTGCATTTTTAAAACATTATATTCCCTCATTCAATATGTGATTAAAACTAAAATTATGTATGGATTTGCATTGCATTTTTGCATCCTTGTCGTGGATATTTTTAGGTCTTTTTACAAGTTGTTTTTTTTTGGAGGGGGGGGGGGCCAAATTATAGGTCTTCAAATTCCAAGCCCTAATTATTACACTACTGTAAGTAACCATTGCTACCAGGATATTTCCCCAATTGCAATGTATTTGTCAATGATGATGATAAAATTGTTTTCAGCAAGGTGAATGTGAACTTCCAGATTAATAAATTGCTTCAAGATGTTTAAAAAGGGATTTGTTGAAGAAATTGATAGTTTCAACTTAAAAGTCTTGGTTGTATTAAATTTCCTTTTGACTTTCCTTTCCTTTACTTGTATGGAAAAGTTCGTATTTGCATAAATGCAGGTTGTTCATGAAATGATACATATTTCAGTGAGAACTCTCTGTTAACCCTTACGTGAGAAGCTGGTAAACTGCTACCGGTATATGGCAGACTTTTCTGTGTGAATGATCATAATAATTATTCACACAACTGATGTTAAATTGAAGATGTTTGAGAATAAATAGGCACTAGTGTCAAAAATGAAAACTGGTAAGTTTGATCTTAAAAAATTCTGATAGGAAATCAAAACCCATCTCCAGAGCTAATCTATATTAGGATAATATTTTTGGTCAATAAATACACAAGAGGACATTCAGAAATTGCTTACTAAGACAAACGGTGTCACTGATGGGTTTTGTTGTTGCATATGTCATCTGAATGTCACATATACCGGTACCACATGGAAACTTTTCAAGATCATACCTAGATTAATTTTCTAACCAGTTAGTTCTCTTTTTTCTTTTTCTTTTTCTTTTCTTTTCTTTCTTTCTTTCTTTCTTTCTTCTTATGTCGCACTGACAGAGATAGGTCTTATGGCGACGATGGGATAGGGAAGGCCTAGGAGTGGGAAGGAAGCGGCCGTGGCCTTAATTAAGGTACAGACAGCCCCAGCATTTGCCTATTGTGATTCGAACCCACTATCTCCCGGATGCAAGCTCACAGCTGCGCGACTCTAACCGCACAGCCAACTCGCCCAGTCCAGTTAGTTCTACTAATAATAATCTAATTTTGGTTTTAGAATAGGTAAATAAGAAAACAACTCCATATAATATTTAGAAATCTGTATTGCCAATTTTCTTTTTTTAATGTATAATCACTGACAGATTATTTCCAAATATAGCATTTCTAAATGCTACTAAATCAATACTTAGCTTTCAGTAACCAACCAATGCTTCAGTAATTCTGTAACATAATAAGGTGTTAGACTGATATTATATCAGCTTATAGGAACATGTTTTACCATAAAGTATAAACAATGTTATTACACAGTAAAAAATATAAAGCTACTTAAAAGGAGATAACCAGTTTCCTATGTTTCGGCCAAAGGTCTTCTTTGGATTGTTTTACTTTCTTTCTTCTTTACATTCTTTTTACAACATTTACAACATTGGGCAAATAAGTTCTGACACTAATTTTAAATGTTTACCTTTTTAATCTGAAAGTTGGAATGTAACAAAATACACATTTGTTTTATGGAAGAAAAAGTCTCAATACATGCACTCAGAAGTATCAATTAAAAGGCTGTTAACTGCTGTACATTATATCCAAATAAGAAACTGGAGATAATGAACAGCATAAAACAGACGTGGTACAACAATTTTGGGTTAAATTTCAATAACTACAACAAGTATTGATTTTACTGATAGAACTTGACAGGAGACTAAATTTTCTTCTAGGCTTTCAATTTTTGAAAGGCACTGTATATTTTTGTTTGCTAGGTCAGACAAATTTACTATAACAGTTATAGGATGCACACAGACCCTCAGATAACAAAGTAAAACTACTGTTTAAAAGATCTAACCATTGTAGAGAATCAAAACAAAATAGAAACAAACTCAAAAAAGTAACAACAGAGATAACCAATAGGTGAAAGATCCTATAACACTGTCAGAAGGCAGAGAAATAAACATATCCCGAGACACCACGCAGGATGAAAAGCAGACTGAAGTATTGTAGAACATGTCGAACTATCAAAAAGTTTTATTACAGATAAAGGGATCTGGTAAGAGAGAGTTTGACAAACTTTGAAGCAGATAATACATAAGTAAAAAAAGCAGTCATCTCCCAACAGGCCATGAAAGCCCTTGGAGGGTGGAAGGTAAAGGCTTCCACTATCCGTAACCTTGGCCCTTGGTGGGGTAGAGTGGTTAGCTCTACGCCCAGCCAATCCATAAGGAAATAATAATACTATTTCTGTGCTATAGAAAACTTTTAGTCCACCAAGACCACTTGATTTCTAGGTCATCCACAAAATATGTTTGCAAAAATGCCATAAAATTTACCCCCCTCCCCCAAGTGAACATCCAAAATAAATTAACACCCCACCCCCATCTGGGAAAATGTAAAAATCAATAAATATGACAGAGGTAGAACCAACTTCACAACAAAAACTAATGAGAGAATTCTAGGCACATAACCTCAATGCTGGTTTTGATATGCGTTTGGAAAATTTCTTAAGAACTGTGGGGTTATGAAGTCAGTTGTAACTGTGAGGTTTTATACAGGTATTATAGGCAATGTATAACGTAAAATAATGTGAATTTCTTAATGAAGGAAATTGTGAAGATAAATGTATATCCATTTTATTCTTCATAGGTAATTTATTATTATCAGAATGTGCATTTGGCAGACTAATCTCAAAATTGGTCATACTGTTTTAAAGAGAGAGGAATGCAAACAACTAAAGAAGAAAAAGAAGGCAGACTTGTTTAAGTTTAGCCGGAATAAAAACGTATATGGAAAGTGCCAAAAAGAAAGTTCATTTGAATTTTGCAAATTGGGTAATAACGAAAAAAGCTGATGAACATACATATTTTTGTATAGACCCCCCCCCCCCCAATTGCCTTACACTTTTGTCACATTCTTGTAAGACCCCCACCATTCAAGTGAATGGTACTGGCAATAATAATGAAGAGTTACATTAACAATGACAATGATTAGCCCACTGAAAAGTGTGTTAGCCTTTTGAAACTGTACCTGTTTACTTGTAATATGTATGTATTAAAATGATACAACATAACAAAAGGGGAACAAGTACCATATAACAAAAACAATAATTAACAGAATTTTACACTTCAGTGTAAAAGGGTAAGAAGTTACAGATTCATGATTCATTTTAAGCTCGACTACTGAAGTACGGAACCATTAAAAAAGCCACAAACAGCACTTTTTTGTAGTGGAAATAATTGAGATTTTCCCCAATAATTTCAATAGCTTCTAAGAAATCTTAAGACTTCATTTTCCATAAATTCATGTGCTGCAAATACAGAGTAAGAGAAGTATGATTAGGCAGTCCATAACATATGATTTTCTATGTAGGAACAAGCTGAAAGACGTGAAAGAAGTGTAATAAAAGTAGAGTGGTTTGGGAGAAGTGCGAAGAAACAGTAAGAATCAGGTGGCAACACCACTTGTAGTAGTTTGCTACAGAAGTAAGACAGAAGCAGGTAAATCAGCAGAACGATGTGTCAGCAGTTAGAACCAGATATGCTTTGAAAGAGAGACTAAGAGATGTGACAGAACAGGTTGCATGTGTAAACACGGGACATAAATCTGCACATACAGAGCAAAACTTACCATACAGAATCTCACAAAAGAACCCTGCATCTGATTTTTAAGAAACTGTGTATTAACACACGTACTGAGGTAAAAGTAACATCCATGAAGTGGTTTGTTTCGGAGCTCTATCTCGATTTATTGAAAGGAAAATTCTGAACTCCTCCCCGTAGTTAGGCAACCGGAAAGCACTTTTTGGCAAAATATAAGACAAATTACATTCAAATGTCTTAGCTAAATTCCTATTGGAACATGAACATAATAATAATAATTTCATGGGGAGAGTACAAGAAAAAAATAATTGGCTCGATTGCAGTTACCTGAGAAATATTTTACTCAGTTATAGTAAAAAATTACTTTTTCAATAAGCAATCAGTAAAATTAAAATTACTTCACAGAATGCTAGTCTTAAAAAATCACTTTTTTTTTTTTCCCCCACATGCGGTTGGAATAATACAAAAGTTTGGAAGGAAAAGATTCACTGTTTTTAGCATAGAGGCATTAAGTGGTGAGACTAAACATGATACCTTGGAACTTTCAAAGTGATCTTTTCCCATAATTTTTATTTTAGTAAATGACATTTAGTGTTTCAAAAAGATTTGACCATTTCCTTTGCAAACCAATTAATTGGGGGACTAAAATTCTCATTGCTTATCATGAATGTCCAATGTTTTACAGGAGGGGGGTATATATTTACATTTACAGAAAACATGCCCTACAGGTGTACTTGTGTTTAAAGTTAATTATATAGTTGGAATAAGTTTGATGTCTTTGAAAGTACTGGAGAGGTAAGCAAGTACCTCATCCCATCCAACACTAGGGAAACTTCTGGTTCTGATGTAGTAGTACTGAAAAATTGATCATCATTGTTAATTTTATCCCCTGTTTATGCTACCATGTGATGTACATCAGTTACTAGAATGTAATTATTACAATTTTATTTCAGGTAGTTAAAAATAGCATTTTGTAAAAAGTAACAATTACAAGTAAAAATGACTAAAAATGTAATTGTTACAAGTAATTCAATTACTGTTGCTCAAATACTTCCCAACTCTGATAATAATTGTGTAAATTACCTGTGAAACAGAAATTTAATGTGATGGGAGCACTTCTTGGTAACAAAATATTTATGACGGAATTTTCATCATAAAAAATCACCAGTGTTCATCCAAATATCAACCAATGCTTTGCTATGCCTGGCAGCCAGCAGGTTTTATTCCTATGGCTTCTCAAGTTCAATATTAAATGTTCTAGACCGAGCTCGATACCTGCAGTCGCTTAAGTGTAACCAGTGTACAGTAGTCAGGAGATAGTGGGTTTGAACTCCACTGTCGGCAGCTCTGAAGATGGTTTTCAGTGGTTTCCCATGTTCACACCAGGCAAATGCTGGGGCTGTACCTTAATTAAGGCCACGGCCACTTCCTTCCCACTCCTAGCCCCCTCCTGTCCCATCGCCACCACAAGACCTATCTGAGTCCGTGCGACGTAAAGAAACTTGCAAAAAAAAAAGTTCTAGACATTAAGTTTCACATACCAGGAAGCTGCAGTTTACATAACTATGATGAAAATGCTTACTGTACATCGAACACTGTGTTTTTCAGCTTCATTACCATGAAGGACTCTCATTGCATTATATCCCATTTCACAGGTAATTTATAATTATTCAGCTGGTGAGAGACACTGCACCTGCTGAATATAGTACAGGCACATTAGCTCTTCTCGTAGTGTTCAGTACATCGGTCCAGGCAAATACATGGGCAACACATGCTATACTACAAGTACTGCCCCTAGATCTTCTTCCACCATTGCTCTGACATCTTCATGTCTAGGATTGCACGTAGGCGTACAGGCCCTCAACGTTCATTGCACAGTACCTCACCATAAGCTAGCAGCATGTCAAGGTATTTGAGGTTTGAATACACTACCATCGACAAAACACCGCAAACACTGTTATTACGTACAATTCCCCAATAATAATAGATTGCGCGACCCTGCAAGCTTAAAACAATATTCATAACTAAACAGCTGTTAACTAGATGAAGGGCACGCAGACGGCTGATAAGTGACGTCTTTAATGAGGAAATGGGGGGGGGGGGTAACGCCTCCTGGTTCAAAGCAGCACAGACGTACCTCCTTTACTCTCGCAAAGACCCATGCGACACTTGAAGAGCACCGCTGTCAAACAGCATCCGTTACAAGAGCAACGAAAAGACAGTTTCAATATATGCAGAAACAACAGACTTGTTTTATTTGCTCTGTTATGCTCTACAACATAGAGCATATACCAAGCCTATAGAAAGCATGTTTAACATGGTCTAAGATCTTACCTTAAACATTTTTTTCCCTTACTAAACCATCCAACTTTACTATATTTTCTCACATCTTTGAGCTCGTTTTGACCTAGGTAATTGAACATTCTTAGCTGCTGACCAAACCCCCCTATCCTGTATACTGAGACATGGATGGCTTTTAAAGTGTTTTTGAAACTAACTGGGAAACCAAATTTCCAAGTTTCCAAAACACCAGCCTACAACGGTTCTAATATTTAAACTTGGTTCCAATACAAAATCTTAATAAAGGCAAAGAAGAAAATTATTAAACTTTAAAACAAAGGTCTAACTAGAATTTATATAGCTTACGTGTGCTTGATGTTGTTATACAGTATCCATGGATAGTAGTCAAGCATAGAAGTAATCTATTAAATAAATCATTGTTATGAGATTTAATGAAGGGTGCAAATAAAAAGAGAGCTTGTCTATATTATTCTTCTATCTTTTTTTCTAGTGAGGTTAGGTGTTTTATGGCTGAATGCTCCTTCTTGATGCCAACCATATGTGGAGAGAGCCAACCTACACATAATACAAGTATATTTTCAATTAAGTTCCTTTGCCAAAATATTAAGAATCTCGATGGACTCACTCAGTTCATAGTGAACTGCCAAGAAGAGATGAGAATGACAGTCACATTTAAGGGGGCCAAATATATCTGCATCTGTGCATATAGTGAGTCTAATGATTCGCACACAGCCTCCAGCATGAGAATCTTAGGGTGTAAACAAGGAAGAAAAGTAACATATTTACTCAAAAGAAATTAAACATCTTAAAAAAAGAGGATTACTCATATCATGCACTTAATTTCCACCTTGCTATAAAAGCATGCCATTATATCACTTAACAGAGAACTACGCTCCAATTCCCAATTAATTCAATACAAAAATCTTACTAGAGGCACTGGACCCTGCAGTATGCCAATGATCTGATGGTGTGTTGTAGGCCTCAGTGGATAAAATCGATCTCTAGGGCAAGGGCAAACCTGGAAATAGTGCTTTACAAAGGTAATATAATATGTCCTCCTATTCAATATATACACATCTCCATCATGACTATTATTACTCCATCTAATGATGGAGAAGTGTATGTATTGAATAGGAGGACGTATTCAATTTCCTTTGTAAAGTGAAAACCATCAATATGGAATGATTCTAATATCTTGTAATGGAAATAGTGTGTCGAAGTGTTTGGTCTGTATCTTTACACAGACTGTGACAGCATGTGTGTGGCTACAGTGACGGTCTATGACGGGTGCTATGCGATAAAGACTGATTAAAGTCAAACATATAGCCCTGTCATCTGTCCAGTGGCTCTATATGGTGCAATGTGTTGGCCTGCAACCACAGTAATAAAACAATGACTGGAAATGAGAATGCTGCGCAGAACATCTGGCCAGCAACAGATTTTGGTGAATTCATCCAGGCAGATGTTTTTAAAAATTTAAGTTAGTTGAACTCGCTCAGTTCATTGTGAACTGCCAAGAGGAGATGAGAATGACAACCACATTTAAGGGACCAAATACATTTGCATCTGTGTGTAAAGTGAGTCTAAAGAGAGAGAGAGAGAGAGAGAAAAAAAAAGTACTGTATTGATTTCATTCCAAAATCTAACATCAGTTCAGGATGGGGAAACTGAAGATAAACTCCTCACCTCAAGGTTTCAAGAATGCCTAAAAGAATATACTAATTTGATTTACTCTCATGACACAAGGCACAAATGAGGAGAGTTGTAGACAGAATATTTAGCAATTCTTTACCATGAATACAGTTCTTACAAAGTAAATACATCCCTGACATGGATAACCTAGCTAACTCATCCCACTTAACTTCTGGCTTCTTCCAAAGCTCAAATGTTACAGCGAGAAATCTAGAAGACCAAGAATCTGAACTCTGCAGGTCTTCTAATATTTTTATTTTTTTAATAACAGACTGATTTTTATTTGCCCAACTTTGCACAATAATTATAACACCAAAGAAAAAACAGCAAGTATAGTATACCTAATGTTAAACACAGATGATACAAACATTAAACCATTAAAATTTACACGTATTTACATCCTTTACTAGTATGATATATGACATATAATGGTATACCAAGTCATTAAGTCTTTTTATTTTTTTCAATCAATATATCCTCCTCATAAATTAAACTAAAAGTCTTAAGCACCTTTGCTGACACAATATATCAATATAGTAACAACAGATAAATAACATATACAGTACAAGATGAACTGTCTTAAGTCGCAGTTTCTCATTCATAATTAAGATTAATACTATTCTTAATGTTACTAGTTAGAAGATAGACAGGATATCCAAACACTGCATAAACATTCACAAAAATATTTAAAATGTTCGACAGCATACGCTAGTGGTATGGATACATCACATCTAGAATCATTAAAGAGTTATGAAAAAAAAGACATTGATACAATGTACCAATTATGTTTCTTCTTGACTTCTGCAAAAATCAAAGACCTGTGATACATATGCATACCTTCCTGATCTAGCTTCCACTCATATGAGCACTTGTGCCACACAATATAATTATATACATTAAACATCAATGCAGTCCACAATGTACACTACAATAACTATTATTGTCTAAATATAATCGAGGGTTTGACTTCAATATTTTTCTTATTTTTTCGTAATGCAACATACACTTGTTGGTGGTACAGTATATATCTAACAGGAGACATAATTTAAAGTCAAGAGATCATGACGCCAAAAATCCTCGTCTACCCCTTGATAACATTTCCTCCCAGTCGATATTTTCTTGTTGTACTAAAACTTCCCTATGCCGAGGGATTTGTCTTCATGATGCATGTTGCATCTTCCCAACCAAACCTTTTCGTGGCTGTTGTGATGCCTATATTTATCTCTGAAGTTCGATACCGAAACCCATCATATTAGGTTGCTGCTGTTGACCAATCTGAGGTTGTTGCAATTGCAATTGTTGGGGTTGCTGATGAAGCTGTTGCTGTTGGGGGTTTTGACTTGGAGAAGTCGAGCACATTCCTGTAAGAGAAATTTCAGTCTAAATTACTGATCATAAAGCTGCATTTGTAAAGCAAAACAAGTAGGTTAATAAAAGGAGGAAACTTTAAAATGTCATAGAACACTAATACTCCCAATACGTACTGAATATTATTTACCGAGTTATTAATGTTTATGAAATATGTTTGCTTCAATGAATTATACAGTGTATTAGAAATGATTCTCTGCAGCAAGCAGTGCAGCTGCTGCCTATCTCAGTGCACAGTTTGAGTGGCAGCAATGTCTGTTCAGGGTCAGATATGAGCGGATAGCTCAAGAAATAGTGTGACACAGTGAATCAAGAGATTAAAAGCACAGAGTTTCTGTGTTAACATATTGCACAAAGACAGACTGTTAACAAAGCTCTTCGCATCTCCTGCGCCCACCGCACTACGTCCACTGATGCTGCACTTGTCATCACAGGAATTGAGCCTCTATTTCTAACTGCAATTGGTAAAGCTGAACTGGCACTACTCAAGAAAAATAAAACATCATCGGCGCCAAGTTTCGAGATTATGTTGGAACAAAAATGCAATTTTCCTCAATCTGGACATCTTAGCACTTTCAAGAGACTTGTTAATAGCTGTTGCTCAAGCTATCACAACTCCATCATCTACACAGATGGTTCTCAAATACCTGGTGATGATGAAACTGACCAGGTTGGATGCACTTCCATTGTATATGAAAAACAACATCGAAATATTTTCAGCACAATACAAGCTCTCCTCATTTTGTTCAATTTTCAAGCTGAAGTGCGGGCCATAAAATCAGCACTACAGTGGTGTAAAGATAACAATAAAAACGCAAAGCTGTACAGTGATTCAGAGGCTGCACCTAATGCAATAAACGACAGGTACAATACGAACCAGGTAGTTGCTGATATAAGGGTACTGACTCAACAAAGTATCCATGTTTGTCTGTCCTGGGTTCGTGGACACACAGGGTCTACCGGAAATGAAAAGGCAGATTTCGAAGCAAAACAAGCTGCAAAATCTACATTGAAAGTTTCGTACAACAAAGCTCCAATATGTTTCTTATTAAGAGGAAGATTAAAGAATACACTTCTTCTCAGTGGAATGATGTCTGGACCGCTACTTCGAAAGGATTCGTTATGAGAGAATTATTTTTTCCTGAAATCCAGCATCGACTCCAGTGTAAAAATCTTATACCGAACTTTGTGCTTACTCAGTTCCTATCTGGCCATGGTAAATTTAAGTCATACTTTGAGCAATTTAAGATTAAGACTGCAGATGGTTACTCTTTCTTTCGTGGATCATCTCAAACTGTGCATCATCTTCTATTTGACTGTCCTGTTTTAAGAAGAGCAAGATCTACTTTACATAGAATGCCATTTAAACTTGTGCAATAATGAACTGGCTAAACCTCTATACTCTTATCTTTGAAAGACATGATTGTTATTCTCAGTTTCACATATTCATTCATCACATCTTCAGTAAGCTTTCATGATAATACTCTGTGTGTGTAAATAATGTATATTTTGATTTGTTCATCTATAACCCTAATATACCACGTAAAACAGGGTTCTTTTCTGTATGGGGGGGAAAAAATAAATAAATAAATAATAATAATAATAATAATAATAATAATAATAATAATAATAATAATAATAATAATAATAATAACAAAGCCAATAACAAAGCAACCTGAAAGGGAGGTTTACAGCAGATTTGTATGGATAAAGATTTAGCTTCTTTCTTGTTGCTCTATGTGCTATGAAGACAGAAACACCAGTCTTCTGTGCCAATTTCCACATGGATTTACACGGACTTTTAAGGATCCTATTATAAATATCTAGAAGTTTCTCCTCCATTAAAATTGGTGGTCTACCTCTCTTCAGAACATTGAACACGGAGCCACAGCTGCAAAATTTACCTATTAAAGCTCAAACAGTATCACAATGATGTAAAAATGAGTTGCAAAACTGTTTGCAAAAACTTCTTTTCATTGTGTGTGTGTATTTGCCACCTTCCCAAAAACTCACTCCACTAAAAACGTTCCCTCCTCTGTAGTAAGCATCTTAAGTCTTGCATGCTACCGACTACCTTCCACTACTTCAATTTAACAGCATTTCATCCTGCTTGGTTGGAGCGTAGCCAACATACACAGTATCACTGCCAGTCAAGGTCACTGCAGAGACTAATTTCTAATGCATTGTATAACCATTATTGCTGAGAGAGAGTTTTCTATTTATGAGTTGTTTTATGTCGTACTGACACAGATAGGTCTTATGGCGACGATGGGAGAGGAAAGGGGTAGGAGTGGGAAGGGAGCGGTCGTGGCCTTAATTAACTTACACCCCGAGCATTTGCCTGGTGTGAAAATGGGAAACCACGGAAAACCATCTTCAGGGCTGCCTGAGAGAAAGTAACGTGCTTTCTAAAACCCTTTATGTAACTTTATACTGGGTGATTCTCTTGCACCTACTAATTTTGTTTTATGCAACCCAACAAATATGTGAAAATGTTGTAAGGTCGATATTTCTATACCCTTTGTGATACTAATGCCCCGTGAAAAACTCAGCATGCAAGTGATTATGACCACACCAGACAGTTGCTCCTCTGTTCAAAGAATATCACATCATTTAAATCATTTATCTATATGTCCAACTCGTTGGCTGAATGGTCAGTGTACTGCCCTTTGGTTCAGAGGGTCCCGGGTTGGAGATTTTAATCGCTTCTTATTAATTCCTCTGGCTTGGGGACTGGCTCTTCGTGTACGTCCCAACACTCTCCTCTTCATATTCACACAACACACCACACTACCAACCACCACAGAAACACGCAATAGTGATTACATCTCTCCATATAGGGTTGGCGTCAGAAAGGACATTCAGCCATAAAAGCAGGGCCAAATCCACATGTGCGACGCAGTTCGCAACCGCGATCCCACAGATGTGGAAAAAGCTGTAGAAAAAGAAGAAATCACTATCTATGTCAGTCTACAAATGTTACTACAGAATGTTAATATGTCGTGCCTATTGATCGGGTGTAGCAAAGCGCAAAATTAATGCTTAAAACTGAGGGTACAGTGACATGAAGAGTGTATGAAATAATGAACTGACGGCGTACTCTAATCTATTCTTAATACAAACATACTCACCCTTCCACCGTAGCGCATTTGGTTAGATGCTAGCTTAGCAATTAACAGAACATATCATTGATGGTTCGACTCCCACATTTTCTCCCTTTTCTTTTTTCTTCACATGCAAAAGAGTAGAACGCTGCCATAATGAAGAGAGAGAGAGAGAGTGTGTGAGTGCGCGCGCAGCTTATGTTATTTTTGTCATGAAATGAAATGTCGTATGGCTTTTAGTGCCGGGATATCCCAAAACAGGTTCGGCTCGCCAGGTGCAGGTCTTTCTATTTGACTCCCGTAGGCGACCTGCGCGTCATGATGAGGATGAAATGATGAAGACAACACATACACCCAGCCCCCGTGCCATTGGAATTAACCAATTAAGGTTAAAATCCCCGACCCGGCCGGGAATCGAACCCGGGACCCTCTGAACCGAAGGCCAGTACGCTGACCGTTCATCCGAGTCGGACTTTTTGTCATGATACTTTTTTTTTTTTTTGCTAGGGGCTTTACGTCGCACCGACACAGATAGGTCTTATGGCGACGATGGGATAGGAAAGGCCTAGGAGTTGAAAGGAAGCGGCCGTGGCCTTAATTAAGGTACAGCCCCAGCATTTGCCTGGTGTGAAAATGGGAAACCACGGAAAACCATCTTCAGGGCTGCCGATAGTGGGATTCGAACCTACTATCTCCCGGATGCAAGCTCACAGCCGCGCGCCTCTACGCGCACGGCCAACTCGCCCGGTCATGATACTTCTAGTCTGTAAGATTATAAATATTTCTCTCATATGTACACAGCTAAAAATTGTGGTTAAGTGTAAGAGAGGACCATGAGTCCTAACTTCGTCACTATTAATAAAGGCAAATATAATAATAATAATAATAATAATAATAATAATAATAATAATAAAAAACCCCGTGGGTTTTTTTGCCTGTTCCCCTATCGGGAGCGTCCCAGGTGGCGGATCAGGGGGCTCGCCAGACTTGTCCGGAGGGCTTGAGGGAAATAAAATACCTCTCGCGGACCAAAAACAGGGACAGCCAGAAAACATCTTGAGGCAACCTCTGAGGCTCAATACCTTAGTTGTAACTATGAGATTGACAAAGATCAATCTCCCCATTATCTTCACTAGTATGATGGCAACGTCAGTTAATGATACTACTACCCCAGGCCCTGGTATTCATACTAGGTTTTCTCGGTCATCGGATTCTGGGGGACCGAGAACATCATGCGGGAATGTATCGGAGCTTCCCAAATCTCTTTGCCCAAAGGAAAAACATTTTATTGGCATTTTAAACATCAACACGCTTCACAAAATTGGAAAGTTGAAGCATTTAACAGACACATTAGACCAACTCAACATCCAAATTCTGGCACTCCAAGAAACTAGGTACAGTGACGAAAATCATTTTGAATCGGGAAACCATAGAATTTATAAAGGTAAACCAGGTACCCTCCTCCCTAACAAAATATTAAAATTTGGCACTGGTTTTGCAGTGAGAAAAAATATCACAAATTCGGTATTATAGTTTACATCTCCTTCTGAAAGAATTTCGCTAATGACAATCAAATCGGGAAACAAAGCTTATACACTAATCAATGCACATGCACCTACAAACAATTACAATCAAAAAGACCCACAGAACGTGGATGACTTCTGGGAATTATTAGAAGAAACTACAGCCAAAATTCCACAACATCATGTCAAAATTCTGCTGGGGGACTTCAATGCACAAATTGGCAAAGAGAAGAAATTTAGGACCACTGTAGGACTTTACCCTGCTCACAAAAGAACCAATAAAAATGGAGAACGTTTAATTGGCTTCTGCGAGAATTTCGATCTAAAATTGATGTCAAGCCATTTCCTGGTACTTCCACAAAAGAAAATGACATGGAGATCCCCGAACATGCATTTAGGAAAATTTCAACTAGACCCTGTGGCTATTTCCAAGAAAAACCAAAAAGAAATCATAAACGTTAAAGTCAAAAAGGGAGTTATTGACTCCGACCAGCACCTATCGCTTGTTAAAGTAAAGTTTCAACCCAACAGGAAGAAAACAAAAACAATCAGAAACCCAAGAATCAACCCTGAATTTCTGAGACAGAACTCAGACAATTTCCTTGCGAATATCTCCAACGATGCTCCTTCAAACTGGCTAGAACTCAAGAACACACTCTTGAAAGCTTCACAAAACATCAGCAAACCCCCAAGGAAAAGCAAACACAGGTGGTGGAATGACACTTGTGACAAGGCCTTAGAAGTCAGAATTAGGTCCTGGCTAAACTGGAGTTCCCATAAAACTGATCAAAATCGTGATGAATTCTTCAAAACACAGAAACAAACCTCAAAAATCATCAAATCTGGAAAACGAAAATATGATCAAAACAGACTGGCAGAAATCGAAGAAGATTTCAAGAAAAACAAAACATGGAACTTCTACAGAGAACATTCAGAGAAGAATTATCCAATTACCAGGCACCTAGTCTCTGTTTCAAATGTACAGATGGGACTTTGAAAACAAGTAATAAGGGAAATTGTGAACTCCTAGCAAACCATTTCATGCACCTTTTAAACTGTGAATCTCTGAAAGAACAATCCACCTATGAAAAACCAACACTTAATCCAGATTCAGAACCCCTCACATTACAAGAAGTCAAACAAATAATCGGAGATTTAAAAGACAACAAAGCACCAGGAGAAGATGGAATAATTGCTGAAATGTTGAAAATTGGTGGTGACAAACTGGCCCAGAGTATTCAAAAAATCTTACAGGACATCTGGTTTTCTGAAGAAATTCCGGAGGATTGGAAATGTGCATTGATTCACCCACTTCACAAAGGAGACAAATCAGATATTAATAACTACAGAGGAATTTATTTCCTCTCACTCGTATATAAAATCTTCTCTAAAGCTCTACTTAACAGATTAGAGAAACAAACAGACCACCTGATCGGAGATTATCAGGCTGGATTCCGAAAAGGGAGATCCTGCGCAGAATAAATCCTAAACCTAAAAACCATACTATAGATTCGCAAAACCAAACAACCAGTAATCACCTTTGTTGACTTCAAAAAGGCGTACGATTCCATAGATCGGCAGACCCTGTTCAACATACTAGAGGAATTTCAAGTCGACAGGAAAACAAGGGAATTGATTAAACAAACTCTGACCAACACAACATCAAAACTTAAGTTCTTGGGAGAAATTTCTGAACCGTTCGAAATCAGAACTGGTGTCCGACAGGGAGATGGCCTATCCCCACTACTATTCAATTTAGTTTTGGAAAAAGTGATTCGTAAATGGAGAAAAGAAACTGAAGGTATAAACACTGGCAGACTTCTTAAAGACAAAATTCACCTCGATTGCTTAGCTTTTGCAGATGACCTTGCGATCCTTTCGAACAACAGACAAGAAGCAATCCACTCCATAGAAAAATTGCATGAAATAGCCGCAAAAACCGGACTTCAAATTTCATTTGAAAAGACGCTCTTCATGGAAGGAACTAAATCAAGATTCGACAATCAACCATTAATCACCAAATGTGGAATAATTTCCCAAGTAGACAAATTCAAGTATCTAAGTGAAATTATTCAGCCAGCAGGGTTAAATCAGGAAGCTAACAAAGAAAGAACTGCAAAACTGCAAAGGGCTTACAAAATAACATGGAACAGATACAACAAAAGATGTATATATAAAAATGCAAAATTATGACACTACAATACAGTCATCAAACCAGAGGCACTTTATGCATCTGAAACACTGATCATTGGTGGCAGGTCACAAATGAAAAGCATTGAGAAACAAGAGAGGAAAATTCTCAGAAAAATCCTAGGACCAAAGTTCAAAAATGGAATTTGGATGAAAAAGAAACCACACATAATTTTTCAATTCACAGAAAAAAATCACAGATACCATCAGAAAGAGACGACTAAAATTCTATGGACACCTACACAGAATGGATAAAAACAGGCCGACAAAGAAAATTCTAAATCTAGCTCTAACCCTGAAAATCTGCAACAATTGGTTAGCAGAAATTCATGAAGATCTACAAGAAATGGGTATTGAGGATGAAACCATTCAAGATAGAGTGAAATTTAGAAGCTTAGTAAACAAACATAAATTTGCAGAGAAACCAACAAGAAAAAATACAGGCTGGACAGAAACACGCAGAAAGGAACACAGTGAAAAAATTAAGAGATATTGGGAAGAAAAGAAGAAACATCGTGCAAAATAAGTTCAAACGCGTTCCACAGTTGGGCACAACGAATCAAAAAAACAAATAATAATAATAATAATAATAATAATAATAATAATAAAGGAAAAATGTCTGACCCTTTGAAGAATGAAAATATTAGCAAAAGAGATTAAAGGGTCATGCAGGGTGTGAAACTGAAAGACTCCTTAGATCTTGCACACCTAATATCATTGAGATCAGAATAGTTGACTTAGCCATGTCAGATAGGAAAGATACAATGGCCTTGGCACAAGTATGTTGAAGCAATGTCAGACTCAGCTATGAGCCCTATGGTCACCAACCCACACTCTGAAACTGAGAGTCCCAGGAGGTCCTCCTGTTAGTCGCCTCTTACAACCGTCAGAGAATAAAGTGCTTTAAATGCAAAGCAAATGCTCAGAAAGTAAACTATGAGCTGATCCCAGACGAAGATACACGAGGTAATATGAAGTAGTTTTCAAACATCTGTAAATCTAAGATTTCTTTTATCCCTCCTTCCTCTACTGGCTGTGTAATTAACTTTCATAATTTGATGGTGACTGCTTTATTGGGGCAAAATGTATTTGAAAAGAGATTACATTTCTGAAGCTAGATCATTGGTAGAGCCCTGCGCGGATACACAAAATAATATCCGCATCCACAAATGGTCATTATAAATATTTAATTACAGTATATTACACCAAAGATATTGAAACGGATAGATCTGTTAACATAATACGATAGGACTGACACCTGGCAACAGAACCTCTACAGTCACAGGTTTATGAGGGATTTTCTATTGAGACAATTACCGACGTATTGACCTTTGTTTCTTCCTTCCACTAATTGCGGGCAGAAGCCAGTTAGGCATTGGTCAGATTTACAGCTTTATGGTCTCAAGGCTCTATATATCACCATTCTCCCATTCCAATGTCAAGAGTCACCTAACCACAAGCAAAAGTAGGATTTCACCTGAGTGAAAATCAATAAACATCATTATTTAGAAATTATCAGCAAAATTATCCACACTGCCATAAAGTTTGCATCCGCCAAGACACTAACTTAACGAATATCCGCATCCGTGCAGGGCTCTAATCATTGGTTACAAGTAATGGTGATTAGAAACCTGTAACTATCTACTGTGATAGAACTACTCTCCGAAATAGTCATTTTTGCCATTTTATTGGGACAATTGTAAAAGAAGCGAAACAAATATTTATCAGAGACTCGTGCAGCTTTCTAGGTTATGTGACAAGACTACAACAAGTCAAATAATATTTAACCCAGACTTATATGAACTCAATTATTTAAATGTTTTATGTATGTGAAAAGTATGTTCATGTTAGTAGAACTCTCTTCTTGGTGCTTAAAATTATGCTCCATTTATTTAACCTATTGAGTTTGAGGGTTTTTTTTTTTTTTTCAAACACTGCAAAAGACTACTTGTAGATTTGGATATTCCTATACTGTTCTAAAGTGTGAAATACTGAAGAATGAGAATGGCACACTTCATACCCAAATTTTCTAAGCCAATAATAGAGGTATCAATCCATACTACCGCTGCCAGTATTTTAATAAACTTATCAAGTTAATAAATTCTGTTCAAGAAATGGGTTTCCTACATTGTTTGACCCTTGGAGGATAATCAGAGGCAAAGAAATTTGATGTAACAAAACACTTCAAACACTTTTCTCTTTTTAAAAAATGAAATAAAATGTGATCTACTGTGTTTTGAAATAATATCCACACTCGATTTTTTTATTCATTTATTTTATTTAGCATTTTTTATTCATTTATTTTATTTAGCATATGCACTCGCCTGGTGGCCATGGTTGTTAAGGTGTCAAGTCTATAGTGCCTGAAACTGTGGTTAGCTGGTTCAAGTCCCTTTGATCAACAAAGAAAAATATTTCACCCTTAGAGTATTGGCTGGTAAGGTAGGAGAGGTGATGGTATGCAATTTCTAATCACTAGATAGCGTGCCCTACAGCTACATCAAGAATAATCTACCCAGCCCCATTTACATAGAGAGGAGACAGATCTTACAACACCACAGCAAATGCTAATTAGTATAGTTCAGGTAGGATAAACCAAATGAACTTTTCTGAAGTTGTCAATGACTTTTCAGCAAGTTTTGAAGGTCTGAAGTCTCTAATAAAGTGTAACGTCATCATATAGAGAAAGTGATCTGAATTGCATCTGTTCATTAAACAACTGACCTTGTAGTTCTACACACCTGTTGATATCATTAATATAATGCTGATAAGAGTCAATGGAAAAATCTGCATGACAATGGTATGGCTGGTATGGCATGCCTAACATACAGTGCAGAATGCTGGCCCCTTATAAATCAACAAACTGACGTGCTTGATGACAATAATCTGAGAATGCTAAGATGGTCTGGAGCAACTCATTGAGACAAAATTTCAAAACAATTAATTCAGGGGTAGTTTTAAATTACATTATTTATAAAACAAACTGAAATACAGCAATGGTGGTATTGGAGACTACATGACTAGGTAAGTGCTAAATTTCAACTCGGCACTGAGAGGCAGTGGTAGATCCCAACATGGATGTCCTTGGTAAATAAAGACCTGAAAACAACAAATGCTGATCTTAGATGTTCAGGAACAGAACACTCTGGCGACATAAGGAGAGTCAACGCCAATTAGAAATGGGGAAAAAGCCTGACAGAAAAAACAAAAAAAGAAAATATTGTGATCATAGCCACAGGATCTAACATGTACGTATCATGTACAGAAATGAAGTAAGATTAATAACAAAATTGAAGTTAAATCAAATAATAAGTATACTGTGGTCTTGGTAAGATGATGAAGTGGAAGTCTTTGGGAAGTAACTCTCAGTTCAAAAAATTCTAGTGCAGCAGAAAGTAGTACTTCCCTTTCTGAATGTTGTATCACCAAGATAATAGGATAATGCTGCTACCAGCTTACCTGAGGGTGAGGAGCTTAATTTGTCTCCTCCACCTGTAGACATTCGCGAGAAAGCCAGGAGTGCATCTGGAAAGTTGGGTGGTGTTGCTGGCGTATTACAGGGAGTGCACACCTACAACAGAACAAAAAAATGGTTGTAATGTACATACAAAGTTGCATAAGTTTCCAAAATACTTTGTGCACATGCTTGTCTAGAATGCATTCTACTTATATAGCCTATGTAAACACACTTGTTAAATTTATATTATCACAGCAATAGTTCTTTTTTTTAAATAATATACTTTTTTTTTTTTTTTTGCTTTACGTCGCACCGACACAGATATGTCTTATGGCAACGATGGGACAAGGAAGGACTAGGAGTGGGAAGGAAGCTGCCGTGGCCTTAATTAAGGTACAGCCCCAGCATTTGCCTGGTGTGAAAATGGGAAACCACGGAAAACCATTTTCAGGGCTGCCGACAATGGGGTTTGAACCTACTATCTCCCGAATACTGGATACTGGCTGCACTTAAGCGACTGCAGCTATCAAGCTTGGTAAAATAATATACCAGGTCACTGAGTACATCAAGGTAAATTTTCGGTGATGACACATTTAACACATCCAATCTTACCGGCGTGAATCACTCTTACTATACACAACTCAATGTTATGTTGACCTGAAACTACTGTGTTGTCAGTAAATCTGTGCTACATGCAAGGAAAGACCGAGTTGCAGATGACTCTACTTGTTGTTTGAGTCATCAGTCCATAGACTGTTTTGATGCAGCTCTCCATGCCACCCTATCCTGTGCTAACCTTTTCATTTCTACGTAACTATTGCATCCTACATCTGCTCTAATCTGCTTGTCATATTCATACCTTGGTCTACCCCTACCGTTCTTACCCCCTACACTTCCTTCAAAAATCAACTGAACAAGTCCTGGGTGTCTTAAGATGTGTCCTATCATTCTATCTCTTCTTCTCGTCAAATTTAGCCAAATTGATCTCCTCTCACCAATTCGATTCAGTATCTCTTCATTCGTGATTCGATCTATCCATCTCATCTTCAGCATTCTTCTGTAACACCACATTTCAAAAGCTTCTATTCTCTTTCTTTCTGAGCCAGTTATCGTCCATGTTTCACTTCCATACAATGCCACGCTCCACACGAAAGTCTTCAAAAACATCTTTCTAATTCCGATATCAATGTTTGAAGTGAGCAAATTTCTTTTCTTAAGAAAGCTCTTCCTTGCTTGTGCTAGTCTGCATTTTATGTCCTCCTTACTTCTGCCATCGTTAGTTATTTTACTACCCAAGTAACAATATTCATCTACTTCCTTTAAGACTTCATTTCCTAATCTAATATTTCCTGCATCACCTGCCTTCGTTCGACTGCACTCCATTACTTTTCTTTTGGACTTATTTATTTTCATCTTGTACTCCTTACCCAAGACTTCATCCATACCATTCAGCAACTTCTCGAGATCTTCTGCAGTCTCAGATGAAATAACAATATCATCGGCAAATCTCAAGGTTTTGATTTCTTCTCCTTGGACTGCGATTCCCTTTCCAAATTTCTCTTTGATTTCCTTTACTGCCTGTTCTATGTAAACATTGAAAAGGAGAGGGGACAAACTGCAGCCTTGCCTCACTCCTTTCTGCATTGCTGCTTCTTTTTCAAAGCCCTCGATTCTTATCACTGCAGACTGATTTTTATACAGATTGTAGATAATTCTTCGTTCTCGGTATCTGATCCCTATCATCTTCAGAATCATAAATAGCTTGGTCCAATCAACATTATCGAATGCCTTTTCTAGATCTACAAATGCCATGTACGTGGGCTTGTCCTTCTTGATTCGATCCTCTAAGATCAGACGTAAAGTCAGGATAGCTTCACGTGTTCCTACATTTCTTCTGAAGCCAAATTGATCTTCTCCCAACTCAGCTTCAACTTGTTTTTCCATTCTTCTGTAAATAATACGCGTTAACATTTTGCAGGCATGAGATACTAAACTAATGGTGCGGTAGTTTTCACACATGTCAGCACCGGCTTTCTTGGAAATAGGTATAACAACATTCTTCCGAAAATCGGATGGGACTTCTCCTGTCTCATACATCTTGCACACTAAATGAAATAACCTTGCCATGCTGGTTTCTCCTAAGGCAGTCAGTAATTCAGAGGGAATGTCATCAATTCCAGGTGCCTTGTTCCTATTGAGGTCACTCACAGCTCTGTCAAACTCTGACCTCAAAATTGGGTCTCCCATTTCATCAGCATCAACAGCCTCTTCATGTTCCAGAACCAAATTATCTATATCTTTACCTTGATACAACTGTTGGATTAGCTCCTGCCATATTTCTGCCTTGTCTTCTTTCCCTAGAAGTGGTTTTCCATCTGAGCTCTTAATATTCATACACCTAGATTTCCTTTCTCCAAAGGTTTCCTTGATTTTCCTGTATGCAGCATCTACCTTTCCCAGGACCATACAGCCTTCGACATCCTTGCATTTCTCCTTCAGCCATTCCTCCTTAGTTACCTTGTACTTTCTACCCACTTCATTCTTTAATCGCCTGTATCCTTTTCTGCCCTCTTCATTTGTAGCATTCTTGTATTTTCGTCGTTCATCAATCAGGTCTAGTATCTCCTGAGTTATCCACTGATTCTTAGTTGATCTTTTCTTCCTTCCTAACATTTCTTCAGCAGCCCTACTGACTTCATTTTTCATGACTCTCCACTCTTCCTCTATAGTGTTTCCTTCAGCCTTTTCATTTAGTCCTTGTGCAACATGTTCCTTGAAACAATCCCTCACATTCTTTTCTTTCAACTTGTCTAGATCCCATCTTTTTGCATTCTTTCCTTTCTTCAATTTCTTCAACTTCAGATGGCATTTCATGACCAACAAGTTATGGTCAGAGTCCACGTCTGCTCCTGGGAAAGTTTTGCAATCCAACACCTGGTTTCTGAATCTCTGCCTAATCATAATGAAGTCTATTTGATACCTTCCAGTGTCTCCAGGTCTCGTCCACGTATACAGCCGTCGTTTGTGGTGTTTGAACCAAGTATTGGCAAGGACTAAATTATGATCAGTGCAGAATTCAACCAGATGACTTCCTCTTTCGTTCCTTTGTCCCAATCCAAATTCTCCTACTGTACTACCTTCTCTTCCTTGGCCTACCACTGCATTCCAGTCTCCCATCACAATTACATTCTCGTCACCTTTTACATATTGTATTAAATCTTCTATCTCCTCATATATTCTTTCGATTTCTTCATCATCCGCTGAACTAGTAGGCATATAGACCTGCACTATTGTGGTGGGCATTGGTTTGGTGTCTATCTTGACAACAATAATTCTTTCACTATGCTGGTCGTAGTAGCTTACCCGCTGCCCTATTTTCTCATTCATTATTAAACCAACTCCTGCATTTCCTCTGTTTGATTTTGTGTTGATAATTCGGTAGTCGCCTGACCAAAAATCTTGTTCTTCCTGCCAACGTACTTCACTTATGCCAACTACATCTAACTTTAGCCTATCCATCTCCCTTTTCAGATTCTCTAACCTACCACAACGATTCAAACTTCTAACATTCCACGCTCCGACTCGCAGAATGTCAGTATCCATCTTCCTGATGATCGCCCCCTCTCGTGTAGTCCCCACCCGGAGATCCGAATGGGGGACTAGTTTACCTCCGGAATATTTTACCCGGGAGGAAGCCATCATCAGTACATCATTCATACAGAGAGAGCTGCATGTCCTCGGGAGTTAGTTACGGCTGTAGTTTCCCGTTGCTTTCAGCCGTGTAGCAGTATCAACACAGCTAAGCCATGTTGAGTATTATTACAAGGCCGTATCAGTCAATCATCCAGACTGCCGCCCTTGCAACTACCGAAAGGCTGCTACCGCCCTTTCGATGAACCATTCGTTGGTCTGGTCTCTCAACAGATACCCATCCGATATGGTTGCACCTGCGGCTCGGCTATCTGCATCATTGGGACACGCAAGCCTCCCCACCACGGCAGGGTCACATGGTTCGCAGAAACAGAAACTAGGTTACTATGCAGTATTAACTTATTGTAACGTGTTTGTGGCATGAGGCAAACAGCCCTACATCTAAATATGCTGTTTCATGGATGGTTTAAGAAATTTCACCTCAGAGAGACCAGTCTGCAGGATGATGAGGGCTAAGAATGATCTACGCCCCAATTAATGGTACTCGGAGAGTATTTCTGAAAGCAAATCTTACAATTACAGTGCAACACCTATGGCTTGGCCTTAGGACAACCATTTATGTTCACCATCAATTCTGTCTAGCAGCTGCCTAATATGATACCGATACTTAGCCTATATCGACATTCAGTTGGTCTACTGTACATATTCATCGCCTTGACGTGTGCTGAGTAACCAACATTTTTTGCATATCAAGCAAACATTGAGTAAAACATTCAGATGCACCTATGTTGTAATAATACACACACTCTCTGATTTCCTTTACCACATATTCTATATGAAAAGGAGGGGGGGGGGGGTCAACTGCAGCCTTGCCTCACTCCTTTCTGGATTACTGCTTCTTTTTCAAAGCCCTCAATTATCACTGCAAGACTGATTTTTGTACAGATTGTAGATAGTTCTTCTTTCTCAGTATCTGATCCCGATCACCTACAGAATCTCAAATATCTTGGTCCAATCAACATTATCGAATGCCTTTTCTAGGTCAAGGAACGTCTTATATTTGGGCTTATCCTTCGTAATGCGGTTCTCTTAAGATCAGATGTAAAGTCAGAATTGCTTCACATGTTCCTACATTTCTTATGAAGCCAAATTGATCTTCTCCTCACTAAGTTTCAACTTATCTTTTCATTCTTCTCTAAATATATACGTGTTAAAATTTTGCAGGTGTGATATACTAAACTAATGGTACGGTAGTTTTCACATTTGTCAACACCAGCTTTTCTGAGAACAGGTATAACAACATTCTTCTTAAAATCGGATGGCACTTCTCCAGTATCATACATCGTACACATTAAATGGAATAACCTCGCCAATTCTGGTCAATAATTCTGACAGTATGTCATCAATTCCACGTGTCTTGTTTCTATTTAGGTTTCTCAAAGCTCTGTTGAATTGTGACTTAAAAATTGGGTCTTCCATTTCATCAGCATCATCAGCCTTTTCTTGTTCCAGAACAATATCATCAGTTTCTTTACCTTGCTACGACTATTGTATAAGTTCTTGCCATCTTTCTGCCTTCTTTCTCTAGAAGTGGCTTTCCATCTGAGCTCTTAATATTCATACACCTAGTTTTCCTTTCTCCAAAGGTTTCCTCAAATTCCTCTATTCAGTGATTACCTTTCCTAGAACCAAGCCGTGCCGTTAGGGCACGCAGCCGTGAGCTTGCATTCGGGAGATAGGGGGTTCGAACCCCACTTCGGCAATCCTGAAAATTGTTTTCCCATGTTCACAGGTGAATGCTGGGGCGGTACCTTAATTATGGCCACGGCGGCTTCCTTCCCACGCCTAGCCATTTCCTATCCCATCATCACCATAAGACCTATCTGTGTCGGTGCATCGTAAAGTAACTTGTAAAAAAAAAAAAAATTCCTAGGACCATACATCCTTCAACATCCTTGCACTTCTCTTTCAGTCATTCTTTCTTAGCTGTCCCACACTTTGAATATACTTCATTCTTTAAACGCCTCGGCCTAATTATTTTCTGGCCTCTTGTTTTCTTTTTAATTCTTGTATTCTTATCGATCGTCAATCGGGTCTAGTATCCTGAGTTATCCATTGATTCTTAGTTTCCTTTTCTTTCTAACCTTACTTCAACAGCCCTACTGACCTCATCAATCAATCAATCAATCAATCAATCAATCAATCAATCAATCACTACAGATCTGCATTTAGGGCAGTCATCCAGGTGGCAGATTCCCTATCTGTTGTTTTCCTAGCCTTTTCTTAAATGATTGCAAAGCAATTGGAAATTTATTGAACATCTCCCTTGATAAGTTATTCCAATCCCCAACTTCCTTTCCTATAAATGAATATTTGCCCCAATTTGTCCTCTTGAATTCCAGCTTTATCTTCATATTGTGATCTTTCCTACTTTTAAAGACACAACTCGAACTTATTCGTCTACTGATGTCCTCCCACGCCATCTCTCCACTGACAGCTCAGAACATACCACTTATATAATTTGCATACAAATTTGTATTTTTTATTTTTCTATTCCACCTTTTCAATACAATTGATTTTGTCAAAAATTAGATGTATGGCTTTTCAGGCGTTTGCTCTATGAACCAGCATTTTGTCTTAGGTCTGACACTAGACTCATCAGAGTGGGATGTGTCAGACCCTACCCACTGACGCTGTGTGATGCAGGTGAACTTATCAGAAGCCTATTTAAGAGGCACAGTCTGATAACTGCATACGGGAGATAAAACTCCACAATGGAATTAATGCACGCTAGCAATTCCGAATGGAAATTCTAAGTTCCCATGGAGAGAATTTCCAATTGATTTTGTGTTGTTAGAAATTCACATTGCTACAACATTACATTAAAAGGGACATGTTTTGCTTGAATTCAAGCATCCTCAGCCTTTGTAATTCATCTCAAGGTTAAGACCTGTCATTGTTAATTTGCTTATAACTAATTTGTACTTAATTATGATTCTAAGAACTTAGTAAAATACGTAAACATAGGCATTTGTAAACACAATGCACAGTTTAACAATTAAAATGACAGTGCTAAAATTGGGATATTCGTTGATTCTAATAACACTGACATCCAAAACACAGTAATATATTCACAATAATGAGATTTGGCTAAAATTCTCAAGTTCTTTGTTTTTTAAAAACAATTGTTAGTTGACTTATTGTATTAAAATTTGAGTCGTAAATTCTGTTAAAACTCAATAGTGTCTAAAGCTTAAAACCTTAAATGCATTGGAAATATTCTGCTTCACGTAGTGATTTGAGGCATGCTTCTGTAATCTACTAGTTGTAGAGTAGACGGTGAAATGCAACTATTGGTATTTTCTTCGAACTAGTCTTGATTTGACAAGCAGATTTTACATCGGAAGTAGATCGTTTTATGAGAGCTTAGTCAAGAGAGACGTCAATCCGAGAATCTTGAGGTGTTGATATGTTTTCTTCTTTCACAATATTTAAATGATGGTGCGTCCCTTTGACTGTTACTACAATACCTCCAATGCCTCGTGGTACTTGTTACATTACAGTGATGTGTTTCTACACGAAAGCAAGCAGTTTTTTGGAAATATATTTTCCTCTAATCATACTCAAATACAGGTTTTAACTATTCTATGATGACACATGCCAATAATAATGAAAAGTTCGCATTGTTCATCAGCAACAGTGATTTAAATAGTGTCCTCAACTGAGGACATTGGGTCTCAAATGATACTTAACATTAACAACACCGAAATCCAAATCACATACTTATGAATGGAACAGAACAAAGCAGTTTTGACCCTTTTTGAGACACAGGAACACTTTACACTTCATACAACGCGTTCTGCTCTTCCTACGGCATCCTTCACGACGGCAACATTGTGGGTTAGGTAGTTCCACAGAGTTAGGTAGTTCCACAACTTCAGGAAGATGAACCACTCCCTTTTTCCTTGCTTCTTAACAAGGAAGTTTAACTACTTCACTGGGTGGCTCCTCGTCATCATCTTCGCTACTTGTTCCGTTTGTGCTGTCCTTTCCTGTAATTAGTTCTTCACCAAGAAGAATGCGAAAGTTCAAGAGCTGCATTACGTTTTTTTGAGCAATTCCCCGTATCTTGCAATCTTCTCGATACTGGAACCAGGCGTTAACACAAGAAAGGTCAATGAAATGGAGAATTGTGTGGAGAGTCCACCTGTTTGTGCGATATTTATTGCGATAATATGCAATTATGCAGTCATTCAAGTCCACTCCTCCCATGAACTCATTGTAGAATTTGATCATATTTGGCCGAGGTATTTCTATCACTCTTTTCTTTTGTACACCACCTCCTGCACTTGCCAACTGGTGAAGTATCTTGACAAGAGGACATGACTGTAATGCCCTTGTTATCGTACCATTTTATTAAAGAAATTTTTCCATCGTCACATACAAATTCTTTGGACGACCCATGGGGTTGTTTCGAGAGTTCTTTATCTGATATTAGGGGAACAATTGGAGCTCGGTTGGTTTGAATGGTACCAGTTACATGGATAGATTTTTGGAGCAAAAAATCGACTGGTTTATGAGATGTGAAGTACCTGTCTGTGTAAATACATGATGCAGGTGGCACTGTCTCACAAAGATGAATGATAGACTATTCACCAATGCCTACATCCCAAATGTCTTTAGAATTAGCAAATGATGTTCCTTTCCCCTGATAAACACAAAAGTCGAGCACTAATCCTGATGGTGATGCCAAAACAAAATTTTTCAGTCCGACGGGATTGGGTTTTCCTTTTACATACTGCTTGAAAGATGTGTTCCCTGTGAAGTGAATCATTTGTTCATGAATTGACATGTGCTTGGGACGTGGGAGCCTCAAGCAGCCTGAGCGAACAGCATCTAATAATGGTCAAACTTTCCAAAGCTTATCTTTATCTCGCTGCTCTTGAGTAACATCATTGTCATTGACACATTTGAAATTAGTCCTGATGTCAAAATACCTTTGCCTTGAAATAGAACCAGCAATCATAGGAAACCTGGTACTCCTCTTCCAGAACATTCTAATTTGTGGGTAATTTAAACTAGCCATAAGAATGCCAGCACCAATAAATTTGGTTACATTCAAACTCCTTCCATTATTATGTACAGATCTTAAATTAGTGTTCAAGGCCATTGTTTTACAAATGTCTTCAGTCACATATTGTTGAAAATATAATGAATTGCAGACCACTCTGTCCTATTATGAATATCCTCCGCGGAAGGCTGAATGTCATCCCCAATTTCTGGATTTTGAAACTGGTAGTGTTTTCTCCATTTATGAAGGCGTAAATCATCTTTGGAAGAAACAGATGGCTGGATAATATCCCCTTCCAACTCATTTTCAGTAATTTCAGATGTAACTACATCCACATCGTCCTTCCCTTGAACCATTCCCCGATTCTCAACGTCAACCTCATACGATGCAATGTCAGGAAAGGAAGGATCTGAAATGTTGTGTTCAATATCATTGCCATCTTCAAAATCAGATACATTGCCATTTTCAATCATATCCAGAATTTCATCTGCAGATAATGCATTCCTCAGTGACATTCTCTCTATAAACAAAATAAAATTGTAAAAATAAAGACTAAATAACCCAATCTAATCAGTAAGAGAAACGATTGAATGAAATAAGTAAATACTTTGAAAATACTAACTTGAAACCTGATGTCCTCGTTTGAGGACAAATTCTATGATGATGAATACAGATCAGAATGTCTTGAATCACCTTCAGTAAATAATCATGGACTGAGAGAAAGCTACAAACACACCATATCAATAGAGAAAGAATGAGTACCAACAATTGTACATAAACAATATCAATAATTTGCTGTGGAGTAGCACATAGGTAAACAATGGGACTTGTGATGTAAAATAAACAAATCTCGCCTATTCCAGTTGAAAATTCTATTACCAGAGGGCAGTCTAATTGTCCAAAATGAGTACAGTTGGTCTGAAATATTGTCAGTGGATTTAAAATGGAAAATTGTGATAAAACACAATGTCCTCAATTGAGGAGACATTATGTAGTCGGGCCTCAAAAGGGTATACCAAGTTTTTTTTTAATTTGCTCTACGTCGCGCCGACACAGATAGGACTCATGGCGACGATGGGATACAAAAGGGCTAGGAGTGGGGAGGAAGCAGCTCTGACGTTAATTACGTTACAGCCCCAGCATTTTCCTGGTGTAAAAAATGGAACACCACGGAAACCCATCTTCAGGGCTGTCGACAGTGGAATTCGAACCCACTACCTCCCGGATACAAGCTCACAGCTATGCGCCCCTAACCGCACACCCAACTCACCCGGTCGTACCGAGTATAACAGCCTGCCTGAAAATTGGCGGGGAGTAGCTGCGGATACTACTGATACGTAACTAACTGGTTCATCATAGCATTCGAGCTATTCAATTTCTACTCTGAGGCACTGATTGGAACGAACAGTGTGCATATTTAACAGAATAATGGCAGAGAAGTGCTCACACCGAGCTCGATAGCTGCAGTCGCTTAAGTGCGGCCAGTATCCAGTAATCGGGAGATAGTGGGTTCGAACCCTACTGTCGGCAGCCCTGAATATGGTTTTCCGTGGTTTCCCATTTTCACACCAGGCAAATGCTGGGGATGTACCTTAATTAAGGCCACGGCCGCTTCCTTTCCATTCCTAGGTCTCTCCCATCCCATCGTCGCCATAAGATCTATCTGTGTCTGTGCGACGCAAAAAAAAGTGTTCACGGCTGTCTGCGGTCTGTTCATTGCAGCACTGGAACTTTGGACTGTTAGATCGCCACCGTATTACTGTTCGTTAAAAGTGAGAAAATGTGCGTTTTATTAATTTGATCCAGTATTTTATATAACATTGCTTTTAATCGCTACATTCCTTCTAACGATTTCAGGTAGAAAAACCACAAAAACAGTCTTTCCGAGAATCCCGAAGCGAAGCACGGATACATCAGCTAGTCTATAATATATCTCAAAAACGATGTTACAGACGTGAAAATTTGTATTTGGAATCTCCTGTAAAAGTAAAGGAACACACATACTTTGTTTTATGAAAATCCACTTAAGGGGAAGTGTTAAAGGGGGTGAATTTTTAAAATTAGCATATTTACAGTATATCTCGAAAACTTACGTATTACAGGCGGTGAAAAATGGTATTTTAATCTTTTAAAAAGTAACACGTATTTTTTGTTTTCGGAAAAACCCCTTAAGGGGAGGGGTAAAATGACTGAAAAGGGGGACTGAATTTTTAAAATTAGGATACCGGTATCTCCAAAACTCAAGATATTGCAGGCGAAATTGGTATTTGGAATCTCCTTTAAAAATAAAGAAACACATATTTTTTGTATTCGGAAAATTCACTTAAGAGGTTCTTAAATAGGACTGAAAACGGGGTTGAATTCTTTTTATGAGGATATTTATTTATCAAACACTGAAGTGTTAAAGGCGTCAAAACTGGTATTTGGAATCTCCTATAAAAGTAAAAGGATACGCATAATTTGTTCTCTGAAAATCCACTTAAGGGGAAGTGTTAAAGGGGTATTTTTTTTAAATGAGCATATCTACAGTATATTTAAAAAACTTAACATATTGCAGACGTGAATGTTGGTATTTTAACCTCTTTTGAAAATAAAGTAACACGTATTTCTTTTGCTTCGGGAAAAAGAGTAAAGGGGTGAGTGTTGTAAAAAGGACTGTTAAAGGGGTTGGATTATTTTTATGAGGATACTTATATCTCAAAAAGTAAAGATGTTACAGACATGAAAAATTGTACTTGGAATCTCCTTTAAAAATTAAGAAACACGTATTCTTTTGTTTTTGGAAAATCCAATTAAGGGGAAAGGGATAAGTGAACAGAAAAATTAGTTGAATTCTGTGTTTGAGGATACTTATATCTCGAAAACGAAGGATGTTACCGACGAGAAAATGGGTATTTGGAATCTCTTAAACGCGTATTTTGTGGCGGGGAGGGGGGTGTGGAATCAACTTAAGGGGGTGTAAAAGGAGCTGAAGTCTTTTTTATGAGGATACACATAAGAAGTGGACTTAAAACAATACACCCCTAAGGGGTTTTGACTGGGGATGAGGAATGACAAAAATATGCATTTATATGAAACCGTTAGCATGATTAATTTAAAATTTCAAATGATATCCTAGGTGTTAAATAACAGAAGGAAGTGTAGTGTCACGTGGATTGTTCAGAATGTCGTTGGCGTTATTTTCTGTGAAGAAAACTCTGTCCTTTTCTAAATTAATTGCCAAGTGGATAATAGTACGTGCCCGTTCATGTATGTCAAAAGAAAAAATACGCCAAACTGCTTCTGAACTGCGAATACTGTATAACCATCTGACTGAAACTGCTCCAATTCATTTCCAGTTTGCAGGCTAAATATAGCTTGATCACTGCCTTCGTTGTTATATTTTGTGACATATTTGATCGACTTTACAGAGCTACATAGTTCCACATTGATATGGGCGTCAAATATTTTGAGTAACAGTTGATTGTAAGGCACTACCCATCTGCTGTCAGTGTCATAATGTCGAATGATAGCGGATTGTCCGCTGTCCTCAGGTGATAACCTTCGATATTTTGTATAACCACCATCGCCTATCGATGTGTTATTCTGAAATAATTTGGGGAACTGTTTTGAGCACCTTCCGTTGGTAATACATGGAGATATGCAGTTTAAAGCCTCACATGGTCCATGAATCGTATGTCTTAATACTGTGTCGAACAATACTGGATCGTCTTCTTTTCTTGGACACACTGCTGAAATCACGTTGTCGATCTGGTCTGATATTATTTTTGAGCCATAGTAGCAAATGAATGTATGATAAGCCACGCTTCTACCATTCGACCGTGTGCATCAAGGAGCGCGGATCACCAAATACATGAGTTGTATTAATAAGAGCTAATAATTCATGTATTTTTAAGTGGAATATCCTGTTCACTATGCCATATCTCTTTTGGGGTGTTCCGTTGGGATGAGGATTTGTTTGCCCTTTCAGTCTCTAAAACGGTCTTTTCTTTTATAATATCTCTCATTATTGCGCATTACGTAGTCTCTTAGCATTTGTCGTGTTGTATCCTATATTAGCACGTCGTCGTCTAAAAGGAAACAAAAATCAACGACTTTATCACAATCAACATTATTCCTCAGCGCGACCGTTCTTGCTGTCAATATAGACAGCGTCAGTGAAAGTGTGCCAAAAGAAGGAAAATGGGTGACAGGGCAATGGTTTTAAGAAAATATTTACAACATAGGCTATATGTATTAATTATATACACAAAAATGTTCCTCAATAGACACACTATCTATTGGTGAAAACGTGAATAAAATATGTTCATTACTTCCTGAGATTAGTGATTTCCAACAGACAGAGAAAACGGACCGGCTCCAATTTATACTATGTATAGATTTCACCGCTCACGTATTTTATGTACATGAACCTATACAGCGCATAAGATAACGACGGATAAGCTTATAGCTACTATTGTTGTTGCTTGTGCTGTCCGTATTGATGTTAACACTGTCATAAAAATGAAAATGAAAACCTACAACCTGTTTTCCAGTCATTGACCGGGTCAGGGATGTAATGAATGAATCATATATAGGCTATTATTACGATGGTGTCGCCACTCCCAAAGTGTGGCTCAGACGGTTAAGGCGCTGGCCTTCTAAACCCAACTTGGCAGGTTCGATCCTGGCTCAGTCCGGTGGTATTTGAAGGTGCTCAAATACGACAGCCCCGTGTCGGTAGATTTACTGGCACGTAAAAGAACTCCTGCGGGACTAAATTCCGGCACCTCGGCGTCTCCGAAGACCTTAAAAAAAGTAGTTAGTGGGACGTAAAGCAAATAACATTATTATTATTATTATTATTATTATTATTATTCCCAAAGTGATGTACAGGTATATTAATGACTGATAGATGCTATGAAATGAGAATGGAGAGTGTTGCTGGAATGAAAGATGACAGGGAAAACCGGAGTACCCGGAGAAAAACCTGTCACGCCTCCGCTTTGTCCAGCACAAATCTCGCATGGAGTGACCGGGATTTGAACCACGGAATCCAGTGGTGAGAGGCCGACGCGCTGCCGTCTGAGCCACGGAGGCTCACTGTCATAAAAATATTGAATATAAAATGTTATTGGACCAGGTGCAAGTGCTACATTCTTGAACAATTTTTCTACGTTCAACTAAGTGTTATAAGCTAGTAAGTTATTTTACAACTAACAGAGTTTTTATAATGTATTACAGTCATTTAGGGCAAGATCCATACCAGCTTCTATAAACTCTAAACACAATTAGACATTGGGACACCGATGTTCTTGTGTACCACATGTGAGGATTGTTTCTTATCGGTTTTTGGAAAATATCATGACGACGTGAATTTTTTGTAACCGACAAGGAAATAGTTCAGGAAGCCGAGAGCAGTGATTGTGAGGATCATCTCCTCCTCGATGAAGACTAGCTTGTCATAGATAGTGATGCCGGAGACACACACACGCGCGTTATAAGAGAGGGTCCTGAAGTGCAACATTCTTCTCCACGAAAAAAAAAAAAAAAAAAAAAAAAAAAAAAAAAAAAAAAAAAAAAAAAAGAGAAGTTGACATCAAAGAACTTGCGCATTCGTGTAAATTCTGATCCTAAAGTAAATTCTCAATGTGAAAACGACTCTGGGCCTTCCAAGAACGTTACTGTACTCGATTTCAAATTGCCGAGGCCTTACATGCAGTAGCTAGCGTAGCCAGGGTCGGTCGATGATGACAGAACGCATGTGTGGTGCGCGCGTGCAAGACTTGTCATTCATTATAAGGACACTGATACGAGTGAATTATGTTGATATTCAGATTGCAGCACACTACAAAATCTTACATTAAAATACGGTACAGAACAAGAATAATACGATCAAAGTCAACAATTTTACAGCGAATGGTATGTTCTGCTTACAATCTAAAATCCAACTTCCGAGGCTTCTTATAAAATAGATTCAACAGATCTGTTGATTCTACAATGACTGTATGTCTCTGAATATTTATTTTAGTTTATTGTCAGTTTCTGTTTATTTTCCTTTTGTAAAATTTCCAGGGGGGGGGGTACCTAACCCCCATTAACACCCCACCCCCCCTCCGCCTGGCTACACCCCTGCTTACATGCAAAGGAATTTCAATAGTTATGCCGATTTTGAGTATGAAAAGCTCTACTTGTCAACATGGAAGGAAGTAGTCGTGTACCTACGACTTTTGACATTTTCCGTTCTGTAAAATACTTCAGTGTGTCGGTTGAGAATATAGTACAGAAAGCTACTCGTTATGCCTAGTAAATGGATGCTGTTTTTGGTATTACCTGTGCAGAATGGATAGCTTTTCTAGGCATGAATATGAGTTATCACATCATTCGACAATTAGAAGTTATTGGTCAACTGAATCCGATTGGTCAGTTCATTTTGTGGCTCGAGGGATGCCCGTTCATCGGGTTGAAGAAATTAGGAAGTACAGTACTTGCATTTTTCAAATAAGTGAAGCTCAACCAGACAGGGGCAGCCCACATTATATGACAATGCCTGTAAAAAAAAAAGACCTGTAACGGATCACTTAAATAAAAGTTTCCAAGCTGCTCTGAATCGCACTAAAGCCCAGGCAATAGACGAGCCCATGTTGAAAGTCAAAGGTTAGGCTACAACATTATGAAGCGGTACATAAAAAGTAAAAAGTAATACCATTCTAAAATGCAATTTTTGGGATCTTAGTAATGGCTCTGTATATACTCCCTGGCACGTAAGCCTAACCGTACCCTTAGCGATTTATAGTTATTTTCTAACTGTTGGGTTCGATTCAGTGTCGCTAACCACACAGTTTAGGGACCCTACTTGTCGATACGACGTCTTACAGTTACTGTTAATCTGGCTTGTTGGCATTACACAGTCATGATTTATTTCGTGGCTTGCGAGAAGTACGTATTGCCACTGCGGTATTGTTAAAATCACTAGTGTTACATTTGCAGGTATAATTAAAGCATATTTTCTTTTTCTGTGGGATTGTAAATCTGTCTGGGTAATACCAGGTAAGTAGAATTGTAGCATATTCGAATAATGCATTTAATAACTCAATTGGTGTGAAATGACGAACGCAGCATTTTCTTTATTACCGATTTCGCCCAATACTTACGTATAGAATTCGATTAGGATGTCTAAGAGGCAAGAAAAATCTTCGAGAACTCCTCCGAAAAGGAAAGCAACATTACCTCCCCTATAAAGATCAATTCAATCTAACCTTGCATTGCCACGACTTTGGTACGGTTTGCAGACTTAGCCTGTGTGTATTCTTATTGACTTACGGCATATGTACATGTAATATATTTATTTATGTGTATTATTACAGCGGGGTTTCTCGTCAGTCCTACAAGTGAGAGCAAATTTCAAGAAGGGAGATGAATTATTTACACCAGGCAAACACCGAAAATACGGTTATAGTGATGCGCATATCGAATTAAAGTAAGGGTGAAAGAGAGTGCATTTCCGTAATTCCTCATTAAGCTTTGAAAACAGACTTAATTATGAATAACTTGATTGAGGTAAGGGAACCTCCATTGCTGATACATTGAGGTCGGTCTGTTTGTTATGTCTCGTGATTTTAATATGTAACTAGTCAAGGTGGTATCAGTGATGAAACATTAAGGCGGCGATATTTGCACTTTAGTGTGTAGCCTTACGTGACGATTACTACAGATATAGTGTACAGTAAATGTAAGAAACAGATTGTAATTGGCAGTTTGCTGTCCCTGAAAAAGTGCCAATTTGTTACCCTTGAGGTACACTGGGACAAATACGTCCCAGTCATTTATTTAACATAGACATTTCTTTCAAAGAAACTCTTTATTTTCTTGTTAAAGTTGGTCGTAAATAAATATCACAAACTATCATTAATGTGTATATGAGTTTAGTTGCATACCTGAAATGGTTAAAACCCAACTTCAAATAACTGACAGTGCTATTCTTTAAATTCTCAGGTATTGATTCTTACTCCTCTACAACCCTATGCTATTTTCCTAAATTTAGGACTGTTCTTGGCTTGGAAAGTACTACAGTGCCTTGAGGAAGGCGGCGTAGTGTGAGAAAAAATATTGGCGGTAGGCTGTAATTATTGTAACGGCCACAGGGTTTTGAGGGTTTCGTAGACTTGCTTATTAAATTGTTTTCGCAGTTTCAGCCAACCTGCGAGTCAACACAGCGCCAACTTATAACAAAGTATGTGTGTGACGTCACATACTTAGGACAAATTTTGCCTTACATTGAAGTGCTATTTCATGAAAACTACGTTTAAGATTTTCAATTTTTTGCAACAGGTAGCCTCCTCTTTTATCTGTCAATTGAGACATTGAACGTTTTTTTTTTTTTTTTGCTAGGGGCTTTACGTCGCACCGACACAGATAGGTCTTATGGCGACGATGGGATAGGAAAGGCCTAGGAGTTGGAAGGAAGCGGCCGTGGCCTTAATTAAGGTACAGCCCCAGCATTTGCCTGGTGTGAAAATGGGAAACCACGGAAAACCATCTTCAGGGCTGCCGATAGTGGGATTCGAACCTACTATCTCCCGGATGCAAGCTCACAGCCGAGCGCCTCTACGCGCACGGCCAACTCGCCCGGTAACATTGAACGTAACCGTGAGTTAAATACTCTCGCCGATATACACGTTCCACCTAAACGCTAAAAACGTCTTAATTTTTTTCTTTCCATGTACCCGTTGTCGAGGTACATAAGTCTACGTAAAAAAAAAAAAAATGTAGTCACTTGTCGGAAAGCGATAAAAATGGGAAGGCTGCTGACTCGCGAGCTCGGCACGGCCCTACCCTACCCCGGACTGGATGGTGGCGTGGCTCTTGTATTGATTGCTCGCCAGCCTTGAACGTGGTCCGTCCCTTCATACTATTTACTGTAGTAGTAAATGCCGTAGTAGTTGTAGTAGTAGGGGCGGCGGCGCAGCGCTGGTCTGGATCAATGGCGAGCGAATTTTTAGATTTTTCTGGAATGTTATGCTGGAATATTAGCAGTTCTCAATGGACCCACTATCACACTGAATGAATGTACTTGAATTCTCTTCAGTATCTCTAACCATAATATCGATTTAGTAATATCAGACATCAAATTTCGATTTTAATAGCTCTCAAGTTTCATTGTGCACAAGAAGACAATTAACAGATCGAGTTAACTTTCCCTCACTTAGCAATCCTCATCCTTAATAAAGTTCATTCATGTTGACCTTTTCTGAAATCTCATCTTTCTTTTATGTAGGCCTACTGTAGGTTAATTTAGCACACATTTAGGCGAATTGAAAGAAAGCTAGTTGTAAGACAGTGATGTGATATATATAAACAGATCAGAAGTAAAAACATTTAAGCTCTTAGGCTTTTTCAATCCAGAAATTACCAGCGTTTCGCCCCAGTGTAGCAATGGGGTCATCAGTTTGGATTGCTACAGCTTTCCAAGCCGAAGAGCTTAAATGTTTTTAACATTTGCAGTCGATGAAATTAAATTACGGTTTCCTTCTAGGAACCTTATTTTTGATCGATCAGAAGTAAATTCCGCATCCATAATACCATTTCTCAGCCATGATTCAATTCCTATTACAATATCTGGTCATATATATCAAATTACTTAATTTTATTCCTATTTTTTTTACAATACTCCTACAGTTTAACATTAACAATTTTATGTCATCCTTCTTGACTTCAAGCTCCCTATACTGCCATCACCGCTTTCTGGTCCACCCAGTTTCCCTGAATGTACCTTCCTGTAACTCTTCTAAACAAACCCCCTAACTCATATGTACCATTGCGGTTCAAGTGACGGCCATCTGAGCGTAGATACCTATCTCCTACTCACTCATTAGGATCTACAAATCTCACTCCCAATTTCCCACATATCCATTCCGTAGTCTCATTTAAATACCCAGTCACCCTCCATTCATTATCCCTCCTATCTAGTATCCCAATGACAACAATATCTGCTTCCGTGCTGCCGTAACCAGATCCCAAACATCCCCCCAACTATGTTAGTACCTATTCCTGCTTGCCTTATGCTATTGGTACCAACCAAGGAACTTAGAATACTCAATAGGTAGGCCATTCCGGACATGTGTGCTGCCATTGGTCAGCGGATTGTGACGTTATCGGGAAGAACACATCTGCGGTCTGTAACATTCTCTTGCATTAAATGCTAAATGCAAAGTAGGCCTAATATTTATAGTTTCTTTTTCGCTTTCAAACCGGGAAGGGTTTTTTTTATTTTTATGATTTGGAATACAGTTTTAAATCATGAACATGTTTAATGAATAAGAGAAAAGTAGAAAATATTTATCGTAGGGCAAATTATTAGTGCATAATGTTTGTGCCAGCCTCGTAAGCCTTAGTTAGGCATACTTTTTATTAATAATCATGTTACGATGACTATGCTGTTCGTAAAATTGTTTTAACATTTTTCTTCTGTATCAAACAGGACGGATGTGGATTTCGCAAGGCTATCATTCCACTATCTGCAGGCTATTACGTTTTGGCAGACTACGGCGCTCAGTGGGCTGTTTTTGCCACGGTGTATTTTAAATATCCTTCAAAAGACGAAGTTAGCGACATTATTACCGACTAAAGCCTATTTTTTTTTATGTTAAGGCAGGAAATGTAATCCATGGCTGTTAAGGAGATACAATCCAGAGTAGTTCTTCACTGCATTACTCTTTATTGCTTTTTGTTCAAATGTCTGATGCGAATGAAAGTCATTGTCTTTACATATATGGCAATGATTTTCCTATCGATTTCAGGAAATTTCGAGTATATAGCTGATGTTAATAGGCCATCTTTAGAAAGAATAGTGATCCAGTCTTGTTCAGAGGACAGTTTCGGATCAAGACGACATATATCCGTTTGTGTTCCCAACTAACTGTCAATGCTTTTACACTTGTAGGCGACGTAACCTGTCAAGTATTTTAAAACATCGTATGTTACATCTTCATCGGGAATCGTTAAATTGCTCGTCAGTATCAAGTAGCAAGTTTTATTCACTTCCATCAAAACTTAAAACATCAAACGGGTTGTCAATCACTACGATGCAAAGTTCGCTGGATAGAATATTCTGAAATTCTTCTTCAGTTTCTTCGCCAGGTGTCTAGTGGTCAGAAAATGTAGAAGGTTGACTTCTGTCCTCAGCTACAGAGGGTCCATGAGCTACAGGTATGTCGTTCGCGTTCCCAGTTAGTATTAAGAGGCGCATTCTGTTCTTCACTTCAAAAGGAGTGAGATTGTAATAAAATATACCGAGACCACGAAGTCTAGAAAAATAATTTTCCAGACAGTCTTGATTCAGTCTGGAAGTCAAAATGCACTTTTCCCCAATGCCTTTCACATCTCCAAAGAGTCCAATAAGGGAATTTATGGATTAAAAACCCAGAAGACCAGCGCCTCAGCCGTCTGAGCCATTCAGCCCAGCATTAGAAAAAGCAATGCCGAACTCAAAGCTAAGTAGCGCACCTCGATTATGGGTAGCAAATTGGTGGGATTCTTGCTAGCTTCTGTTACATTTGGACTGGCTCATAAATTCAGAGAACATTTTTGCACCCCTGATTTAGCATATGACTTTTAGTCCCGGGAGTGCCTGAAGACATATTTGGCTCGCTTAATGAAGGTCTTTCTATTTCACACCCACGGGTGGCCTGCGCGTTTGGATAAAGAGAGGGTGAAACACGGCGTCGGTGCAAAGCCTACTCCTACCGTATAACACCAAAGTCTGCTCAAGGCTTAACGTCGCTATCTCATGGACGAATCGCCTTCAATAGCACGGTATGTCCTCACTCCTATGAACACTGCGGAGAGGTTTGGAATTTAATCCAGGCTTTCGGCACACAATCAAATGATTATAAATTGTATACCACCACCTATGCTACCATGCCGACCAAATTTCTGATGATGAAATTTCATTTCCACCAACAAAAGAACTCGAACCAGCTAACCAAGGTGTCAGACCATACAGACTTGACGGCGTAACGCTCATGGCCACCAGGCGGGCTCTTCAAAGACTAATAACAGACACCACTCTACATTAGATACATAAAGATGGGCAACAGTCTACTCAATCTGATTGACCAAATGCTAGGTCAGGAAGCACGGGAAGTACCGAATGGGCGAGTTGATTCTAGAACCTTATGGATGATTAAAAATGATCAAGGAGCATGTTTTCAAGAATGAAAGTAATCGGGAAAGCAGGGGTTCTTTATCTGGGGTCCACTGATGGGCATCAGCGGGTACAGTAAAGTCTTTTCAGGCACAACCCCCATGGAGATGAACTGCATGCACGTTTTTTAAACAACGCACCAGCTCTCCTGCCAATCTTAAATTTCTGGCAGTACCAAAGCATGACAGATGAGTAGTTCTTATTGTGAATGAGTTTTAAATACACTAAATTTTCAACCAGCTGACCGCCTTTTATAAACGCGTAACCCTTATGTACCTCTCTCCATAATTTGAAGTGTTTATTTATTCATTTTTAAACGAAGTGAGCATTAATTTTTCGATAATAACGACTGAAAAACATAATTTTTGGTTGAGACTTTATTTATACGCTCTTATTCTATCCTCCACTGATGGAAGTAGTAGCCGAAAATTGTCGACCCATATCTTTATGTGTAGTGTGTATTCCATCCACGCGTGCTTACATGGAAAGTCACTGTTCTTCAGCCTATTCACACTTTGTAAATTTAAAATACTGCATGAGACAACCCGCTTTTAATTTTTTATAAGTATATTCATTGCCTGCAAAGTCGTCTTAAGTGCTTGTGTTCATTTTTGTAGGAACAAGGTTTTGAAAAGTTTCCGTGAAAAAATGAAAATATGTTAAGAACCCCTGCTTTAAAGTACGTCCGCCCCCGCCTTGTCCAGCTCACATTTCGAAACTCGTCAACAATATCTGACACCTAGAAGCAACAATATGAACATCTATCTGAACCACTCGGCACCCAAAATGATGAAATGGCGTATGGCTTTTAGTACCGGGAGTGCCCGAGGACAAGTTCGGCTCGCCAGATGCAGGTCCTTTTTTAACACCTGTAGGCGACCTGCGCGTCGGGATGAGGCTGAAATGATGATAAAGACAACACATACAGTACACTCAGCCCCGTGCCAGCGGACCTAACCAATTATAGTTACAATTCTCGACCCTGCCGGGAATCGAACCGAGACCACTGTGATCGAAGCCCAACACGCTAACCATTTAGCCATGGAGCCGGACGTCCAAAGCAAATACGAAGGTGTGCTTGTATTCTCTGCAACAACGAGTACAATATTAATGGTTTAACAGGTCTTACAACTACATTGATGGACTGCAAAAGTTTCCCCTATGAAGAACATTCATGAAGAATCAAATTACTTATACTGTTGTGACAGAAATGCTAAGAACTATTTTCCTTTATCCCGGTGCGTGAAACTGCTAGTAACATTGACATTCAAACAAATATAGAGTTCGCGAAGTCAAGCTGGAAATAGAAGAACAGCTTGTTGCTACTGGCAACACTGCGCCGCCTTCAGCCTGCCCGCCTGTCGGTATATAAACATTTGACGTCAACGATGACCTCACAAGTCAGGTCTGGCCCGGCCAATGAATGGAAAAACACTCCTCAGGTGAGGTAGGGTTACCTGGCTCACCAGCCGCAGACCTACAACTGGTTTACAGCCTCTTTAAATAAAAACTAGCGCCTGACTGAATGGCTCCGAAGGTAAATCACTAGCTTCCTGATCCCAAGGTGGCAGGTTCGATCCAGGCTCAGCCTGGTGGTATTAGGAAGTGCTCGAAAACATCATGCTCGCGTCAGCAGATTTACCGACAGGTAAAATAAGAAATATACTTCTGCGGGACAAAATTTCCTGCACTTCTGGGTCTGCAAAAACCTTAAAACTAGCTAGGGGGCCTGAAACCAGTAATATTAATTTTAACCCTCTAACAGACACACCTTCTACCAGGAGCTTTTTCCGTTCGTCCAGTAGCAGCACCATATATATCAGGAGTTTTGAAATGCTCTTTATTTTATCGCAACCTCATTATTTTTATCGCAACAGTCAAACTATTAATACCGAAAGGTGTGAATTACGTGTCAATCGAAAGAGAAGTATACGGTCATTATCGGGAATAGTTATTTACGCAGCAGACATAAAAATTTATGTTTCATATTACGAGTGAGATTTTTACGCCCGAGTCGTAGGCGAGAACGGAATTTCGAAACGAGTAAGGCAAACGTATCACTTTAATGGCTATTGTATACAATATTTTATTCCATATTTTGACTTATTTAAATTTAAAGATTTTATTATATAATTTTGACAGCCGTGAAGAATGAGGTCAGTAGGGCTGCTGAAGAAAGGCAAGATCAACTAAGATTGATGAAAGACAAAAGTACAAGAATGCAAAAAGTGAGGAGGGCAGAAAAGAATGCATGCGATTAAAGAATGAAGTGGTTAGAAAGTGCAAAGATGTTGAAGGTTGTATAGTCCAGGGAAAGGTAGATATTGCATACAGGAAAATCAAGGAAATCTTCGGAGAAAGGAAAACTAGCGGTATACATATTAAGAGCTCAAATGGAAAACCACTTCCAGGGAAAGAAGACAAGGCAGAAAGACGGCAGGAACAAGAAGATGCTGTTGCTGATGAAATGGGAGACCCCAACTTTGAGGTCACAATTCGACAGGGCTTTAAGAAACCTAAATAGCAACGTGGCACCTGGAATTTATGTCATACTCGCAGAATTACTTACTGCTTCAGGAGAAACCAGTCAGTCTATTTAGTATGTAAAATGTATGATACAGGCAAAGTGCCATCCGATTTTCGGCAGAATGTTGTGATACCTATTCCCAAGAAAGCCGGTGCTGATAAGTGTGAAAACTACCGCACCATTAGTTTGGTAAATCACGCCTGCAAAATTTTAACACGTATTATTTACAGAAGAATGGAAAGACAAGTAGAAAATGAGTTAGGAGAAGATCAATTTGGATTCAGAAGAAATGTAGGAACACGTGAAGCAATAATGACTACGTCTGATCTTAGAGGACCGAATTAAGGACAAACCCACGTACATAGCGTTCGTAGAGCTAGAAAAGGCATTCAATAATGTTGATTGGACCAAGCTATTTGAGGTTCTGAAGGTGATCGGGATCAGATATCGACAACGGACAATTATCTACAATCTGTATAAAAATCAGTCTGCAGTGATAAGAATTAAGGGCTTTGAAAAAGAAGCAGCAATCCATAAAGGAGTGAGGCAAGGCTGCAAGTTGTCCCCCTCCTTTTCAATGTTTACATAGAACGAGCAGTAAAGGAAATCAAAGAATAATTTGGAAAGTTAATCACAATCCAAGGAGAGGAAATCAAAACCCTGAGATTTGCCTATGATACTGTTATTTTACATCTAAGACTGCAGAAGATCAGAAAAACTTACTGAACGGTATGGGCAGTCTTGCGGAAGAAACCCAAGATGGAAATAACTAAATCCAAAACAAATGTAATGGAGTGCAGTCGTACAAAGTCGGGTGATGCAGTAAATATTAGATTAGGAAATTAAGTCTTAAAGGAAGAAGATGGATATTCTTACTTTGGTAGTAAAATAACTAATGATGGCAGAAGTAAGGAGGGCATAAAATGCAGACTAGCACGAGCAAGGAAAGCCTTACTTAAGAAAAGAAATTTGCTCATTTCGGACACTGATATACGAAAGAAATATGTTTTTGAAGACTTTTGTTTGGAGCGTGGCATTGTATGGAAGTGAAATATGGACGATAACTAGCTCAGAAAGAAGGAGAATAGAAGTTTTTGAAATGTAGTGTTACAGAAGAATGGTAAAGGTGAGACGGATAGATCGAATCAAGAAGGAAGAGATACTGAATCCAATTGTTGCGAGGAGATAGATTTGGCTTATTTGACGAGAAGAAGAGATAGAATGACAGGATACATCTTAAGACACCCAGGGCTTGTTCAGCTGGTTTTTGAAGGAAGTGTTAGCGGGAAAAATAGAAGGGGTAGACGAAGGTGTGAATATGACAAGCAGATTATAGCAGGTGTAGGATGTAGTAGTTACGTAGACATGAAAATATTAGCACAGAATAGGGTGGCATGAAAAGGTGCATCAAACCAATCTATGGACTGATGGCTCAAATAATAATTTAGACACGTCGCCACCCAAATCATTATCTATGTTTGACTCATGCAGTGACCTTTTATTTTGTTTTGTGTGTTTTGCTACGAAAAATGAGGCGTGTACGTGGAATTATGTAGTAATAACACATCAAAATGTATTTTATTTGAAGCAGTTTCCTAGAAATGTCCAAGTTCTTTGAAATCGTCTAAGAAAAGACTAGGCACACAATTGGAATCTGCCACATGGGCTGATTGACTGACAGTCCAGAAGTTGCCAGAGTCATAAATACAATGAGTAATGGCTGGGATTAATTAATAATGATACTATCGAGAAGGGTGCAAAGTCAAATGCTAAAGATTTTATTTGTCCAAAATGAGAAGGATGGAACCGGTGGCATATGCTTCTAGCATTTTATTTGAATAACATATTAAACAAGAAAAGGCTGCGTAAAGTAATCTCTCTTTCTAAGAATTTTAGCCTGAAACTCTGGCTTCATAGTCAACTTAGCGGTAATGAACCACAATACATAGGGCAGTTCGGGGGGAAATGCCCAACTTTGCATTTTGAATCAAAATCCGCATGAAAAATTGGGGTTTAATTTCGACATAATACTGTACAAGTGTGCTTTGCCGAGTGCTTTCTATATACATACCAATAAGCGGTGCCATATCATTAGAAAGATTATATTTTTAACTTTTTATAAAAACATTACGTATTTAGTCATCACAACGTGGTCAGCGGGATAAGATGGCGATTACATCGGAATGAGATTCGAGTTCTAGTTTTATATCATTCAGGGTACAAATCGCCTACATACAGTATAAGTCTCAAAAAATACGTATTTCTTCTGATTATCAAAAATTAAATTACATCAAGGCCTTTACTGAAGTTGTATTGAACACTGTTTGTGTCAACTATGTTTTACAACTTGTAAGCTTCACTGTAAGTTCCATATTGACTTTACATAAATATATATTTTTTCTTGACACAAACATATTTGGTTCCACCTGTTGAATACTTGTTTAACACTATTCCAATTATATAGTCAACATTTAGGACATGTTTCAGCCCAACTAGGCCATCCTCAGTCACTGGAACCCTCCAACAATAAATCACTGTCACTATCACCAGCTCCCAAAGATATGAAACTTTCGACGGAGTTCTCCAAGGTTTTCCACCTTGGATACAGTAAACCGCTTATTTTTGGTTGCAACATAACCCTTAATCTGAGCCCACATTTTCTCTGTTGCATTGAAATGGCAATGATAAGGTGGAAATCGAATAACTATGTCCATGATGTCTTGCGATTTCGTCCACAATATACACTGGAAATTGTGGCTTGTTTTCTTTCACAAGCCGCAACAGTTCACCTTTCTTCATGTCGTCCCGCACAGGAATGTTGTGCCTCCATAACCGCTCAGCAAGAATCGACTTCCTTGCTGCCATTGTCGGAGCTACACTGAAACATGGTAAACACGACGAACTAAGTACACTAATACACGGTCGAAAATAAAACAACTATCTTTATACTCTGAACAATTAAACCTATATTGTACTAACGTGTGCCATGCTAAACTGTAAACTGCGATATACTGTACTATACTAGAGAGATAAAGACTAATATGAAAAACACAATAATTACTGAAGGAAAATGCAAAAGATCGCGAACCGTACCGAATACCATACACGCTGAGCGAGATAGGTTAACCACGTGGTGAATGCAAATATTAGTTGGCAACTAGGTTTCGAGATCGCACTCTGCCGATATAAATCGATATGAATGGCTGCTTGGGATTGGTTGGATGTTATGTTTTAGCGCATAACCACCAGACAGAGCCAAAATCGGCCAAAACGTCAATTTAAAAGTAAAGCCGTGCGGAGTATAAATCACAATGCAGAACATAAGCATCGAGCCAAAACGTCGACGATACAGAAAAATAAAAGGTCTCCAACCAAAACAACAAGCAAACCCATCACACACACGTATAATCGGATCGGTGCCACCTTTCGTTCTTTGCAGGAACGAGTACACTTAAGCAGACATGAAAAGAAACGAAGGGCAGTGAAATAAGTTTGCAGCAAAATTAAAAAAGAATAATACACTAAACAAGGGATCTTTCTGTAAACAAACTAGCTTAACTATGGCAAGCCGAAAATGACTGGAACAAACATCACCCACAGAAAGGATAAGTAGAATAAATACCTCGAGACTGAAGTCATATTCACGGCGCTAAACTTTGAGAGCCATTTAACATTATGTTGAAATTGTTTATAGTACCATCTGTACGAGATGAACGCCACCTCGCAGATCAACGTCTCCATCTTTTCTTAGAACTCATTACAGTCAGACGACCAGAGATAACTCGAATCCAAGTTAAGGTAGAAAAAATGCTTTGGCAATCCTCCGTTACATGAAGTGCCACCTATCTAATCGGGTCGAACTACACGTCAAGTCTGGCATAGAGAATACTAAGCAGCCATAACAGACTGACCTATGATATCGCAAAGAATGCGATATCTTTAAAATACAAAAGCAAGATATGAAGATAATGAGGTGCGACTCAGTAGCAAAATGAGTTCCTCAAGATTCTACGCTTCCACCCCTTCTTTTTTCATTGTGAATCAATGGTCTACCTAAAACTAAGTGTGGTAGACATCACATATACGCAGACGACGTGCAACTGTACGTTTTTGTAAGTATGGTAGACATCACATACACGCAGACGACGTGCAGCTGTACGTTTTCGTAGACCGAATGACAGTTTAGAAGACGTAAAAATAAAATTTAGATCTGGAATAAGTAGACAACGGGACAGTAAAGCACGGACAATATCTCAATCCTGACAAATTCCAAACAATCCTGATAGCCAATAAAATACTATTACCCTAAGCAGATTGAGCAACTCTTCCAGTGATACGGATAAGGAACAAAGTCATGTCTTACAGTAAAACTGCCAAAAAATTGGAATCACGCTAGATGAACACCTACCCTGGTCCGGACATACGGTATCAACTTGCAAGCGAGTATTTGCGTCATTGCACACCCTACGCGAGTATAAATTTATATTTCCCTTTAAACTAAAAAATAAAACATTGAAACGCTAGTTGTATCAATTCTTGATTAATGCGATATAATTTATAACGACGGCTCTGGTGAATCACTACAGAACTGAAGTTACAAAGATTGGTGTAGGACAACGTCTTACACCAAACTCGGCTGGCTTCGTCTACAACACAGACGTAATATTCACTGTATAGCCTTATTGCACCGAACTTTAGATCTCAATTCTCCTGCTTATCTTAAAGAACATTTATATAATCTCTCTCTCTCTCTCTCTCTCTCTCTCTCTCTCTCTCTCTCTCTCTCTCTCTCTCTCTGTCTCTCCACAACGAAAAAACACAAGGGCAGGGAACATGCATATTCTTACCATATTTAATCACAAGTCGTCAGTATATGGCAATTGAACAATTCGTCAATGGAACAATCTGCCGCAAGACGTCAAGAGGGATACCAATGTCCAAGAAATGTAAACGTGTATGTAAAAAGTATCTGACGGGAAGACACAAATATCAAGGCAGCAAGACATAATCACTTCCCTACTTCCTCGTCCTGTTATTTTAATCCTCTTCACCCCATCTATTTCATTATTCCCCTGTACTTCTCAACTCTGGTGGAAACTCATAGTCCAAGAGTAACTTTTATTTCACATGGAATTCTACTTTATTTCATTTCTTTCGTTTTACAACTTATGAATATCTTCACAAATGAACCACTTTTCTGTAATATTGTCCTCTTTCTCCTAGACTTGTATAACTTTGAATGCGTAAGTAGTTACCTATAGTTCGGTAATTCTACGTAGTCTAAGTTTATGAATAGTTACTCTCAAGGTTTGTAATTAGTTACTTATCAACCTATGTTACTGGTTAAGTGTAAAATAGTGGCAGATGTCCCTAACTTTGTCAGGATAAATAAATCAGTATCTATCTATCTATCTATCTATCTATCTATCTATCTATCTATCTATCTATCTATCTATCTATCTACTTGATCTTGATTGCCAGACCGCTCAATTCACTTTGCTACGCACGCCCAGACACTTCGCTCAACAGTTCGCTATAGTTGGGTTTGAACATAAGTCTGTTGACCATCACGCAGCAAGACGACTGTACATTTGACTCGACTCCAGACAAGGCCGATAACTCATGTAATCAATTCACGTGACTGCTCCACACCTGAACTACTCAATACATACCACTTGACAATAACACACAACCCCGTGCAGTTAAGGGGACGCGGTTATGAGCTGGCATCCGGGAAATAGTGGGTTCGAACCCCACTGTCGGCAGCCTTGAACATGGTTTTCCGTGGTTTCCCATTTTCACTCCAGGCAGTCGCATGAGCTCGTGACATTATCATCATCGTTTGTATCAGCCAATTTCGTAGAATAAAAGTTTGCGTATCAATATTAAGTTCAGTAGATGATCAGGCTGTGCTTAATTAAGGCCACGGCCGCTTCCTTCCCACTTCTAGCCCTTTCCTATCCCACTGTCGCCATAATACTTATCTGTGTCGGTGCGACGTAAAGCAGATTGTAAATAACACACAACTAATTCAGCTACTCTTAAGCACTTCTCACGACGGCATTCTATCACCACTACTCTCCAATAGCACTACGACACACTCAACGAACAACAACAACAACTGCTCCACTACACCACGACGACATTCTCTCAACACCACTCACAGCTCTGGTTCAAGAACATAATGCCAGTCTGTTCACGATGAGCCTCCTTTTATATCCCAGGTGATGAAGCACTGTAATGTCCAGGGCGCGGCCGAAAAACGAGCATTCTAGTTCCGCCTTCCACAAAGCCCACGGAGATAGACGAAAAGCATAACATAAGCAGAGGCCGCCACGTGCCTTCAGGTCCGCAGGGAGGTCACCTTCCTTCCTTCCTTCCTTCCTTCCTTCCTTCCTTCCTTCCTTCCTTCCTTCCTTCCTTCCTTCCTTCCAGAGGGCAGGCAGTCACATGAGCTCATGACAGCATCACCGTTCGGATCAGCCAATTTCGTAGAATAGAAGTCCATGCATCAATATTAAGTTAGTAGATGATCAGACTAATGGGCACCACCCAAACGTTCAAGTACAGCTATCACCTTCAGAACATCTTAATATACCGTAATTATAATCAGGACAAAAAAGCAAACAAAATCCCACGACGCTACAGCAGTGAAAGGTTATGGCTTATCAAGCGACAGTTTCTCAGCCAGAAAGCTAGCAGATTATGAGAATCCGTGTGGTCCGCACGTTATTCTTAATATAACTAGGACACACTTCTGTACAATACACGATTCTTTCGGGAAACACATTATTTCAGATTTCAATTCGTTCCTATTTTTGTAGAACCCGGTTTTTATTTTATTTTATAGAAGCAATACACCTATACAATATAGAACAGTGCGAGGTGAACTTCACACTCTGAAGACAAGTAGAGCTGATGTGAGCTACAGTTACTAATTCTGGCATGACATTGCGTATGTATGTATGTATGTATGTATGTATGTATGTCAACCCTTGTCCCGTTTCTCTACGGGGTCGGGTATGAAATTAGATGAATCTTCATGGCGAGATTTTACGACCGGCTGCTCCTCCTGACGTCAACCTCATCAGAGTAGTTAATGAGATGAAATAAATGACGTGATATATCATAGTAGGAACGGATGAAACCAGGTGCCGGCACATAGCCTACTCCTGTCGAATAGCACCAAAGGGTCTGCTCAAGCCTTTTTACGTCCCCATCCGATGGACGAATCACCATCAACAGCGTCGTATGCCCTCACTCCATATGAGCAATGCGGAGAGGTTTGAAATTTAAGCAAGGCTTTTGGCATGCAATCTAGTGATTATACACTGTATACCACCACCTCCCCCTACCCTGCCGGCCAAAAATCTGATGGTGAAAATGTTTTCGACCAACGGGACTCGAATCGACTAACCACGGTGTCAGACGAATAATTATAGACTTCACGCCTAAACGTCTGGTATGACATTGTAAACCTCTGAAAAACAAATCGCACAAGATGAAGAGAGCTTCAATTCTGAAGAGCCCATAACGACGACTTTTCTTTTTATTACAGTATCTAATTTACAGGATTTCTTATAGAAGGTAACCCATGCTGGAGTTAATTACAGAATGAAAGGTCAGAATTAAATGTTACCATTATGGGAGAAGTGACCTTACTTTATACTGTAACAGAAGCGTGGAGATTAAATTTTAAATTATAGTAGAATTTTCTCGGGATTAGAAATTTTATAAACGAACTCCTTTCCTCCATTACAGGTGAATAAAAATATTAAAAACTAAAGTCGGACGATTGTCCAAACCGAAGGGAATATTTACAAATAAAGAATAGTTATTAGCATCCCATTAATGAAAATATAGTGCTTCACAATATATATGTCATTCGAATAGAACTACCGTATTTACTGCATGACCGACGGCCAACTCGTGCAAACAATGTAACCACGACTGCCGTGCATGAAAGGCGAATATCTGCCTTCAAATATTTCATCACACGTTTGTTTTAACTTAATTATTTCCAAGAGAGACCCTCGGGGCACCCACATATCATAGCAGTAAACCAGGCACACCCTTGTTAAATACGGGACATACTTTCCAACGATACCCGCTACTCAAAGCAAGCTCAGGTGCCACTCAACATGTGATAAGGACCCAAATAAAGATACATTATCTTAAGACGGTAATGGTAAAGAAGTGAAGTATTATTATTTTAAGGATTTGCGTTGATCAAAACTGGTAAACTGCATTCTCTATCTAAAAGCACTCAAGTGAACAACATCAGAATAGGAAACTGGCTATTCTACCTACAATCGCTCAAGAAATTATCCGATATTACTTATAATTAACTGTAGCTTATAAATGAGTTATTCGAACAGTGTGCAGAGTTTGAGTTCATAGAACAGGTTTATTTTTCTCACTGATCTGGTATAGTGGTACACATATATCAGACGGCGCAACAACACATGACATTAAGGGGATGACAATCGATCTAATTCGTCGCAGTTTTTGATAAACTGTCACTGTTTGTCAGTGAACTGTTATAGCCGTAAAGGATGCCATCTCAGCGCGTAATGCCGTACCGTCAACTTAATAAATAAATAAATAAATAAATAAATAAATAAATAAATAAATAAATAAATAAATAAATAAATAAATAAATAAATAATAATTGCAGCCAATGGCCATACACACAATAATACACAATGATTAGGTTACATATGTAATTAAATTCCATAGGTAACAATGTCCACAGTCAGATAGTCATTGTCAGGTACTCACTAGCAGTCATAGTGGGGATCGACATCCGTTCCGTTTGTGGGACCTCTTATAAAACTCCTTTGGAGCTCCTTTAGGTTAAATCCTCTCTTGGGTCGCGTAGCGTTACACATAGCGGGCGTAGGCTCATTGGTTGTTCTATTTGTGGGAGTGCGTTTAAGCGATCGTTTTTCTTAGGGACATATTGATATTCATAATGATAGAAGGCTGTTCCAATGTCTCACGTGTGGGGTGGCTTTTAAGGGGCGAGAGAGATAGATGGCCTAAGTGCGTTTGCTGATCATAATGGGAGACGACTATACAGATTGAAATAGTACCATCACCTTAATGAGATTTAAAGATGTCACGCTCTTTGTATTCCTGAATGCACGTCGTTTCGGAAAACTGCGAGATCGCTGGGACGCAGTTTTCCTCTTCCGAAGAGAATGCAGAGAAATCTTAGAAGAATGACTTAACACAGGCCGCATATTTTGAACGGCAATGCTTAAAAATACCATAGAATCGTCATCTTCTAAGGACATCAGTAACTGTTCCTCTTCATCTCCTGCGCCAGTAAGCATTCAACATTCAGCATTTTTAATCAATTCGCCACCATTTAATACAATGCTGTTTGCATGCTCGACATCATCTCCAAAGGCTTCCGTTATAAAACTCTCACAAAACTACTAGAATGCCATGGTGCATTCAAAGATGTGACTGGAAGGTGGAATGGAAAAAATATTGGGTTTTCTGATGAACAGATTTTTATTTAGGCACAACTTTGTCAAATGACAATCTGTAATAATGGTCAAAAAGGATGGTACACAGGATTGTGTAGGCACAAATCACACCGTACTTGCCAAGGCATTACGAACTGAAATGCTATTGAATATGATAGATATTGCATTCTAATTCGTATCCGCAACACCAAGATGAGATTTCATTAGGTCACGTTCTAAACCCAGAAGAGCTTCCGTTCCTGCAGGCCCATCAGGCCATATTTGAGCAAGACAATGTCAGGCTGCATACAGCGGTAATCCACATGTCCTTCCTGATAACTGCCGTGACCTGTAAGATCGCTAAAGTCATTCCGAAAAAGTCTGAGAGTTGATCAAACGGTCTCTGGAACTGTTTGCCAGCGAATGTTGATGAAGTTCCAGCATGAGCGAATGATGTACATATAACTATTCAGCTATTCCTCTGAGCACTATTAATACGTTATTTCAGAGCGACGAAGAAAGCTTGGTCGGCAGTCGCTAGGACATTCTTTCTCGCTTGCCTCGTTGTACAGAGAGAGAGCGCGAGTGTTTGTTTTCTCTCACAGTATGACTCTTCTAACATACAGGCACAGTCGTACCACTGAGGCCCGGTTTCACAGTTTGAGTTTAAGCCGAAGCTTTAGTAAGCCACGCACGCCGCTTAAGCAAGGCTTACTCTTTGGCTTAAACACTACGAGTTTCACAGTAGGGGGACCATGTGCAGCTTTACTAAGCTGAACATCTCCGAAGTTGGTAATGCTTGCGCATGCGCAGTGATTCAATTCTCATCTTTGTTTACATCCGTAGCCTATGATTGATTGACTTGTAGGTTATACATCGTTTCTAGAGGGCAAACGGTTGGAAATAGGTATATACCATCGCGGACTTTTTTGTAGAGGTTTCTATGCTCTACAATTCGTACACTTACACTTGGGGTCTATCGTTGATGGTTCACGCAGCGTAAGCCAAGAAAGCAAGTGACCGACCGACATTTTTGTCTCTTGAGCCTCGAAATATATTCAGAAATATAAGTTATTTATTAATGTTATTGGTTTTACGTCCCACTAACTATGAATTTGAGCACCTTCACCACAGGACTGAGACAGGATCGAACCTGCCAAGTTGGGCTATAAGAGGGCCAGCGCTCTACCATCTGATCTGAATCCTTAGCTTAAACCTCAGTTTCACACAGCTTAAGCCAGTCACAGATAAGCTCGGCTTACCACTTGCACTCCCCACTGTGAAACTCGTCCAGAGTTTAAGCTCCCGCTTAAGCCCGATCCAAGGCTTAAGCGTATACTGTGAAACCGGGCCTGAATCAGGTATTTGTTTTGGATGATGTTATGCACCGGAAAGTTTAACACTGATTCTGTGATCGATATTGATCACGAATGGTTAAATGCTGCTGTGATGCAACACTGTGAATACCGAATTTCTTTTTTCTCGACAGTTAAAAGCAAAATGTATGTTAAGACAACATGATCATAGCCGCGGAACCTTCGGTTTTACGTGGAATCCGAATCACGGGGACATGGCTCTTCATTTCAAATTCTACGTAATTGACCTGGATTCGAAGCGCGTTAGCCTTGGCGAGATGTTAGCGACAACGCCACTCATTTCGATTCATCCGTATGATTTTTCTTCGAAACTACCGCTAGGTTCAACAAAGATGGTAACTTTCTAAACAACGACGGAAGTTTCATAGTCGAAATGAATATTTCTAGCGTACAAATGAAGAAATCGAACGCGCATACAACGTACAAAGCATGACAGCGTCCATTACGAACTACCCTTCGGAGATTGTGTAGGAAATTGTTGTCAGACGGAAACTGGACGCCTCGTAAGAGAAACAAACAAGCAACAGGCTAAAGAATTGCGATAGATATAACTAATACAATAGCACATCCTAGTTTATTACGAATAGATCGTAGAATTGCATACGCAAAGAGGAAGTATCATTCGGGTTGAATATGAACAGGTGCAACTAAAAGGTTAGCAGGTGTAAAATTATCAGGATCTCCATCAGTGACAATAGACGTTCTTGCGACAGTTGCGCACAATCCACACATGAGCACAAGGGACATTTCGAGGGGCGCAGGAATAAGCCAGCCAAATGTCGCTCGTATTTTGCAGCGGTATAAGCGGTATAAGTCCCACGTATCACTTCACCAGCAACTGCATGATCCTGATTATGAAAGGAGGGTGGAATTCTGTCGGTCTTTTCTTGTGCAAGTACGAGACAATAGACAATTCCTCCAGCGAGGTCTTTTCACTGACGATGCCACGTTCAGCAACCAAGGCAACATGAAACATGCACTATTGGGCTAAGGAGAACCCGCGCTGGCTGAGGCTAGTGGAACACCCAGAGGCAGTGAAGTGTTGATGTGTGGCGTGGGATACTGGGGAACTTTGTGTTCGGTCCATACTTCATGGAAGGAACATTAACAGGTCAAAGATACGCCGACTTTCTTGAGGACGTACTACCTGTTCTTCTCGAAGATGTTTCACTCGACATACCTACGTGTGTGTAGTTCTAATACGACGGGTGTCCTGCTCGCTACACACTCGTTGCTAGAGAAACCGTTAACAGGTCTTTTCCCGACAGGTGGATTGGGCATGGAGGAACAATTAGGTGGCCAGGACGTTCGCCCGATCTGACTCCTGTGGATTTCTTTTCTCTGGGGTACATTTAAGTCAATCAGCAAGCCCCGACGACTCCAGATGACCTAAAGCACCGCATAGTTGCAGCATGCCGTATGATATTGAGGGAAACACATCAGCGTGTACGTGCATCTCTTATCGAAAGATCGCAGATATGTACTGCAGTTGATGGTGATGTTTTCGAGCACATCGTAAACTAGTGACTTCCACTCGAATCGCCTCTAAGTGAACGGGAACGTGCAAAACGAGCATCGCCTTTCCATTTCCAGGAGCAACAGTGCTACACTAACAAGTTTCTGGAGCTTTTCCTATTTATTACCACTGAAAATATACGTATTCAAAATTCACCTGTAGCAGTGGTCGAAGTGGGCTGGTATGACATAAACCAAACTAAACCCCGTGGCACTACAGCCCTTGAAAGGCCTTGGCCTACCAAGCGACCGCTGCTCGGCTCGGAGACCGGGGCCGCTATCTCACCGTCAGATAGCTCCTCAATTCTAATCACGTAGGCTGAGTGGACCTCGAACCAGCCCTCAGGTCCAGGTAAAAATCCCTGACCTGGCCGGGAATCGAACCCGGGGCCTCCGGGTAAGAGGCAGGCACGCTACCCCTACACCACGAGGCCGGCGCTGGTATGACATACCAGTATAAAATACAGATGGCAAATTAGGTCGTCAAAAAGCATATCGACAATAATCATTTAAAATAAAGCCTTTCAATGAAACTGCATTCTTTACTTATGGAAATTACCCTCCACGGCTCACAACGTGGGTTGCACAGATCGTCCTCCGTTTTTCTGCTTTGCATGAACCTTCCCTTTATTATCGATATCTTTTAGTTTTCAAGCGCACCAACTCTTCTTCTCTTTCAATGCATTTTGTTGTTACGAACGGGTGGTAACCTCCATGTTCCACCTTATTAACAACCACAAGCACCAGAAAGAATTTCTACAGTTCCTAAAAAAATGATTGAGAGCATAGTAATTTATCTCTCTCAGCACAGCTGCGCTTGTGTTAAACCATCTCACTCCGTTTATTCGAACTTTTTTTAAACATAAGAACCAAGTGAGATAGTTTAACACAAGTGTTGATGTGCCTGGAAGAGACATAAATAAAACACTAAACGACATTTTGAGCGACTATACATTACCCTACGTGATGCAAGTGGTTGAAACGAGGCAGAATGAAATTATTTGCCTAAAAATAAAAATACCATACCAACAGTATTTTATCCCCAAATCAATCACTGTCTATTCCTAACGTAGATCTATCTTACATGTTGGTTTTAAGGACCAAAGAGTCCAACAATAATGTTGCCCGTTAACTTTGCAACCATTCTTTCCAATGACCACGTCATTCATTGGATTTTGAAGTTGTTGATTTCATTTCATGTACTATATACTAACGAGGATGTACAGTGAGTCAAAATGAAACTCATACATTAGAGGTAAGCTTGTTTATTTGGATTCAACAAAAAAAAAAAAAACTATAACCGTAACTTTATTTTAGTCTTGGTTCCGGTTTAACAAATACACATTTCTCTACTAAGGTACAAAATAAATCAACTCCTATTATTATACTTACAAAGAAAATGTACACATTATTCTTAAACATGCATGAAACAGGTCAAAGTAAAACTCATACACCTTCAAGTAGTTTCTGAGTGATCTCCAATAACACAAGCTTTTTAACAGTTAATACTTTGTAGGGTACCCTTCAGCACTTTTCACGGCTTTTAAACGGTTGGGATTAGGTTGTAATTTTTCGAAATAAGATGGAGCTATTTTCTTCCATTCTTCACATAAAGCCATTTTCAGACCATCTTTGTTCGAAATCTGGTGTTTTCTTATCCCGACTTCCAAGTAATGCCATAGATTTTCTATCATATTTAAGTCTGATAACTGTGCATATGTCTCGAGTACTTTCGGGCAATTATACAGCAGCCACATCCGTACTTTATGAGCTTTGTACTTCGGGTCGTTATCTTGGTAATACTTAAATCGGTCAAGTATTCCAAGCTTTTGAGCACTAGGTCTTAAATGTTCTTTCAGTATAGTTAGATATATATGTTGATCCATGGTCCCATCATTAACTGTCAACTCTCCTAGTCCAGCAGATGGCATGCACCCTCAGACAGTTACACTACCTCCACCATGTTTTAACACTTGGACGTAGATTGCTAAGTTTCAACTTCTCATTTTGTTTCCTCCAGACATTAACATTTCCAACTGATCCGAAGAGATTGTATTTCCTTTCATCTGCAAAAATAACGGTCTTCCAGAAGTCATTTTTTTCTATATACTCCTTAACGAAGCTCAGCCATTTCTTCCTATCAATCTTGATAACAAATGGTTTTTTTCCTAGATATTCGTCCATGCCTTTTACTTTTCCTTAGGATAAGTCGAATAGTTTCTGGATGTGCTCTCTTGTTGGTATGTTCCTCAACAATCACAGCCAGTTTCGGAGCACTAATCGCTGGATTTTTCTCCACTTGTCATACTATCCAACGTTGAAATTTTTTCTCCCACTCACTTTGTCTTTATTTTCAATGCTGTGTGTACTTTTATATATATTTGTAACGCACTGTACGGTTGCGTGACTCCTGTTTACACGTATACCCATTTCTCGGAGTGATTTTCCTCTCATGGTGAAAAATCATTTCTCTTTCTTCTTTCGAAGAGTGTCTTCTCTGACGCCCCACGATAGCACCGGAGCTTGCCTGTACTTCACAACTCTCCACAACAAACTAATGTGGTGTCGAAACACCAACATACAGCATTTGTACTGCCATCTTATCTGCCCATGTAGGACTATATGGGTTTCATTTTGACGTGCCCCAGCAACATATAGACAAACAATCTTGCTAAGTTAAGGGATACGCTAACTAACCTGTGGTGACTTAATAATACAAGATATACCTTTATTATTCCACGCATAAAATGAGAACATAAATTACTGTCCACATTTCTATTCATAAACACATACTAGTTACAGTGACGTATGAGTTTCACTTTGACTCACTGCGTATACGAAGGGCGTACTATATTGTTTTACACTTTCTACCCAAATGAAGTACATTACACATCAGTTGTTACGTCTACCTTCTCAACATAATCTCTTGTAATTGTATGCACTTGTGCCACTGATGTGTCAGTCTCTCCACACCTTCCTAAAACCATTCTTTCGAAGTGCTGCGTACCCATGCCTTGATAACTGTGTCCAGTTCTGCAAAATTCGCAAAAACGCGACCACGCAGAGGTTTCTTCATGTTCCCGAACATAAATTTCTTCGGCGGTAGACTGCACCTATGCTTGCATTGCATCGATTGTTGTTACTTTTGTGGCTCGTGATAATGGACCCATGTCTCTCATCACCAGTCACAAGCCTAGCCATGAAGTCGGCTGGATCTTGCTCACGGCGTTGCAAAAGTTCTCTACACACGTCCACACGCCTCTGCTTTTCGTCTGCAGACAAGAGTCTAGGCAGCCACATGGATGACGCCTTCCCAAACTGTAAGTGGCCGTGCACGATCCGCTGCAGGGTGTTTCGGCTAATTCCCGTGGCTGCCTCCATTTCCGTAAATGTGATGCATTTGTTTCCTTGGATGGCCTGTTCTACCCGGGCAATGTTGGCTGGTGTTGACAATGTCACATTCCTTCCAGAACTGGTTCCATTGTCCACCGATGTGCGCCCTGTTTTCCAACGTTGCACGCTGTTGTAAACTATTTTCCGTGACGGCGCTTGTTCTCCACAGACTGCCACCAAGCGCCGATGAATTTCTGCAGTGGCCACGCCTTCTTTCCATAGGAACCAAATCGTACAGCGCTGTCCCTGACGGTTGCTTTCCATGTTGTCTGCTCCTACGCGTCAGGATTGTTAGGAAATGGCTATGACGAGTGCATTCGTTAGCCCCTGCGCAACCGTGCCCTGTGCTGCTATCAAACAGTGGGACAAGACCACGTTACAAGTCACCACCTTCTAAAGTGAAATGCGATCCGTACCCGGACGTGCAAAAAATAAAGTGTACAACAATATAGCAGGCCCCTCGTATGTTTATCAACAAGGCGTGAGTCAAGCACGAAAACTACGCGCCCGACATCAAGGCGAGTGGAGCACAGCTTTCTGTCTAAATCCTACACATACGAAACTCCTTATTATCTCCAAAAGTACTCGTTGGATTTGAAAAATAAGCATATCATTTAATTTGTCGCTCGATTTTTTTTTTTTTTTTTTACGATTGGCTTTACGTCGCAGCGACACAGATAGGTCTTATGGCGACGATGGGACAGGGAAGGGCTAGGAGAGGGAAGGAAGCGGCCGTGGCCTTAATTAAGGTACAGCCCCAGCATTTGCCTGGTGTGAAAATGGGAAACCACGGAAAACCATTTTCAGGGCTGCTGACAGTGGGGTTCGAACCTACTATCTCCCGAATACTGGATACGGGCCGCACTTAAGCGACTACAGCTATCGAGCTTGGTGGTGTAAGTTACTATGTCGTCCAATACGTTATTCGGAAAAAGTAACTCCCACGCTTGTAAAGGGGTTTGAAAAAAAGTAACACACCAATATATGGCTTGAGAAGAAACGTCATAAGTTTCAAAGGCACCGTGATGCTAGAGAGACTAATCTTGCAGAAATTAAAGCCATGATTGGACTTCTGTATCTGGCTGGAGTACATAAGGCAAAGCACCTCAACCTTTCTGATTTATGTAGCACAGATGGAACTGGAATCGAGCTGTTTCGAACTACAATGTCCATGAAGAGATTTAAGTTGTTGTTACGAGCTCTAAGGTTCGATGATATAAATACGAGGACTGAAAGAATCATGATCGACAAGCTCACTTATATCAGGGAATTATTTGAAGGCTTTGTCACTCGATGTAAAATGAACTACAGTCCAAGTGAATATACAACCATTGGTGAGATGCTCGAAGCATTCAGAGGAAGATGCAGTTTCAGGCAGTTCATTCCTAACAAACCGTCCAGATACGGAATTATAAAGTGTTCTCTATAGCGGATGCAAGAACATATTATACAGTAAATATGGAGGTATATGCTGGAAAGCAACACGAAGGACCATATAAGGTGGACAATAGCCCTGCAAGTGTTGTTCCGAGGCTTACTCCCCCGATATCTCAAACTGGACGAAATGTCACCATGGACAATTGGTACGCATCGATACCACTTGCTTCTAAACTTCTCAATGAACACAAACTTACAGTGGTTGGAACGTTAAAGAAGAACAAAAGAGAAATCCCTCCGCTATTTCTACAGGCTTCCTCAAGACCAACAAATTCCAGCATATTCGGTTACGGCAAGGACTGCACCCTACTATCGTACCAGCCAAAAAAAAAAGTCGTCTTGTTGGTATCGTCTATGCATGACGACGATTCAACTGACGAGAGCTCTGGTGATGCAAATAAGGCGGAAATGCTGACTTTCTACAACCTAACAAAATGCGGGGTTGATGTGGTAGATCGTATGAAAAATGAGTATTCAGTGTCAAGAATCACTAACCGCTGGCCAATGACCCTATTCTACATGCTCCTGAATATTGCAGGAATAAACAGTTTTGTGATATACACTGACTGACAGAGCAAATGCAACACCAAGAAGGAGTGGTTCGAAAGGGATGAAAGTTGGGGAAAAAACAGAGACGGCACGGACGAATAATTGATGTTTATTTCAAACCGATATGCAGGTTACACAATGCGCACGGCATCGACTCAGTAGGATGTAGGACCACCGCGAGCGGCGATGCACGCAGAAACACGTCGAGGTACAGAGTCAATAAGAGTGCGGATGGTGTCCTGAGGGATGGTTCTCCATTCTCTGTCAACCATTTGCCACAGTTGGTCGTCCGTACGAGGCTGGGGCAGAGTTTGCAAACGGCGTCCAATGAGATCCCACACGTGTTCGATTGGTGAGAGATCCGGAGAGTACGCTGGCCACGGAAGCATCTGTACACCTCGTAGAGCCTGTTGGGAGAAGCGAGCAGTGTGTGGGCGGGCATTATCCTGCTGAAACAGAGCACTGGGCAGCCCCTGAAGGTACGGGAGTGCCACCGGCCGCAGAACATGCTGCACGTAGCGATGGGCATTTAGCGTGCCTTGAATACGCACTAGAGGTGACGTGGAATCATACTCAATAGCGCCCCAAACCATGATGCCGCGTTGTCTAGCGGTAGGGCGCTCCACAGTTACTGCCGGATTTGACCTTTCTCCACGCCGACGCCACACTCGTCTGCGGTGACTATCACTGACAGAACAGAAGCGTGACTCATCGGAGAACACGACGTTCCGCCATTCCCTCATCCAAGTCGCTCTAGCCCGGCACCATGCCAGGCGTGCACGTCTATGATGTGGAGTCAATGGTAGTCTTCTGAGCGGACGCCGGGAGTGCAGGCCTCCTTCAACCAATCGACGGGAAATTGTTCTGGTCGATATTGGAACAGCCAGGGTGTCTTGCACATGCTGAAGAATGGCGGTTGACGTGGCGTGCGGGGCTGCCAACCGCTTGGCGGCGGATGCGCCGTTCCTCGCGTGCTGACGTCACTCGGGCTGCGCCTGGACCCCTCGCACGTGCCACATGTCCCTGCGCCAACCATCTTCGCCACAGGCGCTGCACCGTGGACACATCCCTATGGGTATCGGCTGCGATTTGACGAAGCGACCAACCTGCCCTTCTCAGCCCGATCACCATACCCCTCGTGAAGTCGTCTGTCTGCTGGAAATGCCTCCGTTGACGGCGGCCTGGGATTCTTAGCTATACACGTGTCCTGTGGCACACGACAACACGTTCTACAATGACTGTCGGCTGAGAAATCACGGTACGAAGTGGGCCATTCGCCAACGCCGTGTCCCATTTATCGTTCGCTACGTGCGCAGCAGAGCGGCGCATTTCACATCATGAGCATACCTCAGTGACGTCAGTCTACCCTGCAATTGGCATAAAGTTCTGACCACTCCTTCTTGGTGTTGCATTTGCTCTGTCAGTCAGTGTATCAAGCTAACTACAGTGCTTCCAGCCGCCGTGCGTTCTTGAAGACTATATCAATACATTTGTGCAGGGAATACATGGTTCAGTGTTCCACGTTGCAGTGCATTCCCAGGGACATAAAGATGCGCCTGAGAAGTATTCTTGGTTTGGAGCCCGAGGTACCAACACAACACCAGGAAACAGAAGAATCAGATCGGTGTGCTTTTTGCGACCGCAAAAAGAACCGCAAGTCTAAGAAGAAATGCATTCAGTGCTCACGGTTTGTATGCCCGTAACATTCAACACAGTCGTGTATAGAATGCACCGCATGTGACAACAATGATGAAATGAACTTAGAAGAAGACTACCAAACCACGCGGTAAGCGAATCACCTTTTATTGATTTTATATTGAATTGCAATAGGCCTATATTATACTTTTATATACTGCATGATTTTCAGATTTACGGAATGCAGAGGAACTGGAATGAAGCTGTTTCAAAATACGAGGTTCCCGGAAAGGTAGAAAATGTTATTACAAGCAATAAATTTTGAAAATGACTGACAGAACTAAGATCGAAAATTTCTCTGATTTAAGAAACTGACTTGGTATATTCTAATAACGACCCAGTTTATGTAGTGCAGTCTATAGTGATAAAATATGAGATGTTTATAACAGCAAATATGGTGAAATTTTCTTTGTCTAAATCATGCACAAACAATCAGCATACTGTACTTTAATGTATGCGCAGATATAGCTAAATATTACAACTACTGTACAAAAAGGTGTTATTTTACTTATAGCCGAATGAATAAGGCATAGCTCAAATGCAACTTTTTTTATTGCGAGCCCATACCGATGCGGAGAAAAGTTCCGCGCGCGCCCTTTCGTGTAATCAAACATCGCGCGGCCTCTCCCGGGTTAAGGTACAGCCCCAGCATTTGCCTAGTGTGAAATTGGAAACCACGGGAAACCATCTTCAGGACTGCCGGTGGTGAGATTCGAACCCACTATCTCTCGAATGTTCGCGCGACCCTAACCATACGGCTAACTCGTTCGGTCTGTCAAGTCTTCAGCTCGGAGGCTGGTTGGATTTTCAAACAGCACTAAGCACTACCGAAGGTTTGGTAGTTATAAGGACCCCCCCCCCCCCTCCTCCAAAAGAAAGAAGTCGATAAGGCGTACAAGGCATGATGAGTGAAGTAGTTTCTCACCGTTTCCCTCGGTGGGCTACAAAGCGCTATTGCAGCACGACTTGTAGCCCCTTTCATAACATCCGGACGCATTCGTGTTACTCCGAATGTCATTCGTTACTCAGCACCACTCACACCCCAACAACGTCCATACTGTCACATCCAAAAATGAGACAGAGACTTCGATGCAAACTACATTTTGATTTGGCCTGAGTCAAGAGACAGATGCAAAAATACCGCATCGTTCAAGAAATAGCAGCAGGCAGTCTCCTCCCGGGAGATGAAAATACAACAGTCATCAGATTAAACAAGTGTGACTCAGTGTTAGTGACGTCAGTTGATGATCGATAAGATTTTGAGATATCAGGTCATTTCATATCGCTCCTATGTTGCGCTCTGCACTGCGCTCCAAGTTCTAAATATTATCTTCTGTACGGAACCGCTGATACGAAGATTTTTTTTTTTTTTTGCTATTTTCCTTTGCGTCGCAACGACACAGATAGGTCTTATGGCGACGATGGGAAAGGAAAGGTCTAGGAATGGGAAGGAAGCGGCCATGGCCTTAATTAAGGTACAGTCCCACCATTTGCCTGGTGTGAAAATGGGAAACCACGGAAAACCATCTTCATGGCTGCCGACATTGGGATTCGAACCCACTATCTCCCGCATGCAGCTCACGGCTGCACGCCCCTAACCGCACGGCCAACTCACCCGGTGAGCCAGGAATTACTATAAGCTGCCGTTCTACGTATCAGCAGATGAAAAGCAGACCTATGTTTGGTGTTGCAGTTAAGAACATGAAACGGAATAAACTCAAAGAAAAATGACCAGGCAATTCTGATATCTAGGCACTCGTGTGTCAGACTGGTATCTGTTTATCATTTCCATCTCGCACAATGTCTTACATTCTATTGAAGGGAGAGGGGTCACGAAATGCATGTAGCTGATCCACTCCACGCACTTCCACCTCCACATTTCCGAAATATCGCTGTGAGGGTAACCATACCCCGGCGCAACAGTCGAGTAACAACCTTGAGAGAGGCACACAAGCTTTCTATTGGTTCAACAACTGCAAATTCCGAAAAGTTGTTTTTATAAAGCCAGGTAGTTCAAATGCTTTCCTGTCATCTTTTCAAAGTGACTATCAAATGAAAGTCCATCATTGTTTCTAACAATCATCATTCACTTCATTCACATAGATCAGATCCGAATTATCTTCAATAGATTTCCTAGTATCTGGCATTTCCTTTTCGAGAAAAGGTAATCAAACTACATTTTGAGTTATTTAAATCGAGGAGTATGTCACTAATTATTCAACGGGTGTATGTTGGACTGGAGAAGATAAAACCCGCCTTCCTAATTATCGCTTGAAAGATGTTTAAATCACGGCTGATATCGATAGCAGAAAGAATTGTGATTATGTCTTAATTAGAAGATGAGCAAATGTCGAACTGAGATCATGGCAGTTGGTACGCGAAGGGATTGTGGTCTAGAGAGAGAGATAGTAGTAGTCATTTCAAATAAGCGTCTGCAAACGTTTAAATTATCCGGAGTACCATCTTCATTAATGGCCATATAAAATGATAGTCTAGTACCGGTAGGTTATTTTACGCGGTTAACCAGATTCCAACAATGTGTATAACAAAAGTAAAGCTACACGACTGTGGGGAAAGTTATTAAGGACAAAAATAACTGCACTGTAAGTCCATATCTTTGTCTCCTTGGATTGTACTTGGAGAGTTCCTAGGTCATGCCTGAACGTATATTTCAGATCACAGAAATCCCGTAATTAGTGTTTTCATTTCTGTCATCATCACATTTTAAATCGAACCTGACTTGGGTATTCTAAAGAACCTATTGCGCAACGTGGTGGGTATATTACAGATTACAGTGCTCTCGGAAAAATATAGGTCGCCAGGTTGCATTAATTCTATATAAAACTGACTGCTGCTTAGCTCGTGGGAGCTGACGGAAATGAAATACGGTGCGTAATGGAATGTGCGTGATAGCTCTTCCTTACTCATCAGCAGACGTCCGATTTTTTCGGTTTTTACCTATTATTTTCCCTATCAAGCCTATCTCTGACAATATCCGTATTTAGTACCTACCGTCACAGTGAGTGAAGTTTTATAGTGTCTATACGCACCTATTTCGACGTTACGACCAATGTTTGCCTTTCTGAGAACCTTTTTCGCTTTAAATCGTATATTTCATCAAATAAGCTGTAATATTATTAATTTGTTTTGTTGTTATTTTTTCACAGCACGCATAAGATAAAGACGCAAGCCATTCATTAATATTAACAATCTACACTCATGTATATAAAAACCAGAACACCTTGAAAGGCTAGAGATAGGAAGTTCATATTCACAGGACATGTGCACTAGTATGTTCTGAAGAAATGATTAGCATTTGAACCTTGACGGCCCACAGTTCAAGGTCCACATCGATATCTCGGCGCACCACCACCGACTGTTAAAATGTGTCTGCAGCTCTCGTTGTCGCTCTAAACCGAAGGTAATGGGTCATTGTGACTTGAGCAGACGTGCAGGATGCATCGCAGACGTATGCGAGAACCGTGCCGCCGAATGAGTGAGAATGAAAGATTGGCATGAGAGAACGTGGTGTATCTATCCGGGATCGTGTGGGACGCAGTGTGTCGGCAGTGCGACGGGTGTGTACAGAATGGTTACAGAAGGCCGTATAACACGACGAGATGGGTCTGGTCGCACCGCCCAGACCACCCCCGAGAAGATCGACACCTCATCCGAATGGCATTGCAGGACAGATCTGCGTCCTCCTCGGGTCTGGCGCAACAGTGGAACCGAGTAACACATCGTACACTATCAGGAATGACAGCCCGTCGCTGTTTATTAAGATCTGGGTTACCGGCACGTCGTCCACTTCTCCGCCTACCTTTGACTAATGTGCATAAATATGCTATACTGCAATTGTGTATGGAATGACGTCACTGGGAACAAGGGTGGCAGCAGATAGTGTTTTCGGACGAATCCTGGTTCTATTTGTTTGAAAATGATGGCCGCATTTTGGTTTTTGGTTCGCCGCAGACAGGGGGAGAGGCATCACATTGACTGCGTTCGCACACGACATACAGCGCCAACTCAAGGCCTTATGGTGTGGCGTGTTATTGGGTGCAGCCACAAATTACAGTTGGTGCGTGTCCAGGACACTGTGACCAGTTTGACCTCTGTGAATGACATCCTGCGACCCGTAGCCATACCCTTTCTGCACGATGCCCCAGACGCCGAATTTCAGCAGGATAATGCGCGACCACATGTTGCTGCACGAACACGTGCCTGCTTGTTGTCACAGGATGTCAGACTGTTGCCCTGGCCCGCCCGATCACTGGACTTGTCGCCAATCGAAAATGTGTGGGAACTGGTGAAATGACGGGTGCGGCGCTGTGACCCAATGCCAACCACCAACGATGAACTGTGGAACCAGGTGAATGGAGCATGGATGGCTATACCCCAGGACGCCACTTGCGCCTTATTAGCGTCGATGCCATCATGCATGGAACAAGTTAGCAGTGCCCATGGAGGACCCAGTGCCTACTAGGGAACAGGACACATACCGTACTGAACCTAGGTGACTGAAATGCTAATCGTTTCTGCAGAACATACCAGTGAACATGTCCTGTGAATATGAACTTCCTATCTCTAGTCTTTCAGGGTGTTTTGTTTTTTATGAACACGAGTGTATTATATTTATTCAGTTTTCACAATACGCAAAGGGAAGCCTAGAACCAGGAAGTGATGGGTTTTGCCGTTATGCCCACGCTTTTCGTTTCTATTAGAATTTCACAGAAACCAGGAACAGGCAACATTTCCAGATTTAGGAGACGGCAGTATGGAATTCGTCAATTTCCAAGAACCTATTTGACCATGGGCACTGACGATTTACACTACGGCACTACTGTTACTACTACTACTACTACCACCACTACTGCTACTGCTAATAATAATAATAATAATAATAACAATAATAATAATTGTACGGGGAGGTACACCTCTAAGCCGCACATTTAAATCTTGCGCCAATAAAACCTCCTCTACAAGAGAAGCACTGACCTTGAAACTAGACCTACTTAAACTTTTACTCAGAAGATGTCACCACCTTAATTTTGTGATTGTGAAGTTCCCAGTACTGTATGAAATTCTACGTGTTTTGTTTACCATTTATCAGGAAGTTTGGACTTTCTGCAACAGATGCCACTACAAAAACTATGACCATGCACCCTGGTGAGAAGTGAAGGAACTTTATTTGAAGAAATTTTGTATTCATAAATTTGTTCTTTCCTAAATTATGTTCATTCATTTTTGGGTTGGCAATATTGATCTTTTCTTTCCGCCAGTTTTGAATTCAGCCAATCCCTAATTACTGTAATTAATTTTCGGCCTATCACAGGCTTCTTCTTCGATTTGGTGTGTAACTTTACGCTAGCCAATAAAAGTAAGGGTGTGGCTTGATTATTCATGAAAGGTCTCAAACTTTCCCCGAGGGTTTATAAACTGCAGATTTTCAAGGCTCTTGGCCACTTGATCAACATCTAACTGTGTGTATGTGAAGCAAGAGGCGGGAGGTGCCTCTTTCATCAGGCAGCAGTCTTTCAGCAAGGTAATGGCCGTTTAACATCTTTATTTCTTGCTCGCTCCGCAGTTTAACCCGAGGGATAGGTCCGAAACTTTAATATCTAACCTACTTCTATAAATGTAAGTTTCCGCCGGCTAATGTGAAAATTTCCTAAAATCTGCAATTGTAATTCTGGGATAGAGAGTGATTTACCCTCTCGAGCTCCCCTTCATATTGGTTTGAAGTGACTACGTTTTGTAACTGGTTTTCTTCTTTTCCGTAATGTCTTAAATTATTCTGATACGAGTCACCTCCATAGTCTGGGTATAGCCCCTGTTTCATCGACCTAGTGCCTTTTAGGTTTTAGAATGCATATCTAGGAGTGCAAGTACTCGCCTCCATTCAATTTGGTGTTTCGGGCCATTTACTTAACCTGTTCTTTTTCTGCTAAGGCCCAGTAGGTTGGATACAAGATACCCCTGTTTCATTTCTGTAAGTTATGCCTTGATGGCAAGTAATTGTAAGGTTCTGATATTGCCTTGAATAAGCTTGAAAAACTGAGAGCGGGTCAGCTCTTTTCTAGTGTTGTAAAAGTGCCTCTGAGAGGCTCGATATTGTAATTAGGAGCAAGTGCTCCATGTTTTAGGGGATTTCTGCCCTTTGAACAAATTAGTGTGTTGTAATGCCGGGCTAGGAGCTCAAAATTGTAAAACTAGGGGCTTGTAGCCCAAGAGTGTTTAAAACTCTGAAATCTTGGATCCTCCTAAGTCTTGTTTCCAAATTGTTATTTCACTCAGTGAAACGTTGTTATAATTTTGTTGTTTCTTCTGAAAATATAACCTTTGTTAAAAATGTTAAATTAACTTTGACCTTGTAGTTAGACCCATTCATCCCTGCACCTCCTTTCACCTCTGCATTCCACAGATACCCCGCAACAACAACAACAATAATAATAATAATAATAATAATAATAATAATAATAATAATAATAATAACCTCGTCACGTCAAGGTCGGCATATCTGCGTAACAGCGCAGAAGAAGCCAACTTCGATTGCTCAACAATTACGAGATGACTTCTTAAGGGCAATTGGGGTCCGTGTATCTGCACGAACGGTAAGCAATAGGCTGCTTAGGGCATAATTAAGGTCATTTCGACCGATTCGACGAGTTCCACTACATATATATTTTTAAGACTATCGGCGTCGTGCTGAGAAGAGAAAAAGGGGCATCCAGCATCATAATTGGGAGTTGGATGAATACCATAATGTCGTGTTTGCAGATGAAACACGGATATCATTTAGGCCAAGCACACGACGACAGAGGGTGTGGAAACATACAGGGTGCGGTGGAGTACTAGTATGTTCAAGAGCTGTATGCAATTGGAGGTGGTGGGGTAATGTTTTGGGCTGAGATTATGCATGGTCGTCGTACATTTCTGATACTAATTCGACGGATGTTAACTACCCAGCGGAATACTGATAAAAAATGTCCGACCGTCTGTACAACCCTTCAGGAATGAACATGGTACTGAATTTTCACTGAGGACAAAGACGCCTTCATCAAGGGGTATCAAAGAGGAACTTGGGGATAGTACACCGGACATGGACTGCAATGAGCATGCATGGGACAGGTTATAATAATGTTATTGGCTTTACGTCCCTTTAACTACTCTTTTACTGTTTTCGGAGACGCCGAGGTGCCGGAATTTTGTCCCACAGGAGTTCTTTTTACGCGCCAGTAAATCTACCCGCACGAAGTTGACGTATTTGAGCACCTTTAAATACTGCCGGATTGAGCCACGATCGAACCTGCCAAGTTGGGGTCAGAAGGTCAGCATCTCAAACGTCGATCACTCAGCCCGATGGGACAGGTTGAAAACTGCTGTTTTCGATGGTCCACAATCCCCACTACGCACTCCCAGACCTCATTAGAGTTGCCCAGATGGCATAACATTATCAGCTTACCTTTAGCTGCTGGGTGTTCCATTTGTTTTCAACGTGGGTATTCTCCACCTCCAGTTAGCTGTTCCGATATCAACATGCCGGACTTCGCATGCTACGCGACATTTTCGCACTCTGCACTGCACTCCGCTCGCAATTCAATTAACTGCATTCCTCGTATCACTGGACCTGTTAGGTCACCTGATTGTTGCAAGCGGCGCACACGAACTGAGCGAACTCTTGTTATGAGCTCTGGCAATTTTTTTTTTTTTTTGCTTTGTTTTACGTCGCACCGACACAGATATGTCTTATGGCGACGATGGGACAGGAAAGGCCTAGGAATGGGAAGGAAGCGTCCGTGGCCTTAGTTACTGTACAGCCCCAGCATTTGCCCAGTGTGAAAATGGGAAACCACGGGAAACCATCTTCAGGGCTGCCGACAGTGGGGTTCGAACCCACTATCTCCCGAATACTGGATAGTGGCCGCACTTAAGCGACTGCAGCCATCGAGCTCGGTAGCAAATATTATTAGAGGTAGGTTTGTACGAGACGCATTTTATAAAAGTAAATCTGTCAATCTAACCATTTTCAAGTTTAAAAGCCTACAAATTGAAAACTAGCTTGTATGAGACGCATTTAATCAAAGTCAACCTGTCACTCTCACCATTTTCAAGGTAACGGATTTTGTTTACAATAAAGTCTTGCTCATTTTTGGGTTTGTTGTCTGTCCTTCAAGAAGCTCCATTTGAAACGCTGTTTATTGTTAAGTATGTGTCCATTTTTCTTTTGAGGTTCTTCAAAATCACAAAAACGTTGGGATGCGAGGAATAGTACGATGCATTGAAGCCTGCGTGAAACCTTTCGCAAGCATTGGTAGTTCTATATATGCATACTGACTTTTCTGCCCAAATGGAATGGGGAAATGGGGCTTCCTCCTCCTCAGTTATGTAATACTCCGTAATATAGGTTAGTTCAAAACAATAATGGAGTCACATTCCTTCTTCTGATTTTTCTTCTTTAGGCCTATACTTTGTTGACAGGCGTAAGTGTTGTATTTTCCGACAACTATGGTATGGCTAGCTAGTAAGTGAAACAAGCTAGGAACGGGTTATCATGTGTTTTATAAACATATTTATTTATAAAAATGTGTTTTTACCGGGACTGGGCAAAGTGAAATCGGCAACCAGTGAGTTTCACAGCCAGAAAGGCTGCACGTACACCCTCATGGATCGCTCGCTCAAAATCTACAATTGTTCTTGGTTCGAAACTCACTTTCCTGTTGCGACATTCTTCCTTAACCAACTGAAGCAGGTCAAAATAAGTATGTTTCTTCTTGTCTCGCAGCAGGCAAAAGACCAGTGTAATATACGCTTCTCTACGATATCCACGGATGGTAAATAAATGTAGGATATATTTGGGTACACACTCAAAGGTACCATCCATTAAAACGACATTCTGCTCTCTCAAGAATTTCATATTTGAACTGCAAGAAAATATCACTATAATCTTTTCTACTTCATTCTTCACCTTTGTCACTGATATTGCATTAAGTGCCTCATGGACCTCTTGTGCTAATTTCGGAAGTTCAGGAAAACTTTTAATCTTGCATGAGTTATATTATTTCTAATATTCACGTCCCTTTCTTTGCAAGCGATATAACAACTTCAGTGACTAGTTCGATTTCCGTATGAATTCGATCTGATGGCCTCTTGTCTAGGGCCCCTTTAGTTTTTCGTTTTATAGCGTTCGAGAGTGGTTTCCGACAAATAACCTCGTCACTAATCTCTTCGTGGCTATGGACGCCTTCCGCTAAAGAAGATGTCGGTCATATTTCCTATAGTAAAAGGCCTAGCATTACATTATGTTTAGTACACCTCCAACACCATTCTCCTCTAACGATAAGACTTATATTGAAAGTTTTTGTAAACAAGAATTTATTTACCTCTTTCACTGACTATAGTCTGGATAACACCACTTGCTTCCTTCATAAGAAATATTAAAATACACTTCATAGATACCACTAACTTCAATACTGACAAATTATTAATATAACACATTTCATTGAATTCAAAGTGACTTCGTTCTTCTTTCGTAGTAGGCTATGCCAACAACCCACTGACTGACGAAGGAGGGAAGTAGGATGGGAGTTTAAGCAAGGCAAGGTGTGAGCGAGTCGCTCAATTCAGTGTTCAGGTTTAGCTGAGGCAAGTATAATTCATTCAGTTCGTGTGCACCGGTAAAATATTTCGCTCAGTTCGAGTGCGCCCATCACAAGGGACATCCTTCTGTTCTCGAAACATCGATTTTCCCCTACCCCCTTCCTTGGTACTGTACAGATACTGGACAGCGTGGACATTAAAATTCAGTTTGGATTATACATCGAAAATCAACCGAGTACCTCGCTGTGGAGCTGAACTCGCCTTTGGGCATTCACCATGCTTTTTATTAACCGTTTGAAGCTTTTGCTCGTAATACGTTTTGCTAAATATTTTCACGCCTCTTTCTCAAAGATGATACCGGTTCAATATTATGCTTCAGACGATAATTGTGAAGCTGGACTTGGTTGTTTTCTTAAAATTTCAACCACCTACCTTTCTTCGTGCTTTTGAGTCTTTTTTTTTTTTTTTTTTTTTTTTTTAAATCAACTAATTTACTTAGATTTTCAACCCTTTGCTAGTTTATCATGGGAACAAATAGGCTGTTGAGTTTTTTCTGGTAATTATTTATATTTTATAATGAATAGATCGAATTATTATTAACTCATTATTGTAACTACATGAGGATTATCATACTTGAATTATCCGTCGCCACTGCCGGGCTAATTAACTTACTTTAACGGAGACCATAAAAGGCTTTTTGGTAAAAGCAAATATCCATATTCTAAAGTCCTTATAGTTGTAACGTCGTGCGTCAATTCGAACGTTAACATTCTTTACCCGATACCTCCATTTCTAACTCGTTGTTGGGCTGCCTAATCAGATGAAATGGGGTCGCTCAGCGGATACCTCAGGGTTTTCAAAGGCCAAGTAAGACATGTAATCCTACTTCAAGATACGCTTAACGTGAGTACGAAGAGATTAACGACTGACGGGTGACGCCTTTAGAGACACATTACACAATATAACGACCGTCAACAATTTTTTTAAAAATCAGAGTTTCATCTACGTGAGAACTGGTCATGGCTAATGGAGTACTTACTTAATCAAGAAATTCTCTTAGCTAAGCAACTAACTTACGAACTAGGCTACAATGAAAGAACTCATGATACACAAAGTTGTAGAAAATAAACAAGACATTTATTGATTAAATATTAGACTATTAAACTGGAATGCAAGGCATTACTTGACGTTTCATATTACAAATGTGGATTGTGAGTCAGCGCTGGCTCGTAGAAAAAGAAATAATATGTAGGCTTAAACTATCTAGATCAGTTCCTTCGTGAAATAAAATTTGCGTATGTACATATTTACAATCGATCACTGGACATCTAAGGTCCATACTGAAGTTAGTCATTGATATAACAGCAACATAATCAAGTTGTTATAAGAGCTCATTTTCTTTAATTACACAAGTCTGAATTAAACACACGGTTACGCTGAAATGTCTATAAAGTCCACTAATAAACTCAAACTTGTAATTGAACCAAATCATGTCTTTAAATTGCTGGACTGAATTGTATATCACAGATATTTAATTGCCAATCATATTAGAGTTGAACGTTGGGAATATTCCAGTAAATTGTAGCTGATACTCAGTAAATGACGATTCACTAGTAAGAAAATCCATATAAGCAAACATATAAGTAAGTGCATAAATCCGTATGAATAAATCTGTATCAATAAATTCGTATTAATAAATTTGTATTAATAAATTTGTATTAATAAATTCGAACTCATGCTTTATTGCCACGTTCTCGTTGTGCATTGATACTATTTACGAACTAAGGCATTTGTTCCTAGTGCCTGTCAAATTAGGCTCCTACTCTGACATTTTCCTAGCTGTAGTTCGTTGAGAAAATGCAAGTTCAAACAGAGAAAATGTTAATCTATACAGCTAACTAACTTCAACATAATCTTTGGCTGTCATACACATGTCTTTTAGGCTCAATGTCCCTTTCCTTCGTTATATTCCATAACATTCTACTTCAATGCAAGCTATTTTATTCATACGCAGTTACAATGCAAGCGCTATGTCGCAGTATTCAGACGCATAATATCATATTTCTAGGTGTCGTGAATGCCTTCGGTCAAATACAGCTAAAAATGTATCGTTGTATTCCGATATTCATACAACACATCTAAAGTTGACATACGATCCCGTCACAAGCATAATTCTACAATAGTAAATTCTGTTCATACCTTGGCTTAGGTTACTCCAGCGGTGTGGGCAATCTCACGTATACGAATCTAAAGAATGTAGTGTGGCATATCTTAAACTGCAGGCACTCAATGGCCCCTACGTAGTGCGTATAAAACTTCTCATATCACTATATAACTCATACTTTTCCTCAAGCTAGCACAATTGCAATCTTACTTCAACATCCATATAATATCTTAACATCGTAGCCTCAATATTAACTCGTCGCGTTCCCAAATACTTAACCATGTCAAACTACCACACTATTGCCCGGTTTCTGGAACGTGAGATATCGAACCTATAGCGGTATCGAATGGTTAACTTGTGTTTTGGCGTTGCACGAACGTAAGATACATCTATCGGTTCGACAAATCACTTGCTAACTTAGAGGGCCCTGAGCAGGAGATATCTATTTGTTCACTTGCTGGGCGCGTGCGCAGTACTTCAGTATCAGCAGCTAACATTGCGTTTGTTAAAATTTTCTATGGCTTTCTCATCTTCTTCCGTCGGCCTAATGTTCAAATGAACTATACAGTAGTGAAAATGAATTCAAAGACACTGAGGCTAAACAAATATACTGTCGTAGGTATGGTAGAGGTTACAGGCGACAATTTGCGTCCTGTGACAAATAATTTTCCATTGTCCCCTGTTGATCAATTATTAATTACGGTAACCTTTAAGATTCAGTACTACTGCGTCTTGTCATATTTGTATCTGTGACTGCATTCGTGTCCATAAAAGCACTGGTACCAGTAACTGAGTATAACAGATAATTACACATTTATCGTAGTAGGCCTACTGCAGGCCTTCTTGCATTGGCAGTGAACATATACTTTTATCGTGGGATTGTTTTTAATTAACGATATTACATTACAAGGAACTAACAGGTTATATAATTATGTTAATTACGCGATGTATGTCGTTATACTTTGATCAAACAATGTTCATATTTTGTAATAACAGGGAAGAGATACGGTATACTTATAAGGCTCAGTGCAAACTGGATTGCGCGTGACATGTGCCATTCGTGTGCATATTTCATTAGAAATCCTCAAACAATATAAAATTCTTCTGACAGTCCTTAAACACCTCGAAACTGACACCCACTTCTGCAAGAACTAGTCGAATATCCATTTCTTCCTGCATGGCAAAGAGGGGATAATAGGAGCTGCACAGAAAGCTCAAATGCGATGCATTACTTGTGCGCATGCGCCTGACAATCTAGGGAACACACCTAATGTAAAAAAACAAAGCAGTACGAGGGGTGGCATCTAGTGTGTATTTATGAAACTTGATCAACGAGCCAATAGTTGACAGTTCGATAAGTTAGCTGCTGTTCCGCTGTGCAACGCAGCGAAGATTTATCGAGTCGACAGCTGTAACAAAGCAATAGTTATCGGAAAGATATCTCATCTTTCCAGAAACCGGGCATATGTTTCTCAAAACAACATTTTAAAGTTGCTATGTCTCATAACCTATGATTGAGTTCAATGCCCTTATTGCGAATAAAAATAATGCGTGATTCTATATGTTTATTTTACACCGCGCGCAACCAATCGTGACGTCGACTTGTAGCATTACCAATACGAAATCTCTGCAATCTGCGAGTATGTCATTACTATCAGCTGTTTTCACAAATCCTTTTTCAAACCTCACGCAACATACGTGGATTTTGACCGATATACGATGACGAATATATCCAACACATTAGAATCTTATGCTATGTCGCTAGATCACGTAACTACGGACTTAAATATCTCACACTTCATTGGTAACATTCACTTGCATTTCTTATATATCAGTTTATATTTAGCCCATCGGCACATGCCTAAGGCACATGTGTAGGCAAACCAAAAATTATGCGATTAAATATTGTAAATGACTTAGCTCGCTCATGGTTGGTCCTGGTCCAGCTGTTCTGCTCCCAAATGGATGTAACATCTGGAACATCATCTGCTTCCTCATCACGGGATTGCTGTCGGTTTCCCGTCGCCTTCCTCTTCATGGCTCGGTCGTATGGTTTCCCGTCACCTTCCTCATGATGCCTCGGTCGTATGGCTTCCCGTCGCCTTCCTCTTCATGGCTCGGTCGTATAGCAAGATGTACTGGTCCCCAGCTTGGCCCATCATGTATATTTAGCACATCATCCTCATGGTCTTCTTATCAGCAACTAAATTAAGGACTATAGTGCGGTAAAGAGCCATTATACAATTCCTTTTGACGTCCGTAATCCTTAAATTTATTATTTCCTTTGTGGCTCTCCGACGTATATCTTCGACCTCGTTGGTGTTGATTCCAGTGAATGTATCTCGGTCGGCCGCTTCTTGTAGATCTTGGGAAACTAATTTCTATTCTGATTCAATAATTCGAGATGTATCTCTTCTTGTATGAGATCCTTTTTTATGCTGGTTTGGTTTCCCCTTTTGCAGAGTCTCGATCAACTGCGCTCCGTATCCACCCACGCGTATCTCGTGGTACTTAGCTGATTCCTTTTAATATCTCTAATCAACTCTGCTTATTTTTTTTTTTGATAACTTGACTTATTTTCCTCTCGTTTCCGACGCTTTTTCCTATATTATAGCTTCTGATCCTTCCTTCTCCTTAAAAATTATATCGCGGTCGGTAGTTCCGTCTTCACTCTTCGTTGAGAAAAATTAAGATGGAGATTTCTTAACAATCAAGTTTTCTAATTTTTTTTGTAAAACAATACAGTAGACAATCCACTGTCCGTTTCACCCTCAATACTCGACCGTTCCATGACGTGTATGGCCTCCTACGTCACCGCAACTGGTGTCTATTCTTTGCTTCCTATAGATTAAATGGGCCATACCTTCTCTCGGCGCCATTTTGAAAGCTGTCGCGGAGGTGTGAACGGGCACATAGTTTACGTTACTATTTCTTTGCTGGGACTCACGCACCAATTTATATGGGATTTTCTTATACTTTTTTAGACTGGAGTTGCAATTAATTCGCTTATCTTCTTAGTGGTGTCCAAACAGCAAAACAATCTTGGTATTTAAAGACTGTGATATTTTAGTCTAGTTTATATTGAATATATTCTTACCCCTCCCCCTTCCCTTATACGTAGGCTATATATGATATTGTATTTTACTCGAATGTAAATGGTCGAATAACTATTTCTACTTTGTATGCTAGAAATGACATTCCTTATGCAGCCAGTCCCTGTTATACATGGCGAGGAAACATTGTTTATAGGGTCGGTTGGTGCATGCATATCAGTGGGTTTGGCAGACTGATATGTAATAGAAACTTCTGGCTCAGTGAGGAAAGCAACGGGAAACTGCTTTAGTCCTCATTTCCCTAGTAAACGTATTTAATGATGCCTAATGGTGGAGTTGTTGAGGATCCAGCATACATATACAGTACATTTTCCAAAGAGTTAATAAGGCGTCAGACTTCAAACTTCACGCAGCTAATGCATCGGAAATACAAACTTACGGGTCAAAATTGTTGAGCCTTTAAATTAGGTTTAATGCGCAGTTTCACATGGCCCTTCATAATTGCCAATACCACTAAAGGTATAAATGGAACAAACTTTCTGCGGCAATTTGGCCTTATATTAGGCATAAAAGGCAAGGTGTTCACTGACAATAATACCAAACTAAGCATCGGGGCGGTACTGTGTACAACTGATTCAGATGTTTCTGTAAGTTCACTCCATATAACTTGTAAATTCTCTGAACTTCTCAAGCAATATCCGGAATTGACAAAACCCGTACTCACGCCCAGGGAAATCAAGCATGAAGTTCAACACTATACCACAACCAGTAGCGGCTCTCCTGTGTACTCAAAAGCTCGCAGGTTAGATCCACATAAATTAAACCTTGCGAAACAAGAGATTCGTAATTCGTCCCTCTAAATCCCAGTGAGTGAATCCTTTACGCATGGTAGGTAAGTCAGATGACCAGTGGCGAGTTTGTGGAGACTACCGTCATCTTAATGACCGATCTCTTCCTGATCGCTACCCAATTACACAGACTATGTAAATTCCATTCTCCAGAGTAAGAAGATATTTTAAAAAATTGACCTCCTTAAGGCATTCTACCAGATACCACTAGTCGAAGACAAGGAGAAGGGTGCAATGATCACACCTTTCGGACTTCGCGAGTTTAATGTCATACCTTTTGGATTGAGAAATGCACCTAGTACCTTCAAAAGGTTCGTTAATGAATGAAGTTCTGGATGACGTTCTGGTAGCATCTAGGTCATCTGAGGAATATGTTCATCATTGAACAATACTGTTTGAACGAATGAGTTTGGCTTGAGGATTAACGTCGGAAAATCTGTGTTTGATGTTCAAGAGATTCTTTTCTTGAGCTACTTAATAACTCCAGAAGGGACCAAGCCAGATCCTGAAAGAGTAGCAGCAATAGCTAATTACAAACGTCCTGATACACGTCAAGAATTGCGTAGTTTTCTTGGCACTGCGAATTTTTACCATCGGCAATTGGAACATGCCGCTGATCGACCAGCCCTCCTAAATGAATACCTGAAGGGTGCTAAGAAAAATGAAGAAAGGCGGATCGAGTGGACAGAAGAGGCGTCAAGACAATTTGAGAACTGCAAGACAGACCTTAGTAAGACCCCTTTTAACTTTTCCGAATGCCAACAGTGAACTCGCATGGTTTGTAAATGCTTCAGATTTTGCATCGGGTGCTGTGTTGCAACACAAGGACGATGGTATGTGGAAACCAATCGGATTTTATTCCAAGAAGTTCTCACTAGCACAGAAGAAGTACTCAACGTACGGCAGGGAACTTCTTAGTATTTATATGGCAATAAAATACTTTAAAAACTTCCTAGGACGAGTCTTCATGGTATATACCGATTATGCTCCTTTAACACACGCGTTTAAACAACGAAATGAAAAGGTAACTTCAATGCAGCTTCGCCATCTTTAATTCATTTAACAATATACCACAGTTCTTAGGCATATTTCTGGGAAGGACAATACAGTTGCTGATAACTTATCCAGACTTGAAGAACTAGTGTAGTACCGATTTACTACGAAAATATCGCAGATGCTCAAATTACGGATGACGAGCTTACCAAACTTCCGTCAAGTACTCATACGTCACTAAGTTTAAACAGCAAGGGACACCTGAAAGAAAATTATGGTGTGATGTATCAACAAGCACAATTGGCCCATACAGCAATTCAGATACTCAGTTTTCCAGCATTACCATAGTATGGCACAGCCTGGTGTTAAGTCTTCAGCAAAATTTATTGCATCTAGGTTTCCCCACACACAGAAGGAAATCTCTTATCTTGCACTTCATCTTCACAGCATACAGCGCAGTACATTTTTTTATTTGACGCCATTTAGTATGCCTGCTTATCAGTTTCGACGTTTCGTTTTACTCCAATAGTTGACAAAGGAACAGATCTCTTCTGTGTGATCTGATTAATTTCGTCAAGTATATGCCAGATGTACCACCAGAGATCTTTTAAATACTATCATTGTACAGTACCAGTTCTCAGTCCGTTTTGATGAAGTTTTCTTGGGGATAGCATTCCCCTTAGTTTGCGTACAGTCTTGATGTTTCTTGATGGTATGTACTTTGTCGTTCTTCCTGGTCTCTTTCTTAGCTTCAAATAAACATTTTGCCCCATAACGCAGCCGATATGGCCAGCTGCTCCTATTGCGGCCAAGAATAGCCATATTAACAACAGGGTTGATTTTTAAAACAGTCTTAAATATTTAACGACTGGTTAAAGAAAATTAAATTTCGATATATCTACGCGAATCAGCCTAGAAACCTGCACAGCAGCCAAACAAACAATTGCACTGTAGTTGTTCTGATAGGATGTGAGAACAAGCGCGTACTTACTGGAGTGAAATAAGAAGCGCGTTCTCCATACACCATCCACTATAGATAATGGCAGCTCGACCCCAATCCATGCCTCCCCTCCAGCAGCGATTGCCCAGAACCCTTAAGAGACACGTCTGGGAGAGCATGCTAGTGCCAGCTTTCGTTTACCTTACGATCTACGCCCTACGCTACCTATTGGCCATATTATAAGCTTGGCCATATTCTCATCATTTACCTTACTACTCAATAATGACCATCCCATTACGTGTTACGGCGCTTCCAAAGACACACACACTAGTTACAATCCCTTCCTCCGCTAACAAAAATACATGTGCGTGCTTATGTATCTACCAAGCAAGTTGGCCGTGCGGTTAGGATCGTGCAGCTGTGAGCTTGCATTCGGGAGACAGTGGGTTCGAACCAAACTTTCAGCAGCCTTGAAGATGGTTTTCCATGGATTGCCATTTTCACACCAGGCAAATGCTGGGGCTGTACCTTAGTTAAGGCCACGGCCGCGTCCTTCTCACTCCACAGCTTTTTCCTATCCCATCCGGCAATCCCATCATCGCCTGTGTCGGTGCGACGTAAAACAAAAACTGCTTATGTACCTTCAACAGTACTTCAGATCATGGTCTAGACGTTAATATGTTAAGTTTGGCAGAGTGACAAGCTAAGCAACCTCTTGACATGCTAAATGTCTTCTTTATACCAGCAATAATAATGTATGCTGTTTTGTCAACGGGGAGGCTGTAACCTATTAACATGTTGAGGCTACTGTTTAGGTCTTGTGTCAGTAAAACTGATCCAATACAGCTTTTCATGTTAATTTATTTTATGCTAACCTTATCTCTACATATCTATCATATCCTACATTTACTTTGGTGTTTTCACGTCTTGGCCTCCCCTATCATTCTTACCCCCTACACTACCCTAAAGAACCAACTAAACAAATCTTAAGTATCTGAAGATGCAGTGGCGTGCGGTGAACATATTCATTACACCAGCTACAAAAACGTTTTTTAAATATAAACAATCGTAGCCCCACTATACTCTCTACCATTTTATAAGGCTGGATTTTTCGTGGAAAGGTCTACCTGAGAAAGATCTTACGAGAATATTTTCAACCTCACGCTCGCACATACATCCACATTGATATTCACGGCAGTGACGACACCATCAAAACTTAATCTATAGCAAATTTTAAACAATGTACTTACAGTTTCATCCGGTGACGTTTCGTGATAGTACAGTCATGGTTTTCACAAAAATACACTGGGACTATTTGTTTTTTACTTAAAAGGCCTAATCTAAATTAATCAGCAAAATTTAACTGGTATTTTACCGTCGTTGAAGTTTTATAGTTTCACTCGCATACTGAGAGTACGTGCATCAACGACAAACGAGGGAAAATATTTGTCACGACGTATAACACACGTTATGTTCATGAAGTATGCCACACAACTCGCGAAACCTTAACTTATAATACAAGAGGAACACTACAAAAATTCACTATATATACCACCATCACAGAGAACCAAATACAAACTCTGTGTTCATGCTGGGAAACCTAAATATGTTTCTGCGGCTATCGGAACACATACTCTACACGTGCCATCAATGAATTGCTCGAAAAAATTGTCTACATGCCGAAACCATATTCTTTTATATTACAATTGATTTCATATGTTGGTTCATTTCTATTAACAAGACGATGTACAGGTGATACTGTTAACATGTTGATATTTTCCTTGCAGTCTCTAGTGTGTGGCGCTGACGACCTCGAGTGTCAAGTTTTAAAACTAACACTCCTTACCTAAGCTAGCTGGCCTGTCGCCGTAAATTACTGTCGGGGGAGGGGCCACAACTTCGCCTCAAAGAAGCTTGAAGTGCATGCGCCTCCCAAGCGACCTTAAATTTCGATGGGGGGGTAGCTCTCTATCGGGCCGGCAAGGAAACCCAGCTCGCTGGAGAAGCTGAGCTGCGGTAGTGCGAGCGGATTGTCGAGACAGCTGTACTTGGCTTGGCTTAGATGTTCGCAATTTGTTAAACATTATAAAAAGCGTTCTAAGGAATAATTAGAATATGTTAATACAAAGTTCTTTACCCCAGCAGCGCTGGGGTAGATGGGGTTCAGAGCACGCCACTGTGAAGATGTACCCTACCAATGAATCCCTTTTGATCAAATTTCGCCCAATCGTTCTCCTGTCAACTATCTGATTCAGTGTCTCTTGAACTACGGTCCGATCTACCCATCTCACGTTCAATATAATGCTAATAACACCACATATCAAAGGATCCTATTCTCTTTCTGCATCAGTTAAGCTCATACAGTGTTACATGCTCCACAATAAAATCTTCAGAAACTTCTTTCTAATAATCTCAAGAGAGCTAGAACCACTAAACGTATCAACATTACCAACTACTCCTTTCCCTTGATAAGACTTTTCTCCCTTTTCATTCCCTAGGAGTGGTTTTCCACCCAAGCTCCTAGTATTAATGTACCTACTTTTCCTGTCTCCCAACGTCACTGAATTTTCCTTTATACAGTACTATATTTGCTATAAACTTAACGATTGTCAACATCTGTAACCTTCTATTTCAATCACTTCTGATTCAATGCCTTCCACATTCTATTTTAGTCGAGTATACTCCTTTTTGCCCTCATCATTTATATATATATATATTTTTTTTTTGTACTTTTGTCATCCATCAAACAGGCATGGTACGTCATCATAATCTGATCTTGCCTTTATTCTCATCTTTACACCAGCTTTACATTACAGATTCTTTAGAAGAGTTCACTCTTTATTCAGAGTTTCCCCACTTTTACACCAGGCAAATGCTGGGACTGTACCTTAATTAATCCCACGGCCGCTTCCTTCCCACTCCTAGCCCATCTTCACCGTAAGACCTATCTGTGTCGGTGCGTCGTAAAGATCTTTATCCAGCGCTTCTTTCATCCTGTTCCTTTAGCCCTTATGCAACACGTTCTTTGGAAGGTTCCCTCGCTTGCTTTTTTTTTTTTTTTATCTATAGCATTCCTATTTCGATTTAAAACGGCTCTTCCATTTCTTCAACTCAGGTCGTCATTTATATGACACCAAGCTGTGATCGGAGTCCGCGTTTGCTTCTGGGAAGGTCTTGAATCTCTGGCTAACAACAATAGTGTCTAGTGATTATCCAGTGTCTCCAAACCTTGCTTATCTCTATATTAAATTAAATATAAAATTCACAGCCTGTTTCCAGTCATTCGACCGGGTCAGGAATGGAATGAATGAAGCCCCCATCTAACGGCAAGGATAGGAACTGTGCTGGCTGCCGAAGCATGTCGCACTCCTCTGGGGCAATGATTAATGAATGGCAGATGAAATGAAATGGCAATGGAGAGTGTTACTGGAATGAATGAAGACAGGGAAAAACGGAGTACCCGGAGAAAAACCTGTCCCGCCTCCGCTTTGTCCAGCACAAATCTCACATGGAGTGACCGGGATCTGAACCACGGAAACCATCGGTGAGAGGCCAGCACACTGCCGCCTGAGCCACGGAGGCTTCTTCTATATTAAATACATTACATCTTCTAGTACATTTTTCCGGTATCTTCCATCATCATCTAGTGTAAACTGATAGGCTTGTAGATCTGTACAATTATTGTGGTGGGCGCTCGCTTGGTGTCTAACTCACATTACAATCCGCTCACTATGCTTCACAGAAACTTACAACTGCATTATTTACTTACCTATTACAGTATTAAACCAACTCATCCAATTTATCGCCTTAATTTTGTGTAAATAATAACAACCAGCTAATATAACCGTGCTTCTCTACGGATTTCTACATTGTATAAGGATGTCTAAGTAAATTACTATAGACAAACATGCTGCGAGTAAGATTTTATTAAATTGCATGTACCTTAGCGTAACCAGAGAAAAACCACGGGTAGGTCCCCGTAAGTTGTTTCTCCTGTAAGGTCTGGGTTGAGGAGTTTTAAGTACAGTGACAGCACATCTTGCCTAATGCCATTCACAATCGAGTTTGGAAGTTTAGTTATAAAGGCAGGCCTCTTTACCTAGCCAGTCACAATCGAGATGGGGAGTATTTTATTATATTGCCAGGCTCCCTTGTCTACTGCGTCATAGTCGATTTGGGGAGTTCTCATTATAACGGCAAACCCCCTTTCCTACTTCTAGTTACATACCAGTTGGGGAGTTTTCATTATAATGGCATAACCCTTCCCTACTGCCAGTCGAAATTGAGCTGTGGTGTCATATTAATGGTAGGCACCCTTGCCTAATGCCAGTCACAATCGAGATGGGGAGTTTTCATTACAATGGCCGGCCCCTTTCCAACTTCCAGTCACATTCCAGTTGGTGTTTTTATTATAAAGCCAGTGCCCTTGCCTAATGCCAGTCGCAAATGAGTTGGGCAAACGAACGTCATATTCTGTCACATTCATGTGGGGAAAATGTGTGGAGGAAAGGGAACCAGGATAGAGTGTTAACCAGGAATTACGAACGTTGAGGCAGGTGTTGAGGAAAGTAGAAGAGAGAAAGGAAAGGAGAATGTGGTAGTGTTTCCCGTTGGAACTAACAATGTAAGGCAAGCAGGTATAAGTACTAACATAGTAGGGGATGTGTGGGATCTGCTAAATGCAGCACGGGTGAAATTTAGGAAGCGGAGATTATCAGTGGAATACTGTGTAGGACGGGTACTGACTGGAAGGTGATTGAGGATTTAAATGAGACTATGGAGTGGATATGTGGGAAACTGGGAGTGAGATTTCTAGAACCTAATGGGTGGGTAGGAAATAGGGATCTGCGCTCGGATAGCCTTCACTTAAACCGCAGTGATACATATCAGTTATGAAATTTGTTTAGAAGGGTTATAGCGAGGTACATTCAGGGAAACGGGGTGGCCTAGAGAGCGGTGATAAGGGAACAGAGAACTGGAAGTCAAGTAGGGGTGACATAAAAATGTTAGAGTTGAACTGTAGAAGTACTGTAAAGAAAGGAATATGATGAATTTAATAGATATATACTTACCAGATATTGTAATAGGAGTTGAATCATGGCTGAAGAATGATATAATGGATGCAGAAATTTTCTCACGGAACTGGAGTGTGTATCGTAGAGATAGGATAGGAATGGTAGAAGGGGGAGTATTCATTCTGGTGAAAGAAGAATTTGCAAGCAAACATGAAATCCTAGGTGAAAGGCTCATCTCTAAAGATCAATCAATCACTACTGATCTGCATTTAGGGCAGTCGCCCAGGTGGCAGATTCCCTATCTGTTGCTTTCCTAGCCAATAGGCAACTTGATGTCTTTGGAGTGTACAAACCGAGAAAGGGTAGCGCTGACACAATTTCAGAATTATTTGATAAGCTGTGTGGGAAGCGATGTGGAAAGGAATATGATTTTAGCGGGGGATCTGAATTTACCAGATGTCAATTGGGAATGAAATGCGAACGACAGGAAGCAACGAAGTCAGCTAAGGATAACATGATGGCAAGCATAACTGGCATACAAATTTTTGTGAAAAATGGAAGTGTGTGTATAGGTACTTTAAGGCAGAAACGGGTTCCAAAGAGGGCAGAAGTATTCACTCAGCAGTATGTAAAGATTGTTGGTTACAAGGATAATGTCCAGATAGAGGAGGTGACTGATACTAAAGAAGTATTAAAATTTACCTATGACAACAATGACATTTACAGTAAGATACAAAATTTGAAAACTAGAAAAGCAGCTGGAATAGGTTTCGGGGGATATACTAAAGACAATGGCTTGGGATATAGTATCATATCTGAAGTACGTATATTATTGTTTGCACTCAGGAGCTATACCAAATGAATGGAGAGTTGCTACAGTAGCCCCTGTGTACAAAGGAAAGGGTGATGGACAAAAAGCTGAAAATTACAGGCCAGTCCGTTCGACATGCATTGCATGTAAACTTTGGGAAAGCATTCTTTCTGATTATATTAGACATGTTTGCGAACTGGCAGTTTGTGTTTAGGAAAGGTTATTCCACTGAAGCTCAACTTTTAGGATTCCAGGAAGATATAGCAGATATCCTGGATTCAAGAGGTCAAATGGACTGTATCACGATTGATCTATCTAAGGCATTTAATAGGGTAGATCATGGGAGACTACTGGCAAAAATGAGTGCAATTGGACTTGACAAAAGAGTGACTGAATGGGTGGCTATATTTCTAGAACACAGATCTCAGAGAATTAGAGTAGGCGAAGCTTTATCTGACCCTGTAATAATTAAGAGGGGAATTTCTCAAGGTAGTATTATTGGACCCTTATATTTTCTTTGATATATATATATGTGTAAAGAAGTGGCTTTTTGCAGACGATGTTATTCTGTACAGAGTAATAAATAAGTTTCAAGATTGTGAGCAACTGCAAAATGACCTTGATAATGTTGTGAGATGGACAGTAGGCATTGGTATGATGACAAACGGGGTTAAAAGTCAGGATGCCAGTTTCACAAATAGGAAAAGTCCTCTCAGTTTTAATTACTGTGCTGATGGGGATCATTGTAAGTTTTTAATTTTTTTTAAATTTCGTGTGGCTATTTCTAGTCGAGTGCAGCCCTTGTAAGGCAGACCCTCCGATGAGGGTGGGCGGCATCTGCTATGCGTAGGTAACTGCGTGTTATTGTGGTGGAGGATAGTGTTGTGTGTAGTGTGTGAGTTGAAGGGATGTTGGGAACGGCACAAACACCCAGCCCCCGGGCCATTGGAATTAACCAATGTAGGTTAAAATTCCCGACCCGGCCGGGAAATGAACCCGGAACCCTCTGAACCGTAGGCCAGTACGCTGACCATTCAGCCAACGAGTCGGACATCATTTGTAAGTACCTAGGTGTTAATATAAGGAACTATCTTCATTGGGGTATTCACATAAATATGATTGTAAATAAAGGGTACAGATCTCTGCGCATGGTTATGAGGGTATTTAGGAATTGCAGTAAGGATGTAAACGAGAGGGCATATGTGTCTCTGGTAAGACCCCAACTAGAGTATGGTTCCAGATTATAGGACCTGCACCAGGTTTACTTGTGTCAAGAACTGGAAAAAAATCCAAAGAAAAGCAGCTCGATTTGTTCTGGGTGTTTTCCGACAAAAGAATAGCGTTACAACAATGTTGCAAAGTTAGGGCTGGGAAGACTTGGGAGAAAGGAGACGAGTTGCTCGACTAAATGGTATGTTCCGAGCTGTCAGTGGAGAGATGGCGTGGAATGACATCAGTGGACGAATAATTTTCAGTGGTGTCTTTAAAAGTAGGAAATATCACAATATGACGATGAAGTTGGAATTCAAGAGGACAAATTGGGGCAAATGTTCGTTTGTACGGAGAAGAGTTAGCGATTGGAAAAATTTACCAAGGGAGATGTTAAATAAATTTCCTATTTCTTTGCAAGAAAAGCTAGGAAAACTACAGATAGGGAATCTGCCACCTGGGCGACTGCCCTAAATGCAGATCAGTAGTGACTGATTGATTCTTATTATCTCTATCTTTGGTACGGACAAAACACTCCACAATTAACCCACGTTACTTCCTCTCATAAATTCAAATCTGCCTGCCGAAAGCTTTTCCTGGGAAGATATAACTGAGTTGGGAGAGTCGTCGTATGTTGTGTGAATGGGTTTTCTTTTATCTATTATGCACTTCAGTCATTATTACTATAATCCGCCTTAATAATAATAATAATAATAATAATAATAATAATAATAATAATAATAATAATAATAATAATAATGTAACCACTCTAATTGCCGTACCGAGTTGTAACCTAGTCTTAGTGTATCTGTCCGTAGTATTATTTCTTTGTAGAATTACTGTATCTTACTTGTATGTTTACATTTTTTAAATGTTATTGTTTAAAGGGGTTAAGTGTAAGCGAGGGCCGTGAGCCCTAACTTCGCCACAAATGTAAGTCAAGAATAAATAAAAAATAATGGCCACCTTATGATATGTCATACGCCAAACATGCTTTCCATATTACGTTATATCTCCGTCAGTGTAAGTGATTTGGAATTGTTAAAACCATCATTTAGCGCGTCAGGGACGCCAATAATGCTTCCTAGCTAATGGCATTATTGTTTTCCTCCCAGTTACGATGATGGTTCGCAAGAAAGTGTGGGTAGCGCAGCAGACTGACATGAATAACTCGCCGGTGAGTATTTATAATTAGTGTGGAATTGAGCTATGAAAAAATAATCATATTTCAGTATATTTTTACGGGAATAGTATGAGGATTCGAACTCGTATGATAGTTACCATCTTCACTAATTGAGGTGGCATTCAAACACAAATATATTTTAACGTACGAAATGCCATACGCTGGGCATTCAAATTTGTCATTTTAGATACAATCCATTAACGGACGGAAAGGCCATTCTGAACATTCTAAACAGCTTAGAAAATGGTGGTAATGATGACCCCTTTTCAGAAGCAGATGAAATAGAATTAGTGCTTACGGGAGCTGTTGATGGTAATGTTAGTGATCAAAACGATGGGCCAAATGATGATGATGATGATGATGATGAATGTGTTACAGCCTGGGACACAGGGAAGGGTGTACTTAGGCAGGAAATCGAGATGAGAGGTGCAAAGAAACCTCCATGTGGCTTACAAGAGAGGACTTACGCATTTCTGAAAATTCAGAGAGAGTATTTACTGCAGCTGATGAGAATCGAATACCACTACAGAAGGCTCATACGACTACAGAATCCATTGATGTATCTTCTGAATGGAATAAATCCAGAAATGTCCCAAAACCATCATGTATTCAAGAGTGGCCTGTCAGGAAGTACGCTCCAGTTGACATATTTCGTCTGTTTTCTTTTCTTTGGCCATGATTTGCTCAATAAAATGTGCAGGCTAATTGTTATTTATGCTATACAAAGAGGTCATAGTATTGAGTGTTCCCCTGATGATATCCTCAGATACTTTAGTATTCTGCTTTTTGGTGTATATTTATTTCTCCAGTTATCTGCCTCTTGCACCTTGATCCTCATCTCAGTCCATTCCTTCCGGACTTCGACAACCCTCTTAGTTCCCGTTTTTCCTATCGTGTACCCGTATCAGGTTTCGTTCCTGTGCCGCACAGACGAATGTTTTGGGAAACCCGTGCAGATTCTCACAATGCTCTCGTTCCTTCCGCAATGACAAGGGACAGATTTGAATTAATTCACAGATTTTTTTATTTGAATGATAACTCGAATTATGAAATCACAGATCGTATTTACATCAGGCCACTCATGGAACATCTCGACGAGACATTTCAAGAATCTAGGGGATAAGTTTTCACTTGACGGGGCCATGGAGCCTTATTACGGCCGTCACTGTGCCGAGCAGTTCATTAGAGGGAAGCCGGTATGTTACGGATTCTAATTTTCGTGTCTTGCTACCTCAGAAGGTTACCTCTTGAAATCTAAACCATATAAGAGTGCGTCAGGGAATGAAAATGAGGAAATGGCTCTTGGTTCGGGTGTTAGTGAGAGACTGTGTGGGATATCTACCACATCAGAGTGCAGTATTCATTGACAATTATTTTAATTCTCTACCTTTATTGGAGGGCAATCTCTTGCCCTTGGGATGGGAAGCCGATCCTAAAGGCGGAAGAACCTACAGGTCAACGGCATGAGGATGTAGAAAGCAACGGGAAACTACAACGTTAAAGATCGTACTATGTATAGTACCCATGCCGAGTTCTGATAAAAGAGCTGATTCTACCGATCAATGGAAATCGGAAGCCAAGATCCGGCAGGAGTGGAAATACAGCGAGACCTCTCCGGTCATCCCCCGAAATCCTCGCAAGGAAAATAATACATTTTTTTTATTGGCACATGGAATGTTAAAACATTGCTCAAACTGGGAAGATTGGAGGAACTATAAAATTCAATGGTGAAGAACAGATTAGATGTTCTAGGTGTATGTGAGACAAGATGGGCCGCCAATGGTGACTTCAGATCTGAGGACTTTGGAATAATTCATAGTGGCAACAACAGATCCTTGAGTAGAGGAGTGGCAATTGTATGGAGAGGTAAATGGGTCCACAGTGTTGAGAACACCTATCATATTCATGATAGAACCTAATGGTGAAAGTAAAAGCCAGGCCAGTAGACTTGGTCTTAATACAAGTGTATTTCCCCACTACCAACAGAAAAGATGACGATGTAAACAAGATGTATGCAAACATCGAAGAACTATTTAAAATTGTGGACAAGAACGCCAATGTGATTTTGAGGGAGGATTTTAATGCTTCTGTAGGTTCAAATGAAAATGTTCAATACAGTGGTAAATTTGGTCTGGGAGAAACAAATTCGAGGCAGAAGATGTCAGAATTTTGTGAGTAGTACGAGATGGTTATATCAAACATATGTTTTGAGGTTCCCAAAAGAAGACGTTATACTTGGAAGGCTCCTGGAGATGCAAGAAGAGACCAGATTGACTGTATAGTGGTTAAACAGAAGTACAGAAATCAAATGAAATCCAGTCATAGTTATCCAGGTGTTGAAATCGACAGTGATCGCATTCTTGTTCAGTTAAATGTGATGTCAGATTCAAAAAGTTCCAAAACTCAAGACAGAAGAAGTGGTGCCTAATAAACTTCAAGATTCTAGTGTGTTACAAGCATTCAAGAACGCTACCAAAGTGAAGAAAGGTAACTCGGGATGCGATGCTACAAAAAGTGGCTTAGAGATAGCTGCTACCCAAGTCCTCGGTAGTGCAAAATTAGAACCAAGGAAACCATGGATGACCTCAGAAATTCTAGAGCTTACTGAAGAAAGGAACAGATTAAGGAAAATACAATTTGAACAATACAACGCATTTAAAAACTTTATAACAATAAAATGCCGACTAGCCAAAGACAACTGGATGAAAGAAGTGGAGAAATCGAAAATGATTTGAAGAACGGGTATTCTGATAAAGCATGCGTTAAAATAAAATCTCTGGGCTACAAGAAAAAAACTAAAAGCAATCTCGTTAAAAATACAGGTGGAAAACTGCTCTTTCGAATAGAAAATGCATGTGGCCGATGGAAAGAATACCTTGAAAACTTATATGATGGAGAATATACTGTTAATATTGAAGGATATTTGGAGGATGTGGAATCAGTTCAAGAATCGACAGAAGACAGCCCGTCACTACAGCAGAGTTCGATGCAGCACTCTCTAAACTAAAACAGAACAAAGCCACTGGTGTGGATGCCATACCAGCAGAACTCTTGAAAAACTGTGATGGTACCATGAAAAATTGTCTGAAGTGATTACTGAATGCTACGAACAAGGAACCTTACCAACTGATTTTATTAAAAGCAGAACAATTCACTCCCCAAAAAATGAACTGCATGAGATTGTTCGAATTATAGAACATTAGCGATCCTTTCTCACGTTTCTAAGATTGTACTTATCATCATTAAAGATGGAATTAGAAGGAAAATAGAACAACAATTGGATAACAATCAATATGGCATTAGAACACAGAAAGGAACTAGGGAGGCTATTTTAGCATTACGTCAAATTCTGGAAAGAAGGGCAGAAGTCAACAGGAAACATTACCATAGCATTTATTGATTTGGAAAAGGCCTTTGATAATGTTGAGTGGAAATTGCTTTTTTCTGGTAATGAGGAATATAGAACTTGACTGGAAAGACAGGCGCCTTATTCCTAATCTATGTGAAACTCAAATCACGGAAGTTAATGGTACTACAACAGAAGCAAAAATTAGAAGAGGAGTGCGACAAGGCTGTCCAATGTCACCATATCTCTTTAACCTGTTTATAGAAAAGGATATGAGTAAGATGCTAAGAACATTCAATATATCCTTAGAAAAATTTAATTTAAACTAAAAATAAATATAAAGAAAACAAAGTTTATGATAGTAGACAAAAGAAGCCTACAGCCAGAAAACGCTTAAAATTAAATAACACACCGATAGAACAAGTCACAGAATTCCCCTATTTGGGTAGTGTAATTACCTCTGATAATAGATCCCTTTCAGAAATCAAAAAAAGAATAGTGGTAGCAAAAAACAAAAGACCATCAAAATAAGAAAAACGTATTGCTAAACAACCATCTCAGTTTGGAAACCAGTAAATCATTTCCCAAGACCTTTGTTTGGAGTGTGCTACTGTATGGGTGCGAAACCTGGACATTAGGGAAACATGAAGAAACAAAACTCGAAGCTGTTGAAATGTGGTTTTGGAGAAGAATTACAAAAACAAGTTGGAGATAAAAAACAAATGCCTGTATCGATGTATATTAAATACGATAAAGAAGAGGTAAACAAAGTTCCTTGGACACGTACCCTGAGACATGACACACTTCTCCAAACCATCATTGAAGGTAAAGTACTGGGAAAGAGACCGGGGGGCCATTAAGGATGCCATACATCAAGAACTCCGTCGGTGAACTGGCAATTGGCTCATTTGGCAACATGAAGAGGCTAGCAGGAGATCGTCAGATGTGGCTACAGCGACAAGGCATTGCCTTTAGTAGATGATGATGATGATCGTTATTGGGGAGTTGTTTAAAGATAAAGGCTACAATGTACAAGAGCCGATCGGATTGAGAAAGCACCCCTCAGAGCCAAGAGGAACGTTTCATGCCATACGAGTCGAACAAAGTTCGCTTACTTTGATCAGATTGCATGACAACAGCCAAGTTACCATGGCAACTAAGGTTGAAGAGGCTGCAGTACTTGGGAAAGGACAGTGTCGAAGATGGACTCGTCAGCAATGGAAACAGGTATGTACCACAGCCAACTTTGATACAGGAGTACAATGGCCATATGGGTGGCGTTGATATTTCTGACAAGCTGAAAGGAGCACACCGGCTGAAAATTAGAAGCAGGAATGGTACTGGCCGCACATTCGATTCTGGATCAACAGTGCAGTAGTCAACACCTGACTCCTGTATCGCCGGTTTGAGGATATGCCTTTACTGGAATTTACAAGACGCATAGTAACGGCTATGCTCACGGGGGCAGAATATTTAAGTCCTCGAAGAGTGCGTCCTGTCGCTCTTATGACAACAGGGTTGCCATATCGAACGTCTCTGCTCAAGAGCATCAGGGGAAAACGTTGGCACGTAAATTTGTGAAACTCAGTATTTAAGTTAAAAGGGGAAAGAAAATAAGCTGAAAATTATTTTATGAACTCAAGGGAACTAGGTGTTTAGAGGGAGCTCATCTTGGTATTCGCAGCGAAACGGGAAATCGGCGGCACTTAAATATGTGTAACCCAGTTTCTAAGTTCAAGATAAAAGGGAGAAGAAATTAAGCCGAAAATTAAGCATAGTTTATTTTTGTTTCTTCCTCAGCCTCATCCGTACAGTTAATAAATTACTGTATTAATGTTAAAGAAAGAAATAGTACACGTAGACTAATTAATCACATGTAACACTAACACACGACAAGAACGCGCTGATATAAAGCCCAAGAAACACACACAACACATAAAGAGACGTCTTCTCTACAACAGTAATAAGCTGCCAGAATTCACACAGTAAGGGAGTACGCATTACATGTACCAGAGCGACACAGAAGGGAAATGAAGTACGGCAACAAAGCGATGGCCTTTCGCCATTGTGCTTCCTCCCTGCGAATGTATTTTATGAAATAGAAAAGTTTCAGTAGTTGTTTTATTAATATATGGAGAAATAAAATGCCTCAACATTTTACTTTCTTTCATAATACAATATAAAGTAAATTATAATATTCCTAAATCGTGAGGAATTATGGGTATTTAAGAGGGGGTATGTTCATTTCTTGTAGGTAGATAAGAGCAGTACTGTTTTCTTAACATATCCAATATCCAATATTGTTGAAGCATAATGTGGAGTATTTGCTTGCAGGTTCTTGATTAAATACAGTACGATTGACGTAACCGTCTGGTAGATGCTGCTGTTGGTTCTCAACGACGCTGTGGAGCATGTGGGAAATGTGCCAAGCTTGAATTCATAAAGTGCAACGTTGGACTTCATCCGAAAAAGTGCTGTGTTCAGCTCCATATGAAGAAGTGATTACTAAGTGGTGATGGAGAGAATCATGAAAACAAACAATACGATATTTTCTGTGGTTATTGCTACTAATAAGTTTCTGTTGTATTACGAAACAACAGGAGGCTTCAAAATTCGTTTCAGATCATGCCAACACATCATGTGATATCGTGGGAATTAAGGACTTTCCCGGCGAGTATTCCTTGCCCCAGCGGGTTCAGAATTATTTAAATTCCATCTATAAGATCAGTATTCTGTTTTAGTGTTAATTTATGTCGCAATAAATTATTGTTGTTCCTAGGAAATCATAAATATGTTACCCCCTACAGCCCAGCGAATTCATGCGCTAAAAAATTGATCCTAAAAATTGACAAATTCAGATTTTTTTATATCATTGCCTCGAGGATTGGTTCTAGATGCTATGTTGAAAGAAGTTCCAGAAGACTTGAAAAAAATCTGGGCATTAATGGGTTAATGAAACAAACCAAATCCAAAAAAGACAAAAGGTGAAGATAATAAATATCACGCTGGAGAGATGTGCCGTTGGGCGTCACAACACGTATGGAAAGACATGACCCGGAATAAATATGACCCGTCACCCTTCATATGAACAATGCTTAAGTCAGTGGTTACGCCTTTAGGGGTTAAACCAGCATTCCATCTCCAAGGGTAGTTATTCAAAGTTATACGTAAGCTATTTGGGTTATGTTCTAAGAATCTGACGATAAATAAACATCCCCAAATTTCAGCCTCTTATCTAAGTAGAAAGTGCAGAAATCACTGATTACAGCTTTAGGGGTCAAATCCTAACTCCACCCCCTCCCCTTAGGGGTTGTTATGAAATTTATATGTACATACAGTACTGTAGTTCTAAAAAGACAAGATAAATAAAGGTCCTTATCCACATCGACTTCCATTTGTCCTCCTTAATATCACGAAAATATTCCGCAACACTTTCTCGGGACTTGATCTTAAAAATTAATTTGGACTTTCAGGAAACTTATAAGCCCATGAAAACTATACGTCATCGCTTTGAAGAAAAAGATCCGACTGGGTGAAACACTACTTACTGTTGCGTTCTTATGCTGAGCCCCAATTTTTAAATCCCCACCCAGACTAGCCCCCTCAGGTTATTTTGGAAATTTTCAATGTTTCTATGGATCCTGAGGGCATGAAATCCTCTCTGATACGAAGTTTTAAGTTTGTACGATGTATAGAAGTACCTCATTAATTCATGTATATTTTCATTTTTATACTTTTGTGCAGATCGCTTCACATCGAGTTTCGTTTATTAGTATTCCTTGATATCTCGCAACTTTCTCTCAACATTTTCTCGGCGTTTGATGTTAAAACTTAATTATGGACTTTCAGGAAACTTTTAAACCCATGAAAACTAGAGGTCATCGATTTGGAAAAATATATCCAAGTGGGTGAAAGAAATGCTTACACTTGCGTTCTTATGCTGAGCGAAAATTCTGACCCCCCCCCCGCCCCCAAACAGCCTGGCTCCTTCGGGGAATTTTGAGAATTTTCGATTAGGGAATTTATCAGCTTCTCTGGTACCAAGTTTTAAGTTTCTAAGAAGCCTGGAAGTACATTATTAATTCAAGTCAATTTTCATTTCTATACCCTGATTTCATAATAATAATAATAATAATAATAATAATAATAATAATAATAATAATAATAATAAATGTTATTTGCTTTACATCCTACTGACTACTTTTTTACGGTTTTCGGAGACGCCGAGGTGCCGCAACTGAGTCCCGCAGGAGTTCTTATACGTGCCAGTAAACCTACCGACGCGTGGTTGACGTATTTGAGCACCTTCAAATACCACCGGACTGAGCCAGGATCGAACCTGCCAAGTTGGAGTCAGAAAGCCAGCGCCTCAACCGTCTGAGCCACTCATCCCGGTCTTTTATTCATATATATATATATTCACACGGCGTGAATAAAATGAGAGTTTTATCTGTACATTGCTCAGAATTAGAAAATAATGGTATTTCTGTATCGGTCAACAGTAACAAGGAAATGCACTTTTTACTTTTCCGTAATGTCTGTCTGTCTGTCTGTCTGTCTGTCTGTCTGTCTGTCTGTCTGTCTGTCTGTATGTATGTATGTATGTATGTATGTATGTACACGCATCACGAGAAAACGGCTGAAGAGAATTTAATGAAAATCGGTATGCAAAGTCAGGGATGAGCCTCACCAATCTAGGCTATAAATCATTTTATTCACACTGAGTGAAATGGTAGTTTAGGGGCACGCCTAAAATGTAATTCTCAAATATTTATATTATTAGTGGTCCTATCGATAAATACTATATAACTAAAGTTATACAGAATTAAATCTCCGATCAGTTATGTTATGCATTTTTACTGTACCGGCTATGATAACACACATATTCATGAATTTGTATTTTTGTTGCAAAGTCCATATCAACGCCGAGCCACGAGAAAATGGGTTAAGAGAATTTAAAGAAAATCGGTATGTAGAGTTGGGGAATAAGAAACTACAGTCTAAGCTATAAACAATTTTATTCACCCTGGATGAAAATGTTGTTTAGGGAAAGGCGCCTAAAATGTAATTTTTAAATACCTATTTTATTGGTCCCATCGAAAAGTACTGCATAGCAAAAGTTTTACCATACCGGCTATGATAAGAGTGGTATTTCAGAGTCGGAAGGAAACTGCGAAGGCCTACAGTATCGAAAGCGCATAACACTGATCAACAATGACATTACATTGACCATTGTTCGTTGTGATGTTCTTTGTCTCTTATGCTGCCACTCAATTCCGACAGATGGGATTACTGCTGCATACCACGTAAAACAGCCCTGACTGAATATTGTCGGGAAATAGCTGGGGAGTTCGAAAACATTCTTTAGCATGCCATTCCTCTGGTTCATACGTGTTCTGATACTGCTGGTACGTAACACATCGGTTCATCATAGTATTCCAGATACTCGATCCCTACTCTGACGCGCTATTTTGAATGAGCAGTGTGCAAACTTAAGGCAAAGGCTCTTAGTAGTAGTAGTAGTAGTAGTAGTAGTAGTAGTAGTAGTAGTAGTAGTAGTGGTGGTACAGTAGTAGTAGTAGTAGTAGTAGTAGTAGTAGTAGTAGTAGTAGTAGTAGTAGTACCTGGTCTCGAATTACAATTTAAGCCTATTCCGAATTATAGTACCACAATAATTCACTAAATAACTCAACATTCAACCCTGAAAAGAGCCGTTTCTTAAGAAAAGCTTCTTCCCCTTCATTGTATTAAATTCTACATTCATTTTATTCCAAATTACCAGTGAAGAGGGGGTTTGTCCTCTGGCTTGGAGGAAAAATTTGCTTCCAAGTTAGATAGATTTTTCCGCCTCCAGTGTAGTGAACTGAGATTTTCCGACTCATCGGGTACTCCTAGGAAACAGATTAGTAAAAGGGCATTGTTTTTGCCCTGGGACTTTCCACTATTCGACGCCACCCCCCCCCCCTTACCCCGCCGAAAAAAGACGAAGAGTGCTCACGGAACACGACTGTCTGCGGCCTGGTCATTCCAGCTCTGGAACTTTGGACTGTTAGATCGGCAGCGTAGTACTGTTCGTTAAAAGTGAGAAAATAGGTGGTTTTTCATTTGTTCGAGTATTTCATATGAATGCATTGCTTTTAATCGCGCCGTTCCTACTGACGTCATTGTAATGACCTCAATATACATCTGAGGATGTAAAAAGGCAGGTGGTGAGTGAGTGTCTGCCATTATAATGAAAACTCCCCGACTTGATTGTGACTGATAGTAGGCAAGTCTTCACATGACAAAAGATAGAGAATCCCTGTCGCGTTTCTGGGGTAACGTAAAGAGCTATGCAATTTAGTGCAATCTCACTCACAATGTGTACACTACTTACGATAATTCTGTATACAGCGTAGAATTCCGTAGCGAAGCACGGGTACATTAGCTAATCGAGTATAAAATCGTTGTGCCTATACAGATGGCCTGTTAACTTCTCTTCATTATTGTTTTCAATGGGGCTCTCTACTCACCAACTTTCCTCAGAACTTCATTTGTCAGCCTTGCCGTCCACGAGATTTTCTGCATTCTCCTCCAACACCACATTTCAAATGCTTCATGTCTTCTCTAATCGCATGTGCCAAGTGTCCAAGTTTCTGAGCCGTACAGTGCCACACTCCAGACAGAGCATTTTATAAATGCATTTTTGGTCCATGCATTTAAGTTCCTTGATGTAAGAAACATCCGTTCGTTGAAATTTTTGCTTCCGCAATTCTGCTTTTTATGTCTGCTGAACTTTTGCCATCTGATGTGATTTCGCTTCCTAAATAGGTGAACGTAGTAACTTGTTTCAGTAGTACATCGTTAACCCTAATGTCAGTTGTAATTTGCTGGCGAGTGAACACCATGACCTCTGCCTTCTTTGTGTTGATTTACATTTACATTACTTTTCTCGCAGGATCTTATCCATTCCTGTTAACGCTTTTTGCAGATTTTCTTCATTCTCTTCAATGATAGCAATGCCGTCAGCAAACCTTATCGTTTTAATTTCTACTCCATTGATCGCAATTCCTTCCATAGCCTGTTTACATTACTTAATTCCCTCCTCAATATACAAGTTGAATAGCACTGGTGATAAATTGCATCCTTGGCGTACTCCATTCTTTATGTCCATTCTTTTGTAGTTGTGATAGTACATGTATCATACCCTCGCGCTATACGTAGAGGTGAGAGATATCATTGTCAGTATTCGATTTTTTATTATTATTATTATTATTATTATTATTATTATTATTATTATTATCTGCATTTCAATTGTATATTTTGTCATTAATATTTGTAAGATGGGAGGTCTCCATATATGTAGTATGAGTAATTTGTTTTGACCATACGGCTGGGAAAACATTGCTATACTGGAACTTGGAAACTTTGCATGACTCATGTATATATCCCAGTCTGATGAGATGAGCTTGTGTTGTACTAGGAAAGTTCTATGACTCATGTGAAACACCCCAGAGAGTTTATGTCTAGGGACCAAGAAAGAGTTCACGGCGTGGTTTTGTCAAGAGGATCTACCAGGATTGGCTGGCCAGGATCAATCCAGACGTATCATGTGAGAGGAAGGGGAAAGCTGATGTCTATAAAGGTTGATCAAATGGCGGGAATGGCACTGTATGAGAAGGAAGTAGTGAGGACACACTGTACGGGGATGAAGGAATGCGAACACACACGGGAGTGAAACTGGATATACGGTTCTGGAGTAACACTGCTGCACTATACTGGACTGGACTTCAAACGTTTGTGGAACGTAGTCTTGTTTGTGGAACGTAGTATTTTTATGTTTGTGAGAAGTGACTGGCATACAACTTAGTATTGTATCATTTTGTGGGGGCCTGGTATTACATGTTGAAAGCTAGGAGGTGCTCTATTTCAGACTTTCCATAATTTATGCTCAGGAACGGCAAGCGTGTGTTGCTCAAATGTATATATCTCTACAACAAGTGTTAAAGTCTGTGAACACAGTATTACGAGGTACAGTATCTGTGGGATTTTATAAGTGCTGATTATAAGAATCGGCAAGTCGTGTTGATACAGAGACCGTGAAGGGTTCTTATATACATATATGTACATTGTTCAACGAACTAACTACAAATGGTAGCATAGTTCTCGCTTTCGTTTTCCCACTGTTTTCATTGTAGTAAATATGGAGTCTTCCAGGATTTTTTTTTTTGTATTATAAGTGTATTTTGGTGTGTTGATGAGGTGCTCATGCATGGATTTTATTGAGAATATGCTTAGATATTTTAGAATCAGTGGAGTTATTGATGAACCTAGGTGCAGTTCCTACCTATTTAGTCATTTTCACAAGGTTAGGTAAGGCCTGAAGCAGATGTACCAGTACGCAGCATTATGTACACGCCCTGGGATATAAAGAATTATCATGCTCTATCTAAATTCGAGGGATCCATTCTGGTGAACTCTGGCGCCCATACCACGAACTTTTCGATTAATTATGTTTATTAATTTAATGTATTTCAAGTATTTTATTCATTTACATATTTTTATTTATGATACTTTATTATCATTTCTTATTATTCTTCTTCTTCTTCGTCCGAATTTGGCCAACTGTGGACCGCATAGAACTTAAGGCTTGTTGGCCTTTCTTCTTTTCTCTTCCCAGAACCTTTTCATTCTCTCGCTTCGTATTTTTCTCTCCTCCTCAGAGATTATCCGGTTGGGTTTTTTTTAGGTGGTTTGTCCTCAAAAAATTTGATTTTGTTGATTATGTTCACCCTTTATATTTATAATGTCTTTTTGATTTATGTACAGTTCAATACTATCCGTCTGTCTCTGAAATCTAGACCAACATTAGTTACAATTTTCATCAACACATTCCAATTCACATTATCGAAGGCTTTCTGCAAGTCCACAAATGCAACAAACAGCAATCGTTTTTCAGGTCCAGCATTTTATCTACAATGTCTTAACATTAAAGTAGCTTCCCCTGTTCCCCTATTCCGTATAAATCCAAACTGGTCTTCATCTAAATTCTGTTCAATTTTGCTGTTTCTTCGGTTGTATAATATTACTGTTAATATTTTAGACATGTGTGATAATAGGCTCAAGGTACGATGTTCTTCACATTTTAGAGTACTGGTTTCTTTGGTATTGGGATTATGATGCACATTTTAAAATCTTCCGGTATTTCTCCAGTTTTATATACTTCGTGATTAATTTGAAGGTATAACTATGTGTTTCATCATCAAATCCTTTTATAATTTCTCCAGTTATTTCATCACATGGTGTTTTATTGTTCTTCAGTTCTTTCACAACCTTAGAATATTCTTTTGTTAATGAGAGTCCTAACTGATCATTTGTTACATTTTCTTCGTTTTCAAGGTTTCTTATCTCAGTTGGATCTTCATATAATTCTTCTTTGTAACGTTTCCATCTCTCTCCCACTTCCTTGTTCTCAACTACCAGTTTTCCAATTTTGTCTAACGTGTTATTACTTTGGCTTCCTAATCAGTACATATGCTGTTCCTACATTTCCCTTCTCTAGCTTTTCTTCTACTTCCTTGCATTGTCTCATTATACGTTCTTCTTTAGTCTTCTTTGCTTCCCTATTGACCATGTTTCGGAGTCTTTTACAGTATTTAATTCCTTCTTCACTTTTTGGATTGTTTTTTTTTTCTTCCATACGTTCTAGTACATATTCATTAATATATGGTTGTTTTACATGTTTCATTTTCTTTCCTATTTCCTGGTCAGCTGCTTCTAGGACTGAGTGTTTCAGACCAATCTATTTCTCATTTACTGTACCATTTGGTATTTCTTTAACTTTCTGCTGTGCCAGTTTTTTATACATTCCTTAACACGGTCTTGTCCTAACTTTTTGACATCGTATTTGCAGTATTTTTGGCACTTTTTCCTTAATCTTAGGTCAAATTTTAACAGAATTACATTGTGGTCACTTACTGCATCAGCGGCTAGATAACTTCTACACTGTTTAGCTTTGTTGCGGTATCTTCCTCTTACCATTATATAATCTATTTGGTATCGGGCTCTGTCACCGGGTGCAGTCCAGGTGTATATTTTTCTCTTAAGCTGCTGGAACCATGAGTTTGCAATTATTAGTCCTTTCCCTTTACCAAAGTCAACTAGTTGCCCTCTTTCATTTCTCCAGCCAAGTCCTTATTTACCCACAGTATTTTCATCTTCCTCTTCACCTACGGATGCATTCCGGTCTCCAAGTATGATGAGGTTGTCTTTATCTTTAACTATTTCCATTACTTCCTCTAGTTGTACATATACTTGGCCCACTTCTTCATCAGCATGACTGGATGTTGGCATGTATACTTGTATTATTACCGTGTCAATTGCTTCATTTTCCATTCTTACCATTACTATTCTATCATTGTATTGCACATAGCTCTTAACTCGTGTGCCTACGTTTTTCCTTAGTATTATTCCTACGCCTGCGTAACTTCCTTCCTCTCCGGAGTATATAATTCTAAAATTACCACTCCAAGAGTCTCCTTTCTCAGGCCATCTTATTTCGCTTATTCCTAGTATGTCTATATCATGTTCATCCATCTCCTTTTTTACATTCTCAAGTTTTCCACAGATGTTAAGGACCTTATGTTCCATGTTACTATTTTGACATGTCTTGTGGTTTTTTTTTTTTTTATATATTGTCCCCAGCCGAAGATCCGAATTGGGGATTAATTTCACACCGTATTGTTCAGTGACAAAGCCTAACCTCACTGCTGATAAACAAGGGATATCCAAGAGAATCTTTAATAGAGTGGTTTCCCTCTTGCCTTCTCCATTCTATGCTGTTGACCTTGTTGTTTCTTCCGCCTTTAGGAGCGATTTCACCCCCCAAGGGCTAAAGAGTGTCATATCCTACACCCACTCAACCACCCTTAGGAGACGTTGGTACTTGGTAAAGGGGGTTCCTTCATCCCGGGGGATACTCAGTCTCTGTATTCGTTAGCCGTTTGCTATGCAACCGTTGGTTGCCCCCTCTCTACCGTGGGGAGGTGAATGTCAGGACTTTCCTTTCATTTAGGACCATAATGGCATTTTCTAGAATCTCCAGTACTTTCAGAGAGTGGCATGATGGTAAATGGGATTTTTAAAATCAGGTTATAAGTTTCACCAAGAGGAAAAGTCCTCTCAGTTTTACTTACTGTGCCGATGGGGTGAAATACTTCACGGGGATCACTGTTAAGTACCTAGGTGTTAATATACGAAAAAATCTTTACGAAGTTGTAAGTAAAGGTTAAAGATCTCTCCATATGGTTATGAGGGTATTTAGAGGTTGTGGTAAGGGATGTAAATGAAAGGGCGAATAAGCCTCTGCTAAGACCCCAATTAGAGTACGGTTCCAGTGTATGGGGCCCATTCCAGGATTATTTGATACAAGAACTATAAAAGATCCAAAGGAAAACAGCAGGATTTGTTCTGGGTGATTTCCAACAAAAGGAGTATTGTTACGAAAACGTTGGGAATTTAAAAATAAGGCCGTGAGCTGCTCGACTAAGCGTTATGTTCCTGCTGTCAGTGGAGATAAGCGTGGAATGACAGACGAATAAGCTTCAGTGGAGCTTTTAAAGGTAGAAAACAAACTCTGAAGATAAAGATGGGGTTCAAGAGAAAAAATAGGGACAAATGGTTATTTATAGGACTCGAACTGGATTGGAATAATCTATCAAGTGTGATAGATCTACTATATGTAGAGGTGAGAGATATCATTGTCAGTATTCGATTATTATTATCTGTATTTCATTTGTATATTTATTCTTATTTGTAAGCTGGAAGGTCTCCATATGTAGGTATGAGTAATTTGTTTTGTACATACGGCTGAGAAAACATTGCTATATTGGACTATGGTAATTTGTATGACTAATGCAGGCATCCCAGCGTTTGATGACATGTACTTGTTGTCATCGGGAAGTTCGATGAATCATGTGAATAGCCCAGAATCACATGAGATTGTTGATGTTGTACTCGGAAAGTTCTATGACTCATGTGAAACACTCCAGAGTTTGTTATTTTCTTGGGGCCAAGAAGAAGTTCACGGCATGGTCTTGACTCATGATTGGCTGGCCAGGATCAATTTAGGCGTATCATGTGAGAGAAAGGTGAATGCTGATGTCTATAAAGGTTGATCAAACGGCGGGAACCAGACAGTGCCAGAATTAAATAGTGCTAACACTGTACGGGGATGAAGGAGTGCGAACACACACGGGAGTGAAACTGCTTATACGGTACTGAAGTGACACTGCTGCGCTATACTGGGCTGGACTTCAAACGTTTGTGGAACGTAGTATTTTTATGTTTGTGAGAAGTGACTGACATACAACTTAGTATTGTATCATTTTGTGGTGGCCTGGTATTACATGTTGATGAATGCTCAGGAACGACAAGCGTGTGTTGCTCAAATGTATATATCTTTACAATAAGTGTTAAAGTCTGTGAACAGAGTACACTAGAGTCCCGTTAATCCGAACCCCGTTAATCCGAAAGTCCGGTTAATCCGAACTGAAATATTCATTTTTTAAAAATATCCTTAATGAAATGAAAGAACATGTTATAGAATGAAGACTTACTTGCATTTTATTAGTCATATTTTATAAGAATAAATGGAAACATAATTACTCATCATAAACCATCAATCACTGGTCGTTTATCTTTACAAAGTGTGTTAGTTTCTGTTGCCGTAGTGATTGGAACCTACTCGAAGATACAGTGTAAAACCAGCGTCTCATAAATATCACATCAGTAAACGCTAAAGAATGGACATTTCAAATTACAGTATGTACTGTACTGTATTGTAGAAACTATTTTCCTCAGACGGTTGAGACACTGACCTTCTGACCCCAACTTGGCATGTTCGATCCTAGCTCAGTCCAGTGGTATTTGAAGGTGCTCAAATACGTCAGCCTCGTGTAACTAGATTTACTGGCAGTTAAAAGAAATCCTGCGGGAGAAAATCCCGGCACCTAGGCGTCTCCGAAAACCGTAAAAGTAGTTAGCGGGATGTAAAAACGATAAGATTATTATTGGAAAATATTTTCTGGTTAATCCGAAAATTTCGTAATCCGAACAGACTCTGGTCCCAATTAGTTCGGATTAACAAGACTCTACTTTATTACGAGGTACAGTATCTGTGTGATTTTATAAGTGCTGATTTTGAGAATCGGCAAGTCGTGTTGATACAGAGACAGTGAAGGATTCTTATATACATATATGTACATTGTTCAACGAACTAACTACAAATGGTGGCTTAGTTCTCGCTTTCGTTTTCCCACTGTTTTCATTGTTGTTGTTGTTGTTGTTGTAAATATGGAGTCATCCAGCAATCTTTCGTTTGTATATTATAAGTGTATTTTGGTGTGTTGATGAGGTGCTCATGTACGGATTTTATTGAGAATATAGTTATATATTTTAGAATCAGTGGAGTTATTGATGAACCTAGGTGCAGTTCCTACCTATTTAGTCGTTTTCACAAGGTTAGGTAAGGCCTGAAGCAGATGTACCAGTACGCACCATTATGTACACGCCCTGGGATATAAAGAGTTATCATGCTCTATCTAAATTCGAGGGACCCATTCTGGCGAACTCTGGCGCCCATACTACGGACATTTCGATTTATGTTTATTAATTGTATTGCGTTTTTAAGTAATTTCATTTATTTATATTTTTTATTTATGATATTTTATGATCATTCATTAATACTAACAGTAAAAGTTACACACGAGACATGTTCGATATATATTTCCAAGTTCTCCGAAATACTAGGAAAGACTAGATAAACAACTGACAGAGAATCTGCCACCTGGATGATAGCCCTAAATGCAGATCAATGACGGCCGATTGACTGATCGATCACTTGTAATTTTATACGACTGCTAATATCGTGATCAAAGCCATGGAACCTCCAGTTGTATGTGGAATCCGAATCACAAAAAGTGACTTTTAATTTCAAAACTCACATGCGTAAGATAATCCCATCATACAGGTCATCCAGAAGAATTTGACGGGAGTAAGCGTGGATATACGCTGAAAAGGCACAATCAGAACAAATATCTCGAGAGGCTACCCAACAACGAACCACTTAACTTGACCAACCAAGTCTCATGTCACATGGCTGATTGAAACATGAAGCTTAGTACAAAAGGAGTATTTTAAACAAGATAACAACTGCAACAGATGCACACTATTCAAATTATGTACCAAACGTACCCTTTAACAAAGACTTCATTCGGGTCCACGCTGAAAGCTCTTGTAGAAGATACGTTCACTATAGTAGCAAACGACAGGAGAGCATCAAGGGTTGAAGAACGAATGAAGAATATTACGTCACACGTAAAACAGGCCGAAGTAAGACAAATGAAAATGAACATCTACGGTTCTTTTTTGTTTTGCTAGTGGCTTTACATCGCAGACACACATAGGACTTATGGCGACGATGGGATAGGAAAGGCCTAGGAGTTGGAAAGAAGCGACCGTGGCCTTAAATAAGGTACAGCCCCAGCATTTGCCTGGTGTGAAAATGGGAACCCACAAAAAACCATCTTCAGGGCTGCCGACAGTGTGATTCCAACCATCTCCCGGATGCAAGCGCACAACCGCACGCCTCTAAACGCACGGCCAACTCGCCCGGTCATCTATGGTTCTAATACAACCGATAAGCATAGATAAGGTTAAAACGTACTCAAACAGGAACAAAATATGGAGTTCTTAAATTCTCATACTGTACCCACTAACGACAGACACCGTACTGCGACCGAAATTTAGAACACCGCTACTGCATTTACCGTATGACCAAGTAATAATATGCCCCTGGCTAAGTATGCTTACCTGTCCGAAGTGTGTTCCTGCGCCCTGCGGACAGCTAGGGATGGCTGCCTCTTGGAAGAAGATACTTAGCGCCGTCTAAAAAGAAAGGAAGACAAATGAGGTACGTGTCGATCTCCGCGAAATCATACTGTATTTGACGGCATAATCTGCCAACTTCAATAATAATTTAATATAATTGGTTCACCAGGTTTCCTTGATACACCAACAGGATGTACTGCAGTTCTGCAAAGCACGCACACTTCCGTACCAAGTCATTTCAGTACAATATAATTTGCCATTAGGAATTCCACTCGTTATATTAACAAGCGCATTAGTTAAGGACAGGGTGAGTTAGAAATACGGCTATCTGTTTGATCAGTTGCAGATATTTGATTATAACTCTTACAGACGGAAGAATGGCACCGTCAGAGAGTTAAAGCCCCTTACTATCGACACACAACACTGCTGAGTATGCAGCAGCAACAAGTTACCATAGCTGCATGGGCGATTGTTTTCAGAATGATCGTGAGGCTGCAAGACGCGCGAGACGTGATTTTAACTTAACATTACTACTGTCGACTGTGGGAAAGTGGAGCCAACGATTGCTGACAACAGGAAACATTCAGAAGGGAAAGCCTCCTGGAAGACATCGCAGCAGCAGCAACAATAGAAAGGATCGTGGAAGCGTTCGGGAATAGCCCTCGGAACTCAACACCCCAAGGTGCCTGTATGTTCCACCAATCTCCGGGAAGATAGGTGGTTTGTGTCGTACCGATACCGGTGTCTCTCTTCGGAGCTCCTCTGTCGGTCTGTTGTGAAAGCGATCCGTTATATGTTCTATCTGTAGTTGTATCCAGTATAGGTGGTTTTTACATGTATTTGTTAGTAATTAGTGAGTGGTGAGAGAGCGGACGTTTGGTCACCCATCCATTAGGTGACCACGTCAGAAGTTGTTTAACTACGAGTACGCTATTGTAAATGTTTCTGTAATTAGTGTTTTGGTATGTGTGAGTTGAGTGTAAGCGTATTAGTGTACGTTAATATGTGTGTGTGTGTGTGTGTGTGTGTGTGTGTGTGTGTGTGTGTGTGTGTGTGTGTGTGTGTGTGACTAAGAGTCGGTTCCTCGTTCAGTGTTGGCTGACACAGTATAATATTGATGTTGATACGATGTGATTCGCCCTGATTGGGTGACCAAGCCGGGTTTTTCACAGCTTAATGTTGCGTTTAGTAGTTTGCGATGCTGCATCTTATATTTAGTCGCTAACTTATTAATTAATACGTATATGCCTGCGGATTTATTTAGGTTTTGCATTTTGATGGGAGCTATCGTCGATTTTGGGTATTCAAGAACTGCTTCTCATGAGAAGAGTGTAATAGCAGTGGATGCAAGAACGTGACATCAATCAGTCCAGTGTGTGTCTTGTTTTCAGACGTGAGAAGTACAGAACTTTCAAGCCGATCTGTGTTCATGAACCGAGTGAAGATGGCCCTGACAGGCGGTTGTAACTGTCTGAATTTGTGTTAAGGGAATGTAAAACTGACTAATCTTGGTACCAAAAAAATTCATTTTTCAGACGAAGTTGTGTTTCAGGGGAATCGACATAACTGTCATCATTATACGAGAGAAAATCCTAAAATTATGGAAGAGAAGCGTATGAAATGCGAATCAGTAACAGTTTGGGCAATGATTGGATGAGGACTGGCTAGGCATGCGATATTTTGGAGAAACAGTTAACGGTGAACGGTATTGTGAAATCCTCAATGAGGCTGCATAGCGTTCAGCACCAACAATGCATATTGCAGCAGGACGGTGCACCCCCTCACTACAATATTGCGGCGAGGGAAATTTTGAATTGCGAATTACCAAACTGGTAGGTGGGAAGGAGTGCCGACAGAATGGCCAGCTCGCTCTCCCTGTGATTACTGGTTGTGGGGGAATTTGAGGAAGAAAGTTTACGCAGGAAAACCACGAGACATCGGTATGCTGAAAACAGTAATAGAGGAAGAAATCCATGCTACACCATTGTTCGTGTATCACAAAGCAATGAGTGATTTTCCAAAGCGTTGTCGACTATGCTGTGATGTTAACGGCGAACAGTTTGAGACAGTTATGTTACTCGGTATTGTTGATGTTTTTTGTTGGATTATTGTGTGTTGATAATGTGTGATAGTACATATATCACACCCTCGCACTGCATTCAGAAGTGAGATATTATTATTGTTAGTATTCGATTTATTATTATTATCATTGCCAGTATTTCATTTGTATATTTATTCATAATATCTTAACCTGGAAGGTCTCCAAATGTGGTATGAGTAATCTGTTTTGTACAACGGTAGGGAAAACATTGCTATTTTAACTCCATTTATGTGGTATGAGTAATCTGATTTATACAACGGTTGAGAAAACATTGCTATTTTAACTTGGAAACTTTGCATGAGTCATTTGGAACTAACCAGAGTCCGTGGATGTTGTAGTCGGAAATCTCCGATGAGTCATGTGAAACACCCCTGAGTCTGTTGATGCTGTTATTGTCGTGGGATCCAGGAGAGTTTCAGGGCGTGGCCTTGACAAGAGGACCTACTCATGATTGGCTGGCCAGGATAAATCTCGACGTATCATATGAGGGCTGAGGTCTATATATGCATGTGTTCTAACTTCGGCGGGAAATACGGCACGGGAACGAACTTTTAAACACACTGGACAGGACTGGACTTCAAACGTTTGTGGAACGTGGCTGATCTAAGCGTGGAGTGCTTAGGCACTGGGTATTGTATCACTTGTGGCGGCTTGGTATTACATGTTGGTGAAAGCTATCTCAGACTTTCCATAATTTATGTTCAGGAACGACAAGCGTGTGTTGCTCAAGTGAATGCATCTTTAAAACAAGTGTTAGAGTCAGTGAACACAGGATTATGAGGTACAGTATCTGTGTGAAATATAAGTGCCAATTATGAGAATCTGCCAGTCGCGTTGATACAGAGACAGTGAAGAGTACTTATCTACATATATGTACATTGTTCAATGGACTAACTGCAAATGGTAGCTTAGTCCTCGCTTTCGTTTTCCCACTGTTTTCATTTTGTGTGTGTGTGTGTGTGTGTGTGTGTGTGTGTGTGTGTGTGTGTGTGTGTGTGTGAGAGAGAGAGAGAGAGAGAGTGATATGCATATTTTGGTGTGTTGATCAGGTGCTCATGCACGGATTTTATTGAGAACTAGCAGAAGTACCCAATCTTCGTACGGGTTATGAGAAACTGGCTTTAGTTCCTCATACTATCGGTGTGAGCGACTTCATTAGATATTTACACTGACTGACAGAGCAAATGCAACACCAAGAAGGAGTGGTCAGAACTTTATGCCAATTGCAGGGTAGACTGACGTCACTGAGGTATGCTCATGATGTGAAATGCGCCGCTGTGCTGCGCACGTAGCGAACGATAAATGGGACACGGCGTTGGCGAATAGCCCACTTCGTACCGTGATTTCTCAGCCGACAGTCATTGTAGAACGTGTTGTGTGCCACAGGACACGTGTATAGCTAAGAATGCCAGGCCGCCGTCAACGGAGGCATTTCCAGCAGACAGACGACTTTACGAGGGGTATGGTGATCGGGCTGAGAAGGGCAGGTTGGTCGCTTCGTCAAATCGCAGCCGATACCCATAGGGATGTGTCCACGGTGCAGCGCCTGTGGCGAACATGGTTGGCGCAGGGACATGTGGCACGTGCGAGGGGTCCAGGCGCAGCCCGAGTGACGTCAGCACGCGAGGATCGGCGCATCCGCCGCCAAGCGGTGGCAGCCCCGCACGCCACGTCAACCGCCATTCTTCAGCATGTGCAAGACACCCTGGCTGTTCCAATATCGACCAAAACAATTTCCCGTCGACTGGTTGAAGGAGGCCTGCACTCCTGGCGTCCGCTCAGAAGACTACCATTGACTCCACAGCATAGACGTGCACGCCTGGCATGGTGCCGGGCTAGAGCGACTTGGATGAGGGAATGGCGGAACGTCGTGTTCTCCGATGAGTCACGCTTCTGTTCTGTCAGTGATAGTCACCGCAGACGAGTGTGGCGTCGGCGTGGAGAAAGGTCAAATCCGGCAGTAACTGTGGAGCGCCCTACCGCTAGACAACGCGGCATCATGGTTTGGGGCGCTATTGCGTATGATTCCACGTCACCTCTAGTGCGTATTCAAGGCACGTTAAATGCCCACCGCTACGTGCAGCATGTGCTGCGGCCGGTGGCACTCCCGTACCTTCAGGGGCTGCCCAATGCTCTGTTCTGTTTCAGCAGGATAATGCCCGCCCACACACTGCTCGCATCTCCCAACAGGCTCTACGAGGTGTACAGATGCTTCCGTGGCCAGCGTACTCTCCGGATCTCTCACCAATCGACACGTGTGGGATCTCATTGGACGCCGTTTGCAAATTCTGCCCCAGCCTCGTACGACGACCAACTGTGGCAAATGGTTGACAGAGAATGGAGAACCATCCCTCAGGACACCATCCGCACTCTTATTGACTCTGTACCTCGACGTGTTTCTGCGTGCATCGCCGCTCGCGGTGGTCCTACATCCTACTGAGTCGATGCCGTGCGCATTGTGTAACCTGCATATCGGTTTGAAATAAACATCAATTATTCGTCCGTGCCGTCTCTGTTTTTTCCCCAACTTTCATCCCTTTCGAACCACTCCTTCTTGGTGTTGCATTTGCTCTGTCAGTCAGTGTATATCACTGGTGTATTTACTTAAGAACGTAGAAATTATTTGCCATGTTTGGAATTATAGTGTATCTTCTTCTTTTCTTCACTGGGGCCTCTAAATATTAGTTCGTAATTAGCGTCGACCTCTAAGATCTTTTGCTACGATGTTTTTCCTTCATTCCCACCTAGATATACCTGCTCCCTTCACAAAGCTGCAGGTTTAGTGTAACTATACTTCCGCTAGATAATATCACAAATATAAAGATTATTGAATGTATTTGTTTGATCCGACATCTCGTAACTATTACAAATGATCAAGGAAATACGCGATGCATAAAAGAAACTACTATAATTATCGAGAATTATAATTCTCAGGGCTTGTCACTCGTGATGCACACCATATAATGAATCTTAGTATAAATTAGTATTACATTGTACTTGACAATTGTGTACAGTATATAGGTTGTTTTCATGGTTACAATGATCGTAAAAGTGAACCAAAATATCGGCACTAATAACATCAGTGATCCTACTACTCCAGGATTTGATAGGAAATACTTTAAACTATAGGTAACAGACTCCGCAAAATGCTGAAACCTAAGCCAGTACGTAAAAATGGAGGCCCGTCGGCAACCGCTGGTCGCAGTACTACGGAGATCCCCGGGGCAATTATTTTTATACTTCACTCCCCAACCCCGCCCAAAGGAGTGCTATGAGCGTCTTACACAACAGTTTATTGGTCCAGATAGTAAGTCATGTGTATCAATTTTGGTTGGCAGCTATGCCCAAACGTACATGCATAATCTAGCTGCTGTAGAATCCTGGAGCTGACGTTGCCATGGTTACGGCTTTTCGTTTCTTTATCCGATTCCTAGAGCAGGGGTAATGTAGTTCCAATATCTCCGTAACGGATGGTTTTAGGGCCCGAAGAGTTTACCGAGTTTTGTTCTTTGCGTCAAGGGGCTTAAAAGGAGCTTTGTCTCGTCCTTGTACGACAAATTCGATTTCGCCTATATTAGCCTATTATTTCAATATGTTTACATCTCCCACCGTCGCCCGCGTCCCTCGAGTTGTTTTGAAAATAAAATACATCCCATGTTACTCACTGGCAATGTAGCTTTCTATAGGTGAAGTAATTTTTAAAATTGGTTCAGTAGTTTTGAGTCTATCCGTTACAAACAAATATACAAATTTTTCCTCTTTGTAATATTAGTATAGAAGTATAGATCACATCCCTACACATACGGTTGCCGTCAAGAAGGGCATCCAGTCGTAAAACAGGGTCAAATCCACATGTGCGACACAGTTCGCACCCGCAACCCCACAGGTGTGGATAAAGCGATAGAAGAAGAAGATACTCGTTTTAAAAATTCACCCGCTTTTTATTCTTTTCGCCCCCTTAAGTGGATTTTCCAAAAAGAATGTGTTCATTTTTAAAAGGGATTCCAAGTACCAATTTTAAAGTCTGTAAAATCTTCATTTTTTGAGATATATGTATCCTCATATAAATAATTCAACTCCCTCACTTCTTTTCACCCCCCCCCCCTTCCTCCGACTTAAGTGGACTTTCTGAAAACGAATATTTGTGTTCTTTTATTTTTAAAGGGGATTCCAAATATCAATTTTCATGTCTGTAACATGTTAGGTTTTTGTGATTTATTGTAGATAATTTCGCTGCTGTAGAATCCTGGACTTGACGTTGCCATGGTTACGGCAGTTCATTACTTTATCCGATTTCTAGAGCAGGGGTAGTGTGGTGCCATTATCTCCGTAACGGTTAGTTTTAGGGCCTTAAAACATGGTTTTCGGGCCCGTAGAGCTTACCGAGTTTTGTTATTTGCGTCAAGAGGATTAAATTGAGCTTTGTCTCATCCTTATACGACAAATTCGATATTTTGCCTATATTAGCCCATTATTTTTATACCCCCCCCCCCGTACCCCCCGCCTCGAATTGTTTTGAAAATAAAATACAGCCCATGTTACTCACTGGCAATGTAGCTTTCTATGGGTGAAGTAATTTTTAAAATTGTTTCAGTAGTGTTTGAACCTATTCGTTACAAACAAACAAATTTTTCCTTTTTATAATATTAGTATAGATGTAGTTTATTTCATAATCAGTGTTATTCATGAATCTAGGTGCAGCTCCTAGCTATTTAGTCGTTTTCAGAAGGTTAGGCCTGAAGCAGATGTACCAGTATGCAACTTTTATGTACACGCCCTGAGAGAGGAAGAATTATCATGCTCTATCTAAATTCAAGGGATCCATTCTGGTGAACTCTGGCGCCCATAATACGGACATTTCGATCAATTATTTTTATTAATTTAATTTATTTCAATTATTTTATGAAGTTTTGTGAGTAATTTTATTTATGAATATTTTATTATTGTTAACATATATTACAAGTGTCAGGCATTCATTTATCTGTACGAGTTATACTTAAACATAAACAATCGATCAAACATATAGCCGAATTTCTGACTCACCCTGTAGTTATTAGGTGGGCAAATAGAAAAATTAATTGTGAATTTTAGCTGCTTCGTAAGTATCTACAACATTATATATCTTATGACGATTACCAACCGCCCGTGGAACTCAGTCAAGGAGATCTAAGAAGAGAATGGTAGCCACTTTCTTTTATAAAAGTGGTAATTTAGCGACAGCCGTCAAAGAAAATCAGAAACCGCAGTATACTACTAACAAAAAACCTTTCGCAATCGACACCCCAGATATTGAGATAAGCCTCGGTGTAAAAGGAGTACGGTTTATTCATACGTCCCATGCGAAATTTCAGCTGTGTTTGACGAATGGTTTCGCATGGAACATGAATAAACTGTATTTGTTGTGCACCGAAGCTCATTTTAATATTTGGGGAGTCGATTGGGAAGGGTTCCTTGAAAGTTTACCTTCAAGCAATATTCAACGAAATTCATTAACATCAGTCAAGAATAAGGCTAAGGGTAATTTTGCTGCACCACGACTACGTTCCTATTCACGTCAAAAGAGAGGAAAAAACATAGAAGTTAGTATATCTCTCGTCACTGAAGGCTTATGTGTACCAGTCTGACTCTACCGTAATCAATATTAACAGCTGATTCGCTCAAGTTCTCTCAAAACAATCACCACCTCCATCTCACATGTAGAGCGCCTTCAATCACAGATTGTGTGTAATTTACTTAATTCACGTGTACAGATTTTGTTCTGGCGTAATATTAAGTGACATATATCCTCACACATAGCATTTATCCAGCGTTCTTTCACTTCTTAAAAATGTGGAATGAACATTACGCAGCCTTTTTTATTGTTGTGATAGCCATACTGCACCACGGCTTTTCACGGCCACCAACCATTAAACAGTAATGATAAGTGTTTTACTCTCCTCGGATCCACATAGCCACCTATATTTTATCAAATATTCGGGAATTTCCTATTAGTTTTACCACCCATTTCTGATAAGCCTGAAGAGGACGTCTTATAGACTAAAATATCTTTCTGTTCAAAGTTCAATGAAGACAAAGAATTACTTTTTTAGAAAAGTTATAGAATCAAAACTTGCACTGCCGATGTCAACTGTCAATTTAATACGACTGTAATACCGTAAAGCAAAAATTGCATAATGAAACAACAATATCGCTCACACAAATCACAACTTCTTCCGTGTAGCTAAACCTGGATAGACATGTCTACCAGACTGCTTTATGGCAGGGAATGAGTCTGTGACACTGGAAGAGATACACAATTGTGCGAGGGCCTCGTCAAACACATCAATGCTTACAATGCATTATGCGCCGCCGAACACAAGCTTAACCATAGTCTTGTTAAATCTTAATCCCCGTAGGGTACGGCTTAACATATTTGTTTTCAATTCTTCAAAATAATAAGGAAGGAATTTAGAAAAATTAGCATGAAGAAACTCTAATTTGATTTGGTACTGCTACTTTCAAATTACAATAGTATAATAATTAATAAGGCTCGGTTCGTCAGTGTACTCTCGTCTCTGTATTCGAATTCAAGTCAAGAATTATCCGGCTTTTAAGGGCACTAGAGAGCTGGAGTCAGCATAGTAGCATTAAGCCTCCTTTTCCCTCCTCAAGTCCGTACATTAACAGGAAATGTTACCTGACCTTACAGTGGTCGGAGAGTGTAGAGTTTTCGTTTCAACTAATTAGATGCATCCCAAAAGTGTGATGTGTTACTTTGAACAGTTCTGTGCGGGAATTTGGTGAGGTTTCAAAAATTGACGGAACTGTATCATTTTGCAACATTTGTGAGAACCCCGTAGCTGCAGACATGCGTTCGCAAGTTATGCAACATATTGCGACAGCACAACACGTGAAATGTGCATCGTTAAATAAACCAACACAACGCTTGCTTCCCGAAATGCTAAATATGAGACCTGGTCCAGTTCACACAAGTTATTTGTCAAGCATTTCTTGCAACTGATTTCCCACTTAACAAACTGCAGTATTCGGTGCTACGCGAAACGTTAAATTAGTACGTCAAACTTTCTCTACCTGACGAGTCAATCTACGTAAACCTAAGTACTATTTACTAAAACTTTACTCGAAGACACTGCACAGAAGTCATGGTGAAATTGGCGACAACACAATATGGATTACAGTGGACGAAACGACTGACGCAAAGTGAAAATCCAAAATTCATATTTTTTTCCACACGGCAACTTTTAAGCTGACAACGTTACTAATCATTAACATCTGAGTTTTTAGGTAGAGGGCATTCATTGGCTGTGATACTGTCAAGTCTGGTCAGGATCATAAATATTTTCAACGGGATTTTGTCATTTGTGCTATGGACTGGTTTATTCAAGCAGCTAGACGTTTCAACTTTATTTTTCAGTAAGCGGGGTAATTATAGCTCATATTTACTGCAACAGATGCACACTATTCAAATTCTGTACCAAACGTACCCTTTAACAAAGACTTCATTCAGGTTTCTGTTCCAGAATTTTGAGGATAAGTAAGTCCACGCTGAAAACTCTTGTAGAAGATACGTTCACTATAGTAGCAATCGATAGGAGAGCATCAAGGGTTGAAGAACGAATGAAGAATATTACGTCACACGTAAAACAGGCCAAGTAAGACAAATGAAAATGAGCATCTACGGTTCTTTTTTTTGGTTTTGCTAGTGGCTTTACATCGCAGACACAGATAGGACTTGTGGCGACGATGGGATAGGAAAGGCCTACGAGTTGGAAGGAAGCGACCGTGGCCTTAATTAAGGCCAGTGTGATTTGTTTATGAAGCTTGACTCGCATACTGATTGGCTTTTAACTGTGCTCCCGTTTATTCTGTAAACTTAATCATATATGTTCTACTTTTTAAGCACATAAATACATAATTCTGAAAAGTTAAACACACAATTATCCGAGCTATAGTAATTAATAAGATATAATTTCGGCAAAAACTGTCTACCCTTATCTCAGACTACGCCACTGCTACAACATTCTATAATATTGACCAATGCAACGACGCGCAGCAGAAGCCGAAGAATAGCATTATTAAAAGTGAAATGCTGTTGTAGATCAACTGAAGTTGTAGTTGTCTTGATATTTCAAGTTGGTGATTATAAGTTACTGCCGACGGTAGTGGTGGTTGTTTTGTTTTGGGGCAAAACGTTATTATTAGCCATGGTTTGCCGCTTATGCCAATGTAGTTAATACCGGTAGCACATTTTTGTAGGTATTCAGAATAAACAACGAGGAAAAAAGTCTGCACATTTTTCCCCTCCTGCAGGGAAGAGAAATTAGAAAGCAGTATGTACAGCCAAATATAGATTCAGCGCTAAGTCAGCCAAAATAACGGGACCGATTATAAAATTGCACAAACGAATATGAGTCATTCAGTCATTTTGTTGAAGTACACCTGCAATAACTTAATGGCTTAGATACGAAGAAGATTCGATTTTTATCAAATGCCTCTATTACATATGTTAATATGGGGAGAAGATGCAAAAAATCGCTGCTTAAACAGATTAACGGCAATATCCAGTTGAAAATATTTATGATCCTAACAAGACTTGACAGTATCACAGCCAATGAATGGCCTCTACCTAAAAACTCAGATGTTAATGATTAGTAACATTGTCAGCGTAAAAGTTGCCGTGTGGAAAAAACTATGAATTTTGGTTTTTCACTTTGAAGTAACAATAGCAAGTAACAATAACAATTGATATAAAGTAGTGCATACCAAAATAGAAACATGTCTTGTATTAGCCGTTTCTGAAAAGCCGAAAGACTATCCAAATGCTACCTATAAGCAGGCCCAATAGACGTAAACTGCGGTCTTTTACTTCATCAAAATGTCGAAACAGCCTTCTGGTTTCCTTCAAAATAAGGTTCAGAACTGTCGAAAAATTCTAGAAAAAATGTACATGAAAAATAGCCAACTACTGTAGATGACATTCCTGGAAGACCAGACATTTAAAGATTTTTTACAACTCATCACCACCGCGTCTCCGGTGAGATCATGCCTGCAAGATAAAACGAAACCTATTTTTTAATGAGTTTGTCGGGTCTGCTTTCACCAGTCTCAGCCATAAGCAAGTAGGCCTATGTTAAAGTTTGGTTGCTCGAATACCATTATACTGCAATGGAAGGAAAAAAATCAAAGACTGTAGGCCCCCACAGGAAAGAAGAAAATGTTGAAATAATGGTTTTACAGGGGAAAATAATACTTTCGATATGTTATGTTCTTTTAAATATTATACGTACTACATTGTGTATGAAGATCTGAACTCACAGTGATTTAATTTCTATTATTTCTGAAAGGTAGTGAAGATGCTAAAATAATTAAGGTTGCAAATGATATACAGTATAAGCATTATATTTACATATAAATGGGTTAAGACTCAGCTTAGCCGCTTCATATTGTAATATTGGATTAAGCATACGTAAGGAAAAATCCCGTGTACTGGACAGAAACCAGCACTCGAAACAGTTTTCGTCCCACCATTCCAAATTAAATAAATAAATAAATAAATAAAAAAACAAAGGCGCTTACTGAATTATTAAAATCATTTCCCCTGAAACACAGCTACCCGTGTGCTCTAAAAATATTAATCAAAACCGTGAGCTAGGATTTCAACTTCCAGTTACTGACATTAGTTTCACCGTGAGAACAGTTAAAATACTAATACGGACTAATTGTTAACAGAAAGGAACAGTAATAATACATAGAAGGAAGACAAAGACAGGCTGCATATGTATATTAATTTCCATAGCATCACTGGAGGTATGTTATCAAAATAATGTTTACGCGCGAGCGAACGTGATCAATGTGTTGCCGTTTATTGATCCCTGGAGGCGTGGAAAAATTGTCAGTCCAGAGAAGTGACCAAGGTTATCTGCCAAGAGCAGCTATGCTACGACAGCTACGACCAATTGGATAACACACATATTCATGGAATATTCCGACACTGAACAAATTTATACTGAATATGTGTATGTGATTCGCACGATCCTGTTTTCCAGAACTACATAAATTCACACGAAGTGCTGTATATCCCTGTTATCAAATGCATTATCCACTAAAGTACGATAAGCCATCTGACCGTATTTATACTCTTCTTCGGCTACTGGAACTCAAAGGTAAACGAATATGACTTCGTTTTTTGATTTTATCATGATTTAACCGCCAAACTCCTACGTTTACGTTAAACTGGAAGGAAAGGGTAAAACCATGTCCAATACTAGTGTCTAGCGGATAGCTCACGATTAATCAGGAAAAACCACATTCCTTCCTTAGCATGAATGTGCGTGTAAAAGATGCGTGTATAATTGAATCAGTCATTTGGAAAAGGGTACATGTCCACAACTGTAAATTTTACATGAGAAAAAAACGTAATAAATGGTGAATGAGTTAAACTATCAAAGCTGCATTTTGGCAATGCATATAACTAGGAAAAAAGGCTTTTATTCCCATAATACGGATTTCAGATTCCATTCCTAAAGGGCAAAAACAATCAAATTTGTTTTCTGCAGATGCACCCTTTTCCAAGTGAATTGAATTTCCTTTTAAACACACATTTTTTTACCCCTGTCTTTTTAAAATTTTGTTTGTAATGATATTTTGTCAATTCAACGCCCTTTTTCAGTCAACCTGTAGCATTCAGAAATTAAGAAAGGTCCCAAACAATGCACGTAGATCGTTTTGATAAACAAATTCAGTAATACTGTTTATTAAAATCTTATTCCACTACATTTTATATCACCTCTTCGAGAACTGGCCTTAAAACCAATACAACGAATAGATTATAATCACTGACTATTCTGTTGTGCTTTCGCTCAGTAGCTGGCCAGCTGTTCACAATGACATGGTAGAAACTGATATGTTCATCACCAATATACTGTATCAATTTCCTTATATCGTAGAGAAGTTTCAATGTTAATTGAAAGTCGAGTAGTGTAGGCAAAGCGGGACGAAGCGGCTCAGAGCAAATATTTCTTGCATTTCTGGGAGGCTGGATATCCATTTAGACACTGTTAGAAATCCGGGTGCTGAAACCCAATGTACGCAAAAATCTGGAAATCTGGAAAGATATTTTGTCCTTTATAGCTATGTTTCTTCTAAAAGTAGTAGTTGATAACACTCGCGTGGATCCACATTTCAACTACAGGAAGATCAGAAAACATGAATGACCGATTGAATTTTTTTAAAGGGCATAAAATGGGTGTATCAGGACTGAACAGGTTACCGTCAACTATAAATTTTACTCCACTGCAGTTGCTGCTTAGTGAATCAGTATAGATACTCTTGTCCAATGTCGAGAATTCTATATACGAGAGTAACTTCTAAGAAATGGAAATTTAATATTCCATCGAAGTCCAACACTTTACCAGAATTTAAAAACATAAATCAGTGAGACAGTCCTTGGTACTCTGGATGCCACTGCCAAGTACTGTACATTCAGAGGTGGAGAACGTACAGACAGAACGTTTGCAAGACACAGAATGCACCAACGTTCGTAAATAAAACCGTGCTTTTTAGTCTGCGAAAGTATTGCAGAACTCATGAAAGCGTTAGGTGGTTAGCAACATTCCGTTGTGGAAGAGTATGAGTGCCGATATGCTTCATCCAAGATGTCCGGTGAGCGTTGCTGTGTTTACTCGTGCGTTCGTGTGACCTCCGTAGAGGCCTGGTTAGGTCTTTCCAATTGACATTCATACGAGACCAGAGCGTCTGGGTATGTGGTGGTTGCAATGATGATGATGATGATGATTATTATTATTATTATCATTATTATTATTGTTATAATTATTATTGCGGTGGGGAGAGGGTGAAACCAGGTTTCGGCTCATAGACTACTCCTGTCCAATAATATCAAAGGGTTCCCTCGAGGCTTAGCGTCTCCATCTGACGGACGAATCGCTATCAACAGTGTCATATCGATCCCTCCAACCAAGAACACGTAACTGACATGTTTGTGATTCTGGACTATTCGCTTGTCAGGTAATACAAAATTAACTTTATCAACTGGAATATTATTCCACCCTGATTTTCAATATATTTTTTGTTAACTCAGTATTTAAGAACATCGTAATTGATATTATTTAATTTGTTCCAACTTTGTTGTAACATAAAATATGATGTTCTTAAATGGAGTGTTGTCTACAATATGTTAAAGTGAAGTTACGGATCATCTTACAGGAAGTGTTCAATTCATTCACTCAACACTGCAAGTTAAGGATTGCACTGATTTTGAACATCTGTTTGCACTGATGCGCCAAGGTGTTCCAAGTTTCCATTTTCACTGTTTTGTGACCTGAGATTACAGTACTCATTTTAGCAGCTGAGGAGAGACATTTCCTGTCACTGAAGTCGAGACAGTACAGACGGGAATGTTACCAGTATAATGTAAAACGCCGACTAAAATGTAATGGTGATTATTGTGCAAATTGATGATTGATTTGGCGAGGAACATTGCTGCTTGTTCAACTCATTTTTTCCTTTTCTTTACAATATTGGTTTTACGTCGCACCGACACAGATAGGTCTTATGGAGACGATGGAAAAAGAAAGGGCTAGGAGTGGGAAGAAAGCGATCGTGGTCTTAATTAAGGAACAGTCCCAGCATTTGCCTGGTGTAAAAATTGGAAACCACGGAAAACCATCTGCAGGGTTGCCGACAGTGGGGTTCGAACTCACTGTCTCCCGAATTCAAGCTCACAGCTGCGCGCCCCTAACCGCACGGCCAACTCGCTCGATGCTTGTTCAACTCAGTTACAAGGTAGGTAAGTGTATATTCATTCATTTGTTCAGCAGGACCAGTCATGTTTATGTGTCAGAAAGGTAGTTTGTACCAACAACAGCTAATGCCTCCGGTTGGTCAATAAAACTGTCAGTACCGAAAAATATTGACAGTAATACTGATCATGTGTGGACTGGAATGATGGAATGGCGGCCAGTACTGATCTGCGGGCGTCAGTACTATAGAGTGGTGGGGATACTGACAGTTATACTGACCGTGTGAGTGCGCTTGTCATTTATGTCAGTGATAACGGACCAGCGATGGACGACAAATGCGTTTCTCACCAAGGCCAAGTACACGTGCTTGTGAAACCGCCAAGTAGGCCTATTGCAAAGTTTATCGAGCTATATGAAATGCTGCCAGAATAAACATACCGGTAACACAATACTTCACATGTGTCCACAACTGCTGTACTGATGGAAAGAGTGACATTATAGCTGAAAACTTTAAATCTTCAAAATTTCTACCAGTTGCAAGATACCTCAATGTCACCGCTAATCTCTTTGCCACCCATAAACAGGTCCGCATGTTTGCATTTCGCCTTATTAGAAAAGACTCTACCATTCCTATACTGCTAATAATAAGAGATGGCTTGTGACATTTCGTAGAGGGAGGTCCGTTTACTGCCTGCCGAGGCGGGATAAAGGGAGTGGCTGTGTGGTTGCCATGGAAACGAGGGTGGGGCGACTGCGGTTGCCATGGAGATAAAACTTCTGGGAGGCTCGTCTTGCTGGGAGTTGCCAAACCTCTCACTTCACTTGTGAGCTAGATCTTGTTGCAAGCAGTTCAGTGTGAGTGGCCGTTAGTAAGTTTCTAATTGTATTTTAAATACTATTTACGTACGTACGCGCGTGCAATCATTGTATTTATATTTTGAGTACGATGAATACTCCTCGAGGGAGAGGGAGGCCCAGGACTCGTCCACCTCGTGAAAAAAATACCGCCGGCCATGGTGTGACAATTCATCACCAAGGAAGAGAAATGATATGTGCTGCAAGAGAATTCTTTGAAGAGGAGGCTACGAGTTTATCGGAAAGGAATGTTCCCTTAATTCCATTCCAGAGCAAAATTTGTTCTATTTGCGACCAGTTCCATTACAGTGGAAAACAAGAATGTGAAGAAAGACCAGTTCTTGTCTCATTTGCGATCACTGTAAAATTTTCAGCAGCCTGTCAGGGTTTCCCAACTTTAACGCAGCAAGGGGACTGCTAATTAAGGCGTAGCTTTATATAATGGATACTCTTAGAGAAATTTACGGAAAAGTGAGGATGTTTGGTGACAAGGGTTTGTTTTACCGCTGGATTTACGTCACAGCGACACAGATAGGTCTTACGGCGACAATGGGATAGGAAAGGCCTTGGAGTGGGAAGGAAACGACCCTGGCTTGTTGTGTTTGTTGTGAAAATAGGAAACCACGGAAAACCATCTACAGGGCTACCGACAATGGGATTCGAACCCACTATTTTCCGAACGCAATATATTCTCTTCGCGCTATCATTATAGAATCGTCATTTTTTCAACTTATTGTAATCTAAACATTTTCTTAACATTAAGTTCTGGAATCTTGTACATCTAATCGAAGCGTACAGACAAAAATTATAATTTTATTTATATAGATGAAAGTAGACCGAGTGGCCGCGCGTTTTAACCCTCTGTGGCTATGGAGCCAAGCTCTGCATTCGGGAAACGCGTGGGTTCGAATCCCACCGTCGGCTCTTCTCAGAATAGTTTTCTGTGGCTTAATATCTTCACTTCCAGGCAAATGCCGGTACAGTTCCTATCCATAGGCACCCTTACCCAATTTTATTCACCATAACACATTTCGTCTTCATTAGCTCCTCAACTGAGGTTGGTGCCAGGAAGGGCATCTGGCAGTAGAAACATGCTGTGTAAATTAATTAGGAAACCACGGAAAACCATCTTCAGGGCTGCCGACAGTGGGGTTCGAACCCACTATCTCCCGAATACTGAATACTGGCCGCACTTAAGCGACTGCAGCTATCCAGCTCGGTAAATAAAAGGTTTATTTGAGTCCTGTTTATTCCCTGTCAATCCCGATATAAACGCATCAGTCTCAAACTGTAAATATAAGTAATTTAATGACTTTCAACATACGATTCGTAAGATTCCCAGTTTCGCCAGTTACTTGAGGGATGTCTTCCTGTACTAATCCTTCAGTAAGGATTTCCCTCACAGCAACCTGACTGTATGTCACTGATAAGAACCTCATTGTATAAGAGTGATCGCAAATGGGACGACACCGCCTGGCCAGGCAGTTTACAACAGATCACAGTGGTCAGAATGACGGAGAGAACAAGTGAGCCGGAAGCGAGGGGTAAGAGCATGTACAGAAAGGAATGCTGGAATGTGGCAACATCGTGAAATGCCACGTGCAGTGCTCCTCCCTCCAACCTTACCTGTCAGACGCCATCTCTTCTTATTAGCAGTATAGTCATTTCGCAAAAGTACCCTCACTCATTCTGAGATAGCTGTCATAATCTTCTGCTTCAGTATATTGTATTTCCCTAAACAACTTCATATGAGAATGCTCTTCTCTTTTTCTAAGGCAATCGTTAACCCACCGTTGACGTTTAACACTGCGTTTCGTGCAGAGTGCTAATATGATAGCTACACATGCCCGTCATTTACGATCTATTTTGATAGAATATCGCAATTGCATGCTATAAATCTCATTCCGTATTGACGGTTATGGACTTTTTATTTGTAAAGTGAGAATACCGCAATGGTAAGCAAGTGTACTAGTACTGACCAAAATATTGACAGTAATAATGATCGTGTAATGTCGCAACAATATTGATGCGTACTGTCAGTATTATTGACTCAGTATTACTGACCGTGTAGGGTCTGCTTAAAGCATGTTTTCAAAAGGTGATCAGTGTTTGTGGATTAAAATCGAGATTACTTGTGGCTAAAATGCATCAGAATGTTATTGAGATTTATGTGAAGCCTGTTGTGAGAATGCATTACCGCATAAGACGTTTGCATGATTGGTCAAGGTGTTTCGTACGGATCAGAATGAGACTGTAGATTTGCACTGCACTCTAGTCCTCAAGATCAGATTGACATCATGAGTGTTTTTATTACTGTAGACCTTCGATGGACTGTCCAGGAATTATCCTTAGAAGCATCTGGACTCCTCAAAAAATAGAGAATAAATGTATATTTAATAAATCGGGAATTTACAAATTGACGTGCCAAACATGTAAACAACGATACGTAGGACAGTCTGGAAGAAGTTTGGCTATAAGGTACAAAGAACATGTTAATGCAGTCAAACATAAAAGATATTTGGCAATGGGAGAGCATATGGTTGAAAAGAATCATAAATTTACAGACATTTCTAATGACATGGAAAGGGAAAATTCATGAATGTTTTGGAAAGTTTAGAAATTTATCTTGCAAAAAGAAAAAAAAAAAGACCTTGAATCAAGTTTAAACGAAAGAAGTACAGAAGAGAACCCATTGTACAAACTAGTGTTTGATCATTTAAGGAAGAAAAAGAAGAAAAACTTGAAGATCTTAAAAAATTTATTTAGGTATTCTCATTCAGTTCAACAAAATTTAAATTTTATGTAATGATCATTTTCATAATATTTTGTTTGTTTCTTTATTCTTTGATATAATGAAATTAGGATACAATACTTCTTCTTCTTCTTCTTCTTCTTCTTCTTGTAAGAAAAAACAAAAGGTAGTGTTATATGTTTCATTCCTTGAACTGACATCACTGATGAAGGGAATGGATGATTTTTTCTGAAACATGTATGTTAAATTAATAATTTTCTATCACTGTAAGGTGTATTGACAAGGTGGACTCAAAATAACACTGCAAAAGTTTCTTTAATAGATTCAGACGAGTCAATACAGATTCCAATAAAATATCTATTATGGTTAAGTTTATCAACAGCAGGGCACTCCGTCGCTGTCATCAACAGAGAACGCCTTGTCAACAGCTTCCCAACATTTGGCAAAAGGCAATAGACTTTGCGGGTGACTTCATTGAAGGAATGTAATGCGATTGTAGTTGTTAGTTCATTAAATATTGCGTTCTATCAATATTGCCACTGCTTTATTTACAGCCATCGTATATGCTCACCAGTTTAATGTACTGGCTAAGTAAATGTTTATTAATTTCACATGTGGGCCGATGACCTTCGATGTTAGGCCCCTTAAAACAACAAGCATCATTAATTTCACAGATTTAGTTTACCATAATTATATCTTTATTTAAACATTATATTTTCAATCTTTTTTCCCATTTATCGTTGTATTATTGTTATATACATCTGGATAAGCTATATTCTTGCGGTTCATAATCTTACCCATCTTTTTCTTATTTTTGTATCTTTAACTGCTGAAAAATATTTGATGGTTTGTATTTTACAGCTTTCTCCACGAATCCCTTGCTATTTTTTTAACACATTCTTATTTTAAATAGAGTAGGCCTACTTGTAAAGATGAAATATTGTTCATGTTTCAAGTTGGAGCTCCAAGCTCGATAGTTGCAGTCGCTTAAGTGCGGCCAGTATCCAGTAATCGGGAGATAGTGGGTTCGAGCCCCACTGTCGGCAGCCCTGAAGATGGTTTTTTGTGGTTTCCCATTTTCACACCAGGCAAATGCCGGGGCTGTACCTTAATTAAGGCCACGGCCGCTTCCTTCCAATTCCTAGGCCTTTCCTATCCCATCGTCGCCGTAAGACATATCTGTGTCGGCGCGACGTAAAGCAAATAGAAAAAAAAGCTCGTTCTGTATAGTTTTAGATAGTCCCAGAAAAACACGACTGTTGGCTTTTTTCAATGTGACACTTTAAAGTAGAGTCTAGCTTGACCATTAAATTACCCATACATAACATACATCATTATAGACCGTTAGCCTTTCAGCGTTCAGTCTTCAAGCCTCTGTGAATATACCATACGTCGCCACAATCCCGTGTTTGCAACTAGTGGTGTGGCGTCATTTAGTTCTATACCTTTTATCTGTAAATCGTTCGAAACAGTCTAACCATCGTCGTCTTGATCTCCCTCTACTTCTCTTACCCCCCATAACAGGGTCCATTATTATCCTACGTAACCTATCTTCCTCCATTCGTCTCACATGACCCCACCACCGAAGCCGGTTTATGCGTACAGTTTCATCCACCGAGTTCATTCCTAACTTAGCCTTTATCTCCCCATTCCGAGTACCCTCCTGCCATTGTTCCTACATGTTTGCACCAGCAATCATTCACTTCTAACTTATGGATAAGATATCCTGAGTCCACCCAGCTTTCGCTCCCGTAAAGTAAAGTTAGTCTGAAAACAGACCATTGTAAAGATAGTTTCGTCCGGGAGCTGATTTCCTTCTTACAGAATACTTTTGATCGCGACTGCGAGCTCACTGCATTAGCTTTACTGCACCTTGATTCAATCTAATTTACTATATTACCATCCTGAGAGAACACACATCCTAAATACTTGAAATTATCTACCTGTTCCAGCTTTGTATCACCAGTATGCCATTCATTTCTGCTGAATTTCTTACCTACTGACATCAATTTAGTGTTCGAAAGGCTAAGTTTCATACCATACTCCTTGCACCTATTTTCAAGTTAAATTACCCAACCCACGAAAAATTCCAGGATTATCGGATTAATTGGTTTCATTGTGTCCTCGCAGTGCGAACTCAGATTTTCCACAAAACTTAATGTAGTCGATCAGTTTACTCAGTATGTAACGGTTTTTCGATACGTCCTCACTGAACTGTTCAATTTTCAACCTGTACACACTACTGTATATAACTGACACCTGATGTCTACCTTACCAAGTATCGCGAACTGAATACTATTGTTTATATGCTTTTCACTAGATTTATGTTTTTTAACTCATTCATGAGTTTTAGGTCCGTAATACCAGTTAATGTCCACGCGAAATAATGAGAATTCATAACCAAACTCGTGTACCAAATGAACGCATTTTTTACCACACAACCAGTCTGCATGCTTGTACGATGTGCGATTTACTTTTGCAAAGATTCTGAACCTGTGTAATATTTAAATCGGGTTTCGGAGGTCCTAGCCTTTTCATTTCTAATCTGCTGTCAAAAGAAAGGTGTTCGCTTTTGAAAATAGCGTCCACCGAATTCATTTTCAAAAGCAGGAATAATTAATCACCCGAAAATGTAAGCATTGTTAGAATAAGTTTGATTTTTTTTATTTTTTTTTAAAGGAAGGTATTTAAGCACTGTGACCACAACTCACCAGAATGACGAATATATGATCAAGTGTGAGGACTCGGCTATTATAGCATGGTTGTTTGTGGTTACTCCACTGCAAGCACTGCACGCGATTATATCCTACAGTATCCAATAAGTGCTCCAGTTGTTCTGGCAAGCCGGGTATAGAAAAGTGCGGGCGACGTTACTGTGCAAGATATTTCAGCGAATGAGTTGAATTTTCTTCGCTTTCAGTTCCTAAACTCAGTTCATTGTGTGTTGTGTACTTCAGGAATTTATCGTATGTGGCTTGATTAATTTAATAGTTCAGTATGCCGTACTCTTTTGTGCCTATATGCGATTTGTTTCGCCAGTGAAGGATAGAAATCAGTTTGAAAAATGGGCCAGATCTATTCCACGGAAGGATACTGAGTTAACGCATAATAGCAGAATTTGTCACGGTCATTTATTCGATGATTTGATAGTAAAATCAGATAATTTTATAGTGAATGGTGAAAAAGTGGATATCTCTCGTGTGAGATGGAAATTGCGTCCAGGAGCAGTGCCTCACATTTTCCCTAATTTTCCGAAATACCTTTCAGGTGAGATGAAGTCCCGTGAAACTCCCAACGGGAAAAAAGAACCTAGACACTAACAGGGGGGGGGGGGGGGGGCGGGAGGGGGGAGAAAGAAGATTGAAGACGGGACTGCAGCAGCGAATGGGGAATTAAAAGGTCAGTCTAATGTTGATCAAAATTTGGTCATTTGGCGACATAACAACCTCTCGCCTCTGCCCTCAGGAACATACTTGAAAAAACTTTGTAAAGGGCTTAAGTGCTCTTATGGAGTTAATATGCATAGCATAAATGCTATTTCAGATTTTCTTAAGGATAAAAAGAAATTCACGTTATGTTGCTGTTATTTTTGATGAAGTTACACTAAGAAGAAATCCAGTTCAATAGTTTCTCCCATAAAGTAGATGGATTAGTTGATTTAGGTGAACACACACCAGACTTCCACAAGAACTTGCTTGCAAATCACGCACTAGTGTTTATGTTCGTACTTTTTATGCATAATTGGGTACAACCAGTTGCTGTTTATGCAAGCAGAAATGCTACTCCAGGAGACATTCTCGCAAAAGTTCTAATGCAGGTGATTTTGCAGTTAAAAGAGGCTGGGGCGAGGGTGGTTGGCTTTACTTGTGATGCTAGTCAGACAAAAAAACCTGGAAATCGTTAGGAGTCAGTGGCAAGACAAGTTCTCTACAACCTTACAACCTCACATCCTTTATCCTGCAGATGTTAAGAGAAAGATCTGGGATTTTTCCGACTTCGTGCGTGTATTGAAATGGATAAGAAGCCACTTTCATGATAAAGTAGAACATCACTATAACGACCAAATCATTAATTTCAATTTTTATTTGGAACTGTTCAAAGATGATCTCTCAGGATATTATGGGCTTAGTGCCTGTCCCAAGCTGACAGTTGCTCATTTAGACCCATCATTGTTCCAGAGAATGAATGCTAGGCTTGCTTTCCAACTTTTTAATGGCAGTGTTGTCCGACTCGTTGGCTCAACGGTCAGCGTACTGGCCTTCGGTTCAGAGGGTCCCGGGTTCGATCCCCGGCCGGGTCGGGGATTTTAATCTTAATTGGTTAATTCCAATGGCACAGGGGCTGGGTGTATGTGTTGTCTTCATCATCATTTCATTCTCATCACGACGCGCAGGTCGCCTACAGGTGTCAAAGAGAAAGATCTGCAGCTGGCGAGCCGAACCCGTCCTGGGATATCCCGGCACTAAAAGCCATACGACATTTCACATTTCAGAGGAGAAATGTGGAAGTTTAGCCAAAAACGACAAGGAAGACGGGAATCAATTCGAACTCTGGAACGTGGGAATGCTTATAAGGGACTGTTGCCAGTAGCTCCGGAAAAGAAGGACCTGCTGTTTTTATGTGCACATAATTTCATTCCAAATATGTATGAACATTTCTACAAAAATCGGAAAACTACTGTAGCCGAACCAACTGAATCAGGCACAATTAGTTACTTGTGATAAGATGCTTGTTGTATAAAGGGGCCTAACATCTAGGTCATCGGCCCCATCCTTACTACAACCCCTAACTACTCTCATAACCATGTACAGAGGTCTGTACCCTTTATTTACAATCCCATTTATGTAATTACCCCAATGAAGATTTTTCCTTATATTAACACCTGGTTACTTACAATGATTCCCTTAAAGGAACTTTCACTTCATCAACGCAGTAATAATAACTGAGAGGTATTTTAATATTCGTGAAACTCACAACCTGATTTTTAACCCCGTTTATTAGCATACCATTGCGTACTGTCCATCTCACAACATTATCAAGGTCATTTTGCAGTTGCTCACAATCTCGTATTTATTACTCTATACCGAATAACGTCATCCGCAAAAAGCCTCATCTCTGATTCCACTTCTTTACTCATGTCATATATATATCTAAGAAAATATAAAGGTCCAAAAATACTGCCTTCAGGAATTCCTCTCTTAATTATTACAGGGTCAAATAAAGCTTCGCCTACTCTAATTCTCTGAGTCTATTTTCTAGAAATATGACCACCCATTCAGTCACTCTTTTGTCTAGTCCTATTCCACTCATTTTTTTCCAGTAGTCTCCCATGATCCACCCTATCAAAAGCCTTATATAGATCAATCGCGATACAATCCATTTGACCTCCTGAATCAAAGATATCCTACTACGCTCTAATAGATACACACGAAGGATACACGTACAAAGATACACACGAATGTAGCAGGCGAGTAACTATCTAATATACCGTATCTACACTACAATTCTCTAGTGAAATGTGGTTATATGATGTTTACACCTGGTGGATTACATTTATTTTTCCTACTACGCGGACAGAGATAGAAGTGCCCTTAAATGCTGAAAAGTAAGAGGTTGTCTACAATAATTTCTGTGTTTAAAAACCTGTCAAAACTACACCAGGGACTTGAATTGCAATATTACTGGGATATCGAAATTTGATTAACTTGTTAACTTTTACTCACTTTACTCACCTACCATATACTCTTTGATCTCGTCGGAACGCAGCAAACAATCGTCAACAATCCAAAGACTGTAGAGTAATTCTCCAGTGAAATACCATGTATTCTCTTTACCTCTTTTCTTACAACGAAGTTTACAGGCGAATCGTATTATTTAATTGAATAAATTATTACTTTCTTGACAGTTTGAAGGGATATCTATAAGAGATAACAGTTCTATTGTTTGCACGAATATAACAGCAATGGAAGATACCACCCCTTATAATAATCTGCCTTTTTTAAGGATTATACCAATGAACCTACTGTATATGTATATTTTTTAATTAAAAAGTTCAAATTAATACCTAAATTATTTCCTAAGGGTGTTAAGGCCCGAAAATAAAAATGCTCATTCCTACCAAACCGTTTAACGTACGAAGACGAAATTCCAAATGGCGGCATGTATTTTTAAATCATAGATGTGAAATAGTAGACATTTTTAAACATTACACCCCTAAGGGGTTAAATGAGTTTAGCTCCGGAAACGAAATTATTCGCCCTCCAAAATCGTTTGACGTTCGAAGTTGCAATTGTTCAAGAAAGTTATTATTTTATGTCTAGGTGTCAGACTATACTTTAAAATGTTTTATTAATAATAATTGTTCCGGGGATACCGTGGAACGCAGAGGTGAAAGAAGGTGCGGGCATGGATGGGTGGATATAAAAGACGGAAGATTAATTCAAAACGTTAAAATTTATATTTCTTCCTTATCTCTTGTGTTTCTTTTCAATTTTTAAACAGGGTTAGAAAATAACATTTAATCAGGTACAATAATTTAGCTCGTAAGCTCGGGTAACAATTTAAAGAGGTCTAGAATAATCAGATAACTTAAAAATATGAGCTTGAAGTTCCCTAATTACAAATTTTAAATGAGCACTACTACTCCTTTCAACCAACAGTCAAGGAGACGGATCGCCCAATTTTTACACCAGCAGGACGAAGGTCTTTACTCTGCCACTTACTTCCTAGGAGACTATTCTCCAAAATTACAAGTTCCAGGTCTATTAAGGCACCTACCTACATTTAACAAAACCAAACAGTAAACACTGTCTTTTATGCTCAACAGTCTGATTTACTTTAAAAGTAAAAGAATGAAATTGACTTTAACAGGGGTAACAAGTGCCCATACTACGTGGCCTTTGGTAAAAAACGAAAGGTTAAAGTTATTGGCCGAAAATCAAAAGGTTAGGAGGCGAACACTCGCACTCCTTGAAATTCACATGAAAATACTTAAAACCTTATGTGGGCTTATGGCCCGATGTTACAGAGGCTAAGCCTATACTATGGAGGTGACTAGATGGAAAGAAAGTTTACAAAATTAAGAGAGAAATTTAAAGGTTACAAAATCATAGTCACCTCAATATCAAGTTGAGAGGGAATACAATACGGTACGGTACGGTACCTCGCTCTTTATTCCCAGAGTTCGGTTAAGCTCCTTTAGACTTGTTTGAAATTTACATTTGAGAAAATAAAAAGTTACATTACTAAAAATTTGAAACCTTCGCCTCGGACTATCTTTCAGAGACTATTACATGTTTATAAACGGTCTGCCATTACCTTGAGCTGATGGGCCTTCCGAGGATGGACGAGGCAGCCTTTCCCCCTGCCTCCGTTACGTACACACTCTGGACTGGAGCGATCACAAAGACAACATGGTACGAAATGACCTAGCTTTTATAGCGGAGAGGAAGGTTCCAGATTTCTCTGGACCTAGGCCCTGACACACCCACAATTCATATTAGTTAATTTAATAAATATCAAACATTTCTGACTAGTTACATAGATAAATGTACAAATATTCTTATGGGTAACATATTAAGTTGGCGGGAAGAGATAAAAGTGCTGATAACTTTAGAATACCAAAAACAACCAATAAACAAATCACTTTAGGAAATCTTGACACACAGAAGTACTTCAAAAGTTAATAGTTCATCTTCACCTCAGGGGGCGCAAATAACTTGATAGTAGCGACATCTGTCGAGAAATGTTCAAACTATTTCCAAAATTAGTTTCCGACTTTCAATTATAGATGGCCTTCTACAAGGCGCTAGTTTTAAATGCACGGGGCGAGTGTACCTCCGGTATAATTATAATAATAATAATAATAATAATAATAATAATAATAATAATAATAATAAATGTTGTTTTACGTACCACTAACTTGTTTTACTGTTTTCGGGGACGCCTATGTGCCGGAAAATCTACCGACAAGGGACTGACGTATTTGAGCACCTTTAATACCACCGAACTGAGCCAGGATCTAGCCCGTCAACTTGGGCTCAGAAAGCCAACATTTTAACCACCCGAGCCACTCAGCCTGGCTTTAAAATGTTTCTCCCCTAACGAGTTTAGATGAGGGTTGAATCTGAAAATCACAATATTAATTTTTCCGGAAACGTTTCATGTATGAACTTCAAATTTTACAAGTCGGTTGGTCCTCTATGTCCTAGATGTTAATAAGAATTTTTTTTTTTAAACATGCTACCCCTACAACAAAACATTCATTCCTCCATTACTGTTCGACGTGTGAAGTAAAAATGTTACAGGTTGGTCGACATTTACGCCGTAGATGTTAAATACAATAGGGTTTTAAAACATTCCAATTTATGGGGGTTTGAATGAGTATTATATCAGAAAATAAATACGGGGGGGTTTGAGTCACGTAGCTACCAGCTTGCGTTCAGGAGATAGTAGGTTCGAATCCCACTGTCGACAGCTCCGAAGATGGTTTTCCGTTGTTTCCAATTTTCACACCAGACAATTGATGGAGCTGTAACTTAATTAATGCCACGGCCACTTCCCACCCCCAGCCCTCTCCTACCCCATCGTCACAAGACCTATCTGTGTCGGTGCGACGTAAAGTACTGCAAAAATAAATAAATATTCTTCCAAACCCGTTTGACGTACGAACTAAGGGTGTATTTTATAGGCTAGCCGACAGTGCACTCTCCAACATGTAAAATTTTGAAAAAATAAGCTTTCAATTAAAAACCTTAGTAAAACACGGATATATTGCTAGAATTTTATAATAGAGATCTAAAAAAAAGTTTACACCAATACATCTGCATATCTCTAACTAGCTGCAGTACCTGTCGTTGGCGGGACAATCATAGAAAGTGCAAAGTTATCTAACTTCCCACCTACTTTCCGCCAATATTCAGACAGGCTGTTTTACTCGGGACGCAGCAGAGACGAGTGGGAGCTAATCACATCACAAACAATGGTCGATGTCAGGGGGGTCTCTTCCCGCATCGCGCTCACTATTTGCTCTCTGGCCGCCTTCTGCGTGACGTCATGTGATATGAGACAGCACTCGCCCGTCCTGTTGACACGTATTACCACTACAGTCTAAAATGGCCATAACTTCTGAACCATTCATGCAAACAATGTCCTGACAAGGTTATTGTAATCCTTATAAAATACTGGAGGAGGCTAAACAATTTATTTTGATGAGGAACTCGAGGATAATATTGATGTATTTACAGTGAAACCTCGGAATGCGAGTAACTTTGTCTACGAGTGTTTTTGCAAGACGAACAAACATTTTAAATAAATTGTAACTTGATAAGCGAGTGAGGTTCCGCAATACGAGCGTCACGTGTGCCTACGTTTCCCCCACTCCCCCTGTTCTTTTGTTGAATGGATGAACGAGGTCTTTGGCCCTATAGTGAAGAAATACCTTTCAGAAAATAATCAGCCGCTCAAAGGCCTTGAGACCTTGAGAACGACTTACTGGAAGAATTCAAGTTCGTTAAGGTTAAGTTCCTTCCTCCTAACACTACTCCACTACTCCAGCCTATGGATCGGCAAGTCATTTCGAACTTCAAGAAGCTATACACCAAAGCACTATTTCAGCGATGCTTCGAAGTGAACGAAGGAACAAACCTTACCCTACAAGAGTTTGCGAGAAGTCATTTCCCCATCGTGAACTGCCTGAAGATCATCGATAAAGCCTGGGATGGAGTCACCAAGAGAACTCTCACTTCCGCTTGGGGAAAGCTGTGACCTGACTGTGTTCTTGGACGTGACTTTGAGGGGATTGTTGGTGACAATCAGCCGCCGATTGTCGATGAAATTGTGTCCTACCACTATGGGGCTGGAGGTGAATCACGTGGACATTCAAGAGCTGGTGGAAAAACATAGCCAGGAAATGACCACCAACGAACTGATGGACCTGCATCGCGAACAACAGGAGGAGGTTATGGAGAAGATCTCGTCTGGGGAAGAGGAGGAGGAAAAGTCAATGGAATCTCTCACTTCAACTGAGATTTGGGAGAAATGCAAAATGTGGGAAACGGTGCAAAACGAGCATAATTGCGCATTTCATTGTGTAGGAAAACACCACCCGAATAAGGCTGTAGCATTGCGAGCGATGAATCAGTTCAATGACAATGCAATGTCACATTTTCGTGAAGCCCTCAAAAAGAGGCAAAAGCATCAGTCATTGGACAGATTCCTCGTTAAAGTTGCATGAAAAGAAAACAATTCCAGTGAGCCAACAGATAACAGTGATTCCGTTAGTGAAATTCGTGCTACACAGTAACTCTTCTATCATCTCCCGTCTCCCTCACACCAACAGTGATTCTATTGTAAGGAACAGTGCACTTTAATGTGTCTTACGTTATATTTTGTTTTACAAATGGTATGCGAATAAATATTTTTGTGTTGTGGACGAATCATCCACGTTTCAATTGTTTCTTATGGGAAATATTGCTTTGATATACGAGTGCTTTGGATTACAAGCATGTTGCCGGAACGAATTATGCTCGCAATCCAAGGTTCCACTGTATTTAATTTTAAGGAGTTATATTTTTTACCGCGGACTATAGAATAAAATCGCTTCTAGAGGGCAGCCGGTTGGAAATAGGCATGTGCCATCGCAAACTTTTTTGTAGAGGTTTCTATGCTCTACAATTCGTACGCTTACATTTGGGGTCTATCGTTGATGGTTCGCGCAGCGTAAGCCAAGAAAGCAAATGACCGACCGACCGACATTTTTGTCTCCTACGTATTTACTGTATATCGGAACACGAATACATAATAATGATACCTTAATGCACAGTTGTGCCAAGTCCAATTTTTTGTGATTTTGACATATTGGTACTGTAGGAAACCTTGTGGGAAGCTGCTTCAAGTGCACTCAAATTCCTTGTGCAAATCTAGGGCAAAAACTGTATAAATTCGCAAAATTAAAAAATGCCATCTCCACGCGTGCTTTGTTTGTAAGAGCACAGGAATTCCAAGTCCAAGCGACTTCAATTCTTTGAGGTTTCAATTGCGCATTTCATTGTCTTGTTTTGTTCTTCTTGTTGTTTAATTCACTGTCAGAATGTGTGTTTAGATCTATTTTCAAATAATTTGAACCACCGTTAGCAATTTTTATTCCCAAAAAGGACCAATGCTCTTAAGTGTAAAGAGGCAGAACGCACTAAAACCACTACAACCAATCAGGACTATATAGACCACATCACTCGTGAACTTGAAGTTCGGGAAATGAAAGATGAAGTTGATAACCCAAAATTAGTATGTGGAAGTTTTGATCTTCAGGCCGTACTTCAAATCCCTTTCGCAGGTAATTGCCAAATTTATTATAAAAGGAAGCTCTCACTTTATAATTTCACACTGTATGACTCATTGAAAAATGGAACTTCCTTTTTGTGGGATGAGACCAGCGGAAAATAAGGCAGTGCTGAAATCGGGAGCTGTCTACTTACTTACATAGCACATCTAATTCAAGTTGAGCATCTAATCCTGCATGCGGACACGTGTGGTGGACAAAACAGGAACAAAAACATGGTATCTGCTCTACTATACGCCATGAATACGAGGTTACACCCCAATCTGAAAATGCTGGACCTAAAATTTATGGAAAGTGGTCACAGTTATCTAGAGGCCGATTCCATTCATGCCACAGATGAAACGGTGAGAAAACATAAAAGCATTTATACTCCTCATGAGTACAAAATGGTCATGGAAATGACCAGAAAGAAACCACACCCTTACATTGTACACCAACGGGACTACAGCAACGTTTACGATTTAGATTCATTGACAAAATGCGTAATACACAACAGAAAAAAAGATGCCAAGCACGAAAATATAAATTGGTTACACATAAAGTGGTTTCGCTTTACACAAGGTAGCAGCTCGGTTAAGTTTAAGTATTCTGTGAAGGACGAATTCCGTGAGATGCAGGTTATTCCTAAGAGGATTATATGGGATGGAATCACTCTTCAACCAAAATACAGACAGCTGCTACCTATGCCACTTCAAAAAAAAGAGAGATTTGTTAACTGTGTTAAAAACTGGAGTCATCCCAGCTGAATATAAGGAGTTTAACAACAGTTTGCCTTCGGCAAAGGGAGTTCATAACGAAGCTGTTTGGGCAGCCGTAAGAATGTATGAGGAAAATGAAGAGCACTAGAGGATAACAAATACCCTTTGGATTAAAAATCGGTTCAATTTCTCTTGCTGCGATGCATGAAAATAGCATCTGTATTCACCTTATGCAAAAATGGTTCCATAACACAGTTGTTTCTAATGTAGAAGTTTGATTTTGATTTGATTTTACTGAAAAAATTCAATTTAGTAATAATCCTACGTTCCATAATGTATGTATTCTTAAATTTAGATGAATAAATGTATCGTCTATTGAATTTCTGACCTGGTTTATAATTTTACAAGAAAAGACAGTAATTTATCCTATGTGCAATAAAACTGCGTTAACAAGTGCTCAATTGTGCCATGTCGTGACATCAGCACAAATAATCACATTTAGAAAGAATGTATACAAAATTTCTAACATAAACTGATTAGAAAAACACCTCTGAGAGATTATTATACCTAAAAATTCAGCACCTCCAAAGAATAATACATCATTTGATATCGAAACACGAGTTTGAAACTTTGTTTTTGCATTTCCCACAATTTAAGAAATCTGGACTTGGCACTTCTGTGCTTTAAGGTATAGCGGTTCACTACGTGAACAGTGTTCGTGTTGTCAGTATCTGAAGTTGAACCACTGTACTGATTAAAATGCAGTCAACATATTATGGAAACGTGTGTGGCACTATAAATTGTCGGCACGTAAAAAAACTCCCGTGGGACAAAATTACGGCACCTCGAGTCTCAGAAAACCGTAAATGTTGTTAGTGAGACGTAACACAAATAACATTATTGTTATTATTATTATTATTATTATTATTATTATTATTATTTTGCATATTATGAAGACAATAACGACAACAACCATCATAGCCAGATAGTTTGCTACTGTGATGGCATAACAATACTTCCTCGTCAGCAATGTTTGGTTGTTGAAACACTTTGTAAACTCTTGAATATCTCCATTATTACAGCGCGTACGGTAAAAAGGTGTCAGATATAAATGACTGAATGAAAATCATAATTTCTATAATTATTGTTATGTGCTAATAGCCGGGCTGAGGAGCAACTCAAATGATAGAGCGCTGGCCTTCTTAGCCCAACTTGGCAGGTTCGATCCTGTCTCAGTCCGGTGGTGAAGGTGCTCAAATACATAGTTAGTGGGACATAAAATTCAATAACATTAACATTATTATGTGCTAATAACTTATAATTCTGAATATATTTCAAAGCTCGTGAAATAATACAGTATCCGTGATCAGATATACAGTAAATACGAAGAAAGAGACAAAAATGTCGTGCGAAAAGCGACCTGGATCTCGGTTATTTCAAAAGGGGGCCTCACACATCCCAGTCATGAGTGGTTAAGAAACACAGCCCAGTTCGAAATTTAATTTTGTGTGTTTCACGGTAAGACGTAATGAAAACTCGTATTTCTATTATTAAGTAAAAATGTCCAGTATTCCATGACAAAATAATTTGTCTCTACGTAAGGACCAGGACATTTCTTAGGATATGGCATTTTAATGCAGAGTAAGGAGCAAGCACTGAGAAAATATGCCAATAAGAAGACTAAGCTTTGGGCTGGTTCATCAAGTAATTAAGTCTCCTGACACGTACATTTTAATAATTTAATATGATTCCATAAAGATGTCGATATGATGTATATTTTCCTATGCCATTTGATATAAAAACTTACTTCATCAGGAAATAAATTAATTATTTTGAGTTGCATGGTAATATTTTATTTCTTATCGTATTATATGTCATGTATTTGATAGTTGATGTTCTACCTCCTCAGCATGTGATGAAATTTAACGCATTTTCACGTTTTTAAATCTATTCGAAGTGCCGTTACTTATCGAATCGGACTAAATCAGACCATTATTTGATGAAAGATTGAGAAGAAGTTTCACAGGCACGAGAACTCACAGGCTTGCTGTACTGAGACGGTGTACCTTACTCGCTATCGTTCATATCGCGTGACGTCATAGCGCTCCAGCCAATGGAAGCTTCAACCGCCGGAGTAGACTACCTTTTATTCTAGTTACCTTGGGTCAATGTAATGTTATTGTTGATCAGTTCTATAAGATTTCGATATTGTAGGCCTTCACATTTAGTTTTCTTCCAACTCTGTAACATTAGGGCATCTAATGTAAAGGACGTCCTTCCTTCTTTAGACTCCGTCTTGTCTTATTCTTCAAGCGATCGTTCCTTTACGGGGTATTCTCATTTTTATTACCATATTCACAAATTTTCCTTGTCAATATGAACCGATGGCCAAGTGGCTTTACACTTAAAGATAATCATTGAGAAAAACCATCACCAATTAATACGATTGAACAATATTTCAATGTTAGCACTGCTCGGCGATGATATGGACTACCGGACAAGTTGGCCATGCCGTTGGGGGCGCGCAGCTGTGAGAATGCATTCGAGAGATAGTGGGTTCGAACCCCACTGTCGGCAACCCTGAGGATGGTTTTCCGTGGTTCCCCATTTTCACTCCAGGAAAATGTCGGGGCTGTACCGTAATTAAGACCACGGGCGCTTTGTTCCCACTCCTAGGCATTTCCCATCTTATCGTCGCCGTAAGACCTGTCGGTGTGACGTAAAACCAATTGCAAAAAAAAAGATATGGACTAAGGCACAAAAGTCTAAATTCATTAATTATATTATCATAGCCGATACGGAAAAAATGTATGACAAAAATTATCGGAAATTTAATTCTATATAACTTTTGTTATGTAGTATTTGTCGATAGGACCATTAATAGCATGGATATTTGAGACGCAAATTTTAGACTTTCCACTAAACTACCATTTCACTCGGCGTAAATAAAATTATTTATAGCCTAGACTGTAGAGCCTCATTCCCCGACTTAAGATTCATTAAATTCTCTTCAACCACTTTTTCGTGAAGCGCATACATACAGACAGGCAGACAAAAATATTAAAAAGTTAATTTCCTTGTTACTGTGGACACGACCGATACAGAAAAAACATTCTTTTTTTAAATTCTGAGCAATGTACAGACAAAACTCTTATTTTATATACATATCAGGGGCGTACTATATTGTTTTACACTTTATTTCTTTGTACGTCCGGGTATGGTTCACATTTCACTTTTGAAGGTGGTGACTTGTAACTACCGCTTGGTAGCAGCACACGCACAGGGGCCAACGAATGCACTGGCTATAGCCATTTCACAACACTGTCAGCGTAGGAGCAGTCAACATGGAAAGCAACCGTCAGGGACAGCGCTATACGACTTGGTTCCTATGTAAAAGAAGGCGTGATCACTGAAGAAATATCAATGGCGCTTGGTGGCAGTCTGTGGAGAACATGCGCCGTCACGGAAAACAGTTTACAACTGGGTGGAAGGCTGGAAAACAGGGCGCACTTCGGTCGACAAGGGAACCAGTTCTGGAAGGAATGTGACAGTGTCAACACCAGCCAACATTGCCCGGGTCGAACAGGCCACCCAAGGAAACAAATGCACCACATTTATTACGGAAATAGAGGTAGCCACGGGAATTACCCGAAACACCCTGCAGCGGATCGTGCACGGCCACTTACAGTTGGGGAAGTTGTCATCCACATGGGTGCCTAGACTCTTGCCTACAGACGAAAAGTAGAGGCGTGTGGATGTGTGCAAAGAACTTTTGCAACCCATTAGCAAGATCCAGCCGACTTCATGGCTAGGCTTGTGACTGGTGATGAGACATGGCACCATTACCATGAGCCACAAACGAAACAACAATCGATGCAATGGAAGCATAGGGGCGGTCCACCGCCAAAGAAATGTCGAACAGTGTCATCAGTTGGCAAGCGACTGGCGACAGTGTTCTGGGACACAAAGGGCATCATCCTCATTGACTGGATGGAATTTGGGGCCACGATTAACAGTGCAGCACATGTGGCAACCCTTAAGCGCTTACGTCGTGCCATTCAAACTAAGCGGCCAGGAAAATGGGCTAAACGTGTGCTTCTGCAACATGACAATGCCCGGCCCCACACTAGCCGAGAGACCATCGCTGCCATTGATCAAATGGGATTCACGGTGCTGCCACACCCACCATACTCTCCCGACTTGGCACCAAGTGATTATCACATGTTCGGGAACATGAAGAAACCTCTGCGTGGTCGCCGTTTTGCGGATTTTGCAGAACTGGACACAGCTGCCAAGGCATGGGGACGCATCACTCCGAAAGAATGGTTTCAGGAAGGTCTGGAGAGACTGACACATCGATGGCAAAAGTGCATACACTTACAGGGAGATTATGTTGAGAAGGTGGACGTAACAACTGATGTGTAACGTATTTCATTTGGATAGAAAAATAAAGTGTAAAACAATATAGTACGTCCATCGTATACACCAGGTGGCTCCCGAACGCCGTACTTTCTACTTATAAATGTCCCGCATGCACAAATGATGAATGGGATATCTACCAACTGATTTTCACAGGGGCAGTACTGCCAGCGGGCAGGTTACGTCAGAATATGAAGAAGAACCAGACTGACGCTCGCAGCATGCTCCTCAGCACTACAGGTCGAATGCACCCCTTGCATTAATAAACCTCGTTTTCCACCGCACAGTTCAAGGCTGGTGTATGGTACAGCCGCACTATATTCGCTGTCAGCATATCGGCAATGCCTAGTGTGTTCAGCAGCGACGAATACACAGACATTATTTTAATCTGGACAACCTGGTCGGAATGCAGCCGAAGCTCCAAACAGGCGTCTGTCTTCTGCGCACGGATTTCGCCGAACAGTATTAGTTTTTGTTTCATACAAGCAACTCTTTTATCGAGTGGAATGTCTACACGTGTATAAATTAATAAGTGATTACATTTCCTTTTCTGCATCTTTGGCGTGTTTACAAACAGTAGCGGCGATTAGTGGGTGGGGCGAGAAGGGACAGTCGCCCTCCCCCACTTTGTGGAGGAAACATTACATTTTTATTCCATTTTAGCCTGCTGGAACAAGGATTTTTTTTAAAAAGCTATTTGTACAAGCCTTGTGCCTTATCTGCTATTTCTTTCCTTTATTTTCTTTAATTATTAACAATTATTGGCGGAAATAAGCACAAAATGCCGCTCGTCGCGGCTAACCGATATGTACAGCGCTACGGCAAGTAGTGGAGACTTTGCATGTGCTTTGAGGAAGGGTAGTAGGGGGTACATCTTTTTTGCCAAGGTCGTGGACACAGTTATAATTCACCCGCTTGCCGCGCGCATTCGTCAATGTGGCAGTCTCTTTAGTGTCTCTTAGTTTCTTAGTGTGTCTTCAAATACTAAGTGATTTTTAATTGCATAATCATGTCGTGCTGATATTTAATTGTACCGGGTGAGTTCGCCGTGGGGTTAGGGGCGCGCAGCTGTGAGCTTGCACCCAGGAGATAGTGGTTTCGAATCCCTCTGTCGGCAGCCCTGAAGATGGTTTTCCGTGGTTTCCCATTTTCATACCAGGTAAATGCTGGAGCTGTACCTTAATTAAGGCCATGGCCGCTTCCTTCCCACGCCTACCAATTTCCTGTAACATCGTCACCGTAAGGCCTATCTGTGTCGGTGCAACGTAAAACCAGTAGTAAAAAATATACATATTCAATTGTAATGTCAACGGGAGATAATACCAACTTTACTTTCACCGGAATAAATTATTTCCTTTGCGTTGTGTTATGTATTATGTAAATGTAATTAACCTGCCCCGTGTTGTAAAAATAGTTTTTTGAGATTTTGATTCAATGTTGTATAATAAAATTTTCACCAGGTCTCACAAGCAAACCACGGGGCAGGTGAATACATTTACTTAATAAATAACATAACATAAAAGAAATAATTTAGCCCAGTGAAAGGAACGTTGGTAATATCTCCTGTTGAAATTACAACCAATGTGAATGTGTGTGTATGTTTCAGCATAGCTCTCAACCAAACTAGATACGTATATAACTTAACAACTGGAAAAATTGCTGTAGAGGCAAGAAACCCCTACCATATTCTAGCATAGCTCTCAACCAAACATGATACTCATATGACTTACTGTTTGGGAAAGAAAACTGTAGGGTAAGACACCCCTACGAGCGGTGGTTGAAAGGGGGTGATATATATATAAAGCAAGATGTCCTGATTGACTGATAATCAACGCACAGCAAAACCTACTGGAGATAATTGCATGAAAATTTGAGGACATGTTCCTACCGTAGCTTAGATGTGCACTAAGAAAGGATTTTTTTAAAAGTTCCTATTCTAAACGGGTGAAATGTGAGTTTACATTTTTGTTGAATTTCTCCGTTTCTGTGAAACATATTGTACTTATAATTCATTCAGATTTTTATTTTCATATATCATAAATTCTATTCTAAAAGAAATTTTTAAAGTTCTGATTTTAAAGGGGTGAAAAGGGATGATATGTGGTTTAACATTTGTGTTCAATATCTCCATTTTTTGAACAAAATTGTACATATATATTCATTCAGTCTTCCAAATCGTCTCAATAGTACAGCAAAAATCTTGCATTTCTTGAAAAGTCAACGGAAATATATTTATTTTCAAGATTTTCCAGATGAAATAATCCCTTGCGCGCATGAATCTTTGGCTTTTGCCAATTAAAAATGGCCGCGGCACTTTTCCAATTCACTCCACTTCCGTGTACTTTAAGACGGTAATAAACCAAATCCTTAAAGAAAATAAAACACAATTAACAGCATACAGGCCTACATATATGAAGGTTTGTGAGTGAATTCATGAGAAGTTGTTTTACGCTGCGCTGATAGCGCAACGGTTGTCAAGAATGCAGGCTCGAATCTGCCTGTTGGTGGCCTTTTTTAACACAGGAATATTGTTTTATCAATTAGATTTATTACAGTTTTATATTTTGTTAGTGAGTTATGCAGCCGCGTACAGTTTAAATGAATTGTTTCATCCGTACAACTGGTAAAACAGGCTATCCTCCCGTCACCGAGAGAACCGAACCTGATGTAAACAAAGAAAAATGTGTATCCGTATATATCCATCCGCGGTCTAAATGCTGATTGGAGAATAACTGGGCTACTCCTGGACACATGGCAGGAACCACGTGGGCAGTCTTGAAACTGTCGTTACTTCGCTAGATTCCGGCGATTACATCAGGATTAGCTTTACATAGACTGTTGCCGGATACCACTGACGTCAACATGTTCAGTAGCTGACAGGCAATTGTGATGCGGATTACGGCACAAATTACACTCACTGTCCGCGAAAAATAAACAACAATGAATGATAAATGGCATAGCGATATTTAACATATCAGAAAAGAAAGGTAGATTTGAATTTAGGACCGAAAAGTAAATACGTAATAAATCAATCATAACAGCGCATATAAGTAAAACTTCACACATTTAATATTATAATCAAGTAAAATTCTAGCGAGGAACTTAGAAGAGGCAATATTAAAACAATAAAATGTACAGTACCGGCACTTTACCTAATCAGAATATGATAAAGGACGAACGCCTTCAAAGTAAGCGCTTCTTCGATTTCCCAGGTGTTCTTACCAATCCTTGGTGCAGTCGTTCGCTGCGCGCGGTATTAATGCTCCACTCCGAAAACACAAGTGAACTCGGATGTCAGTTTCGCAAATCCTTTAAAGCTAAAATCGGCTATTTCTTACAAAATTTTTGAAACACATTCAATGCAATTGCCTTCCTGCCACTTTTCAAAGGTTTCCCTTTGCGATGTTTAACGAACTCAACTCTGTGATCCACAATGCACAAGAACAAGTAATGTCTCACTCACTCACTCACGCACTGTACTGCTTGCTTCCCAAGCTCACAGCTTAATAAAATGGCGGCTCAAGCATGAGCGAATGCGTCCCTTGTGCTCTTGAATTTGAAATGCTTGTTTATATTAAATAACATTGAATACAAATAATTTTTTGTATATTTCTCTGACTTAAATTATTTGAGGAATCATATTTCGGAAATTTTGCATCTAGGATCGCATTAGCCATGATGTGGCTAACGAACTAGTTTCCTGTCTCCGCGTAGGTGTCCCGCGGCAGCACCAACCAATAAACGTTAACCCAAGCACGTGCTTATGTTTACATTACGAGTGGTTCTCTGGGTGAAATCTGTATAGGCGAAAGCAGAACCAGTTCGGCGCGCGCATGCGTCATTAGCAAAACTGTCTATGGTTCGAAGATATGTCACTCATATTGACAAAGGAGAGACCGGAGGCAACTTGCATAAGTGTACGTCCAAGATGCACGCTGGTTTTCTGAGTCAGACAGTCGGCGCTGACTGACTCCGAGCGGCAGGTGGATGTGGCCATTATGAAAGCTGGTTGTCAGCGCAGAGAGACCTGCCACAAAAGGAAATATATGAGATACAACTGATCAGTGTTGCATGCACGGGTGGCCCAGATTGGTTGCGCAGTAGATGTTAGTTTTTCCCTCGTCCTGCTCGTGACGTCATCACAGGAGCGCCGTGACAGTGTAGCATACAACCGCACGTGTATCTCATTTCGTTGTTTATATGTGTCTGTCTTATAAATAAATGATTTCCACGTAATAAATATACGTAATTTCTTTACGTATAGGCTATTGCTGATGGATTATATAGTGGCCTACTGTCGTAGTTCGTTTCTGTGAAATCTCTGTTAAGTTGCTGTGTTAGAGGTGCACTTATTTTCTTTTCGTTACTTGCATGAACAGTATAATAGTGAAATTTCTGTGTTCATAGTACAGTATCATTGCGATAGAGGGATTTCGGTACCTCGCCTACCGTGAAAGAAAATATGACAGGTCAATGGGAAGTCCCACTGGAGGAACTTGGAAATGTTAATAAATAGGGGGCGGATTTCTATGACCTAAAAATGTATGAAATATGTATAAAAATATGACCTATAAAATTCAAAATATGACAATGAATAGCATCTACGTTACATAAAAACACTTTTATTACAATTGCTACGGGCTGCAATTAATTTAGAGATTAAAAGTTTTAATTCTTCGAAATCTTTAACCCAAAATGAACTAAAATGATGAATATTTCATGAACTCGTTAAGGTTACACTGCATGCTCCTAGGCAAAGACGGACTCTGTGGAAGACAAACACTACAGTTACTTTCACTGTTCAATATTCAATCAGTTTTAATTTATACACAAAACATATGTTATTTGAATGAAACTTTCATACCTGATCTAGTCTCCATTATCAGAATTGTAGCAATTTATGACCACATGCATCTTAAGATTGTTGAATGAGAATCCCCTCCTGTTGTCGCTGAGTATAGTCTTGTAGCGAGAAAAACTTCTTTCGACATCACATGATGTAACGGGAGCGTACTTGAATAGAGTTAAATCACTTGGAGAAAATTCCTGGAAATCTGAAGATGAAAGGTTTCCACAAATAATGTCACTTATTCCACGCAGGTACATGAGTCCGCTATTTTCTCAGTACATTTTCTAATTTTCTACATACCCTAGATGCTATTGTTCCTTTCGCATGCTATAACTCCTGTTCAGTGCACTTTACAACATCCAGTGCATCGCGTAGTTCTGCACCTGAAACTTCCAGTTGCGTGATTGCTCCAGATAAAGAATTAAAATGGGACTTTATGTAAGCCAGGTCCGCTTTTTATGTTGTGCTTGAAAATAATTCTTGAGTGTTTTTATGGAGGACAATTCAGCAGGATCAAAAGACTTCACGATATTTTCCACGACACCTAAGTTGTTACAATAGTACAATGCGGCATCAAGCCAAGTCCCCCATCGCGTTATAACTGGCTAGGGAAGGAGGGGTAGTGAAGGTGCTTCTCCTTGAAATTTCTGAACGCGAAGTGGAGCTTTGACAAACACTTTCTTACAGTTCGAAATTAATTTATCAACTTCAGGGTAGCTCCTTCTAACTTATTTAGCTGTCCTATGCAAGGCATGTGCAAGACATGTCACATGTATCATTTTCGGGTATAGCATTTTAAGTCCTTTGGCTGCCTTCACCATATACGGAGCAGCGTCAGTTACAAATATAAAAATCTGCTCTCTCTTTGCCCCGTTTGGCCACAACAGATTTAATGAATTGTCGAAGAGAACTGCGATGGTGGAATGGTTTGTCTTCTCTAGCACTTCACATGTCAGGAGGAACGTATCTCCAGGCCGGTCTTCCTTCAACGTACCAACGATCACATTTGCTACATATCTTCCATCCATATCTGTGGTCTCGTCTATTGAAATCCATATCTTACTGTCTCCCACGCCACGCCTTATTATATCCAACATCTCTTCATAACAAGGGGTCAGATAGTCCTTCCTGAGAGTAGATTCGTTGGGGCAGGATGCTCTGTATATTTTTCAAGAAACTGTCTGAAGCTTCGGCTGTTAAGTTTCTTTAAAGGAATATCAGACGAAACCCATAATCTTGCAGAGATCTTGTGAAAATTGTGAACACTGTGAATTTGATGTCAGGGTTTCGAATAGCAGACATTGCCTATTTTCGAGTACAGAATATCTAGTTACACAATTCTTATGTTTTACAGTATTACAGTGTTGTTGCACAGAGAAGCGTTTTTCGGCAGTAACTCTTACCTCACACAATTTACAGAATAATATCACTCCATCCGTACTGAATATGTTTTCACCGAACTCGCGAACAAAACTTCGCAACTTCCAACAAATTGAGACTTTCGTTTTAGGCATATTGAAAGGAAGTGAATGACTGAAGCTCCCTAATGACCAAGGCAAAGGAGAGAGATAAGAACAATGACAAATAACTGCAGAATTACGTCTGCTTCCATGTAAACAATAGCCCAGTTTCCAGGAATTGACCCAGCTAGCAAACAATAGCTCCTACCTGTTAGAAACATTCCATACACTACTTTAGAATGATTCTTCAGAAGTCTATTCCAGTCTATCCTGAAAAATAATTTCTAGAGCTTATTCTGATTTTTATAAAACGAAATTCAAATGAAAATTACCAAAATATGCCGTTATAATGATATTTTGTTCAAAATATGCCATCAAACTTAAGAAAGCCTAAATATGCATTTATATGCCCAATAAAACCTGTTTAATTTTGAATATCATGCTTGGAAACGTGTTGAAAATACAAGACTATATGATATTATGTTAAGGGAAAAAATATGACTTGTCATAGAAATCCGCCCCCTATTAATAAATTTCAAGCGTTGGTCAGTGTGCCGTCACGTTACATTTACGCCTTATTCGTAATAGAAATAATGAAAAGTTACTATGCTGTACTCTTTTTCAATCTTATAACAGCAGTAATCTTTATGTCTGGTCTGCAATTAGTTCTGAGAAACTGTAATGTTTGCTAGTATTATGAGATTCCTACTGATCTGCGCGCTCTGGGCTCGGCTGCTTTGCTCCTACTGTGACGTCATTTCGTTAACCAATAGCAGCTCGTCCCGCGTTGGGCCCAACCTTTAGTAGTGTATAAGAACCTTGTGTAGCATGGAACTAACAAGAGAACAGGCTGCAGCTCTATTGCTGCTAAGTGACAATGTTCCAACCAAGTTAAAAGTGATATACATCCAATTAATGAATTAAGATCTATTTACGGGGAGTACAAACACCTTTTTCCACAGTTACTTGCCGACGAAAACAGATTTTTCGAATATTTCAGAATGAGTTCGGATACGTTTAATGTTATTTTGTTAAAAATTGAACACAGGCTTACGAAGAACTGGGCGAATTACTACAAAACCCCTGTTCTTCCGGAAGAGAGATTGGTTGTCACCTTAAGGTAAGTAAACACTTTTTTTTAAATAACAAATAACACTTTTATATATTTTTATTTTTTATTATTTTTTATTTTTATAGATTTGTTAAACGTGTTCTAAAAATAGATACAGTTCAAATAGACTGCTGATTTTTAAGGACTAATCTTGTACTGAGATCCACACTTGGACTATGTGCAAGTAGGGCAGCATCCTGCTTCATGAATTTACCGAGCTCAGAACACTTTAAGCAAGCCTCGGACCTATGGGAGTAATGGAGTCCCACTCCCATTTGACAGGCGAGGGACTCCTTGGAAACAACTTGGCGAACGAAATGGAATTCGATGGGGAGCTATCAATATTAATGGGGCTTATGGAAGAAAGAAGGTAGAACTTGCTGAGTCAGCAAAGAGGATGCATCTGGATGTGCTAGGAGTAAGTGATATTCGGTTAAGGGGAGATAAGGAGGAAGAGATAGGAGATTATAAAGTGTACTTGACAGGTGTTAGAAAGGGAAGGGCAGAGTCTGGGGTAGGGCTCTTTATTAGGAATACCATTGCACGCAACATAGTTTCCGTTAGGCACGTAAGTGAGCGAATGATGTGGGTAGATTTGTCAGTGGGAGGAATTAGGACAAGAATTGTGTCCGTGTATTCACCATGTAAGGGTGCAGATGAGGATGAAGTTGACAAGTTTTATGAAGCATTGAGTGACATCGTGGTCAGGGTGAACAGCAAGGATAGAATAGTGCTAATGGGCGATTTCAATGCGAGAGTTGGGAATAGAACTGAAGGATACGAAGGGGTGATTGGTAAATGTGGGGAAGATATGGAAGCTAATGGGAATGGGAAGCGTTTGCTGGACTTCTGTGCTAGTATGGGTTTAGCTGTTACGAATACATTCTTCAAGCATAAGGCTATTCACCGCTACACATGGGAGGCTAGGGGTACCAGATCCATAATAGACTATATCTTAACAGACTTTGAATTCAGGAAATCTTTTAGGAATGTACGAGTTTTTCGGGGATTTTTCGATGATACAGACCATTATCTGATCTGTAGTGAACTAAGTATCTCTAGGCCTAGGGTAGAGAAAGTGAAATCTGTCTGCAAACGAATAAGGGTAGAAAATCTCCAGGACGAGGAAATTAGACAGAAGTACATGGATATGATTAGTGAGAAGTTTCAAACAGTAGACAGTAAGCAGGTTCAGGATATAGAAAGTGAATGGGTGGCATACAGGGATGCTGTAGTAGAAACAGCAAGGGAATGCCTAGGAACAAGTGTGTGTAAAGATGGGAAAAGGCGAACATCTTGGTGGAATGATGAAGTGAGAGCAGCCTGTAAACGTAAAAAGAAGGCTTATCAGAAATGGCTCCAAACAAGGGCCGAGGCAGACAGGGATTTGTACGTAGGTGAAAGAAACAGAGCGAAACAAATAGTTGTTGAATCCAAAAAGAAGTCGTGGGAAGATTTTGGTAATAACCTGGAAAGGCTAGGTCAAGCAGCAGGGAAACCTTTCTGGACAGTAATAAAGAATCTTAGGAAGGGAGGGAAAAAGGAAATGAACAGTGTTTTGAGTAATTCAGGTGAACTCACAACAGATCCCAGGGAATCACTGGAGAGGTGGAGGGAATATTTTGAACATCTTCTCAATGTAAAAGGAAATCATCATGGTGGTGTTGCAAACAGTCAAGCTCATGGGGGGAGGATAATGATGTTGGTGAAATTATGCTTGAGGAAGTGGAAAGGATAGTAAATAAACTCCATTGTCATAAGGCAGCAGGAATAGATGAAATTAGACCTGAAATGGTGAAGTATAGTGGGAAGGCAGGGATGAAATGGCTTCACAGAGTAGTCAAATTAGCGTGGAGTGTTGGTAAGGTACCTTCAGATTGGACAAAAGCAGTAATTGCACCTATCTATAAGCAAGGGAACAGGAAGGATTGCAACAACTATCGAGGTATCTCATTGATTAGTATACCAGGCAAAGTATTCACAGGCATCTTGGAAGGGAGGGTGCGATCAGTCGTTGAGAGGAAGTTGGATGAAAACCAGTGTGGTTTCAGACCACAGAGAGGCTGTCAGGATCAGATTTTCAGTATGCGCCAGGTAATTGAAAAATGCTACGAGAGGAATAGGCAGTTGTGTTTATGTTTCGTAGATCTAGAGAAAGCATATGACAGGGTACCGAGGGAAAAGATGTTCGCTATACTGGGGGACTATGGAATTAAAGGTAGATTATTAAAATCAATCAAAGGCATTTATGTTGACAATTGGGCTTCAGTGAGAATTGATGGTAGAATGAGTTCTTGGTTCAGGGTACTTACAGGAGTTAGACAAGGCTGTAATCTTTCACCTTTGCTGTTTGTAGTTTACATGGATCATATGCTGAAAGGTATAAAATGGCAGGGAGGGATTCAGTTAGGTGGAAATGTAGTAAGCAGCCTGGCCTATGCTGACGACTTGGTCTTAATGGCAGACTGTGCCGAAAGCCTGCAGTCTAACATCTTGGAACTTGAAAATAGGTGCAATGAGTATGGTATGAAAATTAGCCTCTCGAAGACTAAATTGATGTCAGTAGGTAAGAAATCCAACAGAATTGAATGTCAGATTGGTGATACAAAGCTAGAACAGGTCGATAATTTCAAGTATTTAGGTTGTGTGTTTTCCCAGGATGGTAATATAGTAAGTGAGATTGAATCAAGGTGTAGTAAAGCTAATGCAGTGAGCTCGCAGTTGCGATCAGCAGTATTCTGTAAGAAGGAAGTCAGCTCCCAGACGAAACTATCTTTACATCGGTCTGTTTTCAGACCAACTTTGCTTTATGGGAGCGAAAGCTGGGTGGACTCAGGATATCTTATTTATAAGTTAGAAGTAACAGACATGAAAGTAGCAAGAATGATTGCTGGTACAAACAGGTGGGAACAATGGCAGGAGGGAACTCGGAATGAGGAGATAAAGGCTAATTTAGGAATGAACTCGATGGATGAAGCTGTACGCATAAACCGGCTTCGGTGGTGGGGTCATGTGAGGCGAATGGAGGAGGATAGGTTACCTAGGAGAATAATGGACTCTGTTATGGAGGGTAAGAGAAGTAGAGGGAGACCAAGACGACGATGGTTAGACTCTGTTTCTAACGATTTAAAGATAAGAGGTATAGAACTAAATGAGGCCACAACACTAGTTGCAAATCGAGGATTGTGGCGACGTTTAGTAAATTCTCAGAGGCTTGCAGACTGAACGCTGAAAGGCATAACAGTCTATAATGATAATGTATGTATGTATGATCTTGTACTGAATGTCATTATAATGAATTAATTTTTATTGAAAAAGAAACAATGTTTTCTCTGGCTAGAATGGTAGAAATTATATATTTTGATTCTGTGAGAAGGTCGCGCTTTCAGGGAATGCATCTTGATTTTGTAGGAATGCTCCTTGAGTGGCGGGCAACATTTGATGATAGTTGTCAACTGGCGAGGGCCCACTATCATATGAAGTCGTTGAAAAAGCTGGGGATGGCAGCGAATGCAAACTCCTCTACTAATTGTTGAATACGGCTCCGGAATCTAAGTTTCTGTTCTGTGCGTATTTTTGCGACAAACGGCTGCAGGCTTTTAAAAAAACAGTATGTCATCATTGTCAGGTTCCCACTGAAAAGCACTTTGTATAGTGTTAATTTTTTGCTGTTCCAGCTGTAAGACCCTTTCATTATATAACGTGTTGGTTGGCATCACACGTCTTCTCTTTCTAGGTTGACTTGCAGGGGGGATGGCACGCTGGTTCAATTCGGAAAGTTCTGTTTCCGTCACATTCTCATTAGTAGTTTCTGTCTCTGCTACATTTAAATCAATGCTTTGTATTTCTTGTCCATCAGCACACAGGCTTGCGTCATGTTCTCGTTCAACTTCTCCGCCGTCTGCAGCAGTATGTGCTTTCGGCTTGAGATGCTTGAAGAAGCTCTAGGAGTAACTATGTCTTTTAAAAATAACATTTGTTTAAAATAAGGCCATTTGGGTTCAGTAGCCGTTTCTGCAGCGTCTCCTGATCTTGGTGTCTTTATTTTGCTGCATTCAACGCTGAACTGATCCCGTAGGTATTTCCATTTCTTTCGAAGTACAGCTCCTGAAACCAATTATTGACGATTACATTCATTAACTACATTTACGATGATTACATCACATTGATTACATTTACGATGATCATAATATAATTTCCGAACCGAGACTTTTTCCACTTAGATTTAGACCTTTTCCACATAGGTTTATACTTTTTCCATATAGATGTAGAATTAGGTTTAATTAGACTTTTTTATTTTTGTTTCAGGTTTTTGTCTACCAGTATGTCATTTTGAGGTTTGGAATTCAGCTTTAGAATGGGGAAATCGACAGTGGCTATGATAGTCAAAGAGACGGTTACTGCTATACGGGAAGAATTACAACCAATTTATATGCCAACACCATCTGCAGAAGATTTTGAGAGAATAAGTAAGGATTTTGCTGAAATTTGGAATTTCCCACATGTGATAGGGTGTCTTGATAGCAAACATGCGAGAATTAAGCGCCCAGATAATTCGGCCTCAATGTATTTCAATTGTAAGAAATACTTTTCCATAATTCCACAAGGTTTAGTGGATGCAAACTACAAGTTTATTATTGTTGACGTTGGAGGATATGGAAAACAAAGTGATGGCGAAACTTTCCTTGTGTCCCACTTGCACGAATTCATTGAATCTGGGGACATAACATTTCCAGAACCGAAAATGTTGCCTAATACAAATACCCAAGCTCCTTTTTTTCATGTCGGCCGATGAGGCGTATCCACTTCTTCCTCATTTGATAACACCTTACAAGAGAAAAACATTGAACTCCAGGAAGAGGAATTTCAACAATAGACTGTCTAGAGCTAGAAAATCAGTTGAATGTGCGTTCGGAATTCTATACGCAAAATGGAGAATACTTTCAAAAGAACTAGAAACGGATGTGGAATTGACAGAAATGATTGTAAAGTGCGTATGCATACTTCACAACACCATAATAGAAAGAGAAGGCATAAAAAGACACATGACTGAAGGTGAGATGCAAGGAATCAGTGATTCAGTGGTGTGACGGATAGAAGGCTGACAACAGAATACAACAAAACAAGTTAGGGACACATTGGCCATGCTCATGGAAAAATACCCACTCTCATACAAAAGTAATGAAATAAACTGAGGATTTTCCATCAATGGAAGTGCGTTTTCAAAATGCAAAAACATACCTGACTCATCGTAAATTACGTAAATTACTTATCTAAAAATGATCTATTAAGACGCGAATCATAACTGTACTTTATACTAATAAATATTTTCTTTAATTCGTAACTTCACCGAGCTCGATAGCTGCAGTCGCTTAAGTGCGGCCAGTATCCAGTAATCGGAAGATAGTGGGTTCGAGCCCCACTGTCGGCAGCCCTGAAGATGGTTTTCCATGGTTTCCCATTTTCACACCAGGCAAATGCCGGGGCTGTACCTTAATTAAGGCCACGGCCGCTTCCTTCCACTTCCTAGGCCTTTCCTATCCCATCGTCGCCAAAGACCTGTGTCGGTGCGACGTAAAACAAATAGAAACAATCCATAACGTCAACCATTTTGTCAAAAAATCATTATTAATTTCATTATTCACATTTTCATTCGTTATCTTTTATCTTATTTTTATCCTTTATTAATCACACGCACAAATACCATATGTTCCACACCCTACTACCTGTACCTATACCTCACATTTGTGCGTGTACACATCAAGGGATCGTAAACATTTTTTTTTTCTACTGACAATAATTTATTTTAAACGTGTATTTCATTATATGTATGTAGGCCTACATACAGTACAATATTGTTCCTTTTTCTATTACTCCCGATAATCCGGAATTATCGATAATACGGCAGTTGCGTGGTCCCATATGTGTTGGATTATCAGGATTGTACTGTGATATTGTTTTTTCATTGAAATATGGTTGTTTGATATGAAAATTAAGTGTTAATCTATTATAACAAATGAACTTACCATCAGTCTTCATTTCTATAGAAATCTTTCTCCAACAGCCATCGATGATGTTCCTATTGGAATGATCTTTAATTCGCTTATCCCTTATTGGAGAATTAAGTTGAACTTTTGAAATCAAATCCTCGATATCCATCGTTAACCAAATGTCAAGCACACTCAACACGAAAAATCAACAGCCTGCACGGCAGGTTGTCTGAAACCCGAACTAATCATTCCGGTAAACATCTGAGTCAGACTACCAGTGCACAGGCTTCCTGAGCGCAGGTGCATTATGGCCAGTCCCGCTTAGTAACAAAGGATATACTTATGCCGACTCGGCGCCGATTGTCTGACTCAGAAAACCTGCGTGCATCTTGGACGTACCCTAATATTGTCGACCAGTGATCAAGTGAGTGTGATAGAGCTGTTGAGCGATAAGGGTTTGAAGCTTGGCAATCCTTGCTAATAACTATTCCTCCTCAGAAGATTACCAACATTTCATATCAGAAGATTCAACGTACTGCTGTGTGATATTTCAAGGAGACAGCTAAATAACAGACTACAGCGTGAAAACGTCTTTTTTCACGCACACAGCATAATGGCAATAACATATCTAAACATTAATGGGGAAGTGTTGCCACACAACATTGTTTCTATTGTAGTTGACGGTGCATGTCTATTTAGATCTCTTTCTTACATTTTATATTATACTCAGTTACGGCATAATGAAGTTCGTGAAGCTATTGTTTCGTAAGCTGTCTCCATTTTGTCCGAAAATCATCTTGTAATAACTATTCCTCTCCAGAATAGTGCCGACTTTTCGTGTCAGAATATTCAACTTATGGTGGAACATGTGAGTTGACGGCAGCAGGCATAATATTTCCATTCCGCTTTGAAGTTTATCGTGATCAAACGTTATACTGGACATTTAGTGATGAAGGTAATCCCGTAAAAAGATTGCGATTTACTGGTAATCTCTCTAACGGACGTTTTGAAGTACTGTATATGAATGTCTGTGCGAAGAAACAAGTGCTTCATTCGTTGTTACAAAAGTTTCTGAAAAACGTCGTACTCGATACTCATTTACTACGAGAAAAATACCATTTAAAAAGCAGCAGCCACATTTTTACAGAATAATCCTTCCGAACGTACCACTGCTGGAAGTAAATACCAAAAGAAAAACCACGAAGTGCATAGAGCCGCAGCGGACACGTACCAGAAGAATAATCTCAAGGTTTATAGAGCAGCGGCACCGACATACCAGGAAAATAATCCCGAGTTTCACAGAGCAGCGGCAGCTACACACCAGCAAAATAATTGCGAATATCACAGGACAATTCAAATGCGATATAAGCAACATCACCCTGGGGTCCGAAAAGAAAGACGATTGCGACCATGTAAAATTAAGTTTCATTCCGGGATGTCTTACGATCCTGAAATTAATTAGGAAGATAACAGCTTGATAACCACTGGTACAATGATCCATAAATGCCAATTCTGCAATGCTCTCAAGTGGAAAGATGAAACACCAGGCATGTGTTGCGATTCTGGCAAGGTTCAGCTGCCACCACTCTAATCTCCACCTCAACCATTGTACAATTACTAATGGGTGCCCGCCCAGATCATGTCATTTTTTTGATCGAATTAGAAAACATAGCAGCTGTTTTCAAATGACATCTTTTGGTGCTAAGCAAGTCATCCAACCCGGCTTTATGCCAACTTTCAAAGTACAATGTCAAATTTAGCATTCCATAGGCAGTCTATTGCCAAATACTCATCAAGATCCTGGATTTTTGCAGATCTACTTTAATGAGACGGCTAATGAATTAAGTGAAGCATTGCTTACATATTTTGACGCAGAAGAAATAGAGTATAAATAGGTCGACGCGGTATTACAAACGGACGATGCTGTCAATTATCCAGTAGAATTCCTGAATACTCTTAATCCTCCAGGATTCCCATCTCACAAACTTCGTTTGAAGGTAGGAGCACCTGTAATATTGTTACGTAACCTCAAACCACCCAAGTTGTGCAATGGCACTAGATTACGTGTGATGGGGTTAAAAAAAATAATAAAAGCTACTGTTATTACAGGAGAATTTCATTTAACAGCGAACTCAGAATACACATGAAACTTTTCAATTCCGGCCGAAGCCAGGACGGGAGAACACATCATTTACGTCCATGTCTTACATTTCTTACGAAAGTCGATGAACGCATAAGGTTGGTTCGGCGGACTTCAAAAGAAAATGGGTAATGAAATAATATAATCAAATGGGATATAACTCAACTATGACGCGAGCGAAGCAGCGGGCAAAGCGCTAGTATTGAAATAATAGAAGGCGACCAGTATTAAATGTGAAAACGATGCATGTTAATAAATATAGTTTTTCTTTTGCTTTTGATTAAACGGTTTAGAAAAATCTAACGCGACTGAATTAATAAACGCGGGCGAAGCCGCGGATCCCTAGTAATATATAGAAAAAATTGCCAGTTACAGTAGATATTTAGGATCATCCCACTGCTGAACGATACACAAAAATTTCAGATTTTTTCTCAACACGAGTAACGGAACACGCGTTCAATCCTTTTCTTACAATTATTTACCAGCAGTGGGCACACTATTTCGCTGCCCTTTTATTCGTGACTGAATTTTGGGACACGTTTTATAGCATATGCTGGCTGCAGTACGTGCGCCCGTCATGTCATTTTATCCACCACCCAATCTCACTGCATTAAATAAGAACTTCTGCTGCATCCTCGGAAAATCATCTAGTGAGAACATAAAAGAGTCCATTTTGTAGCAGATAAGACGCACATTCCACTGTAGATTTCACAGTTAGCGAGACAGCGTCTGCCGCTTCATTAGTCAGACACTTCAGTTTTCCACCTTTGGATTCCAAATGAATTATTTTAACGTACTCGATCAAATCATCATTCAACCACTGCAGTATTTTATCTGCTGGTGAATAGAAATACACACAATATGGATTGTTTTGCCGAATGTGCTGAGTTCTGTCAATGACGACGTGGAATGTGAAAAATTTGTACACTGACTCCATGGAGCGCACCGTCGATTTGAAATATCTATTAACATTTGGGATATAGAAGATCACCCTTCATAAAAATAAAAAGTTATGTTGGTGCCTAAAACGGTTTTAAGAAACACACAATAATTTTTACATACTGTCGGTTAAGCAAACCGCTGATCAGATTTGTCATGCGGTTACTTACCTTCCCCTATTATTTTTTCACCCTTCTCACCCCCAATGCCGAACTACCCATCCGATTTCGTTCAAACCACTTCCTAAACCCTCCCAGGGTGTAATATGAACAAATTGTGAAATTTTCAGCGAAATCGGTGGAGGTGTTTTGGAGTCCATTCGGGTCATACATACAAACATACATTCACTTATATATATCCTATACCTTAAGCCGAACTCAGTGTGAAATGTTAGTCTCTGTATATGCATTATTTTCTCAACTGGTAACATGTTAAAGATTATTTTTCATTGTATGTTGGTGTTACGGACGAACTCTCATTTAACCAACATGTGCTCTAGGTGCGGTAAGTGCTGTCATCTCCAATGTCGCTGTAAACGCAATTCTCACGGCACAGAACAGACAGTACATAGAGATTGAGACGGCGGTGGCTTTGTGTCTTCTGTTGCCACTCATCTCCGATAGATGGGATTACTGCTGCGTACCGAGTACATAGATGTAGTAAATAATACACTAGAGGTACCGGTAACAATGGCGCTGCAGTAACGTGCGAAGTTGAGCGAGCGCGCTGTTTGGCAAAAGGTGGATTGTTTAGCACTGTCACTACTGGAGCTTCCCGATAAATTGAAGTATATACTTCTCTGAAGGAATGTGCCAATCTCCTGTGCATTCGGATCTCCGGGTGGGGACTACACGAGAGGAGGCGATCATCTGGTAGATGGATACTGACATTCTGCGAGTCGGAGCGTGGACCGATTGCAGAAACGATGACTAGTTTTAAGCCTTAGACAACGTCTACCTAAACAACGTCTAAATCGAGAACGATCTTCCATTACATAAACAATGTTCAGACGATGTTTAACATCATTTAAAGTTTAATATTGATTTGGAAATTGAGATAGAAGTATATTTCATGCAACTCTTTGCTTGTTGCAACCAATGAAATTCGTCGGTGCGCGCGCCGAACGCCAGTCAGCTGTTTGTCTCCTACACATTACTCAAATATGGCTCAGTATGAGCACGACTTGCCCACAGATAAGTGTCGCTTTCGGTGGAAATTAAATCTCGTAATATTATCGACACTAATGCGACACACCACCGTACGGGGAAGTGTAACTTTGATTATAGCGTTGTTACAGTGAATGTAATCTACTCATAAATACGGTGGCTTCAAAGAAGGGAAGATGAAACAATAGTAATGCGTAACCGAGTGTACGGGCCATATATATGTAGCTTGCATTCTGGAGATCGTATGTTCGAAACGCATCATCGGCAGCCCTGAAGATTGTTTTCCGTAGTTTCCCTATTTTTACACCATGCAAATAGTAGGGCTGTTATTATGGTCACGGCTGTTCTTCCCCAGTTCTCCTCTTTAAACAATAATCACCACCACTTGCCTTTTGCTATCTGACAGTTGCCGAAAACTTATACGATTATATGTATAAAAACCACATACAACTTGCTTTTTAGTTTTCACTATTATGTGTGTTTACTTGACAGTAAATATAAGTGAATCCCTCCCGGTTGATGTATGCGACAGCCCTCTGACGATCGGGATACGCAATTCTGATATGTCGAAGTGACCTATAATTCCATGGTAATTACCCCATGTGTATAATCAAACATATCGGTTGCCAAGAATTATATTTAAGTTGACAGTTACCGCACTGTCCGTTTGTCAGTCTCAAGAAACAAGTCTCATGAAAAGCGAAACCTTATTTTAAGATCTATCTCCCCGTACATGTCAAATGAACTGCTGCGATTTAGCAGCGGGAGACCGACAGAGAGGCCGTCGGACTAACCTTTCTTTCTCGGAATCTTCTCAATATGATAATACAAATTGCATGTTTCATGGTACATAAACCAATGATTGTGATTCACTCCTCTCATTTGAGGTTAAACAGTGCTCTCGGTTGAACATCGGTTTTAGACAGTGTCTAAGTGATAAATAACGTCTCTGCAATGCGGCAGTCATACTTAGGCATTGTTTAACCTAGACATCGTCTAAAAACCGTTTCTGCAATCGGCCCTACAAGTTTGAATCGTTGTGGTAGGTTAGAGAATCTGAAAAGGGAGATTGACTAAAGTTAGACGTAGTTGGTATAAGTGAAGTACGTCGGCAGGAAAAAACAGGATTTTTGGTCAGGCGACTACAGAATTATCAACACAAAATCAGACAGGGGAAATGCAGGAGTTGGTTTAATAATGAATAAGAAAATAGGGCAGCGAGTAAGCTACTACGACCAGCATAGTGAAAGAATTATTGTCGTCAAGATAGACACCAAACCAATGCCCACCACAACAGTGCAGGTCTGTATGCCTACTAGTTCAGCGGATGATGAGGAAATCGAAAGAATATATGAAGAGATAGAAGATTTAATGTATGTATGTTCAGTCCGTCAGCGATGCCGCTGGTGGGATCCTCAACAGATCTGCCATCAGCTGTCATAGATGGCCTAGGCATCGCTGAAGAGGCGTACTAGGAAAATGAGGAGTGAGGTAGTTTCCCGTTGCTTTCCTCACAGAAGATTTAATAAAATATGTAAAAGGTGACGAGAATCTAATTGTGATGGGAGACTGGAATGCACCGCTACGCCAAGAAAGAGAAAGTAACATAGTATGAGAATTCGGATTGAGGCAAAGGAATGAAAGAGGAAACCGGTTGGTTGAATTCTGCACCGATCATAATTTAGTCCTTGCTAACACTTGGTTCAGGCACCCCAAACGACGACTGTATACATGGACGAGACCTGGGGACACTGGAAGGTATAAAATAGACTTCATTATGATTAGGCAGATATTTAGAAACTAGGCGTTGGATTGCAAGAGTTTCCCAGAAGCAGATGTGGACTCTGACCACAACCTGTTGGTCATGAAATGCCATCTGAAATTAAAGAAATTGAAGAAAGGAATGGACGGAGGTGGAATCTAGACAATTAAAGGAAAAGAGTGTGAGGGATTGTTTCAAGGAACATGTAACACAAGGACTAAATAAAAAGGCTGAAGGGAACACAGTAGAGGAAGGAAGGACAGTCATGAAGAATAAGATCAGTAAGGCTGCTGAAGAAAAGTTAGGAAGAAAGGAAAGATCAACTAAGAAACAATGGGTAACTCAAGAGATACTAGACCTGACTGACGATCGACGAAAGTACAAGAAAGCAAAAAATGAGGAGGGCAGAAAAGAATACAGGCAAATAAAGAATGAAGTAGATAGAAAGTGCAGGGCAGCTAAGGAAGAATGGCTGAAAGAAAAGTGCAAGAATGTTGAAGGTTGCACGGTCCTAGGACAGGTAGATACTACATTCACGAAAATCAAGGAAACCTTTGGAGAAAGGAAAACTAGGTATATGAATATTAAAAGCTCAGATGAAAAAGCCACTTCTGGGGAAAGAACACGAAGCAGAAGAATGGCATGAACATATCCAACAATTGTATCAAGGTAAAGATGTAGATGATTTGGTTCTGGAGCAAGAAGAGGCTGTTGATGCTAATGAAATAGGAGACTCAATTTTGAGGTCAGAGTTTGACAGAGCTGAAGACACTTAAATAGGAACAAGGCACCTGGAATTGATGATATTTCCTCTGAATTATTGACTGCCTTATGAGAAACCAGCATGGAGAGGTTATTCCATGTAGTGTGTAAGATGTATGAGACAGGAGAAGTACCATCTGATTTTCGGCAGAATGTTGTTATACTTATTCCCAAGAAAGCCGGTGCTGACAAGTGTGAA